>NC_139763.1:102629540-103229540 GCF_965231275.1 Zosterops lateralis | reverse complement strand
TGCTTCTCCTTGGCTACAGAGCCCATGCTATGGTCCATGTCTCACCCCCCCAGCCACTGGGAATTGTCACTTACAATACTGAATTCCAGAATGTGCCATCTCACTATTTCAAGAGCAGTTTCATTGACCATTATCTGATCAAGGCCTTAATTGCTACAAGCAGCTTCCATTAATTTACAAGACAAAATATTCTCCTTCATTCTTTTTCTTTGCGAGTCTCGAGCAGCGCAGACTCCTGAAAGTGGCCCTGTCACAAGGATTTTTACAGGGGCAGATGATAAAGTCCTTTATCTAAGGGCAGGACAAAGCACTATAAAACCACACTTCAACTCCTTGAACTCCCAAGGACTCCACGCTTGCTGGAATGGCGAGCTCATTAACCACCAGCATTCCCTGGAAGGAAAAGCCAGACAGCCACACAGAGCTGTCCCTCTTGTGGCATTAATTGCTCCACGGTGGGTAAATATTTTTATTATTTACATATATAAATATTTTTATTATCTACATATTTAAATAGTTTTATTATCACCCTGGGCATAGGTGAGTCCCCATGCCTGAAGCCATGTGGATGTGATGCTCAGGGACAGTGGTGGGTTTGCCAGTCCTGGAAAATGGTTGGACTCAGAGGTTTTGGAGGCCTTTTCCAATCTGATTCTGTGATTCTGGTTTACCAATCCTCTCTCTAAACCCCAATAACCACTATCCACCCTTTTGTTTCTGCTGAGTGACAGCTCTGAAGCCGCAGCAGCCCCAGGAACATTTCTGCTTTATGATCACCTCCTCGGGTCAGCCAGATGGAGCCAAAGCATTTTCCCCAGCAAAACACTTTCATGTTCTATTTTAAGCCCATCCAGCATTTCTCATTCTTTATTGCCCATCTCTCAGAAACTCTTCAAAAATAGGATTTACAAGCACCTTCTCAGGACAAAAACGTGAGAAACTTCATGCCTCCAACTACATGCAGCTGTAAATCCGTTCCCTTTCGAGCAATTGGGAATTTATTCCTGCAGAAAATCTCACATTGGGAAATGAATGTGCAGATTTGGTACTTGAGGAATTACCCCAGAAGTGAGAAATGAGAGAGCAGACACCATGGAGGCTCCCTGGCACAGCTCCACCAAAGCCTCCACCAGCTAGACTTGCAGCAAAAGCCCTTGAACGTTGATTGCTGGGAGCAGTGACAACGGAAAGAATGTGCCTGGTGCTGTGATGGAGAGGGGACACAGGGAAAAGAGCTGAGAAGGACATCTGGGAACTCATCCTGCATCAGAAACCAGCCTCCAGAGCTCCAGCATTTCTGAAAGGACTTGCAGTAGGGGTGCCATCAAAGCTTGCTCTCCCATGGCAGGAGCCAAGCTCATTCCAGCAGGATCTTCCCAGCCTGCCTAGCTCCTTACACAGCTGCAAAGCTCTGGGCTTAGGCCATGCATCTCCTGCTGCCTTTTGGGGAGCTGTCCCCAGAGAATATCACTCAGCACATGGGATTTAGGGAGGTGACCTCTGAGCAGCTTCTTACACAGGGCATTGCCAGACCTTCCCTGCTCAGTGGGAACTGTTTAAATCATCTCTGAGTGAATCCTGCTTTGCCAGCTCAGGGCAGGAAGGATGGGATAACCTTTCTTTTCTTCCCTCATCATACAGATCCACTTGTGTGATGGGACACATTACCACAACAAGTTCTACCCCGACCTCTCCCGATGCCTCTCCTTGGACAAGCAGCCAGGTAAATGCACCTGGCTGCTGCAGGAGCCCAGGGGCTGGAGCAGGTTTCATTTCCCACTGATCATCCCACATAACCACAGCCACCCCATCACTCACTCGCTGCCTTGCCATGAAGCTATTCCAGCCCACTCATGCTAAATGGATGTAAAAATAGAGGAAAAGCTGAAAGCAAGGGTGGGCCTGTTCTGAAGAGCAAGTTAATGGATGGTTGAGAATCCAGCATTTCTGAAGGCTCTGAGGATAATAAATACATTTGTTCCCATGAAAAAATGCCACCCCCTTATTACTGTTTCAAGCCTCATCAGCCCAAGAGTGGAGCAGTCAAATGAATGTAGATGCACCAGACACAGCAACGGCTTTAAAAAAAGATTTGCTCTCACATTTGACAATCTCACTCCTGGAGACCTTTTACAGTTGATTCTTTTTTCCCCTGAAGGGTCCTTCCCTTTATATAAGCAGCAACTATTTCCTGCTCAGTACCCAGAGCCATGCAAAACCAACCTTCCAATGTTCCAGGGTACTCCAAGCCCCATCCAACCTGGCCTTGGACACTTCCAGGGATCCAGGCGCAGCCACAGCTTCTCTGGGCACCTTGTGCCAGGGCCTCCCCACCCTCACAGGGAGGAATTCCCTCTCCATATGCCATCACTCCACATTCCCGGGATTGTGAAGACATTACACAGGGGGAGGCAGATCTGGACTTGCAGAGCTGAGGACGAGGAAGGAAGGGTGCAGGTCCTCTCTGATGAGAAGATACCTGTGCCTCCTTCTGTCTCCTTCCTCTCCCTCCCAGGATCACAGCTTGACCCAGGGGGTGGTGAATTCCATTTGTGCAAAAGCACACACTTCTTAAGGAATTTTCCCTATGGGTTATCTACATTTTACATCCACATTTCACATTTACAATGCTTGGAGCCCAAGGACGGGAGCTCCACGGGCATTCCCCATAACACAGCCATGCAACCTCAAGGAGAAACCAACCCAAAATCCCAACAAAACCCACGAGAATCTGGCAGGAAATATGTTCTTTTGATGCCCATTTCCTTTATATTGCACAGACTCCTAAGAAAGCAAGGCTGACAGTGCTGGGAGTGGCAGAGGGGCCTGTGGCATGGGGTGATGGAGAGAAACCCTCCAGTCACCATCAGGACAGCTTGGACACGTGGCACTGCCTGTTTGTCTCCATTCCTCAGGGTCACAGTGTTGACACAATGGGGTCCTGCCTGCCTGGAGGAGCTTTTCCCAGCTGGAGGTCAAAGACAAGGGGATGGATGGGGGGGCCTCCCTGCTCTGAAGAGCTGGAGAATCCTGGCTGCTTGAGAATTTGGCTGGGAAAGCGATGATTTTGCACAAAACTCTGAGCTCTTCCATGGGACTTTGTGGTTGCACGATGCCATACATCAGTTGGAAGCTGTTTCCTTCATCATGCCAGGAATTAGAATTTATGAGCCCAAAAAGATATTAAGAAAGTGACAGAAGCACTGCTTTGGACACACATTGCCCTGATTTTCTCTTGCTCAGACTAAACTTGCTTTCAGACCTGTTTTTTAAGGTTCAATACAGTTGCAAGCTACTGGACAAAAGAGATTGTTCCATTCTTATTTCAGTTCCATCTCAGTTTTACTTCCCACCCACATCCAAAACAAACCTCCCAGGCCTTACTGCAGCTGTCTGGGTACGGGATGCATTTGGATGAGCAAAACTCATCCTGAAAACTAGGAGCAACTGTCCAAAAATATTAGAGAGATTGTTGATTGCTTAGTGCACACACTATAAATAAACCAGAGTGACAGAACTTGTCAGACTGTCAATCAATATCACTTCTGGGCCACAGACATGTGTCATATCCTCTCCTGTGTTCAGACAAGGCTCTGTGGGAAAGAAGTTCAGGAAAAGGGTTTAAGTTGTGCAGTATTGATTCTCCTTGCAATGATTTGCCTCTTTCTGTGTTTGAAGAATCCAAAGTAGGATATGAACAGCACCTACTGATAAAATAAAGGGGTTTGTTGCTCCACAGAAAGTGGAAGCCTGAGATAAAGAAGCTCCTTTGCAGTTTTTCTTAAATACTCAATTGTGTCTCAACTTTATACAGTAATGTTCCCTAGGGAAATATTTTGTTGGAAAGATTTTAAATAAATTAAGATGGCAGAAGAGAGGTCAGCTTGAAATAGACCATGTAGTATTAGAATTTCAAGATGGTTTAGGTTGGGAGGGACTTTAAAGCTCATCCAGTGTCACCCTCCTGCCATGGGCAGGGGCACCTTCCACTGTCCCAGGCTGCTCCAAGCCCCTTCCAGCCTGGCCCTGGGAGGAATGCCTTCATTTGCTTTTCAGTCCTGAATTTGCCATTTCCCTGAATTTGTGGAGGGTGAGGAGAACCTCACCTGGATGCTCCTGGTCTGCTCTGGCAGAGTTTTAATGGCAGCTCTAGAGGGGTGTGAAGGCCCTTTCTGGAGGAGTTGGGACTGGAAATGCAGGCAGGACTCCATGCTCTCCATGCCCTCAGGTTATAGGTTACAGCAAGATATTTACAATAACTGCTCAGAAAACAGCCCTTTGTCATGACCAAAATGCACTTGTTCATCTGGCTAATTTTCATTCCATCTTTTTCAGCTCTGCTCCCAAGCCAGGAGGTAAAAAGAAAATCAGTTCAAGCCCCAGTTTTTTGCTCCAGCTGTAATTCCTGCTCTGTCACAGAGTGTGGTCCATCCAAAACCTCTGTGCTTCCAGCTAAGGAAAGGCAACTGCTCCACTCTGCATTCCTGATGCCTTCCTTGATCCTGAAACTGGGAATTTGTCCCTGTTTTCTGACTATTGTAATTTCTCTTTTCTGCCAAGTTGGTGTTTGCAACAACTGGGTTCAAAATAGAATCCTGAAATGGTTTGGATTGAAAGAAATGATGGCAAAAAGCACCTTGCTTTTAATCTTTCTTATTCAAAATGCTTGAATTGAATTTGCCAGGTTTGGAACTGCCTTAAAAAACGGTATTCCAGGTGTGTGGCCAAAGCCAAGGTGCCCAGCACTGCCCTGAGTATGATCAACAATTAACACAACAGAAACTGCCCAGTAACTAATCAATTAATCAATAACCCATCAATTAAATGACTAATTAAGTCTCTCTGGCACAAACATTGTCCTGGCTCTCATCTTTGCCTTTTACACTCCACTTTGTCCTCTGGCACTGGCAGCATCCTCCTGATTTCATCCTTGATTCATACCCTTAAACAAATCTCTGGGGACACCAAATTTCCTATTTCAGCTCATTTTAGTAATAGGCAGCTCCAGAACAGTCAAAACAATGTTACAAATCAAATTACTGCCCCAAAGGGCCAGTTTCAAAGTATGAATGTAATGATTTTCATTTGCAAAGCCAAAAATTCAAAATTATAAAATATTTAGGGTTACAAGAAGAGGCCAAACACAAGGAAGACTCAGGTTTGGGGATCACAACAGCCTTAGATATGGAAATTTTTAAATGCTCATTAACTTTCAGATGTCCATATGGTATTTTGGACATTTTGGCCTGAGACCAGAGAAGTGAATCGCTCTCAAATCCATTGGCTATGGACAAACACAGCAGCAGATGGAGCACACAGAGAATATTAACAAAAGCAGGTTTTGGGTGTTAAAAGGCTTAATGGGTCTCTCACATATATTTGGGCCAGGAGATCAGATTCAAATTGTGCTTGGGGGAAGCTGAGAATCCCTAATATTTGAACTGGCAAAACTCCACAGTGCTGTTTAAAAAACAGCTCTGGTGGAAATAAAATCTGATTTCACCAGCTTGGAAGTGCAAAGGTTCTGTCAGAAAGGCATCAGGGATTCAGTGATCCCACAAAGAACCCTTATCTCAAGGGTTTTGTTATTGGTTTTCCAGCCAAAAGCTGGGATGAGATTCCCTGACTGTTACACCAGACCCCTGAGAACCCCACCAGCTCCTGCTCAACTCACCAAAATCCAGGGAGGAAGAATAGCACTGGAATCATGGGGCTGTGCAGCATTTACTTATGGTTCATAAAGCGAATTTTTCAACCTCTAAAGAAGTGTTATAAACCATGTTCATGTCCTATAATCCCTCTCTCAAAAAAACCCCAAAAAACAAAAAACAAAAAAACAACCCACAAACCCACAAACCCAACTAATTTCTGGGAATACTTGAATTAGAGTTATATTTTTGCACCAGGTGTTCTGGTGCATCTCTTCAGAATGCCTGGGAAGAAAAAAAAAAAAAAAAAAAAAAAAAGGCGAATAGAAATAGAAATCCCTTCTCTCCATCCTGTAAATATTTTATTCCTTACAAAAAGTCCAGAAGAAACTCCAAACATGATAAACCCTACAGCTGAGGGGTGACAGCCTGGGATGTTTTAGCACAGTTTTCATTTGCTTGCTTTAAAACAAGGATTTCTACACCAGTCCAACTCAGCAGAGCAATTACTAATTAAGTAAATTACATTTTATGGTTGAGGTGCATCCTCCTGGTTGCTCAGGCAGGTAAAAAGTGATTAATTTGTGGCAGCTCCTCTTTTACTTGGTTTTGACACAGAGAAGCAGGCAGTCTTGTTTAAAAAAAAATCCCAAGATTTGTGCAGGGTAATTATTTCACACGGATAACTGGGAGACCCCTGTGACTCTCAGGATGGATGGCAGATGGAGAGCGAGGGAGGAGGATGGAAAATTTCTTTATGGAAAGGATTTTCCAGGTTGCCCAGGGAAGAGGTGGAGTCCCCATCCCTGAAGGGATTTAAAAAGCCAGGTTGCTCAAAGCTCCATCCTACCCGGCCTTGGAGACTTCCAGGGACAGGGGGAATTAAAGGTCCTTGAAGCACTCTCTGCCCCCTCATTTTAGAAAGGCAGTGTTGGGTTGTGTTTAGGGAATAGTTGTGACTTTAACATCCTCCAAGGATTTGGGGATTCTATGCTGTGCTCCTAACAATCCTCTCAGGAATTCAATCCAGGAGCCGACTTCTCGGCAGAAACGTGGGGACCTGGCAAATCCAAAATGAGTCATCATACTGCAGGTAGTGAGGCTGCCTTAAAAATAACACATCCAGCGTGGCTGGGAAACAGCAAAAAGGATCAGCAGTTCCCTCCAGGAATAGCAAATTAGAGTAATGGACTGGGATGGAAAAGGGAGAGGGAAAAAGAGAAAAGCTCAGAAGTCAGAGGAGTGAAAGGCACGATGTCAAGCAAAATAAAATCAGAGGTTTCACATCAACCCCCTCCTGTACTGGGGGCTGCTGGGTTGAAAAATCAGCTTAAAAAAGGGTAGATGACTAATTATGGTTTGGGACTTGGAATATCAGCAGGCTTCAGTTTTACCAGTAGAACCTGAGGGATGATTTAAGTGAGGAGCACACATGAGGAGAGGGAAGAGGCATCCAGGGGAATCTCTCAGTTGGATTTAAAAATTGTTACCAAAAAAACCAACAGTATAAAACTGCCATTAATTCATGGCATCAAATATACTTCATAAAGTATCATTTGAGGCACTTGAAACTGAAGAACAGCAATATATGCACAGAAGTATAGATTATGGAGAAAATTATGGAATGGCTGGTGGAAGGGGACATTAAAGCTCATCCAGTTACCCCCCTTGCCATGGGCAGGGACACCTCCCACTATCCCAACTTGCTCCAAGCCCTGTCCAACCTGGCCTTGGACACTTCCAGGGATTCAGGGGCAGCCACAGCTTCTCTGGGCAACCTGTTTTCTCTACAGAGCCAAAACTCCTGGCAGCTTTTGTCTTCTGCCTAAAAATGTTAACAGGAACAGTTGGTAAATAAAGGATCGGCTGAGGATGTGTCTACATTTAAAAATAACTAAAATAGGTAAAATAAACCAAATTCGTATTTGTCCTGACACAACATGACTGGCAGCACACGATCCCTCACCAGTGCTTTTGTAGGCAGTGGTGCTGCTTTCCCTTTAGATCCCCTGAAATCCTGCTCTGCCTGGATTTGTGCCTCCCACTCCATCTCAGCACGTCGGAGACCTCCTGTCATCCACAAACTCCTGGTCTACTTCCAAGCAGGGCAAGTAGAAGCAGCAAGTATTTTATTGTATGTGGTTATTTTAAAAGTTCTATGTAAAGAATGTATTTAAATTACTCTAAATCCTGAGCTCTATATAACACTGAAACAATTCCTCTTCTCTAAGCTCTTTAGGGATTCACACTTTGCATACATTGCCTGGAGAAGCTGTGGCTGCCCCTGGATCCCTGCAAGTGTCCAAGGCCAGGTTGGACACGGCTTGGATCACCTTGGGATAGTGGAAAATGCCCTGTGATGGCAAAGGAGGGTCTGAGGAAGTTTTTCCACGGCCTAAAGAAGTTAGCAATTTCCTCCAGGAATCTGGTTTTAACAGACTGACTGGAAATGGAAACACTCCTAAAGGTTTTGCTGCTTCTTTTAAACACAAGCAAGTGCCAGTTCCAGGACACCTGGCAAACACCAAGTGGGTCAAACGCAGTTTGATGTCACCTCAGTGCACAGTGACATTTCGGGCGTCCTTGCTGGCAGAAAACAACTTATTTTGGTCAAATACCCACCAGGCAGCTGGTCAGGCAGTGCTCCTGTTCAATGCTAATGAACTTCTGCAGATTTCCAGGACAAAATCAATGCATTACAATTAATTTATCCCAGTGACTGTCCGGCAGGATCTCCTCACCACAATAAATTGAGGGAAACCACGACTGAACACCAGCTTCATTTCCTAGGTGGAATTCTAATGTGCAGCACTCACTCCCTGCTTCCCCAGGTCACCCATGGCTCAAATCTAAGCTGTTGTCCTTAAATAAAGTAAAATGAGACCTGAGATTCAAAATTCAGCTGAAGTCAAGCAGTGCCCCAGCACTGCCATCAAGAGCTGGGCTTTCTGCCCTGATCTTTTTCAAAAATTACAGGACCAACAGGAAAGAAATTCAGAAATATAACAAGCATTGAAAGACTCACTTTTAGCATTTAATTTCCAGTAAAACAAATTAATGAGAACTCTATTAGAAGTCTGGAATTCTCTAAATTTATGTTGGAAGCATTTCAGAAAATGCATATTAGTTTAAAGTATCACAGAATCACAGATGGTTTGGGTTGGAAGGGACATTAAAGCTCATGCAATTCCAACCCCTTGGAGTGGGCAGGGACACCTTCCACTACCCCAGGCTGCTCCAAGCCCTGTCCAACCTGGCCTTGGACACTTGCAGGGATCCAGGGGCAGCCACAGCTTGGAAAATGTATCTGACTTGCAAATGTCAAGGAGAAGAAATGACCTGAGGCCGGTTTGTCACTGTCACAGCTCTGGTTGAGTAAGTTTTAAAAATGCATGAAGACAATCACCTCTTTTTGCAGCAGGTTTTTCTCCCTATCAAAAATAAACTAACACACAAATACCTCAAGAGTTTTAATCTAAAACAGCTTTATAAAGGGCTCTCACAGGCTGTAGATCACAACTAAAAATGCTTTTAATGCCATAAAATAGGAAGCAAGGTTTTATAGCAGAATATTTTGTATAAAATTCCAGACTGGTTTGAGTTGGAAGGGACCTTAAACAATATCTCATTTCAACCACCAGCCATGGGCAGGGACACCTTCCACTATCCCAGGTGGCTCCGAGCTCCATCCAGCCTGTCCTTGGACACTTCCAGGGATCCAGGAGCAGCCACAGCTTCTCTGGGCACCCTGTGCCAAGGCTCACCACCCTCACAGGGAGGATTTTTTTCCCAATATTCCATCTAATTAAAGTCATTCCATGATCATATTCTTGTGAGTTGTAATGCATGGGGAGAGCAGGAGAAAAAGGTCAGTGAACTGTCATCAGTCACATGGAGTTGCTGGAGAAATTTATTGCAATAAATACAAAAGAAGGCCTCTGGGACTCAAAACAAGGGTTTGATCACTGTGCCTTGGACTGGTCCAGGGTTATCAGCCAAGTGGAGGAATGGAATTTCCAGAATGGGTCTATTTAACAGCAGGAGTCTTTCAGGAAGAGAATTATTGTGGGTATGATGTCACACATTCCAGAGAACACTTAGATGTGTTCACTAAAAGGAAAGAATGGAATGGAAGGAATAGAAGAGTTTAGAATGGAATTGTTCAGTTGGAAGGGACCTACAACAATCAGTCCAGCTGCAAACTGGGTTCAGTTCAAAGGTTCAGTCAGTATAAATTGATATCTGTAGCTTCAGTGTTCGCCCTGCAGGTACCTGAAAAACTGGAGAATAAAAGATGTTTAGGAGAACAGCTCTGGGAAAATCCCCACTCCTCAAAGGTAAGAGCAACACCACGATCCTGGAAATCCATCCTACATGCAGAGTCCATACCCCAGCAGCATCTACTTATGTTTTCCTTTGCCCTTTCCACATGGATAGCTTCCACAGGGCTTCCACAGACTTCCATTCCATTCCATTCCATTCCATTCCATTCCATTCCATTCCATTCCATTCCATTCCATTCCATTCCATCCCATCCCATCCCATCCCATCCCATCCCATCCCATCCCATCCCACACTGTTGTGTCTTTCTCTTCTCCCCTACACCTGTACCTGGTAGGACCCCATCCCAAAGAGCCAAGGCAAACATCCCACCTCCCTTCCCACCCCCTGATTCACCCACAAGATACTCTGGCAAAACCCAAACAGGTGACATGTGACAGGTCACCAAGTCGAAGCCCAAAAGCCATCCCCACCACATTTCTCCCTGTTCCTCTCCCGATCTTCCTGTCAGCTATGACAGATTTTGCTTCTCAGACCACTCCCACACCTCCCAAATTCCTGCAGTTCCACACTTCTACACCAGAACCTTTGCCACCCAGCATGGCAGGCACTGCCTCACCTGCCCCCTCTCTCCAGGCTCCCTTTATTCCAGCCTGGGAGCTGCAGGCTCTCCCCAGGGACATGCACTTGGGTCTGTGAGGATCAAGGAATATCCATCTCCGCACAAGGAATATCCATCTCCGCAGACAGAGCTATTAATAGTCACTCACCTCTCCAACTGCAAATTCCAGGCTCTTCACAGCCAATCCTCACCCCCCTTAAATGTCTCTTCTCATCATTATTACCCTCTCAGTCTACTGAAAGCCCAGTATTTTAATCTTGCAATATTAAAGACGATTCTGGCAGGCACTTCAAAAGAAAAGGAGCCAATAAGAAACAAACAGTTTGAGGTCAGGGTCTTTCCCTGCTCAGCTCACAAAATAAAGAGGTGAGATTCCTTCCCCCTTAGATTCCTCTGTGCAAATTTTAATTGCTTTTCTGACATCTACAGAATGTAATCTTCTTCCTGTGTTGTTCCTAGGATTAGGGCAGGACGAAGGTAAAGCTATTTTTGATTAATATGGAAATCAGAAATTACTTTCCAGAGAAAACTAGGGACTGTTCCTAATGCTGCTTTATCTTTGGGGAATTACAAATCTGAGGAGTATGAAGAGTGAGCTGGCAGCTCACTGAGTCTTCCAACTTCCGCAGAATATGCTTAAAGACTTTCGAAAATCTCTTCTGATGGAAATATGAGATTAATATAGTTAAGGAAGTGTACAAGCTGAAGACAAAGAGAGTTAAAGCCCCACAGAAAGGGGAACATCAGTTTATATGGGGGGAAAAACAACGTGGGGAGGGGCACATGGTACAAAGAAACCTTGCTGTTTTAAGAGAAATGTAGTAGTTAATGTAATGGTTAAATTTAAATTTAACCATTAAACCAATTCAAAGCTGTTCTTGCTGAAATACAAATATTCCTCATGGCCATTCAGCTGAATTTCTAATGGGTGAAAATGTGAAGAATCAGGTGGCATCCAGCCCCTCCTATTGGTGTGAAGGGAAGAATTTGGAGGGAAATAAACAGCTATGAGGGGACAGAGTGAAAGGACAAAAGAGAATTACTTTAAACTGAATGAGAGTGGATTTAGATGGAATATGGGGAAGGAATTATCCCCTGTGAGGGTGGGGAGGCCCTGGCACAGGTGCCCAGAGAAGCTGTGGCTGTCCCTGGATCCCTGGCAGTGTCCAAGGCCAGGCTGGACATTGGGGCTTGGAGCAGCCTGGGACAGTGGAAGGTGTCCCTGCCCACGGCAGGGGTGGGAATGGGATGAGCTTTAAGTCCCTCCTGAGTCAAACCAGTCTGGGATTCTGGGATTCTGTACCTGGAAATAAAGACTCAAAGCCATGTCAGCAGTCCCATCTTCCTACCAGGAGTGCCTGCAGGAGACTGGAGATGATTTAGGAGTAAAAAAGGGACATCCTGGCAGGCCTACGCCTGGGAAATTTCCCTCCAGTTCCCTGTGGAGTCCCCCCCAAAGTCCTGTTCCCACAGAGCCATGTGTGTTCACTGAATAATGGGATGCCTGTGGAAAACCAACCATATATTGTACTACTTTTTAATTTATCATTGGATGCATGAGATTAATGGGATTTTCAAATGGAATGGCAGCACTTCAGCTATGCCTGGAAACAAAGGCATTGACTCTGCCGACCAGAGAGGATTGAAAAGGAGACAACTACATTTTATCTTGAAAGCCCTCAGACACTTTCAAACAGATCCAGAAATCAAAAGCTCTGTGTAAAGAGAGGAAAAGCCCTTCAGGACCTGTTGGGCCATGCTCCCATTTTTAAAAATGACAAGATGTGGGAGTAGGATATTTAGTGTAAAGATACAGTGTGGGAGCACAAGGCTTGGCATGTCCAAAATTGATTTAGATGTGGGAAAATACTGCAGCCTGAAAACTCAGAGGTTCAGCTTTGTGTGCTGGAGAGAAAAAATACACAGTGACATTGTCACGTTCAGTGGGGATCCAGCAGCACAAAGGGTTTATATATATATATATAAATACATATATATAAAGTCATTCTCCATCGTCCTGTCCCTCCATGCCTTGTCCTAAGTCCCTCTCCAGCTCTCCTGGAGCCCCTTTAGGCCCTGCCAGGGGCTCTGAGCTCTCCCTGGAGCCTTCTCCTCTCCAGGTGAGCACCCCCAGCTCTCCCAGCCTGGCTCCAGAGCAGAGGGGCTCCAGCCCTGGAGCAGCTCCAGGGCTCCTCTGGACTCTCTCCAGCAGCTCCAGGTCCTTGTGCTGCTGGCCCAGGGCTGGGGCAGCTCTGCAGGTGGGGTCTCACCCGAGCACAGGGGCAGAATCCTCCCTTTCCTGCTGTCCAGGCTGAGGGATCAGCCCAGCACACGGGGGATCTGAGCTGCTGGAGCATGTGGCCGGATTCTCTCGCAGGAATACAAATTACACAATTACAGCATTATTTTAGCAGTTGGCCATGGTGACATTTCCTGCTGTTAGGTGGCTCTGGTCCTGCCAGGATAGATTAGCAAGGCTCACCAAACATTTTGTTTGGCTAAGGAACAGCTGAAGGGCACTGCCTCCTTATTCTATTAAAAGCGCCGCAGGAACTCAGCAACATTTTCCTGTTGATCTCCACTGCTCTGATAAATGGAAACCTCATCCCTTCCTCCAGGAGGAGAGGAGACATTTTTAGGAAGGGAAACCAATTTCCTCTCAGTGTTATTGAGTTAAACAAGGTAGTTCAGTTTCCAAAGGTATTAAGGTCGTTTTGTTATTCTCCCACCAAGCGCTCGCTGAGCTGTTGGAACAGCCTTCAAGAATGGAGATAGAGGAACTTCAGCTCTGCAGGCAAATTCCTACAGATCATGTGCTCCAGCAGGGAGGGTAGGGTCAAGTACATACATCCTGACAGTGATGGAACACATCTGAATGCATAGAGCTTAGAACAATTACTGCTGAGCAGCCCTCAGCACACCAGGAGCGAGAGAAAGGGAAAAAAAGCCAACCATCTTTGGAGAGATGAACAATCCTTCTTGTTATCAACACTTCATTTAGTATCTTAGTTGCTTAAACCCAATTATATCCAGAAAAGACAACTGTGAATGAAGAGGATCTGAGCAACCCCAGATAATGGGAGAAGATAAAAACCCACTCCAAGAGTAATGACCTGATTTGGCATTCATCAGTCGCTCGGTAATGAGCAAACGCTGATTTCAAATCTAAATTCATGTCAAATGCTTCTGGATAAAATTAACTCCGAGCATATTTCAAAACACCCATTCAAAGTGTCGCTGCTGCTTCCTCCTTTCCTCTCCAGCAGACCAGACTCTCTCCTCTTCCACAGCTCCTGCTGTTTCTTCTTCCACCACTTGCCACATTTTTTCAAGCTCTGGTCATGGAAGTGTCCAAGGCCAGGTTGGGTGGGGTTTGGAGCAACCTGAGATAGTGGAAGGTGTCCCTGCCCATGGTGGGATGCTTGGATGAGATGACCTTCAAAGATCCCTTCTAGCCCCATCTGTCCTGTGATTTTATGACTCTGAAATATCCCTAATGAGCATGGACACCCCACCCTCTGCCACTTCCCAGCATCCTGACCCTCTGATCAGCAGCTCCTCAGCAGAGGAACACTCTTGGCACATCACACATACAAAGAAATTGCGTTCCATGCAGGAGGAGACAGCCTCATATTTGGGTTTTATATTAAACAATAAATTCAGGGCTTTAAAAGTACAGCACAAGTGAAGACAGGCAGGGGTGTCTCCCAAGCAGAGGGATGAACTCTTCTGCAGGTAAAGCAGGTGTGTGTCAGCAAGAGACTGAAAAAGGAGGAAAAATCTCCCCTGTATCCTGTATCAACTCCTTGTGTGAGCCTCAGCTCCCCCTGATCCATCACTGCCTTCACTCTTTGGCCTTACACGTGTTTTTCACACAGGTTGTACAATCTGTGACTGGCACCGATCTGATTTAAACCACTGATTATTTATTTCCCAAGAAACTGGCAATGGAGAAGATTTGTTGTCACTGGTAGCAGTGAACAGATCCAAACACACTGCTTTTGCTTCACAAAAGCATGGAAATGTTTAAGTTGGAAAAGACCTCAAAAATCATCAAGTGCAACTGTTCCCTCAGCACTGCCAAGGCCACCACTGCCCCATGTCCTCAAATGCCACGTCCACATGGCTTTAAATCCCTTCAGGGATGGGGACACCACCACTCCCCTGGGCAATGACTGCTAGGGCTGGACAACACTTTCAATGTAGAAATTTTCCCAATATTCAGTCTAAACCTCCCCCGGCCCAGCCTGAGGCCATGAGGCCATTCCCTCTCCTCCTGTCCCTGTTCCCTGGGAGGAGAGCCCAACCCCCCCGGCTGTCCCCTCCTGTCAGGGAGTTGTGCAGAGCCACAAGGTCCCCCCTGAGCCTCCTTTTCTCCAGGCTGAGCCCTTTTCCCAGTTCCCTCAGCCTCTCCTGGTGCTCCAGCCCCTTCCCCAACTCCGTTCCCTGCCCAGGACACACTCTGGTCCCTGATAGCATGATGGAAGTCACCTAATCACAGTTGCTGCAGCAGGAGATGCACATCCTTGGATAAATACAGCCAGAAATCCTTCCTGTTCACCATGGCCATCATTCCCAGATGTCTACACACAGATGCCAACAAAAATTACAGATTTCCATTAAAAAACCTCCAGCATCATCCTTCAGGTTGATGGAGAATTGTGGTAAAAGCTCTCACTACCATCTCAGAACATCAATGTGTTTGCAAAGACCACAGAACATCTTCTAAACAGCAAATTCCCTTAATGCTGGCCATGTGAAAGGACTGGCACAAAAAATTTTTCTCTAAGCCTGCAAAGTGTTTGTGGGAAGGGATTATAAGAACAAAGATGTTGTGGGCCATGTGTGGAAGACAGGACTCAAATGCAGCAGCCTCCAGAGGAGGCCTCAGTGCCCTTGTTTCCCACTGTTCCCTACAATTTCACTACTTTTTGACCTTAAAGAACCCTGACACTTGTGGGTAATCCAGCTGTGATGAGATTTCCTACTCCTTGATGAAACATTTGAAGCTGCTGTTCAGTTGGTTGATGGATCCTTTTATATATCTGAACCTGCTTTTTTCCTGGGTTTTTTTCTGAGGATGAAGGGCACCCAGTGGACACCCGGCAGGGACTGAGCAAGCTTCAGAATAATCATTTTGCCAAAAGCAGGAAAGATCTGACAACAAAGGCTCTCTCTCCTTCTTGAGCCATTCCTCCACTGACTTTTTGTACTCTGGACAATCAGGCTCTGAATCAAGAAGTGGCTTCTCCAACGTCAGGTTTTCCTGAAGGGGAATTTAAAGCTCTTTACTCCCTAACAGAAAACTCAAGTGGTGTCTCCTATAGACCTGAGCCATCCTGTCCAAACAATATTTCAGCTTGTATTCATCTCCTCACAGACATCAGGGATACCAATCCATCAGCTGAAGCTCTCACAGAGTTGAAGTACAGGAGTTTTCTCCACAAGCCTCTATTACTTTTCCATTGACTGTATCCAGCATCTTCCCTGTCACTTGCACTGAAAACTTCACCCCTGTCTCCAATTGCTGGGAGAAGATTCCAAACTCTTGTGTATAACATTCTTCCATGCCTTTCTCCCTTTACCCAACTTGACTAACTCCTTTTCCTCTACCAAAAGTAAGGAATTTATGCTTATTTCAAGGCTCTCCATCACTTAATCCCCGCTGAGCCACCCTTTTTCCAGTGAGGCACTAACTCCTTGGTTCCCCCAGCACCCCAGCCTTGCTTGTGCTGTTCTCTCAGGGCACATGAAAAAGCAACTTTGTGTGCTCCATTTCCCACTAGGAAAATCCAGAAGTCCTCCTAAATACTCAACATCTCTTCCAAAGGCTCCCCTGACTGTACACTTCCCAAAAGTGACTCCAGGCTCCACTTCTCTGAGCCTCTAGGGCAAGGCCTGGGTTGGCTTTGTGCTTGGGGTGTTGCCTGAAGTAGGTGTTGAAGAACAGCCCCAAATCCCACAGTCCCACTAAAAATACAAGAGAGCTGCTATTTCCAGAACCCTCCACACCCTTTGGTCAGCTCTGCAGGAACACAGTGAAGGAGGGCAAAAACACAGGTAGTAAGCACAGAGTGTGTGTTATGTCAAGATTCCTACAGGCACTGCCAGTTCTGGAGGGGGTCAGAATATCTCTGTGAGTCAAACCACTTAAATCCATACAGGAAAGGTTTGGAGGGGTAAAATCCATGCAGGGAAGGTTTGGAGGGGTAAAGTGATCTGCAAAAGTTCATTCATCACCCACAACCAAAGCCCTGAGCAGAACCTTAATCCATCATCCACCCCCACCTGCCCCAAACAAGATCTTTTTATCAGCCTGACCTTTTAATACACAAGCTAAGATATTGACTGCAGAACATTTCTATCTTTTCCCAGCCTAAAACTGCTGCAGCAAAAACCACAGTCCACCTGCATCCACAACATCCAGGAGGAAGCTCTCCTGAGATCCACAGGTTTGTACACGAGCGTGGGACTGACTGTTCAGTGATGCCCAGGAGGAAGTCAGGGTCATGAACACCAAAAAAAAAAAAGGAAAAAAGGGAAAAAGTAAAGAAAAGAAAAGTAGGTCAAGCAATTCACATTCGCTGAAAAGGACAAAGAACACTGCAGATTTTTTATTACCTTATGCAATTGCTACCAAATATCTGAAGCATCCTTTTTATCTGATTCAAATCCCACATGAGTAATCCATGATTAAATTTAGTGGGTGTGAAATTTCATTAGGTCGTTCAATTTTAAGCAGATTGGATAATGAAGTTCCGTCGTCCTTCAGAATTAAGGAAAAAAATATTAATACTGTAATTTTTATCTCACTCCCAGCCTTCCCCCATCTGTGAGATAATTCTCATTCATGTAAGACATCCATGTCCTGCAGCTGCATCTTTGAGGCATGTGACATTGGAGATGGAGAGAGGGAAATGCTTGGAAATGTTGGTAAAAGCCAAACCCATACCAGACTTTACCTGGTGCTTTTCTGGGATAAACACAGACCAGAAATTTGAGTTTTCCCAGAACAAAGACATGGAGCAGATTCCAGCAGGGATGTCTTCTAAAATATTGTGATTTCTCAAAAAAAAAAATCCTTTAGACTAATTCGGTGATATCATAATGGAAAAAATGTTAATAGGTAGCAGATGCTGCTTTGAGCCTTAATTCCCTACTCCAAAGAGCTAGATAATTCAAGGAGAAGCCACCAGATTCCTTCATGCAAAAAGGCTCCATGTTAAGACAAAATGAGAGGTTTGGAGTTTCTCTTGGGTTTAAAAATTCTGTTGTTTTTTTTTTTTTATGGTTTGAGTTCAGACTTTATATGGAATTCCTGCTGGGTTTTTAGAAGAGCATTGGTGCAGTGATGAGCAGTGGAGTGTGTAATCCATGAGCCCCTCATTTCACTGTACATCACCCTGCATTTCCCACACAGGACCAATAAACTTTGTTCACTCACCCCCTAGAGCTAATAAATTCAATTAAATTTTCAATTTAATCAAAAATGTAATTGTAAAATTCTTGGGGAAAGCTTGGCTGGGAAAGAGTTAAACAACAGGCCTGATTCATCTTGCTGTGTTTTCAGGCAGCTGAAGCCACTCTGTGCCAGTACAAATAAATAATATCTCTATCCACATCACAACAAAGTATTTTCCTCTTGATGTTGTTCACCAAAGCATGATGACAAATGATGGCTGCAGAAACAGGAGTTGTCAATTCTGCCTTAATCCTGTTTCCTTTCAGGCTTGACAGAAGTTGCCAAGTTTATCCCTTTCTCTAAATGGCCACCAGGTGCTTCCAGCAAATGAACTGAACACAGCAAACACCAATCTGCCTTCCACAGTCCTCTGTGCTCTGTTACTGGATAGTTTTCTCAGAAAAGAAAGGAAAAAACTCTCAAAAAATTCAGTGGAGAAGCTGAAGCTTTGCACATCTAGAGGACCCTCAAGGAAAATACAAGTCAGGAAAGATGATATTATTTGATGGGACAAGATCAACACATGTCAGCCTCAACATTTACTGAAAGTACATCCTAACATCACCCATCCATGATAAACAACATCAGGAGGATGTGGAGCTTCTGGGGAGAGTCCAGAGGAAGCCTCAGAGCTGCTCCAGGGCTGGAGCCCCTCTGCTCTGGAGCCAGGCTGGGAGAGCTGGGGGTGTTCACCTGGAGAGGAGAAGGCTCCAGGGAGAGCTCAGAGCCCCTTGCAGGGCCTAAAGGGGCTCCAGGAGAGCTGGAGAGGGACTGGGGACAAGGGATGGAGGGACAGGACACAAGGAATGGCTTCCCACTGCCAGAGGGCAGGGATAGAGGGGATATTGGGAAGGAATTGTTCCCTGGGAAGGTGGGCAGGCCCTGGCACAGGGTGCCCAGAGAAGCTGTGGTTGCCCCTGGATCCCTGGGAGTGTCCAAGGCCAGGCTGGACAGGGCTTGGAGCAGTCTGAGATAGTGGAAGGTGTCCCTGTCCATGGCAGGGATGGGAATGGATGACTTTAAGGTCCCTTCCAGCCCAAACCATTCTGGGATTCTGTGAAACAAATCCTACTAGGAATTAATTTGAGAGTCTCTGGAGTAGGCGTTGCGAGACATCAGTCAGGCATCAACAGCAAAACAAATTAACACCACAAAATAGTGAAAAACAGAGGAGCCAAACCTGCATCTTTAAATAGCCCCAAAGAGCTTTTCCTGTCAGTAGCAATTTTCTGGCCAAGCTCCACCACATCCTCTGTCTACTTCACCCAAACCTGCATTTTTCTCAAGACTAAAATGCTCGCCCAAGTCTGGATCAGAGCAACCCTCAGACTGTTTATCCCTTCTGCAGTTTCACGTTCACCTTCTCCACCCATCTCACCTTCTCTGCCTGTCTTGGCTGCTTTCCCTGACCTCCTCTCCCATGGAACTTCACCACCCACATTATTGGATGTCTCAAGAGTTCAAAGGGCAGAAGATGGACACTGTAGGGAGCAGAAAATCCAATTACTCCAAGTAATCCAGAGACAAATGTGCCAAGAGCAGTGCTTTCTCCTGGGTCAGGAGTGCAGGTCCTGTCATATTTTAATGTCTCAGGGTGGTGACACATGCAGGCTGAATGAATGCCATGGATCTGCAGGAGAACCTGGAGGAGAACATGCAGGAGAAGCAGGGGAGTGAGGTTATTTGATGATGTAGGCAACGTTATAGGAGTGACCCTGGGAAAAAGGAGAAATGCCATGCTACCATGGGAAGAGAGAGAGGAACAAAAATGAGGAATATTTGAATTTCCAGTTCAACACTTTGTCTTATTCAGTGGATCAGAGGGATCCTGTGGAAAGCTGTCGCCGGATCTGTGAGAGCAGAGTTTGGAGAGTGAAATACAACTGTTGACAAAGGCTGGATGAATTACAGACCATTTAAACAATGTGCACACACACAAGACCCTGCTGCCAGATGAGATGGGCCTGAGGGTGCCAAGGGAGCTGGCTGGTGTCACTGCCACTCTGTCATCTCCGAACAGTCACAGAGATGGGGAATGTCCCTGGTGATTGCAAAAACGGCAACATCACACCCACCTTCAAAAAGTGAAATGCCAGCCCAGTCAGCCTCACTCCCTGCCCAGAAATTCATGAGGCAAATCCTTCTGGAAACCATGACCTTCCAAACCAAATTCTTCTGGTATTTACTACCCAGAGAGTGTCTGACACAGAACTATTCAGTAACTGCTCTTTTATATTTTCTCTACTCCTCTTCTGCACTTCAGATCCTGCTGCTTCTGCCTTCTCTCCCCTGGAATGGTGTTTTTGTGTTCCATATTTGCAATTACAACAAGCACAGGTTTATATCTATCTGAGACAGAAATATATTTTCCACCTGAATTTGGGCTCTCAGAGGTGCTGGATTCATTCTGGGCACTGTGCTTTCAGGGGTGTCAAGGACCTCCCATTACTGGAAGTGACACTGGGAATGAAGAGTGTGGTGGAGGAAGAGCATGGAGTCAGCATGTGCTCATTTGTCTAATAGGAGATAAATTAGAATTTGGGAATAGCTTTAATCATTCCTCTTGAAGCTAATTCACTCTTGATGTTTTGTTTCTGTGGGCAGTTCTCCCCTTAAGCTTAATGAACAAGGTAAATAAACCAGAGTGGAGTAATGAGAGAGGGACTGAGCTGTCAATCAGAGCTAGAGCTTCTGTATCCTTTCCTCATGATTTATAGCAAAGGGCTATCTTAGACCCAAGGACCCAAACCACAAACACAATTCCCACAGTGAGTTACATCTGCCAGAAAATTACACAAAATGGAGCTTTATGATTCAATGCAAGACTTGTACATCAGAAGAGCTTTTCTCTCTGTCCAAGAAGCTCCCTGTACTCTGGAAAATTAACTGGGAATCAAGCATAGACAGTCTGGCAGGGAAAAAAAAGAAAACAAAAGTGCAAAGAGAATGTATTTAAATTAATATTTGGCAGAGGGTAAAGGAATGAGAGGCAAAATAAGGGGAGAAGAATTAAACTCCAAACTGACAAACTGCCCTCTTCAGCATCCTCATCCCGTCCATGGGATCCGGCCATCAAATGTTCCAGACATTGCTGCTGCTATCACTGGGCACTTCCATGAAGAGATATCAGCTCCCTGCTGGTTTAAACAGGGGAAAAGGCTCCTTGCCTGAGCTGACCCAGGCTCCGTGTCCTGGACAGGGTGTTCTGTCTGTGTCCCACTGCAGTTGATTTGTGCTGGTGCTGTGATATCAGCGATCCCTTGGCTCGGGCAGGACACTCCATAAATTCTGTATTAATCCAGGGTAGCACCACTTCTCTATTAACTTACGGAAGAAAACCAAACACATCAAAATTGTTTGACATATAGATTAATAATGAAAAGTGAGTAGGAAAATAGGAAACCTGCCAGTTCAATATATTAACACCAGCCAGGCCAGACAGAGGACAAGGAATATAAGGGGAAAAAACACCTGCACAAAGATGGTGAATAAGCAAAAGGACAACCAACAAAATCCACTTTGTGACAGGTGTAAAATAATAAATACTGGGAAAAACACTCCAAAGAGAGCTGGAGAGGGACTGGGGACAAGGCATAGAGTGAAAGGACACTGGGAATGGCTTCCCACTGCCAGAGGGCAGGGTTAGATGGGATATTGGGAAGGAATTGTTCCCTGGGAGGGTGGGGAAGCCCTGGCACAGGGTGCCCAGAGAAGCTGTGGCTGCCCCTGGATACCTGGAAGTGTCCAAAGCCAGGCTGGATGGGGCTTGGAGCAAGCTGAGATAGTGGAAGGTGTCCCTGCCCATGGCAGGAAGTGGAACTGGATGGGCATTAAGGTCCCTTCCAAACCAAACCATTCCGGATGGACCTTGGACACTTTCAGGCTTCTGCCACTGAGAGAAGGAATAAGGTGGAGTCTGAGGACCTGCTCCAGGCTGGCAATTCTTCAGCTCTCAGCCTGTCCCATGCTTGAAAGAGAAATGTTTATAATAACATAGGATGTGAAATGAGGAAAACATCTGAAAAATTGAAGTACGGTTCCCAGCTTTCAAGTAGAGGTCAATAAACAGAGCAACTTCTTTCTTTATGGTTTCAAACAGCTTGGCAAGAACCTTTTGGTGTTGGTAAATCAAAAGATAAGGAGATTATGAAAAAGAACATGAAAGTGAAGATCTGAAGAGCCTCAGCAGAATCAAAAAGTCCTCCCAAAGCTTCTGCAACAGCACAGAAGTTTTTATAAATGGCACAAATTACCTCATTTAGCTTTTTGCAACTTCAGAGCTTTATCTTCCTTCCAAACTTCCACCTCTCGTTTTACCTCCCTTCACATCCTTAAACCACCCTCCTAAGATCCCTCTCAGCAGCCTGTTGACTTGTCTTAATGATTCTCATTTCCACTTTTTCAACAAACATTCCCTTTATGCATCACCCCGAATTCTCTGTGATTGCATTAATAAACACCCAGCTTGCTCAGGGTGTTTATGTTCCAGAACAGCCATCTCGGGTGACACCGGCTCCTTTCATGGAATTTATCCTTCCCTAGCTGAAGGAATCCCTGCCTTTTCCAGCATTAAATTATAGCTGGTCACTGCCTGGTGATCATCTCTTGGAATGAGGTACAACACTGTCAGGATTACAGGGAAATGAATTCCAATCTACAGCTCCCTGAGGAGGGTGCAGCCGGGGGGGACAGGACAAAAAAAAATGGCCTCAAGTTATGTCAGGGAAAGTTTAGGTTGGGTATCAGGGAAAATTCTTTCCTGGAAAGGGTTGTCTATTCCCAGCACAGCTGCTCAGGGCAGTGACAAGGTGGCAAGTCCCCACCCCTGGAGGAGATTTCAAATCTGTGTGGATGAGGCACTTGGGGATGTGGGTCAGTGGTGGCCTTGGCAGTGCTGGGGGAATGGTTGGATTCAATGGTCTTGGAGGGCTTTCCCAGCCCCAAGGATTCCATGGCTATTTTATAAAGAAGAAGAGATGCTCCCAACACGGTTTCAGGTACTGCTGGCAACAAAGGTCTGCCACAACATCAGCAGCAGCACCTGAGCAACAAGGCACCCAAGTTCAGAGGTATCCTCATGATTAAGGGCACCAAAAAGTTACTCCAGTTTCCAATTTCCACTCAGGAGAATGCGAAAGAAGGAAGTGCTGCAGTTCCTACAGTACCTGTCTCCTATAACCACCTTTAACCTGTGTAAGTTAATAATGAGTTTTATTAGAGTGGATAATCAAATCAGTGTCAGGGCTGAATTCATTCTCCATGACAGCGAGACCTTGCCTGAAGTAGCTTGAGATGTGGCATTTTTAGTCCAAATCTCAGCATGCACCAATCATTCCACAACTATTTTGTCCCCTGTTCGTATTTTTGCAGGTTTTTTTAGAATTTATTTTATTTACTTACTAAAATTAAGATAGTGAACTGAAGATGTTCAGCCGTAAGAAAAAAAGCTTCACAGAAACCTGAGAGTCCTTTCCAGGGCCTAAAGGGGCTCCAGGAGAGCTGGAGAAGGACTGGGGACAAGGGATGAAGGGACAGGACACAGGGAATGGCTTTCCACTGCCAGAGGGCAGGGATAGAGGGGATATTGGGAAGGAATTGTTCCCTGTGAGGGTGGGGAGGCCCTGGCACAGGGTGCCCAGAGAAGCTGTGGCTGCCCCTGGATCCCTGGGAGTGTCCAAGGCCAGGCTGGATGGAGCTTGGAGCAGTCTGGGATAGAGGAATGTGTCCCTGCCCATGGCAGCATGGATGAGCTTTAAGGACTCTCCCAACTCAAACCATTCTGTGATAATAAATAAGGCATTAGAGATGTCCAGGGAAACCACTGGAACAATCTCTCAGTGTTTCAAAAAGAATTAAAAAGAAAGAGCTCAAAAAGATGTGTGATTGAGAACTGGTCTCTCACCTGTCAGAAAATACTTTAAAGCCATTTTCTGTCACTCCCTGGGTGGAATTTGTGCAGACTTTTGATTGAATCCAAAAATGCAGATGCAGGTTCCTTTCAAAGGAAACAGAAATGAGCTAAAACTAATTTATTAGTGGTCAAGGGCATAGCACAGCCAAGTGAGATTTAAGATTGAAGATTTTTTTCCCAGAAACTTTGAGAAGAGGCAGTGCAATTACTGTAAGACAAATCAGCTGGATCTCCTACCCAGTGCTGAAGTAGATGCTTTCAAATTGTCTCATTTACATAGGGAAGAAGGTCAGGAGGGATTAAGAAGGTAAATATATCACCTGATTAGGTATGCAAGTTCAGGGTGTTCCAAGGACTAATTCCATGAATATTCAAGAAGGTCTTCGCTTCCCAAAGGTTCAGTCATAAGCAATAAGTTGAATATGCAGAAGGAATCTGGCCAGAAAACCAAAGATGTCACCTGTGTGCATCAGTATCACCTGTTCCAGTGAAATCAGGCTCTTGAATTTGCTTATTCCCTTTTCCATTTCACCTTGCGAAAATAAAGAATAAGGAGAATATGCACAGGTGAGGAAGGAAACGCTGGGAGCTCACAGGGACATATTCACCACTCCTTGGATGTGCATTTTTAACAGGAGCAGACAGCCCTCCCTCATGATTCTTAATTTGGGCAAAATTTCACACAAGACACTATCACAGTGCACTGATCCAGTTTTCCTTGACCAACTTGGGACAGACAGCACAGGGATATGATATGACCATCATCTGTTTTCTTGGATTTGTACTTTGCTTCCTAGGAAGAAGATCATTAATTAGAAAATTAAAGTCCAAATGAGCTCAACTGCAAGACCAAGTACACTTTCCAGGAAGAAAATTGAGCCAGGATTTTGCTGAGTGATGCCCTGATTCACCCTGTTATGCAGAAAATGTACCTTGGACAGAGTTAAGGTAGGAAAATGTTGGGCAGCACTCTTGGGAGAAGAATGCTCTGCTAGAGAGCAGAGATGGGTCCCAACAAAAGAGCTGAGGTAGCTCTGGGAGAAAATTCTGCTGTTTTTGCAGCTTTTTTTTCCTTTCTTTATTCCCTGCAGCCCAGAACCATCCATCTCCCAGGTTGATCCCACAGCGTGGGCAGCAGAGCAGGGAGGGGATTCTGCCCCTGTGCTCAGGTGAGACCCCACCTGCAGAGCTGCCCCAGCCCTGGGCCAGCAGCACAAGGACCTGGAGCTGCTGGAGAGAGTCCAGAGGAGGCCCCGGAGCTGCTCCAGGGCTGGAGCCCCTCTGCTCTGGAGCCAGGCTGGGAGAGCTGGGGGTGCTCACCTGGAGAGGAGAAGCTCCAGGGAGAGCTCAGAGCCCCTGCCAGGGCCTAAAGGGGCTCCAGGAGAGCTGGAGAGGGACTGGGGACAAGGCATGGAGGGACAGGACAAGGAAGAATGGTTTCCCACCGCCAGAAGGCTGAGTTAGATGGGATATTGGGAAGGAATTCCTCCTGTGAGGTCCTGGCACAGGGTGCCCAGAGAAGCTGTGGCTGCCCCTGGGTCCCTGAATGTCCAAGGCCAGGCTGGATGGGGCTTGGAGCAACCTGGGACAGTGGAAGGTGTCCCTGTCCATGGCAGGGGGTGGAATGAGATGAGCTTTAAATGTCTTTTCCAACCCAAACAGTTCCACGACTACAATTCCCACCTTCTCTCAGCTGTTACTCTTTCATTTGCTATCTCAGAAACTCTGAGCAGCACCAGCTTTTTGTATCCCCACTAACTGCACATCACTGGAAAATAAAACAAAGCAAATGTTCCCCACACACAACGTGCAGCATCCCAAGGCATCGGTATGAATGAGGATGTGTTTGGGATGAGACAGCACTGCTACTCCTTTCCTCTTCCTGCCAGGTGACTCATCCCCCTGAATTTGGGAGGATGTGGAAATCCATTGAAAAAGTGGCACCAGCTGCAAAAGCTTTGTGTCCATAGATTCTGCAAACTTTGGGGAAATAATTAAAAAAAAACAAACAACAAAACAACACAAAAAGTAAATCGAGCAACCCAGTGTGCAGACTGCTATTGCAGCAAATGATGCTGAGTCTGCCCATAAAAGCCATAAAATTTTCCAAAGAAATTTGTAAGGATGAAAGGAAAAAATTGTATATTTGTAAGGACAAAAAGGAAGCTTTTGGTCCAGCCATGGAGGAGGAAATTAGGCCAATTTTGAAGTGCTGCACCTTTATTACCATAGCTCACACTATTCCTGCTCTCTGTTCCTCCTTTTCTTGTCCCCTCACCCCTTGTCCCCAGTCCCTCTCCAGCTCTCCTGGGGCCCCTTTAGGCCCTTCAAGGGCTCTGAGCTCTCCCTGGAGCCTTCTCCTCTCCAGGTGAGCATCCCCAGCTCTCTCAGCCTGGCTCCAGAGCAGAGGGGCTCCATATATAAAAGTGCACACATCCAACTACAGCTGGACAACATCCTGGATCCTCTTGAAGTCCTGTGCTTTCAAAACCTGGCAACAGAGCCAGGGGAACTTCCTTCAGCAAAACCTGAAAACCTGCCAAAAAAATGTAGCTCCAAGCAGTGGAAAACTTCCTTGACTTCTGTCCACTGGACAAGGCTCTGACCAACCTGACCCCAGCTGGACCTGAGGATTTCCAGAGGTCCTTTCCAACCTGAATTATCCACTGATTCTGCCTCAAATTTATGGGACAAATGGAAATATATCCTGAGGACTCAACTTTCTGCACATTTATTGGAACAGGAACTCTGGTCCTGTTCCAGTGTTAACCCAAAAAAGAGCAGGAACCATTCTGGGAATCTGTGATTTTATGAAAATTAGCAACTCTCTTCCTTCTTCACTTCCTTTAATTTCCTCATAAATGAATGAAATGAAACATTTGGAGCTGAATGAAATAATTTGTATTAAACTCAAGCAGACTGGCTGGCAGGCAAATGGGGTGTTGAGGCAAGAATAAATATTAATTATTCCTTAAATAGAAATGAATTGTTATTATGTTTTCAGTTTATTTGCCAAATGAAATGTAACATCACTGCCACATCCTGAGCTGAATAGGCAGGAAAAGAATTGGGCTGAACTGGGACAAAGTGGGGAGTTGCAGGAACCCCAGTCCTGAGCTAAGACCTCGAAGAAGGCCTGGAAAAGCTGCTGAAGCAGCTGAAGGAGGTGGAGAGGGATTTTCCTAAGCCCTCTGGGGTTTAGGAACAACTACAGGCACCAATTATTCAACAGCCAGCCTGGAATTAAAAGAGAATTATTTACCCATTAAAAATATCTTTCTTTTTTCTCCCAAAATCATCATGACCACAAAGATTTCTCTTTGTTTTTTACCCTGTGATATATTTTCCTTGGTTTTTCTACATCCTGCTGAACACACCTGAAACGTTTTTAAAGGAAAAAAAGCCAATTTTCAATGCTCTATTTCAATTTTAAAATGATGTCGTGCCCTGTTCTTCAGAGAATCCTATTTGCTCATGCAGAAAAAAAATTGTGTTTTATATAATATTTATAAAAGGTGACGTAAATCCACAAGCATGTAGGGGAAAAAATGGAAAAAAAATCAGTCAATGGGATTAAAAGATAAGGAGAATGTCAGCGTGGATATGGAACTGAAAGGGATAATACCTGCAAGGCTGAGCCCCCTGAAACTGCTGGAGAGGAGCATTAGGAAAGAACAGGAATGTAAATATCATCCCAATAACAGCTCATTCTGATTTTCCTGGAATTACCTGCAAAGGAAAACTCTTGCCAACTCCCCACCTGCCCTTGCAGGAGTCCCTCCATCAGGAACAAAACCCAGAGAAGCACTGCTGTCCTTTAGGATTGCTTGCAATCGGAGATGTTGGTTTATCTCCTGATAGGCCAGCAGGGATGCCAGCAGGGCAGGAGCTGTGGGTGCCACACTTGCAGGACCTTATCAGGTGTTTCTGGCAGCCTGTGCCCTGCCAGCTCCCTCCCCCAGACAATAATAACCATTCCCAACAAGTTCCTTATCTTATCCCAGCAGCATCCCTCCAGGAGATTAGTCAGGCATCCTGGTGTCATGTTTTATCTCTAAAGCCTTGGATTTAGGCATAGCATGTGTCTAGTCCCAAAAGCCAGGTGTATTCCAGTCAAACAGATGAGAATCCATAAACATTTAATTTTTTTTATGATATGTACCAAGTTCAAGCCTGCTTTAAATCAGATGCAGCACTGACATTCTGACATAAATTGGCCAATGATTAAAAAAAGAGGTAAATGCTCAAAATCAGGCAAATGTTTGCTGAAAATGATTTCATGTGGTTCATGTGCAAGGGAAGTGTGGAGTTTTCTTCCAAAACTGCCTGCATGTTTTGTGGAGGGCACACATTAATGCCAAGGATTTCACCTGATCCCTGGGATGAGGCTAAAAAATGAGATTTTATAGAAATGTCCAATCACAAAATATCCTGAGTTTGAGGTGACCCAGTACAATCCCCCCAGGGATGGGGACTCCAACACTGCCCAGTGCAGCTGTGCCAGGGATGGACAGCCCTTTCCATGAAGAAATTTTCCGTAATATCCAACCTGAGCCTCTCCTGGCACAGCTTGAGGCTGTTCCCCCTCATCCTGTCCCTGTTCCCTGAGAGCAGAGCCCAACCTGCTCCCAACTTTCTGTTGTCCACAAGGAAAATCCCACTGGTGAGAATGGAAGAAGGGAAAGATGAGCTGACAAAGTGGCCTCAGAGCCAGGAGGAGTTAAGGAGGAGAACCTGTGCCTGCAAAGCCCTGGGGATGAGCAGACCATGACCAAAATGTAATTTATATGAAGATGTTTTGAATTTCTTCCAGCTACTTCCAAGTCACCAATGCAGAACAGCTCCTCACAGCTTCCACACAAAGCTTTCTGCTGGGAATATTGCTAGATTATAATTACAGGCCAGCATTTAACATTAATTACTGCAATAGCCCATGTTCAGGTGCACTGTGCAGTGTAATTATGGCATCCCTTGCTGTCCATAGCACCTTCCTCATCTTGCAGCCTGGAGAAGTCCCATCCTGGCAAGATGTGGTTAACAAAACTGCAATGTTTCGGGGTTTCTCTGTGGGGTTTTTAATATGACCACTCAAAACTGATGCTAGCTACTCCATCCAGAATAAGCAAGGACAGCCTGCACAACTGGAGCATGGAGGATCTTGGTTCCTGCTTCACCTTCAGCCACAAAACCAACCAATGGATGGTGTTAATGGCATAAACAAAGGGAACAACGTAGCACCACTTCTCCAAACACCTTCTCTGAGTGTGCAGCACCATTTGTCTCAGAAGAGCTCTTTGAGGTGTCATTTTTGTTGATCAATCTAACTATGATGGTCATCTGTCACTCAGCAAGGCTGAAATCCCATACAGGAAAAGGAATTTCAATGAACCTACAGCAAAATTAATTTCAAAGTCCCAAAGGTTTTCTTTTAAAGAGTAACAAGGGACACAGGTGAAAAAAAAAACTTTGTATGTTTTTGAACAACAAGGAAAAAATGCATAGAAATGCCAAGAAGTTCCTGGTTTAATGCTTTCACAGCAAAGCTGAATTCTGCCAGTTTGTCCCACCTCAAGGATTAACAACTGAGTTTGATGTGAACCTCAGGGAAACCTGGTGGGTTTTCCAGCCATGTGTGTCCTTCACTTTCAGATCAGTGGGATCCCAAAGAAAAAGGCACTGCAAGCCTCAATAAGTATGCAAATACCTTCAAAAGGAGATGAAAGCCTTTGCCCTGTTTATGTAAGTGATGAGTTTGTGCACCGTTAACCAAAGGGACGTCAGCTTTCTTATTTTAACCATTCCTTGAAGGTCATTTCTGCTCAGAAATGGGTTTTTTTGAAGCTCTAAAAACTTGTTATATAACAAAGGCAGAGCCAAACATCAAGACCGTGGCTGGTTGGAATTAGTTCACCTGTATCTCTCACGTTCCATCAATAGGCAGAGCTGAAGGAACTGACTTCCTGGCTGGAATGTTAATTATTCCCCTCCGCTTCCAGGAACAAGAACATTGCATGGACAAAAAGAGATTCCTTTCTCTTCCTCTCATTAACCAGTTTCACTTGCTCAGCACATCAATGCAAAGCTAAGGATGATTATACAGGGGCTCACATGAGCTGAATAAATCTGCTCCCTGGACAGATGAGCCGAAGGCACTCGGGAATAACGAGGGCGATGCCAGAAGGAAACCCAGCCAGAGCGTCATCCCAGCCCCACACAGCAAAGGCAGGGATAGACCTGTGGGTGTCTGGGGTCACGGCTTCACCTCATTTCTAAAAATAAGCTCACCCCCAGTATTGATTTTAAACTGTGGGCAGGTTCTTTCTTCAACTGAGGGATTGAAATGACCTTGGTTTCATTGGAAAAATGTGTTGGGATTGACAGCAGGAAAGGAAAGGCTCATGATTAGTGACAGGATCAGTAAACCAGGGACATAGAATGTGTGTCATGCATGGAAATATCTGGACACCTCCCTGTGGAGGCTCTTGATTTACACCAGGAGCGAGAGAGAACTGAAAGATTCCTCCAAAAAAATAGGGAATAATAAAATAAAAGACTCTAACATTGCCAAATCCTATGGAACTTGCACTGCTTGCCAACAGCATTAGAAGTCCTGCCATCCATCAAATCTCCCCATTCCAGAGAATGCCAAGTCCTCCTGCTTGGCGAACGTGGATAGAGATGCAGGGTGACATTCCCTGCCTTTTGAAGGTGACTGGCTTTGCATTTACTTTGAAAATTTGCTCTGAAGAAATATGTCAGAAGCCTTAACATCCACACTTCCTAAATATCCAGGAGCCAGGCTCTTCCAATAGTAACCTTCGCTCCCATTGTTCCTTGTGCACTTGTTCACAGTCAAAGCCATTCCAGACCTGCAGACTGATGGAGGAATTCCTGCTCGTTGCAGTACCTCACTTTGCTCCTTAAACACTTCTGAAAAGCACAGATTTTGGGATGAACTTCCCAGGAGAGGTTTCTCCAAGGCCAGAGCAGGGCCAGATGGGTTGGAGCTGCTGCCAGATGGACCTGCCGAGAAGCACCTGGACCACCTTGAGCGGTCAATTAGTCAAGGGAGCCCCGGGGATGGTTTAACCATTGCTTAATGTGAGAGCTGGAAGGCAAACAAGGGGATGGATCGATGGCAGCTGAGTCAGTGCCCGGCAGGATTTGATCCCGAGCTTAATGCAAACGCCTCCAGAATTTCCCTTTGCTTGCACACCAGTTCTTCCCGCTCTTTTACACCAGGCTGTGATCCTGAAGACTTTTTTTCCCCCAGGAATACAGGCTCTTTTCCTCAAACATGAACATTCACAGAGATTTAGGGTACTTTGCGTCTTCCTGGTGCAAGAAGAAAATTTCCCTCTGGAAAAACAAAAGCGAAAATGTTGCTCCTCATTCAGAGCTTCTTCAGGAAGCCCTGAAGGGAAAGCTGACCCCAAATCCAGTTAAAGCCAAGGATGGGAAAAATCTCCTCGAGCTGGAAATCTGATGTAGTGTAATTTTTTGTTAAATATCAAAATAGGCTGATGAAACCAAGCCTGATTTTTGGGGTGTGTCATCACAGAGAGAACATCTCCCGGGTGTGTAAAAATTTTGCACAGACTTTTTTGTTCCTATGTCTTTGTTTACTCCTAAAGGCATTGGAGTAGGATCTGCATTTAGGAGAAGTTACAAAATCCTGGAATGATTTGGATTGGAAGGGACCTTCTACTAGGTCAGGCTGCTTTGAGCTGTGTCCAACATGGCCTTTGACATTCCCAGGGATGGGCAGGCACAGTTTCTCTGGGCAATTCCCATAGGAAAATCTGAAAAATTTCACCTTCCTTCCAAAATCAATTACCTCCTGAATTTTCTGCTATGTGCAAGTGGAAGGAACCTCCATTTTTCCATGCCTGAAGATTTCTCACTGCACTTCCCTGTAGCTGCTGGTCCCAAAGTTGGAGAAAGAACTGATCATGGTGGATTTTATAACCAACACTGTCTCATAAAATTAATTCACTGCTCACAGACATGCAAATAAAAAGCAAATAATAATGCCCTTAATAACATGATCAGCCTTGAATTGGGCAGGCAGATGGATGAGATGATTGTTGGAGATGCCTTCCAACAGTAATGGTCTATTCTGTTCTGTTCTATTCTATTCCTTGCAATCCTGTGAAAAGAACAAAAATCCAAGTAACAAAACCCACTTTGTCCCAAAAATACAAGCAGTGTTATCAATACCTTACATATATTAGTTATAACCTTTATTACTGATTAACAGCCATTAGAATAAAATTATGATTGGGGAAAGCTAAATAGCCTCTTTACCACACATGGAAAGGGCAAAGGAATTATTCTGGGAACAGCACATGGCCAGAATTCTATGGGAACACTTAAATACAGCCACACACCTCGCAATCAACATCAACATAAAATCAGGGTAATTATGCCATGTCCTCTACAAGTAGCAGTACAAAAAAAATAAAATTAAAGGGATTTATAGATTATTATTTCAATTAAGTGCTCCAGCCTCAGCATCAGGATTTATCTTCCTTGCATCTCACAGGATGCTGAGCAACATCCTGATAAAAATCTTACCACCACTGTTAGTGCAACAAAAATCCACTGTATTTCACACTCTCCCTTGTATCTGCAGAGCAGAACTGAGCCATCAACCTTCCCAGGAAATCCTGCTGCTAAAATGACCTTTACAGTCCTAGAGATGAGGGCTGTGTTATGCAGAAATCATGTTTTATTTGGATTCTGCATGGAAAATGCAAACTCAGACACACCAGAGAGCAAAAGGACTCTGATGAGCATTGAGATTCTGCAAGCAAGAGGCATTAAAAACTCTTCTGATTGCTCTTATCAGCTGTAAAAAGATTCAGAGTCACCTGAACAGCAAAAGGATTTCATTATCCCAGAGAGAGAAAGATTTTACACCATTTATAAAGAGATTTTTACCATCAATGATAAGCTCCTGAGCCTCTCTAGAGGTTTAAAATTATTGATAGAAATATTATCTGTATGAGAGGCTGTGGCTGCCCCATCCCTGAAGTGTCCAAGGCCAGGCTGAATGGGGCTTGGAGCAACCTGGGAGAGTGGAAGGTTGAGTGGAGCTCAGCTGGTATTAATGACACAACAATTTAATATGTCTAAGAAACTACAGAACAACTCTAACAGTAGTTAGATGTGGAAAAAATTCCCCAGCTCAGCGAAAACCCCCACTCAGGGTGTGATGGATACAAATAAATAGCCTATGTAGTCTCAGCCACCTTCCAGAAAGACTTGGGGAAAAAATAAAAGCCCACGGACAAAGGAAGATCACAAAGTAGTTTTATTTCCCTTTTTACTTGAGGTGATTTGTAATATTTTATTAATTCGTAATATATTTATTATAAGACAGCAAATGTTCAACTGATTGAGCAAATGTTACTCCAGTAAAACTTCCTGGTAAATTGACAGACAGAAAAGGTAATTTCTGTGGGTTTTTTTTTCCTCCAAACAACCCAGCAACTAAAAATTAACACTTAATGTCTCCTGTTCAAGCTCCTCTATACTTTTTTCATTTTCCCTTGTACATTTTTTTTCCCCAGTGGCCTGTGCAGAATGTGAAGTTTTCAGACAGAATTGAATGCAAAAAGATAGGGTGATAAGTGAAGAATACAATAAAAAATAGGGTCATAGGCAAAGAATACAAGAGCTTGGGCACTACAGGAAATGTAAATGTTAAAAATCACATAAGAGAAGATAATAATAATAATAAAGAAGTGCCCACAATACAACAAAAGCAGCAGCAGAGCGACTGCACCGAGCATCCCTCAAGGCTGACAGAGGGATGGGTTGACCTCGGAGGCCTCTGCCTTTCCTGACTTCCAGACTTCTGTGGGGCTCATTAAAGGGTCCAAGCACAAAGCATCAAACACTTCAAGGAAAAGTTGGTCTCCATGGGAATAGAGGACAAACTAAAAATAACCATAAGCCAGCATTTTAACAATTTTGCAGGAGATTGTCATGGCAATGAAGAGAGTTGTAACCTGTTGTCATGATAACCAAAGTTTTAAATTAATGGGAAAGCATTTCACTTCCACTTCATCTTTATTCATAATGGATCCAGCATCTTCCATGGGAGAATTCCATGTTAGTGCCTGCAAGGAACCAGAGAGCTTGGGAGAAGCAAGGGAGAGATAAAGGACTGTGAGGATTAAAAGAAAAATTTAAAACTCCACAGCCAAAGTGAAGCACCTACAGGAGGGGAAAAAACCCAGGGATGAAAATCCTTCAACAGATGAAGGATACTGGGAAGGAATTCTTGGCTGTGAGGGTGGGGAGGCCCTGGCACAGGGTGCCCAGAGAAGCTGTGGCTGCCCCTGGATCCCTGGAAGTGTCCAAGGCCAGGCTGGATGGGGCTTGAAGCAGCCTGGGATAGTGGAAAGCGTTCCTGTCCATGGCAGAGGTAGGACTGGAGGGATTTAAGGTCCTTTCCAACCCAAACTGTTCCGGGATATTGTGACTCAAGCCTCATCTTGACAATCTCTTCTCAAATCAGAGCTCACAGCATATTAAATATCACAGAGTGTCCAGGTTTTCAAGATGCCCAAACTAGGGGAAAATAATCTGGATTTCCAGCCCAGAGGATGCTCCAGGGGCTGGAGTCCCTGTGCTCTGGAGCCAGGCTGGGAGCGCTGGGGGTGTTGGGTATAAGTGACCAACCTGCTGCTTGTACATTCAATAAGACCCTCAATGATATTAATGGGCTCAGAGCAAACCATGTGTTGTTTAATGACAACATAATTGTTATTTTTGTGGAAATTGCTCTACTCACCCTGAAATTACTATGATAGTCTATTATTCTACTGTTTTCTTAACTGTCTGAAGGGGAGAGAAAAATTATTCTGGCAACAGAGTGCCTGCACAGAACACACTCCTCTTCACCTTCAGCACAGCACAGAATGGTCTTCACCTCAACAGAGTTCCTGATTTGAAATAAAAAGAACTAGAGGTAAACAGAAGTTCAGACGCCTAAACACATTCATCTTTCTGAATGAAACTCTTTATTATTCATCTGTATCAAGATTTTCCCCTATGTGATTTCATTTACAGTCACCATGTGCTTTGCATCTCCTGGGAATGCCACGGAATCAACCTCTTCTCCCTGGAGATGGATGCTCTTTGCTGCCAAACATGAGGTCTCTAATGATGAGGCACAGAAATGTCATCTTTAAGTATAAATAGATGGCAAGAAATCAAGCATAAAGTAGACATTTCCTTTGGTTTCTTACTAAAGTGAATTTCGTAACTATGAGCTCCAAAGTTTCACTTATTACTTCTCCTCCCAAAGCCTCCCCTTTACTGCTCTCAGTCTTCTGAGAGCTCACCTTTTCAGCCCAACTTCTTTATTTTACTTGTTCCTGAAAAATATTTCGTTGATGAAGTGAAACTACTCAGAGCTGCTCCTAGAAAGGGCTGCTGGGCTGACAGTTCTCTGAAGGAGGGGCTGGAGAGAGGCTTTGGAGAGGAGCACAGGCAGCACAGGGGTGGTGGTCACACACTCTGTTGCTCCTGGGAATACTGAAGTCCTGGCTTTCTTTCCTCAGGTCACTGCTAAGACAAGACCTTGGAACAGGTAAGAAAAGGCTCTGCTGGAGCAGTTCCAGAGGAGGCCCCGGAGCTGCTCCAGGGCTGGAGCCCCTCTGCTCTGGAGCCAGGCTGGGAGGGCTGGGATTGTTCACCTGGAGAGGAGAAGGCTTCAGGGAGAGCTCAGAGCCCCTGTCAGGGCCTAAAGGGGCTCCAGGAGAGCTGGAGAGGGACTGGGGACAGGGCATGGAGGGAAAGGACACAGGGAATGGCTTCCCACTGACAGAGGGCAGGGATGGATAGGATACTGTGAAGGAATTCCTGGCTGTGAGGGTGGTGAGGTCCTGGCACAGAGAAGCTGTAGATTCCCCTGGGTCCCTGAAGTGTCCAAAGCCATGTTGGACAGGGCTTGGACCAGCCTGGAATAGTGGAAGGTGTCCCTGCCTGTGGCAGAAGATGGAATCTTTAAGGTCCCTTCCAACCCAAAACATCCTGGAATTCCATGATCTTCCCTGTATACCACCAGTTCATCACCAAGCATTGCACCCTGCCACAAAAGCTGATTTTTTCCCAGATGAAGGATAGCAGTTCATTCTGGGAATTCAAAGGGCTTTACATGATGAGGCCGTTGACAAATACATTCCTGTAAAAAGACCCGGAGATGGCAACTCCCCACAAGGAAAGAGCACTTCTCATCCTCAGCAGAAATCCAGGGGTCGGGGCGGGGGAAGGAGTGGTGGGGGCAAGGGGAGGAGAAGGGAAAAAAGGCTGCAACACTAAAGAGTCTTTCAGGACTCATTTATTCGAGCAGTGCCAAGGCAGCTCACTGCTGCAATATTTTCTTCCTGCACTCAGAGCCAGGGCTTTGGGATCTAATAAATCATCGCTGGCCGCAGAGACATTAAAATTCTAGCCCAGTACTGCATCAGATGAAACGAGGCCGAGAGCCAGCAAGCGCAGGGAGAGGGAAGGGCAGCCACACACACTTTAAAATAAGTATATGAATGCATTTGCATATAAGCAACACCTGATTTTGGCTTCACATCAGGCTAAGTCTAATGAAACAGAACAGCAAAACAGATCTGCAACTGGATGATCTTTCAGGTCCCTCCCAACCCAAACCATTCTGGGATTCTGTGATTAATAAGCTCAACCGCTACACTTCAGGAAAGCTGATCCCCATTAAATTAGAAATAAGATATTAGGTATAAAGCACAGTAGGAAAACAGACACAGTAATTAACAGATCTGGTACAAACCAGGGAATTATTTCTGAAGCTTATAAAAGTCTTTTCCGAGCCTGGGCCAGCTCACGTTTCTGTCTGTACAAACCTCTGTGCTGGATCACATTGACTGCACCCGGTGTGAGAAATAATTGTGCACCAGGAGGGAAGAAAAACTCAATATTTAATCTAAAAACATTTTTGCAGAAGTCAAGCCACTAAATTTTAATTTATTACCTTCAGCCTGAAAAAACATAACAAGGATCTGACCACTTATTTGCTGTGCAAGATGAAAAAAAAAAAGATGTGGGGGAAGGAAAGGCAGCAAATATTAAGGGTTTTCAACGGATCACAAGGCAGCCTTGGAGCTTATTTGCAATCATTTAATTGAAGCACCTGGGGATTTAAGAGGTATTGAATGTGTGGGGTGCAAACATACACAGAGAAAAACAAGCCAGCACATGAATTTGAACTGCAAGTGGCTGAAAGAAATATGCAGGAAAAGGGCTGTATTTTAGACTGGGTGAGATTTTAACTCTGGATGAGAGATTCCCTGAAATGTGGGGTGCCAGGGCCAGGAGATGTTTCCATCCTGGTTTATGAACCCCCATCTCCAACTTGCAGAATGACAAGGTCACACTCCAGCTACATAGAGCCTGTGGCAGAGATTCCCAAATTCCCTTTCCCTGGAGGGATTTAAAAGCCATGTGGATGCGGCACTTAGAGACATGGGGCAGTGGTAGCTTTGGCAGTGCTGGGGAACATCTGGACTTGGATGATATTAAAGCTCTTTTCCAACTTCAGAGATTCTGTGATGCTGAAATGGCCAATGTGATTTTGACCTCCTACACAGAGGCTCCTTGTTCGGGAGCAAAGTAAGAGGAACTTAGGAAAGGATATGGAAGTGAAGGGAACATGCAGAAAAAGAAGTTTTAAATGGAAAATAATTGATCTATGGCTAAAACAAAGAAAAAGGAGATGGCTCAGAAACACACTAGAAATTATTAAGCTGCCCAAACCCAGTTTTGTTCTCTGATACAGACACACTAAGAAAGAAGACAACAAAAAACCCTTTCAGTTATCAATTTTAATACTGAGTGTGTACTTAAAAGCCAAAAGCACTGATGAGAATTCGTCTATATGCAATTTAAGACAGAAATTTGGGAGGCCTCATACTTAAAAATAAAGCTTCTCTTTTCCCCAGGTGAGTGAAGAACTTAACAAGATGTGCCTGTACTCTATAAAAGCAATTGAGACACAAGAAAATTCTCACTTCACATTTTATTTTCTTTAAATGGAGCACTTTTCTCTTCAAAACATGTTTCCAAGGCCATCTTTTTTTTTTCCCACCTATGCTTTTTGCTCACAATTTTCCCCCAGCCCTCTTCAAGCATGGCCAGTTAATTTTTCTGTTTCTTTTCCACCATGAGTAAAAGCAAAATCAATATTGCAGCCAAGAAATGAGGCCGAAATAAGCCAGTTGCATGGACTCACCCGAGCCTGGAGGAGGAGAAAGCCCACAATGAGGTCATTTGGGAAAACAGAATATGAGTTTTGTTTGCTTTTAAGGTCTGAGATTATTCTGTTTCTTCACAACACAGAGAGACTCAAAAGCCTGTAAAACCTTCTCCAAACAGTCACCAAACAAGGAGTGAGGGATGTTTCCCAAAGTTTCTATGAACTCCTTGGAAGGCTGGCATCAGCTGGACCAATCTCCAAACGAGCTATGTGAATGTCATGAATTATTTTAGAACCACAGAGTCATTAAGGATGGAAAAGTCCTCCAACACCATTGAGTCCAATTGTTCCCCAGCACTGCCAAGGCCACCACTATCCCATGTCCCCAAGTGCCACATCCACATGACTTTGGAACAATTCCAGGGATGATGATTCACCATTGCCCTGAGCCACCTCTGCCACTCAAAAACATCCCTAATCTGGCCTAAACACTTCTGCTTCCTTCTCCCAAGGAAAAAACTACTCCTCCCTCCTTCCCTTTCTAGTTTTATGTTTTTTATAACTCCAAGAAAGTCCTTAAGTTAATTCATTGGGAAGATGGTGATTTATCCATCGTTGATCTCAGTGCTGAAACTCAGCAGCTTCCAACACTAAGGAATTCAGCAAGTTGTTTGGAAGTATTCCCGTATGAAAATCACGCATTTAAACATAAAAACAATGAGAGCCTACACAAGTCACAGCTCATTCTTCTCCCAGTCAAGTAGGATTTTCCTGTCTGCTCTATACACACCAATTAATAAACATGAAGAAACGCCAGAGGAAAAATATTCACTGTATCCACTTCATACATTTTTAATCACCCTGAAATCAATTCAACACCCTGAACATGGTTTAGAATTCCTGTTTTACAGACCTGGTAAGCGATGGATCACCTAATTAAATCCAGGAGTGGCATTTCCTAATCAATGGAAGGGGCTGATGTGCATGCACATCTTAGAGCAGAAGGAGAAGTAAGGAGCATCTCAACCCTGCCATTTGCCTTGTGTTCCTCAGTGCTCCCATGAAAATGCTGAGGAATGGCAAAAAGAAAGAGAAAAAATATAAAGTTCATCCCCTTTCACAGAGTAGTTGTGAAAGAACTTGGTCTGTCTGGCCAAAGAGCTGATCTGCCATCAAAGGCCCAGCATTTCCAGAGAATAATACAGCCAAATTATAATTTTCAGTTAATAAGGAAGGCTGAAATCACGCCTAGAATTATCTTTGTCCCACAGAGAGTATGCAAAGGAGGATTAAAAGCTGACAGCAGAAATCCTATTGGAACATCCTTCCGTCTTCTACAACATCGAAGGCCACTGACTTCCAACATCACAATAAATAAAAGGAACGATCAGGAGTAAATGAGGTCACTCCTCACACGTGCAGTTGTGTCTGAGGTTCCACAATGAATACAAATGACAGGGATTAGGTCAGGAACACACGTGAGAATCCTCCACCTCCTGTCCTGCCAATAAAACCAATGGCTGGAGGGCACAGATTCCCTCTGTTCATCATTATGTCCACACAAATGTTGTGGTTTCACCTTGGGGAAGAAAAAATGACAAAACTTGGGAACTTTCAACTTGGGAGTGCTGCAAACAGCTCAGCTCAGGGATGTGTCCTCCTCTTCAGGAGCACAAAGAGGTCTTATGCAGAGAAAGTGTCACTGCTCTGGAGCCAGGTTGGGAGAGCTGAGGGTGTTCACCTGGAGAAAAGAAGGCTCCAGGGAGACCCCAGAGCCCTTCCAGGGACTAAAGGGGCTCCAGGAGAGCTGGAGAGGGACTGGGGACAAGGGGGAATGGCTTCCCAGAGGGAAGGGCTAGATGTGATCTTGGGAAGCAATTCCTGGCTGGGAGGGTGGGGAGGCCTGGCAGAGGGTGCCCAGAGAAGCTGTGGCTGCCCCTGGATCCCTGGAAGTTTCCAAGGCCAGGCTGGATGGGGCTTGGAGCAGCCTGGGATAGTGGAAGGTGTCCCTGCTCGTGGCAGGGGATTGGAATGAGATGTTCTTGCAGGTCCCTTCCAGAAACCATTCCAGGATTCTGTGAGTATCTCTCCCGAGCAGGCGCTGCTGCAGCACGACCTGAGAAATGCCGTGCACTGGAACGACGTGACACAAACCCCTTGGAGATTTCCCAACTGGCTCCGCATCTTTGGGCTCTTGGATTTTATTACCATTTATTATTTAGGAATAACTCCGCTGAACACAGAGTCAGCGTAGTGGAGGTTCATGAATCACAGCATCTTATCAGCATATTAATCAGCTCCTGGTAGGGAGAGGGAAAACGGTGTGAGCTATCACAAACACTTTATAGTTTCACGCTTGAAGTCAAACAAGCTCCAGGAGAGACTGATTCTTCATCCCTGATTCCACACCAATGGGCTAATCTATTTACTGCAGCACTGGTGCCTTCCTGGGGTGGGTGCAAGGAAATGGGAAGGGTAACCTGCCAAAGGAAAACCAGGTGCTTCAGCAGTTCCCATCTGTGGCAGGTAAAGTGAATTCTACCACAAACAAAAAAGCAAATTGGAGGCCTTAAATACATTTTAAAATTAGCCTCAATTAAAACAACAGCTTACATGAAGATCCAACTTAATTACAGTCTGGTTTAATTAAATAGTAAACAATGCTGAAACACTGCTACTGATGTTCCAAAATCCACGGAATTAGCGGAGTGGAAGCTGTCACCAGCCAGGCACGAGGAGCCAGGACTTGGAGCACAAACCTGGCATTGGGCAGATGTAGCTCTGTCTGCAGCCGGAATATTCTCCCCGTGTCACCTTCCCTCAGCTCAATAGCTGCTCATCCAGCAGCAGGAAACACTACCAGCAGAAGGTATTCTCCTCCTCTTTCAGTTTCCAAGAAAAAATGGGAAGGAGGGTGCAAATCAGCAGATCCGGGAGTTCTAAGGACCCCAAAAATGAGATACAGGAGCCAGTGCTCCTGTATTATTAAGCCACCAGTGCTTAATAAATCCCTTAATTCAAACACACGGATTGTTTTCATAAACATTTCTCCTATGAGTTGAATGAGTCTGATTTTATCTCACCAAGTAACTGTATTTTAAAACTTCCTTTTTTAAACTTAATTATTATTTCCCATAAAAATCCAGCTAATCCAGAACACACTTGAAAAATGATTTAGGAAATAACTGTCCTTCACACTTCCATTAAGGAAGATCAAAATGGAAAAATCAAGAATCTGAATAAGCGGATGGTTTATCAAGTACTTGAGTACGTGCCAAGGATTTCCCATTCTCCCTAACTCAAGGATTTCCTATTTTCCCTAAGAGCCAATCTGGCAGAAAAAATTGGATTATTTATCTTGCAATGGACCTCTCTCCCTACTCTGCCAGAAAACAACACGGAAGTCAGAACAAGAAGAAAATCAGATTAAAACTCATTACTTCAGCCTAAAGCTATCATATAAATAAAAATAATAAACAAAATATTAAGTAGCATAAAGCATTCATGTTTAGCACAAACACCTCCCCACAAAAGCATAGAATTCAATCTGTCAGTATCCTGATTACTATTCTTGCTTTTTTTCGGCCTCTATCCCACCTAAGTTTTATTCCACAGCTCTTTTCACATCTGCTCAGACCACCCTCAGGAGCTGCCTGTCTTTTCTCTACAGAGGATAAAATTTAAATTTTCTCCTTCTCATTCGCTATAGAACTTTGGGTCTTTCATTACATATTCAAACAAATTCAGATTTAAAAGGGTGTGCAATACTATTTGCCCAGGAAAAAAAAAATAAAGTCTTCTGTTAAATGCTTTCTGAAGTCTGTCTTCTGTTTTGGGACTTCACTGGGACTTCAGCCCAGTGACTCCTTACCTTCCACCTGGGCAATAGAACAATGCAGCAGGAATATTCCTGCTGTGCTGTCCTACATTTGTTTCTTTGTTTTACCATTGACATAACAGAGGACTTTGTTTTAATTTTTCCAGTCTGATGTGCCTCCAACTTTTTCCTCCAAGATTATCTTGCACATCCACCACTGATTTCTGTGCATTTACCACAAATTCTGGAAGACAAATGCCTGAAGGATGGTTTGTGATGAAACGAGTATCTGGGAGCCACCTCCTCCTGCATGGATCAGAGCTGGCACAAGTTAGCCAAGTCAAATTTTACAGAGTTAAGGGCACAGTAGGAACTTCACAGTGATCAACCAGCAGGTTATTGCAGAAGACAACATCCCATTAATGTTGGCACTTGACTAATTCCAAATGAAGTCCTGCAGAATTCATGTGTTCAAGCCCAGGCTGGATGGGGCTTGGAGCAATCTGGTCTATGGAAGGTGTCCCTGGCCATTGCAGAGGGTGATGAGCTTTAAAGTCTCTTCCCAACTAAACCATTCTAGAATTCCATTAATTCCTTTATCTAAAGCAGAACTGGCCTGCTAAAATTCTTCTAGAAAGGTCAAGGTCCAAATTCTGACCAATCTGTGCCTCAATATTTAAATTAAATTGTCTTATCAAGCCCCAGAAAGCAGCTTCTAAGACACTCAGGGTTGTATGAAAGCAGATACAGAAATGTACATTGAATGGATATTAAGGTGGAGCTTTAAGCACATGCCAAAAGAAAATCAAAGTAAAGTGGGAGAGAAGTAGCCTCTTGTGCTGGAAAGCCACAAAATTCCTGTTATTTCCAGAGTAGGAAAATAACTGTGCACTTATGAGCTCGTTCTATCACCCAAGCGCTGCTGGAGTCCACAGTCCTCTCACAATGGGGAGATTTTTGAAGAGACTTTTTCATAGAGATGTTTTTTTTCAAGCCTCTCGTGCTTTGACTGTGAGACCAAAGTTCCCCCAAGCTACAGTATCTCCAACAAAGCAGCTGCATAAATTGGAACGGGAAAAAGAAAGGATGAATAAAAATGGGGCAAAATGCCTTTGAGGAACTCTCTGCTCTGCAGTCCCATTCCTCACAGCCCCACTGATCCACCAGCCAGCAGAGCTGCCAAATTCAACCAGAATATTCCATGCACAAAGTAGCTGAGAGTATTTGATGTTTATTCCCATTTGCTGGTGACCACTCTCCACAAAAGCACATTCTCAAATAATTCTACACTTTAGGCGAAAGTCAACACATCCAACTGACAACACACATACAAAGCAGGAAGCCCTAACACAACATGACACCCAACAGCTGACTATATTCCCCAAAATGGTAAAAAAAGGAGTTTTCCAGAGCTGATTTTGTAAGGGGGTTACAAGACCAGACCAAGTCAGGATGAACATAATCCACAGAGAAAACTAGATACACCTGAACTGGGATTTTCTTTTTCCAAAGCGCCATTTCTCTCCCAACTGAATTCTTTCCATATCAGTACACTGTAGTTCTCCACTAGTTACATAATTATGGTAAACATATCTCAAGACTGGCCTTTTTTTAGTATTAATGATGACATTTTTAGACAACTCAATTCAAAAGAAGGTTTCAAACAGACATCAGACTTGCTCATCCACATAAGATTAACTCAACCAAAGCACAACTTGAAATCAAAAAAAATCAGTCAGTAATGTAGCTTAAGTCACCACCTATCACAATAACTGGATGTTCTCCAAACAAGGGGCTCTTGCCTGCGGGATCCTCATTTCCACAGCTGGATTACTGCAGCACATGCACCCCAGTGGTTCAGTGCAGCTCCTGAGGGAAGCTCAGCTCAGCTCCCAAGGGGAGCCCTCCTGCTGACTGACCCAGCACCTGCTTGCATGTTTGTTAATCTAAAGAAAATCCCTTTGGATCCTTTTCCTTAAGATTTCCTCTTTGAATGAGTTCAGCTCCAACTCTTCTCACCACCCTTGCTGCACTGGCTCTGCTGAAGGGTTTTTCCTGCCAGTCACGTTCCCATCTGGCTCCCCAATGGGAAATCTTTCTCCCTCATTAAGGGATTAACCAGCACCACACACAGACATTCAGGAAAAGCCACAAGCCCTGTCCTACCTGTATAGGCCATGTTCTTCGGGTTTCCGTAGGGAGCCCCAGGTTGGACGGGGCTGTAAACAGGATTCATGGTGGAAGACCGGGAACTCTGAGGACAAAAGAAAAGCAGAGTTGAGATGGTTGCCTTACGTTGGCTCCCGAGTCGCTGTCTGTGCAGAGTCCTGATAGCATCACCCTGTTAGAATTCCAGACACAGAGAGCTGTGAAGGAAGGGATTTACAACCAGACATTACAACCAGATAGCATATTTAATAATTCAAGTTTTGGATCTCTCCGTTAATTCCCACAACTTCTCCAGAGCTGCATATTCTGCCTACAAATGTACCCGGAGCAGATTCATCTTCCACATCTCTGCTCCAGGCGGGTTCAGGACTCATGACCCCACTTCCAACTTGCAATGAACAAAGAGGAGGAGACACAAAGTCAGGCAAGGAATTCTCCCCCTTGGAAGAGTGAGCCGTTCTTGGGTGATAAAACCAAGCCTGACCTTTCTGAAAGCAGCAGATAAAAGACCATTTGCCGCTGGCAAAATGGAGAAGGAAGGGCAAGTCTTGGTGAGCTTTCAGCATGAGCTGACTGTGGAAACCTGGAGGCCAAGGCTTGGATCCTATGCAGGGCTGGGCAGGGCCACCCCCTCATCCCACCTGTGTCCCACAGGGAGACTGTCACAGAGCTTACGTGTGCAGGGAGATTTCGACAGCCCTTGTGCTCCTCTCTCCAATAAAGATGACGAAGCCTGGTCAGCTTCTTGTGGGTTTTATTAAGAGGAAAACAAGAGACTTGGGAATTTGTGTCTCCTAACTGTCAGTTAAGCAACTGGCTCAGTTAATTATCTTAATGAAGCACATTCTCAATTCTGATTAATGGGAAAATCAGTCATTAAGCTTTATTAGGCGACGCATTTGTCTCCACAGCTATCTAGTGGTAATTTCACACCAGAACCAAACCCATCTTGCTTCAAAATCTGAGGGTTTTGTTAAAATGTGTTATTTTACAGTTCATAAATAACACCATTCTCTCCGAACATGTCCCTCATGATGGGGACATAATTTGTTAGATCATTAACTCCTTTCGCTTTACCTCCGGAGAGTAAACAAGTCAAACGTTAAATGTTAGCACCGATTGACTTGACAACAATTAGTGCTTAATTAATTAGCTGTCCCTCCACCCCCAAGTTAGCACTGAAAGAGCCATTCTCAAAGCAAAGGAAATCAGGGTTATAAGCAAGTGGGAAGAGATAGGGAGACTCGGAGTTCCATCAGTGGCTTCATTAACACACAGCAGAGCATTAAGATCAGTTTAAGACCAGGCTGTCCAGAGAAGCTGTGGCTGCCCCATTCCTGGAACTGCCCAAGGCCAGGTTGGACAGGGTTCGGAGCATCAGATCTAGTGGAAGGTGTCCCTCCCAAGGCAGGGGTGGGACTGTATGAGATTTAACCTCCCTTCCAACCCAAATCACTCTGCGATTTTATGAAATAAAATTTATGATGGTAACTCTTCACCTTTCCATTGTTCCTCCCAAAAAACACCCAGTGACAGCTGGACCTGCTCCCAGACAGAGATGGAATCACGGCTACGTTTCTAAAGTGCCTTTTCAATGCCAGCATCATTTCATCTGTACTCTTATGTGTGCGAAGAGTATAAAAAAAATCATAAATTGGGGGAAAAAAAGACTGCATATGTGTGGCTTGCATTAGGTGTTGTACCAAATGGTAAAAGCAAAACACTCTTCCTGAGAAGGATGAAAGAAAAGGCTTTTTATCCCAGATAAAAAGGTTGCAATCGTGGTGGGAGCTTGAGAGCTTGTGAGGAAGAGGTTTGTGCTTCCTCCCTGCTTTGTATGCAGGGTGAGATTTCCAGACAGCAGGAAAGAGCCCCTGCAAACGGCTTTTGGGAGGGATGATTTTCTCTCCCATTCTGCAAGACAATGCCATCCGAAAATACATTTGAAATTCATTGCAGGCACCATGTTGTGGTATTGAAACAGCTACACTGAAATGGGAATAAAACAGGATTAGCAAAATTAAACCTCCTGCACCGCCAGAACCTGCAGAGTTCGCTTGTGGCCATGAATACCCAACAAAAAGACTACTAAAAATTAATTATAAACAGACAAACACTAGTGCTGCTCTATTGCAGGAGCTTCCAGTGCTTCCTAATCCCTGAGACAGTGACGCTCAGTTGCTCCGAGAGACTCCAGCAAGGAGTAAGTCCAGCAGGAATGCCATGGGAATAAGCTGCTAGCAAACAGTCTCGGGATACTTTGTGGCTGTAACCTGGTTACATTTTCATGTATTTCATCCTTCCTGTTAAAGTGCAGGACATGCCCCCATCACAGGAGGGAACTGCTCCACATGAAGGGCAAACAGAGCCAGAGGGGAGGTCAGGAATGGGTCACTGTTGGATCGGGAATGGCTGGACTCCACGACCTTGGAGGGCTTTTACAACATTAATGATTCTAAGAGTGCGTCCCCCACCCCTGGGAATCAGGAATCACCACATCTCCAAACTCCCATAGACACAGGATACCAGGAACATCTCATCCCATTGTTTTCCTCCATCACTGGTTTACTTTGTGCCTTTGGAAACACCGTGCTCAGACCCCCCCACCTCCACTGGGGGGTTTGCAACCCCCATCATTCTGGCTGGAAAAGATCTCCAAGATCATCAAGTCCAACCTCTGACCCAATACAAAACCTAAAAGAATAAAGCAGGCATGGAAAAAACAAATTTTTCCCTATAATTTCTTTTCAGAACAAAGGAATGAAATCTTTACAAACACAGAAATAAATACATTTTACAGTGTTTTTTAAACAGTGACATGTACAGGTGAGTCTTTCAGGCTCTCCAAAAATTAAATAGTAGCTCTGAACTTGAAAAGAAAAGAATAACAATGGAAACAGAGCTGTTCTGAACAACAGACATTTTTCCATTTTCTTTCAAGTCATTCCTTGTGTCAAGGTGATTTTCCCTTTAAACTCCCATTGCCTTGTTTTTTTGTGGCACTGGGATGCAATGCCTTTTGAGAGACCCATTCCCAACACTCTGGAGAGAGGGTGGTATTTTCTCTATGTGCCAGAAGTCATTTATTTCACATCAGGTGGCACAGAACCAACATGAGAGAGTATGAACAAAGAGAAGAGATACTTTTCTTCCTTGACCTGCAGATCACCTCTTTAAATGAATTTTATACAAATTGCATGCTAATAATATTCAGCCAAACTCTCCTTGAACATGAAAAGGCCTCCTGACCTTACACTCCATGCAAATTCCACTAATTTTCTGACAATTTTTCACTTAAGTCATTTGAAGCTTGACCCTCACTTGGGATCCACCAAACAATAATTAAATTACCTTCCAATTCATCTCTTAATGGTTAATTTAGGCAAGTTACAAGGGGTATATCCCACCTTTCCCCAAAAAAGTCTGGGACAGTGGGCACGAGTTTGGAGACTGGTTTCCACAATGAGCACACAATGAGCAGCTTCTTCTTTAATTTATTCTTTTTTTAGCAACACCTTAACTTAAGAGTCAGTTGAACATCTCTCATGTGAAACAAAATATTGAACCTGTTATGGAAATGTGACAGGGTTTTATACAATATGAACACATCAGGTTGACACATGGAAACCCAGACTGGTTTGGGTGGGAAAGACCTTAAAGATCATCGAGCTCCAACCCCTGCCACGGGCAGGGATGCCTTCCACTATCCCAGGAATTTCCTTCTCCTCTCCAGGTGAACACCCCCAGCTCTCCCAGCTTATACCAAACTCCCCAGTGGAGGGAAAGAACTAAATATCATGGAAATGCCTTGGAGCAAGGGAATTCACTACAGCACTTAACCTTCCCAATCTCAAAAACCGTCAAAGGGAAAACAAAGCTGATCCCAAAAATTTACAGGCCTACAGCATCTTCCATCAGATCCACCTCCAAACCAGGACAGGAGCACTCAGATCTTCACTGAGGAGACACAGGAGAGTACCTGGGAGACAAAACCCCAAGGAGTCACATTCTCATCACCTACGTTTTCCTCTGAGAAGAAGAACTAAATAAATCTGCACACTTCCAAACAAGAAAAGCCTGACATCTCTAACAGCAACAAGCCCTTTTGTCTTCATTGGCTGAAAAATGAAATGGATAATTTATAAGCACAAAGCAGCTCTTGACTTTGGAATTTGCTGACCTCAGACTGCCCAAAAAATAAATGCTGAGGCAGGAAAAATCTCAACCTTTCATTCATTGAAGTTTATGATCTGCTTAAAAGCCAGAAGATCAAAAAATGATAATTCAGTTGTTAATTAAATTTAATATTATAGACTGCACATTGAAATATTGTAAAGGAAATCCCTGTCCTCCCTGAAAAAAAACTAGGAAGATGAGATCACTTGTTGCACAGGTGAACCTGAACGTGGGTGGCAAAATATCTGCACATTGTGTTTGACTATTTGAATTAGGCAGAGCGTACACAAACACCCCTCTGAGCCTAAATAAATGAGAAATGATTGAATCATAGACTCACAGACTGGTTTGGATTGGGAGGACCTTAAAGCTCATCCAGCTCCAACCCCTGCCATGGGCAGGGACACCTTCCACCAGACCAGGTTATTCCAAGCCCTGCTCAACCTGGCCTTGAACCAGTTCCCCCACAAGAAATTTCAGAATGAGAAAAACCAAAAGATTCTGGCACAGCTGGGGCTATATTAACTTGTTTCCAGAGAAGAAAATGTCTTAATGCAGATGAATTCCTTGCTGCAAATTCACAGCTTTTTATCGACAAGTCTGATGGGTTTCACCAGCAGGTAACCAATAAATACATGTTTTTTTAAAAAAGATCTAACATATCTGCCCCAGTGAGTCCCAAACCACTCTCAGCAGTTCTCAAACAACTTCCTTGATATATTCCTATTAATTTCTCTAACTTGAGGCCTTGCTGACTTTCCCTTTGGAGATGAACCCTGCTGTACTCTTGTACTCGGTGCTCTCCGACTGAGCCACGGCCTCCTCCAGCTGATTATCTCCATTCTTTTATCTTCCCTATCTTACTTCATTATGTTCTGCTGAAAAGGCTTCCTGGAACACACAGCTTGAAGACACTTCTCCCTGCTCCTTCCTTTCCACAAGCACTGCCTTGGGAGATTTGGGTTGGCCACCAGGAAAAGCCTGGATTATAAACATCTACCCTGAAACATCACGCAGTCACTACAAAAAAACAAACCAAAATATTCTTAGTTATCTTTCTTATCTGAGCGTTCTCGAGCTGCTTTAGACCTTTCTCCCAGCCTTTCTCCTAAGAGAAGCTGCACTTCAGGACTCAGACAGAACAACCAGACACAAAAGTAATATCCACAAAAATACAACTTCTGACAGTAATAAATATAATCTTCCCCTTTTCCAAGCTCTTTAAAAATATGAAATAATTGATCACCTCTTTGACTTTGTTTTACAGATGCAGAGAAGATGCAGGAGAGCAATGGGTTCAAGGGTGAGCTCACTGGAAACATTGGAATATGTGGAAAAGCCACCCCTGGAAGTATTCAGGGAAATGGGTCAGTGGTGGTCATGCCCTGGGTTCACAGCTGGACTCAATGGTCTCAGAGGACTTTTCCAACCTAAATGATTCCATGATTCTAAGGTAAACCAAACTGGCAGGACCAAGATCCAGGTGTAATACCATTTTCCATCACATTATCCTCAAAGACAAGCTTTAATTTACGTTTTGCTCCAAAATTTCCAACCACTACCACTAATTACTCTCCCTCCATTTTTATAATTACTACCCCCAAAATGGGAGAATCCCTTTGAAGCCACATCCTGAATATTGAAAACATCACTCCTTCCCATGGATTGCAACAGGATAAACATCTAAATTTGTCTGGGAATTGATCACACTGTACAAAGTTGGCACATCAGCAATACAATATTCCTGGAATTAAAATCAGATGAGGGCAGTGATGTCCTTTTAATGACAGATGGGTCAGGCTTCCCTGGGCTTTATTTGGTCAAATCCACTGTGCTGCACGTTTTGGCTGTAAATTGTCACTTCCAGCCATGGTTGTTCCTCAGTGTTTTCTAACAGTCTTCACCCAGGTCCTGTTTTCTGGTCATTTCTGGGATTTCTGCTCTGGTCAAGACTGGAAACCAAAGGCAGGGTTAAAGAGTAGCTCCAGCCCCACTTTCCCATCAGGCAGCACAGCAAATCTCTCCCTGTCCTCTTCCCTTCCTCTGCTCACATTGATGGATGGGCCCAGATGGGGTTTAGAGACCAGGAAACAGAAAGATGAACAGTGCAAACGGAGGAGATCAATCCTCCCTAATAGTCCCTTCTTCCTTAAATATTTTGGAACATTCATTCTGAAACAAACCAGTACCAGGGAAGATGAAGGAGGGCCCAGACTAAATCTGTCAGCAGAAAGGGAGCATTGGCAAGAAGTTTGTTTATCATCGTCTTTTTGTAATTTCGTGTTGGCAAGAGGCTCAGTGTTAACAAGCCCAGGAGCCTGAAAGTCTTTCCCATCCATAGGACAGGCAGACGGTGGCATTCCCTCACTCCATTTGGAAACCAAACTACATGGAAGGAGAAAAAGAGACTCCAGATTTATGTTGGGCTTGATGTTGCCCCACCAAAACCCAGAAAATATATGGGGCAACTCGGTACCACTTAAAAAATAAGCAAAAGAAGTTGCTGACTTTTTGGGGGAAAGCTGCCAAGTGATGAACAAACAGAACTCAAATTAAGAAATTAAGAAATTCACAACAATCACAGGCAGAGCTCAGGCAGGGGTTTAACTTCCTAAGGAAATATGGGACAGCTGAGGCTTAAAAAAAAAAAAAACACACCAAAGGCAGTGGTGTTGCAATTATTATAACAAGCCTTCAAAATAAAGATTGTTCAAAGTGAGAATATGAAATTAAATAGTTGGTTGAAATGTGAAAGACTCACTTCATCACGTCCAGCTCTCAAAGACTGAAGTGGTAATGGATGTGCTTTAAGATCCCTCCCAAACCAAGCCAGTCTGGGATTCCATGATTCTGCACCTATCCCCTGCTGCTCTAGTATTTATCCAGCTCATATCCTACTGGAATTCTGTCCTACTTGGCATTTCTTTCACAGACTCTGAGCCTAATCCTGCAGAAATAGGCAGTAAAACAACACATAACCCACACAACAGAAAGCAAGCTTATACAGATGACCATGATAGAAATCTTTAAATGAAGGCTACAGATGTCTGTAAAGCTGTCCTGGGTCTCAAACACAAGTCAAACATTCCATACAGGAATTACCAGAGGTTAGTGGCAGACACTGTACAAGGGACAGGAGCCAATAATCAGTGCATGTACAGCATGATCTCTAACACATGCAATATGCACTCAATTAGCATATTCATACTTCATAACCACTGGAAAAGCCAAGAATTTTCCAGCCTGCCATTACAGGGGATTTTGCAGTGCTTTTATTCACCTAAACATTTGTTCAGATTTCCAGTGAATACATCCAGCCCAGGAAGCCAAAACCAGGAATGCTTTTGGAGCAGCACAAAGGAAAGGACTGAAAGGCCACAGCAAGTCTATAATTAACACTTTTCACAGATTTCTGGACACACCTTCCCAAACTAAAGAGTGGGAAGAGAAGTTTGAAGGAGTTTACAGCTTGCAGTTTATATCGGGAAAAAAAAGAAGTACTAAATCCCCGGCCTATAATAGCTGGAAAACCCCACTTTGATTCCTTGTTTTCCATCAGGGGGACAAGACTGGTTTGGGCAAGGAATGGCACAGCAGAAATTGCAGAGCAGCCATTCCCTTCTTCCTTAAAATAACAGTGAGTGCTGACAGCAAAAAAAACAGTTAAAAAAGTCCTGGAAGTCTCTCGGAAATGTTTAAAAGGAAAGGCTTAATCTGAAGCAGCCAAGCAAATATCAGCCTTCCCACATGAACTTCTGTACTTCTCTCAAATTGATCCCTCCTGGCTGCAAGGTCAAGGAGCCAAGGAACCACTTGAAAATCCAGGGCTTCAGCATCTGTGTGTAGATTAAACAATCACAAAATCATGGAATGGTTTAGGTTGGGAGCAACCTTGAAAATCCTCCAGTTCCACCCATGGCACGGGCAGGGACACCTTCCACTATCCCAGCTTGCTCCAAGCCTCATCCAGCCTGGCCTTGGACACTGCCAGGGATCCAGGGGCAGCCACAGCTTCTCTGGGCACCCTGTGCCAGGGCCTCAGCACCCCCACAGGGAACAATTCCTTCCCAATATCTCATCCAGCCCTGCTCTCTGGCAGTGGGAAGCCATTCCCTGTGTCCTGTCCCTCCATGCCTTGTCCCAAGTCCCTCTCCAGCACTCTTGGTGCAGTGCCAGGGGAACATTTGGACTCAATGTCCTTGGAGGCTGTTTCCAAGTTTAACAATTCCATGAGTGTACCTATGACTGATAATTTAATTATTCCTAGAATTCAGTGTTGATTTTACAACACACTCAGGTGTAGCCAGAATAAACCCACCTGGTTTAAGCACACAGAGTTGCCTGTAGCCTCACAGCTTCATAATATAAACTCTACAGAGAAAATGCCTTTTTATATTGCACAAAAGATCCCAGCACACATTACACAGCAATTCCATGATTTACAGTGCACACCCTTATTTGTGCCTTTTTGAAAAAGAAGAAAAAAAATCAGGCCTTTGATTTGCAACCAATTTGTGACACATTTCTTTTCATGCTGATAAGCCACATCTCTGTACATAATAAGGCTTTTTTTTCTGCCATCATTTCTCCCTAACAATTCAATTTTCATCTTAAATGAACTCTATCAATCATACAACAGGTGCACATCACCTACTCAAGAGACAGATTTCCTTTCTCCTGATTTCTCTGTCCTCTGACAATGCCCAATTTGATAATAACTGTGATAAAACCCCCAGTCTAGTAGGGGACTAATTTTGGTAAGATTCGCTCTGGTTTTTAATGAATTCACAAGTTTTTTTCCATGTCTGGAAAATAAACTCAATATTCCCAGAAGATGTTTTGTGAAATACTGGTGGCATGTTTTATATTTCCTTAATAAACAACAGCAACTGAATTCCTGGTTTCTGTTCAATGATTAATTCAGCTTTAAGAGATGATTCCAACAGCAAGGAAGAACTAACAGGGGATCTAGAAGGAATTAAATATATAATAAGCAGCCCAGTAGACAGCACAGTAGACAACTGTGGGTAAGAGAGCAACCAGGCTGGATGTGTATCCTCTGGAAGTGCAGTCCTAAGATGTTGGACAATGTGACCGGCACAGGGAACACAAGGAAAGCACAGGGCAGGACCTGGGCAATCTTCACAGGAATTGCCAGGCAACAGGAGCGAAAAAAATGTCCTTGAGGGAAAGAAAAGGAGGGCAAATTGAGAGTAGCCATGACCTCTATGATCTGCAGAGCCTGGGAATACACACTTCTGAAAGAGCAAACGTTACACAGCAAGAGACTTCCCCAAGGTCTCCCTTCTGCTACATTTTTTCCCCAAACTGACTCATTTCAATAACTATAAAATAATCTGGTTATTCCTTTTCAATTAATAATATGCCTTTAATCACATTTGTAATATATGTTTTATATTTTCATTTTTTATCCACGTGAATTTAAACAGAATGATGTCTGTATTTAGAATCCGAGCACTGTGAATGACACTCCATAAAGTATTTCCACATAAATCTCCCAGGGCACAGGTGTCCATCACTGGTGTTACTGGGGCTGTGCTGTCCCACCAGCATCCCTCAAAACACCCTTAGTGCAAAAAAAGATGGAAGAAACACAAAACAGGGAGAAGAAGATGCACTTCACACCTCTCTGTTTCCTCTGGAAATGAAAACCCAGCTGTGCCCAGATTTCAGTATCAGCACAACAGTGTCAGATTTGTCCTCCCAGTGTGGCTGAGGGCTATGGAAATGTAATTACAAAGGGTTTTAGGGTGGCACTTTTAATTTCCCCCTCAGGCAGCCTGTTTGCCACAGGCAGCAGTTCATCTGTGTGCTCCGTGGGTGTTTAAGCCCTTGGCAGAGGAAGCCCAGGTTTCCCCTGCTCCCACTCTTAGTTTTTAAATGAACACGAGCCCGCAGGTATTTCCAGCTCGGTGTGGAAGAGCTGAGGTGAAGCTGCCATTGATGTTCTCACATCCCTCCTTTGTTCAGCTCAGCCAATACTAAAAGCAACTCTAAAAACACAAAACCTGTGCCTGCACCTCTCCTGGTCTTTTATCTGATGTAAAATACCTGTCCACTCGCTGGAAAGAGAAAGGGAGGTCTGATACTGAAGGACAGGAACACCATTTTGGAAGGATTTAATTCTGCATTTTCACGGGAGAACACAACATCTTGGCAGAAGCAAAATATAATTATTAGCAAAAGGTTCTTCACCCAGATGGAGCACTGACCAGGCTCCCAAGGCTGCCAGAGCTCCAGAAGCATTTGGACAATGCTCTCAGGCACAGGGTAGGATTGTCGGGGTGTCTGTGCAGGGCCAGGAGTTGGGTTTTGATCCTTGTAGGTTCATTCCAGCTCAGGATATTCCATTATTCTATGATCTGTAAAGGCAGCCTTGTAGAAGGAACATCCCATCCCCACCACAGCAGCAGCTCCATAGCTACACTCCTGAGCTCTTGCTGACCCAGGACTTGTAATCGCCTTCTGCTGGAGCATATTTGATACAAATGCTGAAACTCCTCATTTGCATTTCACTGCTGCCATCTGATCCTGAAAATCTTCTGCAGACATCAGAGCAGGGAAACAGAGAACTGAATATGATACAGAATTGCTCAGGCTGTGCTGCCAATTACCAGCAATTAAGAGGACACTCAAAAACAATCCTCATCAGCCCCTGAACCACTTTGGAATTCAAAGCTGGCATCACTGACAAGCTTCCTGTGCCTCTCCAGCCTTCTGCATCCCACTGTGTGCAGCCTGTCTCAGCCTGTGGCTCTTGGACAATGTGTGCCATGAGTTCCTGATTGCAGCCAGGCCACAACCCCACCATGGCCCCAGCAGAGCACAGTCTGTGCTGGGGAGGAAGTTCCCAAGGAACTTTGCTCCACAGGTGCCATGTGGAGGAACAGGATCTCCCCAGAGCCACCAGAAGGACACTGCAGTGCCAGATCTGTCACTTGTACATTAAAATGCCAGCTGAGGGCTTTGTGACAGTCTAACAGCCAGCTGGATACGGTGTATTATGGAATTCCAGACTTTGGGTTGGAAGGGACATTAAAAACCATCCAGTCCCACCCTCTGCCATGGGCAGGGACACCTTCCACTATCCGAGATTGCTCCAAGCCCTGTCCAATCTGGCCTTGGACACTTCCAGGGATCCAGGGGCAGCCCCAGCTTCTCTGGGGAACCTGTGCCAGGGCCTCCTCACCCTTACAAGGAGGAATTCCTTCCCAATATCTAATCTAAATTCACCCTCCTTCAGTTTAAAACCATTCCACTCTTGTCCTACCCCCTGTGCTCAATTCTTCTTCCTGCTGCCCATTTATACAATATTGTGACAATCTTGAAAATCCTGAGATCAACAGGAAAGCCATGTAAACTGAAGGAAGCTCCTGGAGGAATGCAGGGGGACCGGGTTAGAAGCTCAGAGGGGGAAATGACAGAGGCAGAGGGAATACAAAAGCAGCAAGTGCATCTCTGTGTCCAAAGCCAGGAACAGAGGCTGAGTCACGGCTGCTATATTTGGTATAAATCCAGAGAAATCATTCCTAAAATAGGTTAACAAAATACTAAGAAGCAGAAAAGGGAAATTCCATCTTGAATATAGAGTGAAAAACTTCATCTCAGAGAGTTTAACGTGGTAAGGAAAGCCCTGGGGTCACCAGCATCCAAAGGGAATGAAATACTGGTGTAGCTGAAGAGGATCTTTGTTCAACATAATCCTGCAATTACAAAAGAGCCACATAAAAATACCACTCCATTTCCCATCTTGTAATCCAGTCTTTAACACTTGCTTTCACCAGGAAAGAAAAAGCATCCTGTTCCGTTGGGCTTTTTAAGGCTGTGCAGTGTTTGCTCAAAAAACAAAGTAGGGCTTCAGATGAGCAGCAGGAACTCTGGGGTTTACTTTCCCAGGGGTGATGAGAACAGTGAGTATGTGCAGCCCTGGAAAGGTTTGGGAACTTTCAACATTCCCAAAAAAAAGAGGCTCACAGCTGCTCCAGCAGCTTCTGCCCACGACCTCGGCTCATTTCCTGCAAAGCTCCTTGGTGGGGTGTTCACACATCCTGCTTTGTATCCCACACAACCTGGGCAAATCACTCAGCTGAGTGGCTGTTAATTACGGCTGCACATCACTTCTGTCTCAGCATCAGCCTGGGGGTAATCACACATCATACCCTGCTCTGGTTTGGTGTAACCTGACGTCTCTGCCCACTTCCCAGGAGAGGGCTGGAAGTTGTGCTGCACCTGGGGTGGGTTTGGCTCCCTCCTGACCAGGATTTTGGGGTGACTGGGTTAATGAAGTGATCTGCTGATCCATATCCCATAAATCCTACATTCCTGACAAGTTAGAGACTTCATATGGGTCTGTGTATCTCCTGACAGAGCCATCACCAATCAATCCAAAGACATCCACTAACAGAGGTTTCAGGTTAATCCAAAGCTGCTCCATAGAATTAAACTTGTCCAGATTTCTAAATGATTTCATGACTCATTTATTGGAGAAAACTTATGCAATAAATCAGGAATATGGATCTCTGTGAAGCACAAGAACTGGTTTAACTGGAAGTTACAGACCTGAAGGTGACATTACACATGAAGTCCCAGGTCTGGTGGAGAGGAAACCGGGAGAGATGCACTGAAAAGGCACTTTAAGCTTCCAAAAACTTATTCTCTCTTCAGCAGGGACGCTGAGGAAAGCATTCCAGCCAGGGAATCCAGGGAATGCCACTGCCTGTGCCTTGGCAGCTCCTCACCTCTCACCGTCAGCAACTGCTGGGTCTTGTTCTGCTCCCTCAGCTGCAAACAGCCTGAAGATGAATCATTATGGATCCCTGAACTTGCAGAACAAGGGATCATTTTTCCAGCTCCAGTCTTCCACATCTTTTGGCTGGCTGGATCAGCCGTACCGTGCCAAGAGCAAGTATTTCACCCAAAGATGCTATGAAGACATTGCCAGGTTTGGACACAGCAAGAGAACAAGGAAAGATAAAGAATCCCAGACTGATTTGGGTTAGAAGAGACCTTCAAAATCATCCAGTGCTACCCCCTGCCATGGGCAAGGACACCTTCCACTAGCCCAGAGTGCTCCAAACTCCATCCAACCTAGCCTTGGACACTTCCAGCAGCCACAGCTTCTCTGAGCACTCTGTGCCTCCCCACCCTCACAGGTAAGAATTTTTTCCAGTATCTGGTAAGAATCCACCCTCTATTAGGATAAGTGTGATCTACTTTCCTTTTCACATCTCTGTCAATAATCAGTGCAAATTCACAGACTGGCAAGTTAAAAGTTCTTGTTCACAGCATTGGAACCATATTAAAAAATTTCCATAAACTTAAAGCAAAACTTGAAAGTAATTACAGAGATCTACCCTGAAGAACAAAGAAATTTGGCTATTCCTAAATGATAGGAAGAGGCCACGGAGATGCTCCAAAGGATGGAGTGCCTTTGCTCTAGAGCCAGGCTGAGAGAGCTGGGGGTGCTCACCTGGAGAGGAGAAGCTCCAGGGAGAGCTCAGAGCCCCTGCCAGGGCCTAAAGGGGCTCCAGGAGAGCTGGAGAGGGACTGGGGACAAGGCATGAAAGGACAGGACAAGGGAGAATGGCTTCCCATTGCCAGAGAGCCATGGAGTTTTAATCCACACTGGGAGCCTCAGAACAGCCCATCAACACTTGGCCCCTCTTGCTCCCTGCTTTCCTTGGATCCATGGAGCTGTTTGGGCTGAATGAGCAATTAGAGTATGAGAAAACAGATGGCTCTATTTGGCAACTTCTTGCAAAGTCAAAACTTCTTGTCATTTTGAGACAAGCCAGGTCATGTTATAACTAAATGACTCCAGAGTAACTGCTTTCAGGAGCCTTGGAATAAAGGGATGAAACTTTTTAGGCAGCAGAGTCTAAGATGGTCAACCAGATTGCACCAATTCAGCTTCCATTGGATTTTGTAATTAACAGCAGAGATGACCATTCCTCACTATCAGGATCACCAAATCACCCACAGATTTGTGTTGGAAGGGACATTTTCAAGGGATTTAATGATTGCAGACAAGATGCACGTTGGGTAAAGTATCTATGCTGAGTGTGTCTATTTCCTTTTAGTTTTTTTATTCAAAATCCCAGATTCTTTTCCACACATGGGCCTTTGGGACCACAGGGATGCTACTGGATTGTTGCACTGCTCCTGAGCCAATCCAGACAAACTTTTATCAACTCTGAGGGCAGGAACTTCAGTGTACAATTAATCCAATGGTGCTACAGTTAATTCTCATTCTCTTCATAGTGATCTTGGTTCAGAGCAGCAAAACAAGGCCAAAACATACTAAATCAGCCAACTGCACCCACTTAGGAGTTCTCTGGCCCAAAAATCAGCTACAATTTGAGAAAAAGCTGTCATGGCTTTGTTGGAATTCACTCTGCCTGATCCTTCAGATTTCCACATCATATCCTTCCTTGGGCAGGGTAAAGTTTCTTTGTGCTCCACTGAGATGCCAGTTTGGGACAGCTGCAAGAGCTCCCCTATTCCAGAAGTGTTCCAGTGGTTTGAGCAGCATAAACAGTTGATGTTTCCTGGGATGAGACCAGCTGGGATGACCAGTAAACACTGTTCTTTTTAACTGCTGCCAACACGTGTTTCAATGTCCCCTTCTGAAACAACCAGCACAACCTGAACTTCCAGCAACACAAAACACATGGGGGAATTTTCCACTGGGTTTTATGTCCAGCACTGGCCCACGTCACACAAACTACCAGAAAAACAGACAACACTGCCCAAATCCATCCTTCATTCACTCATCCATGGAAGGGCACCATGAACTCACGGCTGATTTCAAAGCCAAAGCTGCTCTTTACAATTCAGATGAGAATCTGGCAAACACCCCTTTTTCCAAAGCATGAATCCTGCTTTTCCACTGCAGTCTCATCATAGATAGGGCCAGCTGGGGGAGAGGTAATTAATTTTTATTTTTCTGAAAGACAGGACCTGCATTCTATGCAAATTAATGTTTAAAATACAGTTTTAGGCTAGAGTCTGCAATTTAGTGATGCCAGCCAGCTCAGAGAATGTTCCTTCCCAACCTGTCACCACCAGGTGAGTTCTGGCAGCTCATTTAATGCAGAACTAGAAGAGAATTGGATTCTTTAACCTGAATTTAATATTCATAATTAGGTTTTAACTTCAGAACGAGTTAAAGATGAAAACCAATTTTAAAATGTAATTCCAAGAATATATTTACCTATGGCTTTTGAGCTATTCCAAGGCCAGAGTTTGCTGGGTACCTATACCAGGAGCATATCCTACAGGGTATTTACCAAGAAATACCAGGGGATTTCTAGTTATTAAAGAAAGACAATCTGACCCGACAACTCCCTTTTCAAAGGCTTCCTGAAACACAGGTGAAAGAGCTGGGAATTATTCTGGAAGAGAGATTTAGCACTGGTAGAGTTACAAAAAGCATCCCAACGTTCTGGGGCTCAGCATCCAATTGGCAGCAAGAGGCTTTGCCAGCCCAAAATAAAAATAATAATAATACAGCAGCAGCCCCATCAGTGGCACAGTGTCTTCCCTAGTTATTCTAACCAGTCACCCCAAAAAAGAGGATTTTTCAGGCTAAGTCAGCAGCTTAAGCCACTTCAAATTTTCTTTTTCTCTCCCCAGCTTCCCACAGATTTCTCTCATGATGTCCTTCCCAGCCAAGAACAGCAAATGGAAATCTGCTCCACATCCGTGTGAGATAATGGTCTAATACAAGTGGAAAGTATTTCCTTATACCAGGAGAAAACAGCCATCAACAAGACAAATAGGTGGAATTGCTCATTCCTAAGTGTTTCCGGATGAGTAGGAAAAGGAAAAAAAAGATGTTCTGGCTCTCCCTGAAACGCATCTGAAAGATATCACTTCTCCTACCTCTCAGAATCAAACAAACTGCCACCAAAATCCATACATGGCATTCTTAACTTGGGAATACTGTACATTCCCTGCTTTATTTTAGGATTTCTGATGTATTTTTCCAATAGCAAGAGCTGTGTTTACCGTGAGGACTCTGAGGGCTGAGCATGCTGTCAGTCATCCGGAAATTCTGCAAACAAACAGCACTTCAGCTCTTCCCTGCCAAGAATAAAATCTTATTTGGGACAGGGAAAAAGCCAATGTTCTCTAAAATGAGTAGAGTGACATAGAAATTTGCATCTGTTCACAGGAGGATTTAAAATATGGATCATTTCATGTAAGAAGAGTCCAAAAATATTAAAGGCAACAGACTCTGCTTGTGGTCTGCTTGAGGAATGTTAGAGAATCTCCAAAACATAGGAGAACAAGAGAGCAGGGAGGAGGATGCTCAGTGGAAAACAAAATAATAGGAAGCAAATGAGTCAAAATCCAAACCAAGAAGAGCTTAACCAAAACTACAGAACACCTTAAACAAGCCAGAAAGTAAAAATAGCAAATACAGATCTTCTCCATGTTTATCCCAAGTATGGAAAGATTAGACATTTCCAGAGAATTTCATGAGGGAAGAGAAAGCAAATATATACTAAAGTCAATAAAACCAAATATTGTTTACTTTAAAAGTCAGGGAAAACTTAGAATACCCGGTCCATGATGTGTTTGAAAATCCTTTATCACATTCAAATCACTCACTGTGTAACAGCACAAGACTTGTCCTTATCTTTAACAAGTGTCCTAAGGATTATCATGGAATTAGCCTATGTCTCCTTTCCCAAGAAGCAAAGTGGCTGGAATGCTGCAGTGCCCTCACTCAGATAAACACACACAGCATGGGAAGCAAAATAACTCAACCCAAATCCTTCAATTATGGCTAAAGAGTCCAGAACTGGGGAATAAACCACCACAAAAAGCTACTTACAAAAGCCCCAGCGAGACACTATTAAAAAATTAAAGTTATAGGAAAAGGGAATGTTATGGATTAGGAAGCACTTAAGCAATAGGAAACAGCCTGTATTAAACATGGGATTTTCAGACTCCCAAAAGGGTGACAGCAAGGTGCTCCCAGAGCCCTTACAGGGACCAGCAGTGGAAACTGGGAAAGAGACCAAAGAGACAAAACAATGTTTGTGGAGAATAAATTATTCATAATAGTCATAATTAAGTTGGGAGATTCAGAGAGCCCTGAGAGAAGTGCAGAGAGTGAAATCATCTGCTGAGAGATGCAAGGTAATGTGTGTGCTGAATAAAATAATAAATCCTGCTCCTATTGCAGTGGCTGATGTTTTAGAAAGATCCTCTAGAAGCAATTTTTGGCTATCCAAAAATCCCTTATGGTGGAGCTTCTGAAATGCTTGATTGAATGCTGTTATATTTGTATCCATGCAATGAAAACAAAATGGCCAAATGATTAAAAAATGCATTAAACACTGCACTTTTTAATTTTTTCTTTTTTCCTTTTTTTTTCTTTTTTCTTTTTTTTTTTTTTTATTATTATTAACAGCATTTCTGAGTTAAATTCCAGTTCCTAAAGGGCTTCCAAGAGAGCTGGAGAGGGACTGGGGACAAGGCAAGGAGGAACAGGACAAGGGGGAATGGCTTCCCACTGCCAGAGGGCAGGGATAGATGGGATATTGGGAAAGAATTCCTGGCTGGAAGGGCAGGGAGGCCCTGGCACAGGGTGCCCAGAGAAGCTGTGGCTGCCCCTGGATCCCCAGCAGTGTCCAAGGCCAGGTTGGACAGGCCTTGGAATACCCTGGGCTAGTGGAATGTGTCCCTGCCCGTGGCAGGGGTGGAACTAGATGAGTTTTCAAGTCCCTTCCAACCCAAACCCTCCTGAAACTCTCTAAAATCCAAAGGTGGTTCAGAGTGTTACTTCAATCAGGTGGCATCACTGGAACAAAACAATCTGAGGGAAGAACGACATTTGAAACTGGTTTGGTTCTTAAAAATCACCTGGAGCTCAGCTCTGGAATCCTCCAGATCACAGAATTCCCAGATGGGTCAGGCTGGAAGGGACCACAGTGGCTTATCTGGTGCCACCTCCCTGCTCCAGCAGGGCCATCCCAGAGCACAGGACAGTGTCGGGATGGCTCTGGAATATCCCCAGTGAGGAGACTCCACTCCTTTCTGGGTGATCTGTCCATGTGTGGTCACTGCCCAGGGCAGAAGTTCTGCCTTAAATGCAGGTGGAACTTCCTGGGCTTCAGTTCCTGCCCATTCCTCTGGTGCCACTGCTGGGCCCCACAGAGCAGATGTGGGACACCCTTTCACAGATGCACCTTTATATTTTAATTCCCTCTGCTTTAAATTCATCAGCCTGCAAAAACATTTGAGAGCCAGTAAAATTAATTTGTGTCTGTTCTGAGGCCAACCCTCATTTGTGAGCCACAGCAGAACAACACAAAAACCAGATCATAAACCTGGAATTTGGGTTTTCTTTTTTTAAACCACACCTATTTCACAGGTGGGACTGGAAAAGGATAAAGAAAATGGCACAAAAGATGACAATGGTGACGAGAACTGAAGGTTCAGCTCTGTGTGTGGCCTTCTGAGGAAAAAGCAGAATCAAAGAAGCAGACAAGAGGAAGACCTCTATAAAAACACACACGGTGGAAGGAAGAGCCACAGGGAATCCTTCAATGCTCTCCCTGCACTGGCAGCAAGCTCTGGAGCAGGGGGATGAGAACAAGGACAATGTACGTGTAAGGAAAATTTTCTCCTCTCATTTCACCAGATATTCCTGCTATAAACTGATTTAGTTAAATTATCAGGAGAAAAGTGATGATCTTACACAGCCCATTCTGTTCACATTATTGCCCATCCCCGTGCCTCAGTGAGGTGCTGAAAGCAGCACGTCACAACAATTTTTCTAAGCAGTATTTGACTGATAACCTCCCATGTCCAAGCAATTCTGATTTTTTTTTTTTAATCAACATTAGCACCAGTCAATTCCTACATGGCATTCAGATGGGATCCTGCAGACACAAAACCTTCATAAAACAAAAAGCTTTCTTTTTCCCCAATGAATTCTTTTAAGGTCGTGAAAGGATTTTTTTTTCCTCGTAAAGCAAGTTGTCTTTTTGTTTGAGGAAAAAGAATACACGTTTCCTCTTGTGTAGAAGATTTTCTGATTGCATTACAGAGATCCTGCTGATGCTCTTACAGTGCCAAATAACCCTCAGGAAAATGAATTTTTCAAACAGTAAAATATATGGATTAACAGTTTAGAACACCCACACCCACTCTGTAATCCCCAGGGCTAAACCCAACCAATTCCTAGGCTCATTAATTAGCTCACATGCAGGAATGCAATGCCATGGATGCAATAATGTGCAGTCAGGATGTGTTTTATCAGCTCGGGGGCTCCGACAACAATGCAGTGCCTTGGCAGAGCGCCGCAGATTCCGACTGAAGGCTCTCCAGCCCGGCCCACTGGAGCTGCACTCGACAAATACAGCCATGATTCACAGCTGAACTGCACTGAGATGCTCTGGCAGGCCATGAGCACCGTGGGGATGGGGATGTGCCATTCCTGCACTCTGGCAGCTGGGGGAAGGGAGCCCAAGGGTGTGCTGGTGACATTCCGAGGTCATTGTTCCACCCCAAGAGGAGCATAAATGGAGAGGAGGACTAACGGGGAATGAGCTGCAGTGATCTTCCCATACAGCATAGTCACACCCAATTACTGTCCCCAGTCTGCAAATTCTCTGCCTGTAATCCTTTTTAAACCAGCAAGGCTTCTCACTCTGAAATCCCATGTTATTTCAACATTAAATGCAAAATATTTAAGGGCTCCAGCCCGAGTCCACCAGAGGAACGAAAGCTATCAACTTGTAAATCCTTATCCAAGCCTTTAATGAACTGGCAAAATAATCCTCGAGCAGCACCTGGGAACAACAGCAAACCCCTTTATTGGTAACTTCTGATGAATAATCAGCTCTTTTCCAGGCACTTTTGCTGAAGAAACACCTTTCAAACCTGACCTACACAAAGACAAGGCAACAGCAGCTCCACAAATGTAGAGCACTGCTTGTTCCCACAGAATCCCAGAGTGGTTTGCATTGAAAGGGGCCTTAAAGCCCATCTCATTCCCAGCCCCTTCCATGAACACCTTCCACTAGACCAGGCTGAACTCTGAGAAGAGCCTAGAGAAGAAACAAGGAACTTCACTTTTAGGAGGCCTCACAAGTTATTAGTAATTAATTATACCCCATTTCCAATAGCCTTCAGACCAAGACACCTTTCATGGATGAATGATTTTTTAGAGAGAGAATCCTGGACAGAAATCCTGCTGATAAGGCCTCACATAAATATAGAACAAACTGAAAGTGCAGTTACTGACTTCCAGCCCCGTTCTGCTTTCTGAACTTTGCAATCTTGACATTAAAGATGTCTTATTTTTAACTTGAAGTGACACACTCAGCTGTACAGAACACACAAAACACAACAATTCTCCTTGTTCCCAGCTGTGACAGCCAGAAAGACTGACAGACAGGCACGAGGAGCACATTGAAGTGCCGAGGAATTCTCAGTGTCCTGACAGGAGGGGGCGGCTGGGGGAGTCAGGCTCTGCTCCCAGGGAAAACTTCTTCCCCAAAAGGGTTGTCCAGCCCTGGCACAGCTGCCCAGGCCAGGGGTGGAGTCTTCATCCCTGGAGGGATATAAAAGTCACCTGGATGTGGCTCTGAGTAGCATCTCACCTACCTGCAGATCCATGCCAGCCACGGGACTCAGTGTGGGGGCTGAGCACAGCCAGCACCTTCATGGATCTGAGAGCAATTCCTCGTGGATGTCGACAAATTGGGAAAAGCATTTTACACCTGTGAGAGAATCCTCGAAATGGAGAATACTATTTTCACACTTTAATACTAAAAATGGACAATAAATGTGTGTAAGGAACTCCAAAATGAGAGAGAACTTTGGGCAGAAAGAATTTGTGATTTTGCTCTGCTATCAACTTGTCTTCAGTTTTCTCAATTTTTTTGTACCTAACCTCTCCATTACACAACCAGATCACATCCAAGGCTAAACAGGATCCTAATGATCTCCCATCAGCTAAACTTCCCAGCAGAACACTTCCAAAGAAAGAAGAGGTCAAAATCTGCCATCAGTAAAAGGAAAATTTCAAAGGACTAGGAAACCAGCTAAATTGTTACTTTCCCTACTCCAAACCTGTAGCTTGTAAGGACCCACTCCCCCATGGAAAAGCTGCAAAACGTGGACCCAAAGAAAGGCATTAAATAACCGTAACAGAAAAATAAAAGTTTAAGAACAGCTGCTGTGTAATATCTCCTGACTGGATACAGCATGAATATGGGGGGGAAAAGAGATTTTAAATGCTTGGTCTGTACAGCAGGAGGAACTCACTCACCCTGTTTCATTGACTCTGCTCCAAAGGGGCACAGACCACCTACTCCCAAATTGGACACACCCATGCCAAATTGTATGGGGGATTTCACCCACTGAGCCACGGCAGATTAAGAGACTTTGAGAACAATTATGTGGGATGAAAAGGAGAGAGGGGGAACCCTCAGCCTTGAATGAGCACGTGGAACACCAATGTCTAGACAGTGCTGACACCTTTGTCTTTGGGAAGAGGGATTAGGGAAGCAATCTGGCTGTGCTGTCTCTTGTTTGATATGAAACCAGAAGATACTTTGGGCTAAAGGCCTGGCCCTGTTCCAAAAACCACTTTATTATGAAGGAGCTGAAGAAAAAGAAGAAAAAGAGGTCTCTAAGAGTGAGAGTGAGGTTTCTGCCTGGCAGTCACAGCAATTAAACGAGCTGCCTTGATGAGGAGGAAAAAACCATCCGAATAAAACCCAAAGCCTCAAAAGAGCAGGAGAAAGTAATTTGAAGAGTAGGTCAAGCCTCCCGAGGGGATTACCTTTCCAGTTTGAGACTTAATGCTGGAGACATGCTTGGAAAAGCTGACCAGTGAGATCCTGCTGATCCCACGGATGACCCCGTAACGTCTGGATGCTCCACCACAAGTCAAGTGTTAACAGGGAATGTGGAACACTGTGTGAGTTAGGATCAAAACTGGCAGAACTAGAAGGTTTCTTCTCTTGCTTCCACCCTCCCTTTCTCCCTTCCTTCCTCACTATGAGATTGCTGGGCTAAAATGTGTCTCATCAAATCCCAGATCACATAAGAAACTTGAAAGATCCACTTCAAAGAGCTACTTTGGCAAACAAAGCATTTAAGTCAATTTAATGCTTCTCATACTGGAAAGAACCACTTCCTTCAATGGGAAGGGAAAACAAATAACGGAGAGACAAAGCTGGGAACATTTGTGGGAGCTGGGAATAACCAAGCCCTGGCTGTGGCTGTGAAGAGACAGGGAACTCACACTTCTCTGGCTGTTCCAGTGCTTCCAACATGATGGACTTCTCTCCAAGGATGTGCTGACTGAGAGTGAAACACTAAACAGAAGCTCAAAGGCTTTCACTCTTACCCAAAAATCCATCTGCCAAACACAGCAGACACTGGAAACTCACTGCCCCAAGGACTTGGATATGTTCAGTGAAGGCATGAGGGAATACAGCTCTTAAATACCTCAGTGCCTTTAAAGATATTTGTCATTTCAGATCCGTGCTGCTGTTAGGAACCAATTTTTGCTAAAAATACATTTGAAAGGCAGTTCCCATCTCCCTGAATATCCAGAGGATATTTCCAGTGCAATACTTCAAAGTCCTACGGTACCACCATCATCTCTCCAGGCGTGCAGGAAGAAGGAAGGGAGAAGGAACGTTCTAGTTCTGCCAGGAAATTAAGGCAGAGCTGGAGGATCCTACTGCTGGCTCCTTAAGGACAACTTGGGATGGAAACCAAATCCAACCTTCTTTTTATGGAGCATTTAATGTGATAATATCTAAGAGAGACGGAAACTTTATACAGACAGAGGGAAATCTTAATTCTCAAACAGACCAGAGGCAATTATCAAAATTATAGCAATGGAATTGTTTTTTTGCAGTCAAGCATAATTATGGAAAGTCTATTGGAAAGAAAGCTTAGGCTATGATTTGCCTTTCAATTAATTTTCAAACTTTTGTGTGGAGAATTGATGACCAGAATTGGGAAGTACAGGAACTACCATACACTAGAATACACTCATCAATGTTATAATATAGGATTTCTAAGGATACAACATAGAAGGTGTTCCAAGATTTAAGTGTTTTGGGGTTTTTCTTCTATTAGCCTGGATTAGAAAATGGATAAAGTCGTAGAGGAAAAGAAAAAACTACCAGTGCTACCACCTGGATCTGCTGGGTGGTACAACAGAACAAGAGGCAATGGGAAGAAATAGAATGAAGGAAGTTCCACCTGAACCAGAGGAAGAACTTTACTGAGAGGTGACCAAGCACTGGAACAGGCGTGGAGTCTCCTTCCCTGGGGATAGTCAAAACGCTCAATCCCAAGGATTGGGGACACAGTCCTGGGTTACCTGCTCTTGGGGATCCTGCTTGAGCAGTGAGGTTGGACTAGGTGATCTTTGTGTCCCTTCCAACCCCAGCCATTCCAGGATTCTGGGATTCACATGCAGCTAAAGCACTGCACAATGGGCAAACCCAAGGCTCCTGAGGCTCCTGAGAATATTTCCTTCCTGAGGTTTACCAACACTGCCCAGGGCTCACAGCAAACCCCTGGGATATCGTTTCTGCCAAACTGACAATTCCAAGTTATCACTTCCACATGTTAAAAACGAACATTTCTGCACTAAAATATCTGCAAAGCTCTGCCCAATTGCTTTACAACTTTATTGATTATAATTGGCTCTTGCTCCTTCAGCCCAAGAATTTCACACAAAATTCCAATTATACAATCCAGCATGAGACAGCCAGAGATACAGACCCTCTAACAAGCTTAGGCAAAAATCAAAGGGCTAAATCAAAAACTGGCTCACACCAAGTCTATTCTTTGTGCAGTCAACCAAGACTAATTAATGCTTTTAATGGCAGTTTACCCCTTTTGGCGCCATAAATCAGAGCAGGCAGCTTTTCTGAATTAACAAAAGAATCTGTGAAAGGTGTAGCTCATTAAGCACACTCCCAAATTCAAATGCACTTAATCAGAACCAGGTACATTGAGCAGGACTGTACTCCAGGAGCAGAGTAATCTGCAGGTTGTACACAGGGCACATTCATTCGTCAACACAAACAAGGCTGGCACACCAGGAAGAGAGGCTGAATTATACATCTGAGAGAAAGGCCCCTGCTTCCAGCACGGCTTTTGTGAGGGCAGGAATGTGCAGCACACTGCGGGAAGGCGCTGTGGAAAGGTGGAGGGAACAGGGAGGATGTTTCCCATCAGCTCACCTCAGCCACAGAGTCCTTGAACGGAGCACGCTGCTGCTGCTGCTGCTGAGCTGTTGGAGCAGTTCCAGACAAGGCACCAAGCTGATTAGAGGGATGGAGCAGCTCTGCTGCGAGGAAGGGCTGAGAGAATTGGGATTGTTGAGCCTGGAAAAGAAAAACTTTGGGGTGACCTAATCGTGACCTTCCAGGACCTGAAGGGAACTTACAGGAAAGATAGAGACTCTTTACAAGGGCCTAGAGTGACAGGACAAAGGGGAATGAAGCCTACTGTCAAACTGACAGAGAGGTTTAGACTGGTTCTAGGAAGAAATCCTTCCTTGTCTGGCACAGGGTGCCCAGAAAAGCTGTGGCTGCTCCATGCCTCGGAGTATCCAAGGCCAAGTTGGAGCAGCCTGGGATAGTGGAAGGTGTCCCTGCCTTTGTGGGGGTGCCACTGGATGGCTTTTAAGGTCCATTCCAACCCAAACCACTTGGGGATTCAATGATGTAGCTAAATACACTGTAATATATCACACAGGGAAACGTCTTCCTTGTAGAAAGTGATGAATTTATAAAGATTAATGACCCAGCATTTCATCCTATGTGGCTCTCTTGCAAAAAACTTTCTGAGTCAGACCCACACCTCTAAAATAATCCTCTTTTAAAATGTTTTTGGCACGGTTTCTTCCCAATACCCCATCCAACTCTGTCCTCTGGCAGTGGGAAGCCATTCTCCATGTCCTGTCCCTCCACCCCTTGTCCCCAATTCCTCTCCAGCTCTCCTGGAGCCCCTTTAAGCCCTGGGAGGAGCTCTGAGCTCTCCCTGGAGCCTTCTCCTCTCCAGGTGAGCATCCCCAGCTCTCCCAGCCTGGCTCCAGAGCAGAGGGGCTTCAGCCCTCAGAGCAGCTCCGTGGCCTCCTCTGGACTGGCTCCAGCAGCTCCAGGTCCTTCTGCTGCTGGGGGCCCCAGAGCTGGATGCAGCACATAACTTGGCTTGACAGAAATCGTTTTCCATATCACATGCTCTCTGAAAGGAATTTTGTTCTCCAAAACAGAGCTGGCAGTGCAGGAAAACTTCAGATCTGTGAACAAAGGATTTGCTCCTGCACTAAAAAAATTCACTAAATGATGTTCCCAACAGCATCAAAGTGTCCAAGAGCTGCTGGCAAAATACTCCACTTCAGCTCTGGATTCTGTGCATTCCCAGCCCAGTGAAGACCCCATCAAACTGGCAGAAATGCTCAGGAGACCTAAAGTCCAGAAATTTTCCACATGAGTTCAGAAACGTTGAGGAGCAGAAGTATAAAGTCCAGGCCCAGTTCCAAATTCCACTCACACACACTGGATAAAAACCAGCCTAATGTAAAAGCACATTTAAAAATATTTACATCAAACCAAACCATTATAGAGATAAGAGAGGTATTTATAGAAACACATGGATTTTATACACACACACCATATTTAACTATTTAATTGCTAGAATTTCAATTAGGATGTGGGAGAGTGGGGTATTTCCCAAGCAGGAAACAACCTAAGTAAGCTAAGACATGGAGTGCTTACACAATTCAAGTTTAACTCAATTTCCTGCACCTTTTGATTTCTGAATGAACATGGAGTCTTACAGGGACGCTTTCAACTCAAGATAAAGTCATCCAAAAGTAAATATCTGAAGTGGCTGCTGGAGATCCCCAGCAGGGCAATCACAGCCTGGAGAGCAAGCCCGATCTGCTTGGTCAGCCACGTCTTCACAAGCTCCATCGATTCCACTCCTGAGCCTAAAATTTCTTAATCTGGAGCTGGATTGGACCAGGAGCCCTTGGAGCAGGAGCTTTCTTATGCAAAGCCAACACTGCACATATTCCCACTTGAAACACAATCTTGTCCTCTGGATCTCCCATCAGTTTCAGTCTTATTCTGTGTCTCTTCTCCCACCTCACCACTCCTCAAACCAACCCTTAGCTTTGCCTCTCCCCTTCCACAGCCTTGGATTTCTGCTCCTCAGACTCCCAAAAAAAGCTGCAGAGCCCAAAGGACATGCAGAAAAAAGGGATAGGAGCAGCATCATTTTTAAAAAAAAAAATTGATCCTTTTTTCCAAAATGAAGAGGGGGAAAAGGGAAGCAGGAGATGGAAGGGATCACTGTTGTTGCCTCAAGGCTGGCACAAGCAGGGAAAAGCTTTTCTGACATCCTTGGCATCTTCTGTCCCATCCCACATAAGCTGGGGTGGCAGGAGAGGAAGAAATACCCAGATTTTGTCTGTACCCAAAGAGGGGGCATTGATTTAGGGCAGCTTTTCCCAAAGCAGGACTGGAGTGCTGAATTATTGTGAGGATAAGGGTCAGAGTGTGCCCAAAGGTTTGATCCCAATGCAGTGCAGCTGATATTTAAAGTTCATGTCATTAAGTGAGCAGCAAAACATATAAAATGGAAAAAAAACATAGTCAACCCCAGTTTTTCCATATTCTTGCACAAAAACAGCTGGATGAGGTCAGACAGACACTTCAGCCACCCCTGTGTCTTCTCTGCCCAACAGAGAAGTGTGAATCCCTAAGGGAAAATTGAAAGGCAGACACACAGCGACATTTTCCCAGCATACTTTCCAGAGAGATTTCCTGAGGGAGTATGCTCCTGTTTCACAGCTCCTGTAGATCATGTTCTCCCACTGTTTTAACATATTAAATTCTCTTTTATATATATATATATATATATATATATATATATATATGTACATGCTCAAAGGGCTTGACCTGCCCAGGTCTCATCATCCTGGGCACTATAAACCAAATTAAGGAGTTAAGATAGAAACTGATCCAACCAAATTACACTGCAAAATTTATATTTGAAAACAGTGTTTCCAGCTTTCTTTTCCCAAGAAATAGAAACTATTAGAAAACAATTTGCCTGTCTCCAGGCAAATGACAGAAGTTTATATCAGGAATCATGTCTGTGCCAACCCGGGGATTTTGACCCAGCTAATGAACACAATTTTCCTTTTTAATATAAAACAAAAATGGATTATTTACAAGGAAGATATTAAGACTAATAAACACTAAAAGAAGAACCCCTCTCACAATTCTTTATAGGAACAGCACATAAGTACTCTGTGTTTTACTCAGGCTGCTGAAGACCTGATGTTTATTAACTTTATAAATCAACACAATGAAATACACCAGGCACAGAGTGTTGCTGGAGCTTCAGCTTATGCATTTCTTGACCCAGAAATCACTTCTCATTTTAAACTGTAAAGTGCTTCTGTAGCAAAGTTCATTTAATAGAAAGAAGAGTCCAAACCGTATCAAACAGCAACAGCTGCAATCTCCATGGCATCCAAGGCTTTCCTGTCTGGAGGGAGCAGGGAAAAGGTTTTGGGAGGAGTAGCTAAACCCAAGTGCTACAACTGAAGGGCACAAAGACAGGATGAATTGGTACCTCTTGGATACGAGCTTCCTTGGGATGGAGATAATCCGAAGAGGAGTGTGCCTGGGCAGGGAGTCTTCACAGCATTCCAGAGCTCTGCAGCAGCAAGAGCAGAGAGAGAGAGAGAGAGAGAGAAAAACACCCGTGAGGCTCTGTGGAAAACCTGCCAGAAGAAAACACGGCTCTTCCCAGCTCCGAGTGGTCTTCACCTCCACTGGAGCAGAAGGAAAAATGGGACATGGAGGAAATGCAGGCAAAAAAAGGAGGAGCGCCGGCGATGCAGGATCAGAGGAGAGGGAAGGGATACCAGAGCTGGCAATAAGACCAAGGCCTTCCCAGCTTTCCAGAGGGAGAAAACAAAGCCCAAGCTTTTATTTAAATACTTGTTTACCAGCTATTTGTCAGGATTTGGGACTAAACAGGTTTTAGCCTGAGTTTTACATGTTACTCCTACATCCTCCCTTCCCAGCTGACACAAAAGCTCAGAGAACTGAAAATGAAATCCCTCAAAATGAAGTGCAGCACCCAAAAAAAGCTCTCAGGGCACTCCACATGCTTTATGCATTACAGGGAGGAACAGAAACCCTACTGTTCCCAAAGCAGGACCAGCTCCTCAGAACAGTTGTTTATTTTAATCAACCCAGTACCAAAAGGTTTACATTAAATATTTTTTCATGGTTTCTAACAACTGATCCTGTATTAGTTTACATTCACTCAAAAAACACTCTGGAGGAGAAAGCAGGAGGCAGAAAACATTGAATCCAGTAAAACAACTGAGGTTTTCTTTGGGAGTGCTGGTACATCCCACCTTTCCCTGCAGAATTCCCTGCAGACCCTTCAAGTCAGCTAATGAAACTGCATGAATTTGTAAATGAACAGAAAACAGTAAATTCTTCATTTTCACTGAATCTTTCTTTTTCCTGCCTCCTGCAGGAAGCCACCACCTGCCATCAGAGATGGCATCCTTGGAGAGAAGTCAAAACCCACCCTGCTGATGCTCCAATATCCCACTGGTGCTAGCAGGAGCATGAGCACACTCAGGGGAACGGGTCAGGAACATCTCCATCTGTTGCTTCCACGGGTGCTTGACTTCTGTATTTCTACATTTTAAGAAGCATATTCACTGCTTGGAATTTAATTCTGGTTTCAGGCTTTTTGACTGGTTTTTATGGCCCTTCCATTCAAAAACAGAACCCTAAAATATCTTCAGGAGAGAGAGGAAAGCGTAAGTGAATTTCAGCAGAGACAAGGACTTGACAAATCTCATCCCATCAAGCTTTGCAGTGGCAAATTAGTCTTTCTCTGAGCACATTCTGTACTCAAAGTAGCCTCAGTGCTTCAGGAGGTACCAAATATAACACAGCCCCATTTTAACTTCCTTCCAGGAATACACACACTCATTTATCAAGAAGACGTGGGCTGCAGCTCCACTTCCAACAGCTTCGGTAACATTTTGTAAAATTAAACAAATTACTCCTTTTGTGGCAAGAAAGAAGCTGAAAATAAGTGTTCAAGCAAATGGGGGAGAAAAGCACCTCCCTCACATCTTCCTTCCCCCTTGGATTTTGAGAAAGCAAGCCTTGCCTGCTGCACCAGGTTCAGCATCAACCACGGGATCACCAGTCGCTCCTTCTGCTGCTTTCACACCTCAATCCCCACACCTTCAGCATCATTATTTCATTTCAGAGCTGCTTTGATAGCTCCATTTGCTCCAAGTCCCCATTTTGGAATATTTTCACATCCTTCTGCTTGTATAAACCAAGGAAGTCCACAGGCTCTTGCTTACAAACACTAAAGGTGTGTGTCCAATGGTGCTGAATGTCTGGAGGGTCCCCCAGGATTTGGCAGGAGCACAGCACTGCCTCAGCCTTTAGTGCTGAGGGATTCTCCAAACATTCCCCCTTTTGTTCAGCCCTGGCTGCTGCAGAGAGGGAGAAGAACAGTCCTCACCTCTCATTAACCTTGGTGCTAGATCTTTCTTTAGCTGCAACAGCATCAATACCTGCTTGCATTGTGCTGCCACTCAGCAGATTAACCCTTTTTGGATTTTTTATTATTATTTTTTCTCTTTTTCTGTTTTTTTCCTGACCAGAAGTCAAACTGATTCAGTGCAGTGCAAGTGGATGCTGCTGCTGCAGAGAGAGAGAAGCTGTGATAAGCTGCAGAGAAGGAGGCTGTCCAACTGCCAGCACACATCCCTGCCCTCTGCCACATCTCAGAAACCATCAGAGAATGGTCAGGATTGACCAAATGTGGATGTATTTGCAGAAAAACAATCAGTCCCAATCAGTGCCTTTGAGTGGAAGCGCAAAGATATTCATTAAAGAACGAGAAAATCCAGATGAATTTGTGAGAAGGTATTCATTTGGAAAATCTAGGGAAATAGCACAACTTTGAGAAGTCCTGTTGGCATAACCTTGTTCATCAAGAGCGTGATCTGGGATTAAGTCAGGGAAAGCTTCAAGAATACAGAAAAAAACAGTCCTGACAGTTCCCTGCATCCTGGCACTACAAGCTCCCATAAAAAGTTCCTCCCCATCTTTCTTATCAAATTAAGCAAAGACACCAAAAGAGGTTCCTGCAGCCAAGAATTCCTCCTTCCCTTCCCACTTTCTTCTTGCTATGAAAGAGATTAAATCCCTTAATATTTCCGAAGATTACTGCAGCTACTAAGCAGGGAAGCTCATTCCCCAAAATCTTGATCAACTCCATGTGCTATTTCAAGCAGCAAAACAAGATTTTTAATTCTATCCTCCCCTCTATGCCCCAAATTTAGTTTTCTTTTTTTTGTTTTATTGGCTACACTTCAATGATGATCACATTACAATTATTCTTCTATATTTCTCTTTTAATCCATTATTTTCCTTCTTCTTTGCACAAAATTGGACTCCAGTGGTAGGAGCTGGGTAGATGTATTATAAAATAGATGGAGTTAATTAGGATGTGGTGATTAAAACACCTGCTTTGGTAGATTGCAGAGGGTTCTGATAAAATAGTGGTAGCATAAAAATATGCTCCACAACTGCTTATCAAATGAAGATAAAAATATCTAAAAATAAAAATGAAGATAAATATCAGCAAATGTCTGATATTCTGCAGGGTTAAAACCTATTCCACAACATTTTGGGTTTAGCCCTCTGAGTAACCAAAGCCCACAAAATGGAAAGGGAAAACTTCCCCAAAAGTCAAGGTTCACTTTCTTTACTGCCTGTTTCCAACATTTTCCCAAACTTCTTCTAGAATTGATTCTGGAATAAATATTTTCACTTGTGCAAATTATATATTATAAGGCACCTTGGGGTTTTCCAAGTCACAAACGACTTTGTAATGAAAAGAGAACAATTTCATTATCTAAGGTTATTGTTAATTGAAGGAAATATTTACTGTACTACTGACAACAGTCAACCTCCAGAAGGTGCAGCATTAAAAATTATATGCAGCCGTTGTCTTAGAAATAAAAACAAACCTTTCAGTGAGAGCAGCCTCAGTGAGACCCTTTCCTCTATTAAAAAAGAAAAAAATCGAAGCAAAACACTCCAGCACAACCCTTCCCTTGCATTACAAAAGAGGGATTAATGAGAATCTATTTGGACACTGGGAAAAGCCCTGGCAGGTTCATTGTGAAGGTTAATTCAGACCCCTTTACTCAGACAGGGAATAGAATTAAAGGAACAGAATTTAAAGGCAATACTGAAGGGTGTGGTGTTAAGCTCTGAGCAAGGAGACTCCACGGAGAGGATACCAGAGACATTTCTCATGGAGCCTAATGCACTTAGGAGCTAAATTATGGAAGAATAGGACAAAATGTTAATGAATATATACAGATTATCCAGAGTGGATCCAAATTCCATTCTGCTCAGGGCACATAAAAAAAAAAAAAAAAAAAAAAAAAAGGCAAATTAAAGATCCACCTGGAGCAGATGGAAGCAAAAACATCTGTGCAAATACCTAGCAGGAAATAAAGGCATGAATACTTAGCAGGAAATAAAGGCATGGAAAGAAATAATTTTGAAAGACAGAGAACATTGCAGGAAACCACAGGGTTGTTCCTGGCTGGAACTGCCTTCCCATCTTTCCTCTCCTTAAAAACTGGCAGTTGCCTTTGTGCCACCAGGACTGGCCCAGAGCTGTACCAAGACCTCGACTAGGGAAGGGATCCAGGTTAAAAATAACCTGGGTTTGCTGTTCCCTGATCTGGCCCTGGGAGAGCTGGACCAGCACAGCCCAGGGAGCCCAGCACTTTGCACACATCCATGGGAAACCATCCCTCCAGGAAAACCCCATGGAACAACACACAATGACTCAACATCTCCAGGTATTCAATGAGCTTCTAGAACTAGAGGGTTCTTGAAACTCCAGAGTACTAAATACCCCAAGATCCTCCTTTGTTTTTTACATGCAGGATCCAAGTGAGAACTCAAGAGGCAAGAAAAGTGAGGAAATCGTTAAACTGGCAAAGTTGAGCATCGTCCTTTCTCCAGGAACATCCTGTTGGTTCGGCCCCCAAGAAAGAAAAGTGACACACATCAGAATTCTGAACATCATCCCTGACCACACCTCCCTTTGATATCACTTCTACTGTATCCTTAGAATAACTTTCCGACTTGGAGGATGCCAGCAGAAGGCCAGAAGGGCAGAGCGAGCTTAGGGAAAGCGGCAAATCCCATCCGCATTTTTACTTACTCACAGTTACTGATTAAAAAAAAAAAGGAGTCTAATCTCCTGGAAAACTGGAGGGGTTGCTTTTGGAGCCAAAGAGCAGGAAAAGGACAACTGCTACTGAAATATCAGCACTGGCTTCCCTGCTCTTGTCGAGCCCCGGATTTCAGGTGCCAAGCTGGGAGTTGATGCAGCAGCAGGATGGGTGGATTCAAGATATTTATGTCAGACACTCTAATCTGAACTCCTACCAGCAGATAAGAGAGACTTAAGTGGAGTGAGAACTGGTTTGCTTTTATATTTAGCTTTATTTTAAAAAGACTCATTTCTCTCAGAGTAGCCTTTCAAACATGCCAGTTTGCCAAGAAATACTGCTCTGCATCACATCTGCCAAAGTTTGTAATCCAGAAAAATACACACTGGAGATAAATGCCCTCATTCTTGATTTTCAGTTCATTGTGTTTAGAAAAGCAAAGGGCAGTAAATTCTAGTCTGGTTTAATAATCTACTTCAATTTACATGAGCCATCTTTAGAGAAGGGCTTTCCTTCAATCTCCATACTCAGAATAACTGGAGTATCAGAATCATTCAGCTCAATGCATTGCTAAGTAGTAGAGTTTGGGGAGATCCTACTGCCAATACAGCACAGGAAATAAGCACTGAGAGCCCCTTCCAGTACCTAAAGGGTCTCTCCCTGGAGCTTCTCCTCTCCAGGTGAGCACCCCCAGTTCTCCCAGCCTGGCTCCAGAGCAGAGGGGCTCCAGCCCCGGAGCAGCTCCAGGGCTCCTCTGGACTCTCTCCAGCAGCTCCAGGTCCTTGTGCTGCTGGCCCAGGGCTGGGGCAGCTCTGCAGGTGGGGTCTCACCTGAGCTCAGGGGCACAGGGGCAGAGTCCTCTCTCTCAATCTGAATTCCAGGTTAAGAACAGCCCTTGATCCCTTCAGGATGTTTTTCCACTGCAGCCACACAAGGCAGCGTTGAAATCTTTTCTCCACCATCCTCAATGGAAACATGACAACAAAATCAATTTGGAGATTGTTATATTGACAGAGACACTTCCTGCTGGAGTTATTTCCATCGGAAAAACCAGCTGAGCCATACTGATGAAAACATTGTTTAAACTGTGTTTCTGCAAGGAAACCTTTCAGCTCTAGAAAATTCACCCAGTCCTCATGTATGTCTTGGGAAAAGGAGTTCTGGTTTAAAAAGGACTTCACAAAAGTGATTGGTCTTTTTTTTTATTTATCCATAAGGTTTCTCAAAGCAACAATTGAGTATTTATCAGGTGTTTTGCCTTCCATTATACCCAAAGTACACACATTCTGCCATACCTGAGCAACATCCCTGTGCTGAACCACACTTCATTAAGTAATTAATTGAGCAATTCAGACAGATTAGGTAGCAATAAAAATTATTTTAAGGTGAGTAACTGCCTTTCCATAGAGGTGTTCCCAAAGATCCTCACAATCTTTCAAGGCCTTTAATTACTTTCAATAACAAACTCACTTAAGAGCTTAAAAGCAATTAAAAATTAGTTAAGTCAACATTTCTTTCACTGGGGTTTATTAAGCACTTGTTTGAAGCAGTTCACAATCTCTCCTTCCTTTAGAAGTCATTGGCAATTTCTGTCACTGTAGACTTAATTTTTGTTCATTTAATTCCCTATGCCACACAGGGACAGGTATTACAGTGCTGGTGGAAAACTCACCAAAGTTTAGAGTAACGTTCCCCAGTTTTTAAAGAGATCATAGAGGGGAGCCCCCCAACACTCAACAACTTCACCTTCCTGAACACTGCACATGGATTATAAAAATTCCTGATAACACTAGAGCAAAATAACGAGCTTTCCTCCAGCTTTTGCAAAGGACTTTAATCATTTCCTGTTCCAATCCCAGCACGGACCTTGCCTAAGGCACGTTAATCCTTACCCCACACATTTAGTTCCTGCAGTCGGGTCAGGTCACCAAGCAGGCCAGAAATGGTCCCTTATTAATTATTTAGTCACTGCAGAGTGTGGATTTCCTCATTTCCGGCATGGCCACTTCCCAAGTTTCTGGTGTGCTGTGGTGCTCCTGAACTTTCCCACTGGCTCCAACAAATCCACCTTCTCATTCCAAATGCTTTTCTCTGCCAACACCTCCCCGATGTTGTCCTCCTCCACCCTACCCTAGACCTACATATTCCACACACTCTCCTATTTTATTTCCCAGTGCTAACTCCTATTTGAAAACTACTTTTCCTTGCACAAAAAACACCGGACTTAGCTCCAAACAATTCATAAAAGTTTATCTTTTTCCATTCTCCTTCATACAACAGGCAGTGTTTCAACTCTCACATTATTCAACAAGGGGAAATGGCTTTAAACTGCCACAGGGCAGTGTTAGATGGGATATTGGGAACTAATTCTTCCCTGTGAGGATAGGGAGGTCCTGGCACAGGGTGTCCAGAGAAGCTGTGGCTGCCCCTGGATCCCTGGAAATGTCCAAGGCCAGGCTGGATGGGACTTGAAGCAGCCTGGGATAGTGGGAGGTGTCCCTGCCCATGGCAGGGGGTTGGAACTGGATGAGCTTTAAATGTCCCTTCCAACTCAAGGCATTTCATGATTCTATGAACTTCTCATTGTATTACCTTCTTCCATGCAAAATGCAGCTTCCCTGGGAAAGGGCCATGTCAGATTTAGTGCAGAATGCACATCAAAATTAAGTAACACATGACAGATCCTCTTTTGCTTCTCCACTGGCTACAGTGAGAATATTCCCTGAGCTTGTCTTCAAGTGTCCTTGCTGTACCCTCCCTCTGAGAACCACAGAATCCTTAAGGCTGGAAAAGACAGTCAAGATCATCAAGTCCAACCTTTAAGAGCTAGAAAAACCACAGTCAAGCTCCAGACCCTGAGAAGCACCAATTCCACTTCAAACAGCCCTGAAAATGTTCCAGGGGAAGCAAAAGAGAGAATGGCAGCAGTGCCCCTCTTGCAGAGATAAGAAATCAACCATATTATACAGACCATAGTCTAATCAAACAAAGATATTCAGGAGCTCAACTCCCACTGAACCAACAAAGTTAAATTCCTAAATTCCTCTGCAGATCCGGGCACCAGAGAAGCGCAGTTCTTTGAGCTGGTTATTTCACATTTAATGTTTGTTGCATGTTCTGGAGAATATCCAAATGTACCAAAACCTCCAAACACACCACAGTCACCAAACCTTTGCTTCTACAATTCCTCTGTGGCTGCTGTTTCCACGGGAATTCCAGTCCAGGCTGTTTTGGTAGGGGTGACAGGTTCAGCCATTTTATGCTTTCAGCAATCAGAACACAGCTCCATTTTATTTCATGCACTGCAATCAGAGTTTTGCCCTTAGTTTGGCAGCTTTTTATACCATGCAATAACAATTAACTCCCTTTGGCATAATTTATATGAATCATTGATTTAATACAGATAGCAAGGAAAAAGAAAAGACCTATTAAGTCATCTAAATGACCCAAGCAGCACCGCTGGATTGTTCTCAGCAGCACATTTGCTGTGCTTGTTTGAAATGTGCTTGCACAGCACAAGTACAAAAACTGTCTGCAGAGCAGACATGTCTCACTAGCAGATGCTCTAAGTCAACGTAGATTGGAAATCTTCAATTATAACTAAATGTTGTACTGCACTTTCACTCCTCCAAACAGGCTTTAATGTTTCTTGAGGGGGTGAGAAGGGGATATTTGTATTGCAGTAGAAAATACTTCCCTGACAATTTCCAAGTTGGATCTAAGGTTTGCATGTCCAAAGTAGGACCTGGAATATCCTGGGACCATTTCTTAAGAGGATGTGGATGCAATGCAAGAGGATGTCCAGTTCTAGGCATATAAATAATACAGACATGCAATGGATTTTCAGGATAGGTTTTGGTGGGTTTTTTGGTGGTAGGGTTTTGTTGTTGTTGTTGTTGTTTTGGGTTTTTTTTTAATCTTTAGAAGAAAATAAGGTGGGACTTTCCCGATGGAAATCCAAGAGCCATACTCCTGGCAGATGTGTTTTCTAATCTAAACCTTTCTAATGGGGATTCCCATGTTTCCTCAGGCAATAGCTCAGGTTTGGGGTTGTTTTTCCTGTCTCACCACAAGCTCTCCTTCCAATTCATCCATGGGTTTAGATGGTGCATGCTAACCCACCTCCCAAATCCTTGAGAGATGGAATTCAGAAGTGTTGGTCTCACTGCAAACCCTCAGGGAGGGTTCACAAACATCCTTGGGGTGGGATTCATGGTGGGACCCTTGGGGTTGTCCTGAGCATGACCAGGATTTGGACACAATGATCCTTGTGGGTCCCTTCCAACTGGGGATACTCATAATTATATCCTGTAATAACCAGCCCTCTGGGAACATCAAACCACTGACCTTTACTCATCCATCTCACGGCACACCACTCCTAGGGATGTAGAAAACCTTCCTGAACCTAAGGGAACAACATCCACTCTCAAAGCTGCTCAGCTCCCTACTGGGAGCAATCAAGGAAATACCAGGATTACTGTGGCAGGAGGAGAGGTGTTTGTAATTAAGCACCTCTGCACAAATGCAAATTAAATGTGCCCCGTGCTCTATTTGAGTTTAGCAGAGCCTGACTCTGCTTTTGCTGGCACAGCTTGGAAAGCTGCGACCCAAGGGGAGAGAGCAGAGGTTTGTGCAAGAAGTGCTAAAACAAAGCTAAGCAAAATCATTTCACAGGCCACTCCAAAAGCTCCCCTCCGTGTGCTTCCTTGACCCACTAAAAGCCTTCTGCAATAAACAGCCAAACACACAGATGTCCACGGCCCTCCTGCAGAAACCATTTGCACTGTAAACAGGACATAAAGTGGGGGGGGAAGCAATGCTGTGAATGTGCAAGAATTACAAGTCCTAAATTTCACGTTGTACCTCACAAAGCAATTACTGTTCCTTCACAGACTCACTGTTCCTCCTTAGAAAGGTTTCTGAGTGGAGATCTGTGATTTGGCAGGACCTTGAGAACCACCATGGGAAGAGAGACCAAAAACCAGAAGAGTGGCTAAAAATAAGTGGGAAATTAGAACAACAGCAAAGACCAAAGGAATAATCAGGAAAATCCTGTCAGGAACGATACCGAAGAAGGATCACTGTCATGAGAACTAACATCACCAGATGACTGCCAAGACAAGGAGTGATTGGGAATAAATCACCTCAAAGCAACATAATCAATGTCTGTCTCTTCTCACAACAGTGACAACATGGTCCCTGTGCCACCATGGCAACCTACAAGGCATTAGAACAAAACCTCTGGGACAAGAGATCCCAGATAACACTGACTGTGTAGACCATATCCACAAGAAATTGGACACAATGCAATCCTGCACTGAATAATGGGAAGAAAATATCAATGACCACCAAATTTTGACTGCAAGCGCAGAACAGCAAGAACAAAGAGCAACACAGACATGTCCATGAACATCAGTGATTCCTAAGAATCACCATGTGCCACTTCTGCATCAGGACCAGAAGTGCTTCCATTGGACATCCACCACAATTCCCCCAGCACGGATCAACACCTCATCCCACTCCATGGGTCAGCTCTGACCCACTGCCCTCCCCAGCATCCTCAGATCATCACCACCACCAGACTGACAGGGCCTTGCATATCACATCCTGTCACATGTCATCAAATTGCTCTCACTGGACTGTTAATACGATTATCACCATGGGTCCTACTGCAGGTTTGGGTTTTTTCCCCAAAGGAAAACAAGTTCCCTGCAGTCACTCTGGAGACACTGAGAGAAACAAATTGTTGGTCCCCTGAATATAAATCATTGTCTTTGTCACAATCATGACCACTGCTGTGTAAGAATGCACAAGAATTAGCTCTAGAGAATGTCTGTACTGTAAATTTCAACACTTGAAAAAAGCCTCAGATCCTTAAAAACCTCCTTGCTCAGCTACAGTAAGGAAGAAGACACAGAGAAAAAACTTGTATGAGTAATAGGAGAGATGTTCAGTGCTACAGATAATGCAGGAAAATTTATCCTCCCCCCTTTTACACGGTCCAAAAATGAGTAATTATGTGCCAGGAGATATCATCTACTCCACAAATCAAGTCACTGAAACTACAGACTAAAAATTGTTTTTAAGAAAGTCAATTTATTAGTGATTACTGTGCAGACAGACATATGAGTGCTCTTGTGTACTTGCTGCATTAACAACCTCTCAAAAGCCACAGGAAAAGGAAAATCAATACTGTGTATTTTTTCTCACATCAATTTATCTGCTGCTGAAAAAAAAATAACTCACTTCTGTATATGCCACACATGACATATCCCAGGTTTCCTCTGAGCAAGGAAAATAAAACAAGCTTTTGCTGGTTTCAACCAACCAAACCCTGCCTTGCTGGACTCAGATTTTGCTTTTGATAAAACCTGAAATAAGACTTGAACAAACTCAGAGCAGTCTCAGGCAGCTTGGCACTGGTACACAGAGCCTTTTGTTACTGATCCTGTGGTGCTGGCGGAGGGCTGGAGCCCATTAGCAGTGAACGGTCCACTAAATATTTCATGATTCTGGATTTCAGACGTTTCCCAGGACAGGTTCTATCACTACAGATCCTACAAACGGGCATGACAGTTGCTAAATAAAGGATATCATGCAGAGTAGCCTCTCCAAAGCACTCCCAGAGCTCCACCCAGGAACCAATCTCTATATTCTTGACACATATATATATATATATATGTCTCAAAAGTATGTATTTTTTTTTCTCTCCAATTACAAAACACGAATTTTCTCTGCATCAAGTCTTTCAGGCTGCTGCTTTGACAGGAATCAAAATAAATCCCAGGATGGCATTCCCTGTCAAGCAGACTAATCTTGTTCCCTTAATTTTCTTTTTCCAGGTCACCAGTTTACTTCCCTTGGCTGAGAGCTCCCCACAGACTCTGGGAGGGCGTCTTAAAGAGCTCTGCAGCCAGAGCATTTCCCCATCACTAAATCCTAAAATGTTTCTGCCAGATCCCAAATGGGGCAAAGCCCTCTCCAAAACTAATGCAGCTTCTATTTTCTAGGCTGGTACAATTCCCAAAGACGTGGCCTTGCTGCTTTCCCACTGGGAATGCACAGCCACAAAGCCTGCCCAGCAGAATGTGGCCTTCACCAGCCATGGTCCAGCAGATGTTTGTGCAAACCCACCCAAATCCATAGAGAGGAGTGGCTGGAGAACAGCCTTGCAGCCAAGAATTGGGGGTGCTGGTCAGCTGGAGCCAGCAGGGAGGGCAAACCACAGCCTGGAAAGCATCAAGGAGGCGGGCAAGGGAGGACTGTCCCACTGGCCACTTCAGGCTGGACATTTGGAAGTATTTCTTTACCAAGAGGATGGTCAAATGCTGGAAGTGGCTTCCTGCAGAGGTGGTCAATGCCTCAAGCCTGTCAGCGGCCCTTGGACAATGCCCTTAAGAACGCGCTGTGAATTAGGTCAGCCAAGTGGCCTGGATGATCCATCCCTGCTGGTCCCTTCCACCTGAACCTGTTTGATAGTAAAGCACGAGAAAAACCCTGAGGACTCGAGCTGAGTATCTCCCCTTCGCTCAGGCAACGAGGGTGACACTGAGGTGCTGATCCTCCTCCCAGAGACACTTCCATGCCCACTTGGCTCTCTTGACTCTCCCTGGCAGGCAGATAATCCTGCCCGGAGCCAGGCTCCTTAAGGCAAAGCAGCTTTGTGGCCGCCAGAGCCACTCGCGCCTCAGACGGGCTTCGCACCAGCCTTCACCCTCAGGGCCGCCTTAAGCTCATCTAAGCTCCAAATAACACAGCCAGAAACGTCCCCTAAGCCTCAGTGAGCCACAAATGGTCATGGCAGCACAAGGAGAGGTGGGAACTGAGCAGGAGAAGACATCCCGTGGTGGAAGCCTGCCCAGTGACACGAGGTAGGCTGCTCTTTGAGACGGGGAGATACTGCAGCCTGGTTTTGCCGTGATTTTTATTCTCTGCCCTTACATCAGAGCTCACACACTAGCAAGGCACTCACTTCCCCACCTATCTCGTTCCCCTCTCCCTCCCCTGCCCTGCAGTCAGTGGCCAAAAAGAAATCACTGAGCTCCAAAGTCAAACATCCCTGTCCACCAAACACCAAAACCTGGAGTAAAACTTGTTTTTTAATCAAAATTTGGCTGAAGCTGACCCCTGCACTCACAGCCTGTGGGGAAGCAGCCGATGAGCAGATGCCACTGCTGGATAAGCCTCGTTTCTTTAGGAAGCTACAAATGGAACCAGCCATCACCATCATCTATGTTTAGACCCAATATTCCAAACAATCCCTCTATTTGCAGTTCTCTATTTTTTCCCCCTCCTGAAGCTATCTCTGGCAGAAGAATGAAACAGCTGCCACTGAGAGCAGGAATTGAGTTAAAAGCTGAAGAAATGCAGCGCTGGTAGCAGAGGTGACGCACCAGCTGGATGCATTCCAGGTCACTGCAGCCTGGCAGGCTCTCCAAGAGGACATCCCAGCGGATCTCAGCAGCACAGTTGGATTTTTCCCCCACGTATGCAAAAGCCATAACTCCTGTGGAGCCAATCATTTCACACTGGAAACCCTGCAATTCATTTTTTAAATGGTTTGCCAATCAGGTTATTTTGTTCAAGCTAAGGGAGGAAAAACCCCACAGAAAGACTTTTCATGGGGAAAGCATTCCGCTTGGGATTTTACTTGTCTTCCTGTGCCAAATTGGCAGGAGAGCTGTATAATTACAGTGCTTTTACAAACAAAATTAATGTACAGCAAGTCTGTACATGGCCACCCTCCCATCGATGGATTTTATGGAGAACAGAGCAAAAGGATGCCAGTTTTATTTCACAGTGAAACCACTCTCTCAAAACAGGAGTATTTTTAGGTAAAATCCCTGTATGTTGCCACTGTAGTCCCCTCTTCCACTTTAAAAGGCAGACTAACTTCACAACGCAAGAGCCACAGAGAACAGGGACAGCATCCCTCAGATCTGTGTTCCCACACAGGGATCAGGATGCAGGATGCCCAGGAATGGCATCAACACATAAGATGTGACCATAGAGACAGAGAAGGGCTATTATGGATGTTGTTAAGGATAAAACCTTCTTTTCTTATACACCTTACCAGGAGATCCTATGTTTTAGACTAAAATATAACCAAATACATGTACTAAAAACCAATTCTCAAAAAGAGCCACCTTATTATATATTAAAGGTTTATTTCCCTTTATTATAGCAGCACATCAGTTCCACTAAGATCCACAACCAGCTTCCAAGAATCCTCTGCTGCTGCCACAAATGTTCATTCTGTAGATCCTAATTTCTCTTTGTTTTCCCTGTCACATTCAATATATCTCCCGTTCATGAATTATAGACTTGCCTGATTTCCCTAACGTTACCCAGGAGTCTGCAGTAATTCAGGAACCCGGCAGACGCTGGGGAGGTCCAAGTCCTCCTTTAGGACAAGAACAGACTAAGGCACATATTCCCCCTGGCTGAGCTGGCCACATTCCTTTCCCTTATTTTCCCTCCAAAATTCCACTCCTAGCAATTTACTCTTGAGGTGCTGAAGAGGTGAAGATGACACACGTGTGTGGTCCCAGAGCTGATGGCACAGCATCCATAGGAATACCCCACAGTGCATGCTCCAACACCGTACCAAACCATTTTATTGAATCAAACCACTGCTCCTGAAAGCTGAGCAGCGCAGGGGACACTCCTGAAGGACAGGGCTATCCAGAGGGACCTACACAAGCCTAAGAAGCAGGAGATTCAAGGGAATCATGAGGTTCAACAAGGCCAAGTGCTGCGCTGCGTTGGGGTATAAGAACAAACTGGAAGAAGTCACTGAGAACGGCCCTATGAAGAAGGATTTGGGGGTCCTGGAGACGAAGAGGTGGACAGGCTCTGGCCATGTGCACTTCAGCCCCCTAACGGTGGCCTTTGAGTGCCTGGAGGAGCCAATAAGAAAGACAAAGACTATTTACAAGGGCCTGGAAGGACAGGACATGGGGAATGGCTTCCCACTGCCAGAGAGCAGGGTTAGATGGGATATTGGGAAGGAATTGTTCCCTGTGAGGGTGGAGAGGCCCTGGCACAGGGTGCCCAGAGAAGCTGTGGCTGCCCCTGGATCCCTGGCAGTGTCCAAGGCCAGGCTGGACGAGGCCTGGAGCAAGCTGGGATAGTGGAAGGTGTCCCTGCACATGGCAGGGGGTGGCACTGAATGGGCTTTGAGGTCCCTCTCAAACCAAACCATTCTGAGATTCTCCGACATGATTCAATCATTCCCTATTTCCCAGCAACATAAGACACATGCCCATTTGCTCCAGAGTCCCAACCCAGATTTTTTGTTTTTTGAAACAGAGCAAGACCTGTCATTTCAGCAGCATCCCCACAACACTGGGATCATTGAAGAATTTACTCAGTGACCTTTCAGCAGCAGGTAAGCACACAAACTCCTTAAACATTAACTCCTTCCAAACCCAGATTCATTTTAGCATTTTTTGGACAATGATACAACTTTAATTTAGAGCAACAAATGTCAAAAACCATTCCACTGCTTTCTTCAACTTGTGAGAAGCTCAGCACAGCTATTAAACCACACACGTGGAGGTAAACACAAGCTCTAGAGCTGCTGCACTTACAGCTTCTTTCCAACTCTTCATGGTCCTTTACCATCGTAAGAGATTTTGTTTTTATTGTTTTGGGTGGTTTAAGTCATCTTATACATACTTCCCTGGCAGTTCTCTTGGGGAGGGAACATCTTTTTAAGAGGATTTTAAATTATTTTAATCTGAAGAGCATTTATAAACATTTCCCACTATACAGCAAGAACAATCTGTTGTTGTTGGTACATTAATCCTGGCGCGCACTTGAAGGGCAGAAACACAATGGGGTGAAATTGTTACAGATGGCCTCAGGGTTATTCCAATACTTGAACAACTGGAATAACGGGGTAGAATTAAAAACATGGGCCCAAGCTTAGGAAACGCCTCACGATAAGATCACGGCGCCCAAAAAGAGGAACATAAAACTGTTGAAGAGGAGACAGTTCTGGAACTTAAAAATTAGTTTTGTAGAAGCACAAGAAGTATTTTTGAGCCCAGATGGAAAAACCATCCATCCATCTTCCACTTAAAAAAAAACATAATCAGCAGGAAAATTATCTTTCTTCCATGCGGACAAGTAAAATTTCACAAGGTTACTGTAGAGAACAACCCAGACCTGGCAAAATGGAAGAGAGGAGAGATAATCTAATAGGCCTTTTGTATCTAATTTTTATGATTCTGATGAAAAATGACCTGAATAAGTGAAGTTATTTGCCCTTGTCCTCTTTGTTCATATTGGATTTAGTCATAAGGGAAATCCTGCCAAGGATAGTATGTTTTACTCAATTTACTACCCTTTGTGATTGCTCTATAAAATATTGGATACATGATAGAAAAGGTTACGGAGATTTGGGGTGGGGGGGTTTTGCAATGGAAAAAGAAGGAACGCATTGAGCACTTGCTGGCAGTAAAAATTAAGACAACAAGAACTGATGGAATTTTCTGAGGAGAATGTTTATCTATCAGTCCATGCTCAAAGGATTGTATTTAACCTGAATACGGTGTAACTTTAAAAAAACCAGCAATTGAGTATTAAACAAACAGTCTCTTGCAACATTTCAGTTCCAAGTAGGTCACAAATAACACTGGAGTCAGAAGCTCCATCTCTCTGCTGCACAAACTCTGTAATTGCCAGAAGCTGAGGTTTCCTTTGAATTGCCAGTATTTATTACGCTGCTACTTTTGGACTCTTGCTGTTAATCATACGGTTACACTGCTCCTGCTATTACAGCAGAAGGCAAGAAACCAGAACCTGCTCTTCCAGGCTTTGCATTTGTTGTAGCTGACTGGCCCTGAGCTGCGAGTCCCCTTTGCCCACTCCTTCCATGGAATCCACCCCCAGCCCCAACATCTGTGCTGACAGAACCCAGGTCATGCACAGTGCAGCCCCTGAGCCATAAATAACACAGAGAACTCTGGCAAAGCCCAGGTGCAGCCGGTCACCAGCACCACCGACTCATTCTCGGGGACTCCAACACACTGAGGTTGTTTTCCTAAAGCTATAAAGGCCAACCATAATGATGCAGGAGCTGTTAAACCCTGGGTATGTATTCCCTGAGCACCTCACTCCGCATGCAAGCTGTGCTGTAAGATTCCAGAGAGAAGCTGGAGCATTTCTCCCTTACCACTCAATCCTACCCCAAAACCAAGAGCCTGGGAACTTGCAGCTCCACCGGGTTGTAATAAGTGTGTCAAAAATTCCAAGTAAATGAGTACCACATGTCTGGGAAGCAGGCCCTTTTCCTGGGCTGACCTTGGAGGCTGAAGGGCTGCCCCTTTCCTGACAAAAGGATTGCAGGAAGGAAAACATCTCAAGTGCTGCCGTGTAACCACGCGGGTGAGATCCTGCAGCCCTTTGCCACAGAGAGCATGAGTCAAGTGTTTGGGATGAGATCAGATCCCATTTCTCAGGAGCTTCCCTAAAAAGCTGAGTGGACTCCCACAGAGTGAGTCTTGTTACCTCACAGACTTGGTTTTTTTATGGAGGATTCTATAAATCACTGCTGCTATAGCATCCACCATGGATTTATTAAGGCTGTTCTTGGAATGGATACTGGGAGACTAAGGCAGAACAGAAGCCCTAACTCACCTTGTGGAGGGTTGATTTTTTGCTGCCATTGGAAAGATGGACATGCTCCTCTCCAGCTGTGTCAGACATGAGCAGCAGAAGGCCTGGAAATTATACATGTTACTCCTTAACCTCTTTCACAGCAAGGTCCTCCTGACCCTTTACTTGGGATTAAATTACACACATTTACAAAAACTAATTGTCTACAACGCATTCCAATTACAAGTCTAATTATACTTATCTAACTGTTGCCTGACCGACTTGGTCTGGAATCAAACCATACTTTTCTGCTTTATTCCATATTAAATTGGGCTGAAAGGCTTTCTGGAGTTCTGGAAGTTCAGAAATAGATAAAACAGAAGCATCTGAAGACTAAGCAGATAAAAGGCCAGGCCAACATAGAAGAGCTTTCCAAGCACACATCAGAAGGATCCATCAGGATTTAAAAAATCTTGGACTCAATATCTTTACTTGAATATTAATTGTTTCCAAAAGACCAAAAAAAAATGCTGAGTTCCAAGCTTCAGGAGGGTCTTTCATCCAAACAGAGGATTATGTCAGTCCCTCCTGATCTTGGAACATGTAAATCCATTTTACACTACTTTCCTTTTTGGAGGCTCTGAACAAGTCTATCAAAACCTTGTGGTTACGTATAAAGGCAATAATTACAATCGAGCATATGTGTCTAAATGGGTTTCAAGCAATATGGACCACTGTGCTCAAAGGTCAGCAATCAATGACTCCACATCCAACTGGGAGCCAGAAACAAAGAAAACAGGACTGGTACTTGGGCTTGCCTTGTCCAAAGCCACCATGGATTACTTGAGTAACAACACAAGTTAAGAGGAATCACAGGATGGTTTGGGATAAAAGGGAGCATAAAGACTGTTAGAACTCCAACCTGGCCTTGGACACTGCCAGGGATCCAGGGACAGCCACAGCTTCTCTGGGCACCCTGTGCCAGAGCCTGCCCACCCTCACAGTCAAGAATTCCTTCCCAATATCCCAATTATTCCTGCCCTCTGTCAGTCGGGAGCCATTCCCCCTGTCCTGTCCCTGCATCCCTTGTCCTCAGTCCCTCTCCAGCTCTCCTGGAGCCCCTTTGGGCAGTGGAAGGCTCTGGCTAGCCAGTCAAGAGAAATCATTAATGCCCCAAACTGCACACAGCACAGGACATAGGAAAATCAGGTGAGGAAGCTGGATTTCTCTGATCTGGCAAGGAAGAGACTAAAGCCCATCTAAGCCCAGCCTGCAGCTCCCTAAACAGCAGCTAAAAAGGTGACAGAGGTCTACAGGAGCCTCTTCTCAGGCAGCCCAGAGCATCTTGCCCACTGTGCTCAGGATCAGCCTAAGGATCAGATTTAGTCCAGGGAGGAAGGGATGCCATTCCCTCTGTTGTCTGCTGCATGGACTATGCCCAAGTGAACATCAGCTATGCCCCATCAGAGCAGCCTCAGCAATTAACACCCTCTTCTCACCCATCAGTTCCTTGTGACAGAGTTCATGCCGTAAGGAATCACAGCGTGCATTTAGTTTTCTGCTCAGAATTTGCACCATCTAATTTACTCGCAATTAGCATAGATGATCTAATATTCCTTTCTGATCTTAATTCCCACCAAACCCATCAAATTCATTCTCCCTTTTTTGTACACAGACTACAAAAGCTCGAGTCATTACAATTCCTACCCGGTTCCACACTGGTGTAAACGAGAGAATGAGACCCTTAAATTTCCAAAGAGCTTGAAGGCAGCGTTGCATTAATGAACCTCCTGGAACAACCATGTGTCTGTGAAGAAGAATGTCAACTACTTGTATGGCAGCCTTTGAAGGTCTCTCCAAGGAGGAAACGAGCCATCAGCCCGGACAAATTCCCCAGCTGGTGGGTTTTGATGGATCACAAGACAAACAGATCCGTACAAAGAGACGCTGGAATTGTTTTACAAGGCCTGCTAGCCCTGACCTCAGCCCTCCTCTGCCCTGCTCCACTCACACAGCCCGAGAAAAAACCCTTCAGGTGGGAACACATGGATTTGGGGGTGCAAAACGCTTGTGACAAAATCCAAGCATTAAGAGAGCACATCAGAATCTGGGTAGAAAAAGGGGAAAAAAGCAGCATAGTTCATGTGAGTGATTCTATGTTTATCTTCCACGCCAAACAAGCTGAGACAGTTTCACAGCTTAAACTTTCTCCAACAGCACATAAGAGTGAGTTTGCACAAGGGCCTGGAGGGACAGGACACAGGGAATGGCTTCCCACTGCCAGAGGACAGGGATGGATGGGATATTGGGAAGGAATTGTTCCCTGAGGGTGGGCAGGCCCTGGCACAGGTGCCCAGAGAAGCTGTGGCTGCCCCTGGATCCCTGGCAGTGTCCAAGGCCAGGCTGGATGGAGTTTGGAGCAGCCTGGGATAGTGGGAGGTGTCCCTGTCCATGGCAGGGGTGGGAATGGATGATCTTTAAGGTCCCTTCCGACCCAAGCCGTTCTGGATTCTGTGAAACACCTGTCAGATCAATCCTGCTGCTGACATCCAGTCTGTTTTGGGAGAAGGCTGCTGCTTTTCTCAGGAATTCATCAAGTGGAAAGCAGTTCTATGAACACAAACACTTGCACACCCCACTCTGTATTAATCTGAACTTCAGTTTCCAAGGGAAGTTTGAAATTAGTTCCTAGCACACATCAGCACTGAAATGTATCATCCTTTGTTTCCTACATGATAAAAAATTAAACAAAGATTCTCAAATTACTAATTAGATGCCATTGCTTAAACAAGTGGGCACAGAAGCAGTGGCCAAAATAAAGGAGTTCTAATTTTAATGAAAGGACAGCAGCGTACAACTGATATCTGACCAAGCAGGGAGTAGAAATTTCTTTTAGGAGAACAAAACCACAATTTTTAAAAAAACCCCACATGTTTACAATCAAATGTTTTAAATCAGCAAGCTGGGATTCTTGACTTAACTACAAGTAAAATCAGCAACAGATTTAAAAAATATATTTAAAACCAGAAGCAGGTAAATGAAATGACCATTTCCTCTCCTGGCTGACAAAGCTCCAGAATCCCCTTTTCAAGAAAATAGGAAATTTCACGAGAAATTGAGTATTTAAAATAAATTACACCTATTGCAGCCCTTCCTCATATAAAATACAATAATAATCCAAGATACTGTTTAAAGAAAACAATAAAAGGAAAGCAAAAACTACCTTAAATAGGATGGTAAATGGTAAAACGCAGCTCTCCCACCCTTCCCCACCAGGAATGCACTCACACACAGGCTCTGTCTATACACAGGAATACAACAGGAAAAATTAAACCGGGTGTAACTACAACAAACAGAATGGAATCCATTCAGATCCTCCCACTATCGAATTCCTTGGATGATGACTGTTGGAATGTGCATAAATTCAAAATACAAAAATCCAGAAGATAAAAGATGTCATTTCACTGCCACTCTACCTTTGCTAGGAGTGTGTAAGGCACTCAAGGAGTTCAGAGCATGATAAAACCCAGATTTTTCTTCAGCTCCCATCACTACTTTGGACTGGCACCTATGCCAAACCCCAGAGCTACAAGGGCTTCTGTGCCATGTAATTAATCCCTGCAAAGTTTTTATCCAAGAAGCCTGAAAACAGCCTTGCAAGGGAAATATCAATAATTCCTTTCCAGGGATATGGAAAACAAAAATGAGGGGAAAAACAAAACCAAAACAAAACAAAACAAAACAAAACAAAACAAAACAAAAAAAAACAAACAAAAAAACCCACAAAAACACAAACAAACAAACAAAAAAACAACAACAACAAAAAAACCCAAAAAAAAACACCCCCCCAAAAAAAAAAGAACAAAAACAAAACAAAACAAAACAAAACAAAACAAAACAAAACAAAACAAAAAAACCAACCAACCACCAGATCTTGCTCCAAGTCACACAAGAACTCAGCTCCTGTGTCATGCACAGGTCATGTTGAATCCCTGCTTTTGTCTTTCCCTGGCCTTGATGGCAAGGAATCTCTTGTCATCTCTTCCCCTTAAACCTAAAAAAATACCTTGGCACACTGCAAAAGAGTTCATTTCCAAGAGAGAAAAATGTATCTTTGCCTTTCACAACTGTTTTTTAGATTGAAATATCCTCTTGAACAAGAGAATCTTCCATACTGGAAAAGGTGTGAAAGCTGTCCAGCTTCTCCTTGCCAAGTTTTAATCAGTATAATCCAGGACTAACTTCCCAAGCGTGGAAAATGGGAAGGTTTTGGGTTTTCCCAGTCTCACAGGGAGTTCTGCTGCTGAGGGATGAATAAAAAAGGTCAATTCCACTGTGGATCCAAGGCAGCATTCCGTGAGCTCCAGCAGCTCCATTCATAATTCATGGTGTTGACACACGTACCTGCTGCTTGGGAAAGATGAGCACAGACAAACATGACATGGGGAAGAGCTTTTTCCTTCTTTCACTCTCATTTCCACTCTCCCAACAGGGAAAAAAAAATAGGCTGAAGAAGCAGAGTAGGGATTAATTCCAGAAGAATAAACTTATTGCTCCCATGCAAGCCCCTGGCCATCCAGAAGCACATATGTACACTCACAGAAAGCAAGCCTTACATATTATTTTTAACAGGTAAACATGGTAATTTACCTTTGTAATTATCAGTTCAAAACTGCAGGGAAGCAGACATCCCTGAGAAATGGGATACATCCCTGTGAAAGGTAAACACTCAAGAGTGTTTAAATAGTTCAAAACTGAATGTTGTCAAACACAGAAAACTTCTGAAGTTCTGGTAAGTGGGGAAAATTGACAATAGGAAAGTGCTTAATTTATACAATTCCAGAATGGCTTGGGTGGGAAGGGACTTTAAAGTTCACCCAGTTCCCTGGCAGGGACACCTTCTACCAGGTCAGCCTGTGCCAAGCCCCATCCAAATTGGCCTTGGACGCTGCCAGGGGTCCAGAGGCAGCCACAGCTTCTCTGGGCACCCTGTGCCAGGGCCTGCCCCATCCTCACAAGGAACAATTCCTTCCCAATATCCCATCTAGTCCTGCCCTCTGGCAGTAGGAAGCCATTCCCTGTGTCCTGTCCCTCCACCCATTGTCGCCAGTCTCTCTCCAGCTCTCCTGGAGCCCCTTTAGGCCCTGCAAGGGGCTCTGAGCTCTCCCTGGAGCCTTCTCCTCTCCAGATGAACACCCCCAGCTCTCCCAGCCTGGCTCCAGAGCAGAGGGGCTCCAGCCCTGGAGCAGCTCCAGGGCTCCTCTGGACTCTCTCCAGTAGCTCCAGGTCCTTGTGCTGCTGGTCCAGGGCTGGGGCAGCTCTGCAGGTGGAGTCTCACCCGAGCACAGGGGCAGAGGGGCAGAATCCCCCCTGAGACCAGGGCAGGGAGGTTTCTGGGTGCCAGCACATATGGCCAGGGCCTGTCTAGCTTTCCATTCCTCAGCATCCCCAAATCCTTGTCCCCAGGGCTGCTCTCCAGCCATCCCCTGCCCAGCCTGGGCTTGTGGTTCAGGCTGTGTTAATTCCAGGAGGGCTCCCTCTCCCCCCAGCAAGCACTGTGGCCATTAGCACACGATGACAAGCCGGGGTCATGTCGTAGAACACTCCAGCATGTGGAGTATCATGCATTTAGTTTGTATGCAATTAAGACCATTTCATTGTCTCATCAGGTTCCCTGTGATACCCAATTAAGTAATAACACAAGGAAAGCGCTCTTAATTAATGAGGAAAATGCTCTACAAGCTAGACACAGGTGTGTGTATCTCAAGTAGGGCCTGAAACAGTTGAACAGATCATTTAATCTTTATTAAAAAATCCCCACTCAAATTTGTATCTAATTACCTCAATAGCAGGAATCTTTCTGATTTCTTCCAAGGGGGTTAAATTTCTTTGCAATATTCAACAATCAAGTGGTTTATAAAAGACTCAAATTAAAACTGACACTTGGAGTGCAAGAATGATGACAATTTACACATCGTTATTCTGGGGATGGAACAAATTTGGTTTAAATCATCTTTCTCCTTGCAATGTTTTTACAAAATCAATCTCCTCTATTGATACTGAACGAGTACATTCGTGTTTATTCTTATACCAGCTCTTCTTTTTGGGTTGAGCTAAATGAAAGCCCATCCCCACTGTTAGATTAGCCAGGGCAACATCTTTTAAAGAAAGATAATGGAAAAAGGCAGAATATCATCCTAAGTCTCATCCTTACGCCTCAATGAATGGAACGGCAAAATTTAACTGCAAAAAACAACATTTCCATCAAGTGCAGCAGTTTTGTACCTCAATTTCTTCAGCTAAGTCAAGTGGATGTGTGTCCTTCAATACATTAAACACACAGGGCCATTTTAGAGAACTGTATGGAAAATCATGTAGTTATGTATGAACAACTTGGACAACCTTTTATCTCCCATTTCCCATTCCTTGGTTTCAGTGGCATTCCAACCTGAATCAGTTGGAATTAATCAAGCCACAGTTTTCTACCTTTGGCGAGAATCAAGTATGGAAACAAAGTCCTAAATTCTGACTTTAGGAGCAAGAATTGCAAGGAACATTATTTGCAGGGAGTGAGGCACATGAAAATCTGCCCTTGCCTTTCTTCCCAGATCCTGAGGCACAGTCACCTTCCCTGGGAGATCAGCCTTCCACCTCTTTAGCTCTTTTTTCCCCAGATAGCAGAAGAAACCAGCTTTCTAGAAACTCAAATCTTACTCATAGCACAATAAAAGTCTTTGATTTTTAAAAAATATTGTAAAAAAAAATTCAAAGTACCTATCCAGGCTACGGCAGCCTGCCCAAAATCTTCAGTAGTAGATCCCTATGGGGAAAGGTTGATAAAGAGGACAGAGCTGTCAACCTGTACTTTCATAACCTCCCACCCTAGTTTTTCATCACAAGGTTCTTCCCTAAGCTCTGCATTTCTTACTTCAGCTGCTCATTTTCAGCTCTTGAAAGTTTCGGTACAAAGGAGTCACGGAGACAATTTTTTCAATTTTTTCTCTTTGATCAATCACGTCCCACTGTTCAGAAAACAGGCTCCAAACCATTAATCTTGCTTATGTTATCCAAACGCTTGCTAGGATCTCATCTTTCCTATAATTTATTTAGCAGTGAGTCCCTTGACAATACATCTGAGGTATTCTTAGATCACTTCAAACATCAGTCAGGCCAGGAGTTCTGATGGTGAGGCAGAACTGGCAGGGATGAGTTTTAGACGCAGACAAAGACTGATCAATGCACGTGGCCCTTCTGCAAATGCCATGAATAGTGCCCAGCTGTCCCTCGGTGAAGTCTGGCTTCAAGGAGCACAAGGGATCACCTGGAGACATCCAGGTACCACAATACATCACCTGGAGCCAGAGGATTTCAATAGAGGCTTTGTCTTGCTGCTCACAGGATTTGTGCTGTGTCGTTTTACCTGGTGCTGGCACACACTTGAAACTCCATTTTGCACAGTTGCCTAAGTTATTTTCCCAGGACACAGTAGCCAGAGGTGAACACTCGGGATGGGTTCGATTTGGGGAGAAAGGAAGTTTATATATGGTTTGCATACAGCAATTATAGTCATGGTGCAGTGTATAAATCCCTCCCTTAATTGGTCCTGTGTGGAGACCCACCACATCACCACATTCCCAACCAGCCCAGGTTTCCACAGGTATTTCACAGCTTTGAGAAATTCTCTCGTATCCTGAAGAAGCTGGGGAGAAAAGGAGGCTCAGGGGGGACCTTCTGGCTCTGCACAACTCCCTGACAGGAGAGTGGTGCCAGGTGGGATTGGGCTCTGCTCCCAGGGAACAGGGACACAAGAGGAAACAGCCCCGAGTTGAGCCAGGGGAGGTTTAGATTGGATATTGTGAAAATTCCTCCCTGGAAAGAGTTGTCCAACCCTGGCACAGTTGCCCAGGGCAGTGGCGAGTCCCCCTCCCTGGAGGGATTTCAAAGCTGTGTGAATGTGGCATTTGGGACATGAGTCAGAGGTGGCCTTGGCAGTGGCGAGGAATGCTTGGACTTTGTGGTCTTGGAGGGCTTTTCCAACCTTAACAATTCTGTGATTCTATATAGGGGAATACATTTATTATATAAATATAAACCTTTTTAACCTTCACTCTCAGCAATCCAATTCCATTCCCATATTCACCATGTGCTCCACAACATTTTTGGGCTTGTCTCCAGCTCCAGTTAATTTGAGCTGTATCCCAAGCCCACCCTTCCCACTGTGCCAGCCTCCGCAGCAATTTTTAACTGGAACGAGGTGGTAATTTTAATGTGAAGGTTGGCCCATTAACTAAAAACCAATGATTCAGTCAGCAAACCCCACCAGCTCCTCACACAACCTCTGTGTCACAGCCAGGGGTTAACAGTGCCTGGTGCCTTCCTGCAATTCTTTCTGCCTGAGTAGAAAATACTGTTCACAGTTTCATCCATTTAAACGTCACCCACAACCAACCTAATCCTCGACGACAACATGCCCTGCATTGGTCTCTATAGTTTTAAAGGAAAAGTGATCAATTTTAGAGATGAGAAGTGCTCTTTTCCTTGGATCATTCATCCCAAAAGGCAGTTCACCTTTAAAGGGTTCTCCCTTTAAAACACCAACTTCCATGGATGCCTGGAATTTTCTCTGGGATGCTCCTGCAGTCAGACTCTCCCTCCGATAAGCCAAACAGATTTAGCTCTGTGTTCCTCTGTGTGTGTTTTTTCTACTCCTCAGACTATTTCTGCATTTCTTCCATTCCCCTACAATTTATCCAGGAGCTATTTCTGGATGTTGAAATGGAAATCATACACAGGAAAATCATAAGCACCAAATACAGAAATGAAATCTGTTCTCTTCTAAATATTTTATTGCTCATACACCTCAGAACTTTAACAAATAAATAAATAAATAAATAATTTTTTTAAAATAAAAAATTGCCTTTTTTTTGCTGCAGCATCACTGCTGGTGTTTACAGCCACCTGCTCTGTAACCCCTTTGAGCACCACTGCTCCTAACACAACTCTCACAGAACCCCTTTAGGCACTGGAAGGTGCTCTAAGATCTCCCTGGATCCTTCTCCTCTCCAGGCTCCCAAAATCCCGTTGCATCCACTGCTGGATCACTGAAACCCTTCTAAAACCCATCCATTTGACCACAATATGGCATTTTTAATATGATTAATATAATATTTATTTGCTAACATCCTGCCAATTTTCTCCATCAGAGTATCACTTGATACTAAAATGCCTCCCAGGTCACAATTTAAAAAAGAGCTTCCCTGGATCCATCCCAGAGGTTCAGCAGGGCACCAGGTCTGCAGGAAGGCAGGACCAGGGTGAGTTCTCAGTGCTGCTGCTCTGCTTTGAGCTACTTAATTGAGAACAGTAATTTAAGCACAGTCAACTGGATTTAATTTCCTAGTGATGACAAAAACTGGCAACCTATTTAGGCATTATTAACTTAAAAATTAAGTTGGTATTAACTGGACTGTAAGTAGAAAGCAGATCTGCTCTAACAGGACTGAGTTCCAGTCTTTAATCACCCTTTTATTCATTGGGGTTTGGTTGTCTCTGGGTGTTCTTACATAAAACCATTTTTTAAAGATGTTTATTGTAGATAGGGCAGAATCCTGAATGGGTAAATTGAAACCAATAACCTTTGAAAAATGGATTTTCACAACTTTCCTGATCTATGGATATAAAGAGACACAAGTTTTGAGCAACTAAATAACCCAAAGCGAAAATCCACATAAGAACACAACAATGTCTTTAACCTCTAATGATGGCTTCTCACTCATTTTGTAAAGACTGTGTTCAGAAATAAATCTCAGATAATCTGGGATGATGGACATGAAACAAATTTTTTTAATTTTCCACTTTATTTTAGCATGTGAGAACAAAATTGTGAGAGCTTGCTAATAATGTGTATTGCAGGGACACTGCCAAGCAGGAATAAATTATCCCTGTGTGGAAGAATCCCTCAAAGATGAAACACTGAAGGAGCAGCAATTTTAATGGATCAGCTCGATTTTCAAGGCATTTTGGGAAACAAAACCGGCTTTAAAAAGAATGTACCTCGACACGTTTTTCTTCTGAAATTAGAGTGACACAGTTATCTTGAAAAAACTATTTTTAACGGCTTCCAGCTCTCTAACTTGCCTGAGTTATCTGATAACACTCTGGCTTCACTTCCCAGTGTTAATTGGGTTTGTTCCTGCACTCCTGTGTGTTGCCTACAAACACAAAAATGAACCAAATCAGGCAGAAACCATGAGGGTTAATTATAATCAGTACCAAAATCCCGAGTGCTATTTGTGGCAGCAGTGGATTTTTATCCGCTCCCCGAGTATGAGCCACTCAGTAAAACAAACACAGAAGGGAACTCAGGAACTGTGTCCCTATGGATTCAGGTGCTTTTTGGGAAGGTTTAAAACAGAGTCTCTGAATCCTCTGTGCAGAGTCTCTGTTTGCCCAATTTTGGTGGTTTCTTACTGTATCCAGCTACTTGAAATGAATGTAAAATTCCCAGGGGTTTTATAACCTCTCATGCTGCTGATCCTGCCTACTGTTACTGCTCTGGCAGGAAACACGACTCCCAGAAAACTGCTCCAATTAAAACAGATTTCCGCTCTCCCTACCAGGAATAGACTCTGGATACTCCCCAGTAACTTTAAAATGGATACTCCCATTAAATTATTTCAATATAAAAAGATTTGCAGACAGTACTGATATCCAACTAAGCATCTTCATGAGAACACATCTCAGGTAAATTTAATATCTGGGAGTTTTTTCCGCTCCCTCTTTACTTAATGGCAATATCCCTAAAAGTACAACAGCTCCTGGTGTCTACCTTGAGGCAGGAAAAGAGACACTGCCCAGTTTTCTCCTCTTACCGCCAGAGTTCCAGGAGCATGGGCTGGCCTGAATCTCCAGAGAGCAGGCAGAAACCAAGAGCCAAAAAATAAGAAATTGTTTTACCCAATGTTCTTCCCACTATATTTGGGTAAACATAAACACCCACAGAATGAAAAATATGAAAAAATATTTTAAAAAAATATCACAAAAAGGTAAAAATCATAGGAAGGTCAGGTAAAACCTAACCCGAACTGAAGACACAACTTCCTGCGGGAAGAAAACTCCATGATCCATAGGCCCCATGGCTTATCCTGATAGCCAGAAAATCCTGATAACACCAAGAAAAGCATATTCCAGAATCAATGCCCTCCCTGCCCCAGGAGAAAACTCTGCTGAGGTCCTTTCAGATTTAAAAACAAGATTGTGAATGAAGTAAAGCCCAGCTAATCCTGACTGCCAGCACAGTCCTGGGGAGAGAGGTCTCACATTGGAGAGAAGACTCAAAACAAGATTTTCACAGATCAGAGGCAGCAGCCTGAACTGCAAACCTGAGCAAGGGTGACACCAGAGCAGTCCCCACAGCCCTGATGTCACAGCAGGGACATTTCCACGTGGCAGGAGTCAATTGGCTCTGAAACCTGTCAAAGACTTTAAATAAAGGGCACAACAAAGGAGCCCAACTACAGAGAGTCCACAACCTTCCCATTCCTTCATGTGGCAGAGAAGGGGGGAAGTTGTCAGTGGAGCATCTTCCAACGTTTCCTTTATCTGTCTCAGCAACTGCAGACATTACCAACCCTTTTTGTCCCATTCGAAATAGGAAACCGAGGCACTGCTTACGCCATTTGGGAACTGGAAGGAAATCCTGGGCATGGAAAGAAGCAGATGCCAGTCTTCCACCACTGGATCACAAGAGCATCATTCATCCCTAGCAAATTATGAGCCACAATGTAAGAGGTTGGAGATTTGGGTTCTCTGGCAGAAAATGAAGAAGTTCAGCATGAGGCTGAAAATTCATCCCAAAAAAATCTCTACTGAAGACAATTCTGTTACATGGAATTTGGTTAGACAGCAACACTAACCACAAATAAAGGAAAAAAAGATTCCCAGGGGCTGAACACCAACACAGAATGTCAGACTTTGTGTCAGGAGAAGGGGAAAACACATAAACTGTAGAGAATGGGATGGAACACGCACGGTCAAGTGCCAGGAACGTCAGTGAGGAGCATCAGGAAAGAAGGAGAAAGTCAAGGACATCCAGGGAAACACCCACAGTGAAAGTCACACCAAACTCTACGGGTGTATTTAGTGCTGACAGGAAAAAAAGGCCTTGGATTATTGAGAAAAATGGTTTCCTGCTGCTTTCTCTAGCCTGTGTTCAGAAAAAACAGCCTCTGCTTTGTGGATCAGCACGATGGCCTCCAAGAAATAGCTGGCTGCCATGGATTTCCTCTTCCCATGGACAAGCACCAATCCTGGCTGATCACTGTGGTCACAAGAAGTAATTGTGTCTGCTGGGAGCAGCCACGGCATCAGCTGGAACCAGGCAGTGAGGAAAGATCTCAGGGATCCTGGAGAAGAACTCCAAGGGAAAGCCTACGTCAAGGGTTGGCAATCTTCACACAGTGCCATGCCAGGCTTTTCCTTCCCACTGGCTCCAGGGTGCCAAGAGAAGCCGAGGAGGAGCTGGTAGGAGCTGCCTCCCCAACCAGCAGGAATCTGCTTCCAAGCAGGACAGCGGCTTTTGCCGAGCCTGGAACTCAGGAAGAGGCAGGAACTGCAGTCTGCAAATCCCTCTTGCAAAGCAGTGCCTCAAAATGCCAATGCTCCACACTGCATCCACAGGCTCCTTGCACATCCACAGGCTGTCGATCCCTGAGCTAAAAGATGCACCTGGTACCAGATCCAAGAGAAGGCCCCCCAGAAAATTATGGAACTGAACAAGGCTGAAAGACTGACCAGAGAATATTTGGATTTGAGTGATGGAGCAATATTGGAGGGAAGGGAGAGATCACGAATTGCAGAGCCAGCATCTTTCCAACTAATAAGACACCTTCCCAGATGAAACTGCTGATGCATCCAGGAACGGCACGAGCTGAACACAGGAGAAGGACACTTAGAAGGGGAAATGAGGCACAAAGTCAGACAAGAGCGTTCATAAAAAAAAAAAAAAAAGAAAAAAGGAATTTTCTGTTGCTATATATGGATGCAGGGAGTCTGGATAACAAGCAGGAACAAATGAAATCCTGGCCAGCAGTAAGAAAAAAATGAGCATGTGACTGGACTTGAAAATCATTAGTCCCATGGTGTTTGGGTATGAAAGGAAGAGATGGCTGCAATGTATCCCTAAAAACATAAAAAAAGGTGGGAAGGCTCATCTCTCTGACAGCTATCAACACTGCAGGAAAACTGAATTTCCAGGGCAGAAACTTGGTGTGTTTTAATGGGTGAAGCCAGAAGGAGGCTCTGGGAAGCACCAAGACAGGTAGGTGAGTCCACACTGGGGAAAAAAAAACCCTTGTGGGGTTAGGGAGGAGACAGGAGTGATACAGAAACTCTCATGCTGCAAGTCATTACAAGAGATTAGCTGCCCAAAATCCTAGGTGACAATTTGTAACACCAAGTCACTGATCTGGGCCTCATTACAAGCAATAAAGCTGCAGAAATCACTGGTCTGGAAGCCTTGACAGTGCAGAAAAGGAACATACTCATATTTAAATATATCTCAGTTTAGTAATTCAATCAAGATTGCAAAATGTCTTCATTTCAATAATTGATTTTAAGCTGTATGACATTTGTGCTTTTTTAGTTATCATCTTAAGGAAATATCAACATAATCACAGGCTCACAGAATCATTTGGGTTGGGAAAGACCTTTAAGATACTGAGTGCAACTGTAATGAAAATTGGCATCACTTGATTTTCCACAAACACAATGCCACAGAGGAAAAATTAAGGAATTTGCATATAGATGATCCACTCAGCAAGTTTCAAAGTGCTTTTGGGATCAAAAAGGAAACAGCTCCAGAGTGAAGTTTGAAAAAGCTTCTGGGGCAAATCAGAGACTGAACTCCCCTCACAATCAGTGAGAAGACACCAGAAAGATTATTTAACAATTTCTATGAAAGCAATTACAGGATACAACCACAATGAAACAACATGGATGGGGCTAGACCAAACTGTGTCAAACCAAAACAGCCTGGTGAAACCCAATAAAGACGAGTGCAAAAGCAGTGTAGTTTGTGCAGGTGGAGAAGTCCCAGCTGGGCTGATGAACAGGAGAAAACAACTCCAAGGGGATATTGGATCACAAGTAAAATGTCAACAAAACAATGGAATTGCCAAAAAAAAAAAAAAAAAAAAAGGCACTTCAGATTGTTTTAAGAGTGCCATGTGGAAACCAGCATTATTTTGTTTTATACAATGCTGACAAGGCCACGCAGTGCCAAGTCTGAGGAGAGAGAGAAGTAAACACACCAGAGTACAGAGAAAAGCTGAGGAAATAATAAAGAGATCTGGATACAAAATGATCCATAGGAACACAGTAAAGGACCTTGCCAGCCCAGGAAAACAAACTGCAGGAGGATGGAACATGCTCCCATCAGTGACAGCAGAAACAAGGGGATGGGTTATTCTGAACAGCAAAGCAAAGTATCTTCATTTCTCAGAGATCACAAAGTCCAGGATGGCTTGGACTGGAAGGGACCTTAAAGATCATCCAGTTCCATCCCCTGCCATGGGCAGGGACACCTCCCACTATCCCAGGCTGCTCCAAACTCCATCCAACCTGGCCTGGAAAAAATCCAGGGATCCAGGGGCAGACACAGCTTCTCTGGGCACCCTCTGCCAGGGCCTCTCCACCCTTGCAGCCAAGAACTGCTTCCTAAAAGATCTAAGATATTGGAAAAGCTTTTAACTAAATTGGTTAAGTGCTCACTGCCAGGTTCCTGATCAGGCTGGCACCTCTGAGACTGGGAGATTTTAAGGAAAAATTAGAAATACATTCATTAAGGATGCTCTAGGGAGCATCTACATCCTCCCTCACCATCCTTTAGCTTGCCTTGAGGAGGTGAATGGACTGGAAAATCTCCCAAGGTTTCTACCAGCTCTGCATTCCAGCATGGAATGATGCCCCAGAAGCCCAGGATGTTTAACCATGGAGTCCTCCAAGAGTCCTCCACTATTTCAGAGACCCCAAGGGCTCATTTGCAATATTTTTTCAGAATGCAGAAGAAAATTTGGAAGGCAAACACAACAATATCAGGAGAGGGCAAAATGACTCAAGTAAACACCAATCTGTTTGCCAGACATGAGCTTTGGACAAAATAAGAGAAAACTGAATCAGACTCGATCTGGACTTAAAAAGAACAGGAGTGAAATTAATGACAAGTCAATGTTATGGAAAATAGGTTTTGTCAAGCAAAGCTGACTTCATCCTCCGAGGAGATCCATGGTGATAAAGGTAAGTGCTGCAATGTTACAGGCAATCTTTTGAGGACAACATCCCAATTAAAAAATTACCACTGTATGTGTCAACAAAGCAACTGAGCAGATTCCGAGTTGGCCGACGGACAGACGACTAAAAGCAGCCACCCGTGGGAAATCACCAGCAAAGTGAGCTGCAGTGAAGTTCTGCTGGGCTTCATCCAGAACCCAGAACCATTCCAGAGGTCCACTGTAGACCTGGAATCTAGGGAACAAAATGGGAAAGCCAGAGGCTCTCAAGCAGAACCTGTCTAACATTTCCCAGGCAATGCCATGAGTTTAAGTGAACCACTTGCTTGTGGAATTAAGAGTTCCCTTCAAAAGGAAAAGTTATTTGGTATCAAAGGACATTTAGACAAGAACTGGCTTTTGGAAGCAAGAGTTAGACACTAATTGAAATGACACCGTGGATGCTGCAGGGATGAGGCAGCCACCACCTCCCTGGGCAATCAGCTGTGCCAGTGTTTTACCACCCATATTGTAAAAATTTGTTCCTTCTCTCCATGCCCTATTCTGCCACACTTGGTGGAGATGTCCCACACTTCCTGGAATCACCCAGGAACCCACCCTGTCCCTGGCATCTGCTCCAGCAGCAGCACAGCTTCCCTGGAAACAAAACCACGTGGGCAAGATGTTCCTGGCCTGTTTGGCTGTGTTTGCTTTTCCAAGGGCTCAAATTTAAAGATGTCAAGAATTCTCATAAAAAGAAATATTTTCTTGAGCTCCCAAGTCCATATTAAAAGACTCGGCTATCCAAGAAAGTTCAACAGCTGGGATTTGAATGCCACAGTAAAGAAAAAGAACCCAGTTCTCCAATTTATGGCACTGCATTTTAAAGCTTGAAAACTTGTGTTGTGAATGTAAGTCAAGTCAAGAGCAAACTGGAAAATATGTGGAATGCCATCATTTTGTAAAAGCCATTAAAAGTCTCATTAAGTGACACCATACACAGAAAACTGAAGAAAATGATTTGCAGAATAAACTACTACAGAATCAAATGTTTACACAGGGACCCATTCCAAAGTAATTGCATTTTAAATGCTCACGAGCTTCATACAAAATACTTTTCAGCAGGAAAAAGCCCCTAGAACCTATCTGTCCCTACAGGCATGACAATTATCCTGGGTAAAATGTCATCAGGAACTGCAATGAATGATCTTACTTTGTCAATCAAATTGGCAGGAGAAGAAAGAATCATGGAATTGTAAAGAGTGGAAAAGACCTCAAGGATCATGGAGTCCCCCAGCACTGCCAAGGCCACCACCAACCCATGTTCCCAAGTGCCACATCCCTGTGGCTTTTCAATCTGTCCCTGGATGAGGACTCCATCCCTGCCCTGGGCAGCCCATGGGACTGTGAGGACTCTTAGGACCTTGTTTAAAATAACCACAAAAATCCCCTTGTGCATTAAAAAGCCAGCTATTATTGCCTATAAATCCAAGTATAAAGAACTGAATGGAAAATGGGGGAAAAGAAGACCATGCTCAAAACTTCTCACCGGTCTTCAGGATGTACTTCCAAACTCAGAATGGTAAAACCCACTCGTTATCAAATTTAGGGAGCTGGTATCTAACAGCAGAGAAAGCAGAAGCCCAAGCACTGGGCTTTAATTTGTGGCAGATAAAGAGCCTGATGCCATAAAAGAGGCAAATCTTTTTTTATTAAGTTCTACAGCAAATTAGAAGGAAAAACCCTGCAGATCCCGAGATGTTATGGTCTATTTTAACTTTTGCTGCAGTCTGCAATCTTTATCCATTTTATCAAAGAATTAGACATGCCTAACAGGCATGATGGCATCTATTCTTCGGGGCTTTTTTGCCAGTTTAGTACTTTTCCTCTCATAAAATACTCTAAGCTTGTCTCCAATAATCCTCCCAAATCTCTAACCCTTGCTGAGACAAGGAAGGCAAAAACGATCAGCCTACAAAAACACTTTGGCTTTAGTCTTCATATTGAGAAAGTTATTGTACCAAGGCCACAATAAACCCGAGTTTTCTGCTCTGACTTTTCATTTTTCCACTCTCCAGTTTTCCACGAGACTGTTTCAGCCAAGGAGAGGAAGGAAAGACAGGGTAAAACACAAGCAAATACAAACCAGAGGAGGGGAATGTGGGTTTTTTTCAGCTTTTATAAATCCTATGACGATAATCTCCTAAATGGTTTTCTGGGGAGCGTCAGCAGGCCCACATTTTTTTCCTCCCATAAAGCACAGTCACTTGAAATTCCTGTGCAGTGCTCAGGGTTTTCAGCACATCCATAGTAAACAAAACCCAGAGGAGCTCAGAAAAATTATCCAAGTCCCACTCACACTCTAAAAAATCTGTGCGTCTCCATCATCATCTACAGAAGCTCATTCCCTACGAGATTCTTAAAAATAAAGAGCTTCCACAAATTTCAGATCTGCAAATACTGGATATGCCTTAAAAACTGGATCTTCACTGCCTGGGATCTCAATTACAGGTCTGGGATTCCTACTTCAGATGCCCATGGCACACCTGCCCTCAGCAAAAGAAAATCCTGGAAATTCCCAACTGTTGCTTCCCATTCAAGCTAACAAACATAAAATCCCACCTCAAGATTATCCACCCTACAAAGCACTGATAAATCAGAGCATAACACCAAATATAGATCATAGACATAACTTTACATTGATTTCATTCTCTCCCTCTGCCCAGGTGGGCAGGTAGGAAGTGCAATCACGTTATCTTTAGTTTCTCCAAAAATCAGGTTTAGACAAATTTTACCGGGAAAAAATTCTTCCCTGTGAGGGTGGGGAGGCCCTGGCACAGGGTGCCCAAAGAAGCTGTGGTTGCCCCTGGAAGTGTCCAAGGCCAGGCTGGACACTGGGGCTTGGAGCAGCCTGGGATAGTGGGAGGTGTCCCTGCACATGGCAGGGGTGGGACTGGATGGGATTTAAGGCCCCTCCCAACCCAAATCCTTCTGGGATTCTATGAATTTGCATAAATAAACACAGCCCTGCCACTGACATTCTTCCCTGGTATTTAGGGATATCAATGTTTTTGACACAAAAATAGGAACAAAGTGATTCAGTTGAGTGGAAGGAACAAGAAAGTGACACAATTTAAACAGCTCTGGAGAGCTGCAGTCTGTCCAACTGGTATTTGAGTCACAGGGAAATAATTCCTGAAATTTTATTCCCAGTTTTAAACAGTGACAGATTAAGAATCAGTATTTTTTAATTCAGAGACTTAAAAGACCATCAACAGGTAAAAAAATCAGACCAGTGGATTTTATTTCTTGTCACTGAAACACAAATCTTCATCTGTTCATTGAAGGGATGCACAGCACAAGAATCCAGTAGCATCCAAAGGGACCAAGGGATGGGAATTTGGAAACAGCAAAAAGAAAATAGTACAGAGTATGACAGGAGCCGTTTCCTATGCAGTCATTTCGGATCGAATATTCCTATGGACTGAACATGAGAACTTATGGATTTTAAGCAGGGAAATCGAGCCAATGAGGAAGATCAGGGCACACGCACGTCAGTGAGCGCGAGGGAGCTAATTTGGGACAGAACCAGGGAGGGGAATGCCCCAGCACACGGAGAGACTCCAGGAATTGCAGAGGAAACAGAAAGTACATGGAGCACTTGTGCTGCGGAAAGGGAAACCGGGGGCCTCTGCAGATACCATCAGGCCCCAAAGGCAGGGCTGGGAGACAAATGAACATCATAATCCGCACCGAAGGGAAGAGCAAGCTCGCAAAGGAAGATGTAAAAGTTGTGTCTTCCTTTCGACAGCCTCCGCAATTGCTTTCCAGAGAGCTGGGAATCGGCTAGGAGCTCCTGGCTGGAAACACGCAGGGGTCTGACTACCTGAGGAGAAAGGTCTGAAGCCCCTCTGCCCCGGCCACAGCAGCAGAGCACCTGGATTCTGAGCCAGATGGAATTCTGCTCAGGCCACAGCTCTCCCAGCAGGTGACCCAGCGGCGACATCCCAGCGGTAAATGTCCCACTTCCCTGGCAGGGAGAGCGGTGCCAATCCCACGCCTTGGAGAAGTTCCCAAAAGCAGGCACTACCCTGGATTCCACACACACGTCCCTGCCTGGAGTGGCTGCCTTTGCACCTCCGTGTCCAAGCTGAGCTCTTCCAGGCGGATCGCATAATTCAATTTAGCCCCAATTCAATTATCACTTTAATTGTGCTTTCAGTGCAGGTACTGAAGGCCTTTCACAGAACTGCTGCTCCAAAGCATTCTCACTCTCCTAAGAAATGTCTTCAGGAGCAGCATCACCTCTCAGTCCTGCTCTTGCCCCTCATCCCTGTGGTGGGTTACAGATAATGGGGACCAGGAAAACTTAACTGCAGATTCCAGAACCCCCTGGGTAGTTCACCTACTGCAATGCAGGCTCACCGTGGAGTTTGACAGAGCAGGATCAGCCAGGATCAGAAAGCATCCCCACAAATGTTCTCCCTAAATGGCTGTATCCCAGTTATTCCATGTAAATTTTTTTGCAATTTAGGTTTCTCACTGCAAGGAATATCCTCTGAACAAACTCCAAACACATTTTGTTTCCAGTCCCTTTGTTCCAGAGGATATGTATCTACCTGTCAAAAGAAGTGTGTCTTTGCTGACAGCCAGGGATTTTAATCAGCTGTAGAATATACCCCAAACCCCCAGATCTGGACAATAATATCTGTAACACTTATCCCATGTTCCCTAAAATAAAGCACAGGATTTGAGAGAGAAAGACTCCTTCTAAAAAACATCCACGTTTGCTTTGGTAAATAAAAAGTTGGGATGCATAACCAGGTAAGTTGGTATTTGCAACTTAGAGAACAAAAGTTCATCAGATTTAATATAAACTTAATGCAAAATTCACAATGCTGGCTGATATCAGTCCTTTTAATAACTATGTATATGTGTAACAAGAATACACAGAGCACTGTCCTTGTTTGGGGTTTGTTGTTTTTTTTTAAATAGACTCAACCATAAACGTCAAGAAAATCCACGAAACAGTTAAAACTTAGAACCAGAAACAACTGAAGGAAAAGAAAATACGCATTTGGCCTCTTCATACTAATTTCCTTTTTCTTTACATTGCTCAACATCGCTCCTCAATTTGAGTTCTAATCAACAACCACTTCACAGCTCACATTTTATGAAATAATGCAGTTGATGCAATCAAGTCCAGCAAAATGTTTCCCTAAAGATGTTTCCATCATTCACATTCCTTTAAAAACACACACACACACAAAAAAAAAAAAGGCTCTGACTTCCTCCATCACTATTTAACAGCAAAAATAAACACACCACAGCATCTTAAATCATATTTTGATTAAAACAGAAATAGAATCTTTCTGGGGTTTCTTTCTGCTTAGTACAACACGTCTTTGTCCAGGAGAGGGGGGGAAAAATACCCTTAACCTGCTCATTTTTCTGCACTTGACAATAATGAGCACCAAATAAATAAAATCCAGCCTATGGAAACACAAACCATAACCCGAAAGCTCATCACAACGTGCAGTGGGGGGAAAAAATGCCCCCAAAACCCAACCCGGTACAAAACCTCTTTCTGCTAATGAATATTTATTTCATTTCCATACTTCCAGGCTCCTCTGCTTTCTATAAAGGACTGAAACCAAGCTCCTTTTTGGCGTTATTCACCCACAATGTAGCAATGGACTTTGCTGCCCTGAACACCACAATGCCAACAACAGAGCGTGCGAGCAATCATTACTAAAAAGAAATTAAAATTTAAAAAAAAAAAAAAAAAAAGAGGGGGAGAGGAAACAATCCATATTTTCATAAAAAACGACCGGAATACGCATTTTATCCAGGCAGAAAAAAAAAAAAAAATCTTAACACCGCCTTGCATTTCCCAACCTGGATGTCCCCGCTTTCATTCCTGTGGATGCTGCGCGCCGACATCCCCCCGCTCAGCAAAGCCTTTAACCATTTTATAACCATTTAAAAAGCATTTTACCCCCCCGGGAGGGCTGCGGGACGGGGCTGACGGCTCCGCTCGGCCCTTCCCGTCGCACGGAGTTGCCGGCGGGCTCGTCAATATTCCCAATATTCCCGGCACCTCCGCCGCCGGCCCCACGTGCCCCTCGGGAGATTTTGGGGGGGTTCGCCCATCCCCGGGGGGGCACCCCCAGCCCGGCCATCCCGTCCCCTGTTCCCGTGGATGGGGGTGAGCCCGGGGAGGGGGAACAGGCTCTGGGGGGAGCGGATGGAGCCCCTGGGAATTGGGGGTACAGGAGATTTGGGGGGCAACAGGCTGGGGTGGGGGGGATAGCCCGGTGCGGGGACAACAGGCTGCCCTGAGGGGGGACACAGAGCGGCTGCAGGGGACAACAGCCCGCGGGGAGAACAGCCTGTGAGCGGGGACACGCAGCAGGCTCGGGGGGAACAGAGCCCCGGGGAGAGGAGGCTCCGAGGGGACACAGGGCAGGAGCCACAGCGGGGGAGCGCCCGGGGGGACACGGGCTCTGCCGGGCTGCCCCCGCCCCGGGGCTCCGATCTGCGCTCCCCGCCCGGGGCTGGGGGATGCTCCCCCGCCGCCCCCTCCATCACCGCCGTGCCCCCGCGCCGCCTCCCCTTTCCCGCCGCTGTCACCCGGGGGTGTCCCTCCTTCCCTTCCCCTCCCCTTACCTGCGGCTGCTCGGGCGGCGGCGGCCCCTGTGCCGGTACGGCAGATCTCCCTCTCCCGCTCCTCCTCCTCTTCCCGCTGCTCCCGCAGCCGCCAGCCGGGAATGGGGGGGGGTAGGGGGGGCAGTACCACCAGCGGGACCGTTACAGCCGCCGCCGCTGAGGGGACTACAGCTCCCGGCGTGCCCCGCGCGCCGCCGCTGCGGCCCGCCGCTGGCCGCCTCGCGCGAGGGGCCATGAGTAGTGTAGTCCGCGCGGCAGGCGGGGGACGGACACAAGGCGACAGGGCCCGGACAGGCGCGGGGCGTATTGGGAGGTGTAGTACGGCGGGGGTAGGGCCGCCGGGAATAGCGGGAGTTGTAGTTCAGCGAGACATGACGGGAGCTGTAGTCCGCGAAGGCTGATGGGAGGGAGAAGGCCCCTACGGGAATCCCACCGGGATGTGCCAGGTGGGGCTCCACGGAGATCCGGGACTTGATCCCGGCTCCGGCAGACCCTTCCCAAGTCGCCTGGCGAGCGCAGAGCCGCGGGCCGGTAGCGGGAGAGGAGCGGGAAGCCGCCGGGCCCGGCCTTGCCTACCGCCCCCCGCCGTCCCCATGGGACGTCCCCGTCCTTCTCCTCGCACCCGAACCAGCCCTCACCCTGCTGAGGGCAGGAAAGGAGTGTTTCGGGAAGAGATGGAGAATTCCTGCGGGTCTCCACCCAGGGGCTGACACGAGCAGGGCGCTCCCCCCACCCCAGAGCCTTCACAGCTCTGGTTGCTGTTCATGTGTTTTGCTTTTTTTTTTTTTTTTTTTTTTTTTTTTTTTTTTTTTTTTGGTGGAGATTCGCGCTGCAAATTGTATTTCCTGAGCCACGGATGTGGAACGCCTCTCTTGGGAGTGAGGGAATCGGGACGGGAGTGGCAAGGCTGTTTCCCACCCCTGGGCTGGGTGTGGAGGGGATGACACAAACACGCCAAAAGGGAACATTTTTCCTGGCGCATTTCTACTGCGGGATTCCAGCGGCACCAATGGGACACGCTCAGCTACAGGAAAAGGAGCCTCCGGGGTATTTAACCAGGTGCCGACTTGTCTCGAGAGTGGGGATGGACAGGAACAGCAAATGTCACCTGCAGCTGTCCCCAGGTTCAGCTCTGAACCGAAACCTGGGGAGACCCCCTGTGGAAGACACGGATTTCCTGAGACGTGGGAAGAGTTTCGAAATTCCTTTGTTTCCTACCCAAAACCCACGGCTGTGGCTGGGATAGGGGAGATCCCCACCAGGCACGAGCCACTGCAGGCAAAAGCTGGAGGAAAAACAAACCGGAGGCATTGAAGTTCACAGATTTTATTAGCAGCACCCAATTGCTATGGAAAATGGGAGGGAAATCCAGGATCTGGCTCTTCTGAGTGAGGGACAGAGTGTATTCCCACATGGCATCCTCTCTTTTCGTTGGCTGGAAGTAATTTCCTAGCTCTGGATCACCATTTCCACCCAGCATGCCCCAAGTTTATCCTATTTAACATTTAAAAAATCCCACCTCAGCTGACAAAAAAATTTAATAGACCGAGCCCCTCAAATCCCACACTGTCACCGTTTCCTTCCCAAGAGGAAAACCACAATGGAAAAGTTTTGACAACAATTAATCCCAAACTGACATGTGTCTGTGTGGAGAGGCAGCCCAATACCAGTGGATAACCCAGGATAAATCCAAATTTCAGCCCAAATACTTTCCTAAAGGAACTTTTTTCTGAAGTCATTGCAGGACAGTCTCTAGATTTTGTCTCTCTCAAATCCAGCCAGATTTCCAAATAATTTCCCCGATTTGGGGAATATTCAGCACCACCAGGATGTTTTGCAGCCTCATAAACAGCAAGGGGGATGCACAAGGGGGTGACTGCAATTTAACTCCTTTGGTATCATCCAGGGGGCTGCTGGATTTATTTAATTCCTTCTGCTGCTTGCCACAGTAAAGCCAGCGCTGGAGGGAAAACATCCTGGAATAGAAAATTATATATATATATATATATAAAGCATTGCCATATGCTCAATAAACATCTTTTATTAACAGCTCAGCCTCAGCTGTCACCTGCCTTGGGGCTTGACTTCCCCAAATAATCCAACCTCATGTCCCAGAGCCCAGGACGGTTCTAATTCCAGCAGAAGCCAGGACAGGCATTGATGTTGACAGAGAGGATTGCTCCCTCCACTTGGAAATTTATTTCAGACGAGCACTTGGCTGCTTAAGACTTGAGTTGTTCCTGATTGATGCTTTTTTGCGTGAAACACCTTCTCACTCTCAGCACCGGAGGAAAATCCTGCATCCCCCAAGCATCGCCTCCCGTGCCCAGCTCGGTGCGAGGCAGCAGTCCCCCCCCACCCCGCACCCCCAAATTCGGGGCTGAGCCCCCTCTCCAGGGCACCCACACTGCTGGAAAAGGGCGGATTTGAGGAGCAGGTGAAGATCGGAGCTGCTGGATCAACCACGGGCACCCCCCACGGCACCATCCCGGCAGCATCCCCGCCGCGCAGGCGCCGGGCAGCGGCTCTTTGGGGCCAAAGCGCTGGGAAGCGGGGTTTTCCCGGCGGCCGGCACTTGGGGATGCTGCTGCCGGACTACAGCTCCCGGCGAGCCGCGCGGGCGGGCAGAGCCGGGCGGCGGGAGAGGAGCGCAGCGCATCCCGCAGCGGGCACCGCCGCCTCCGCCCGGTGAGGGATGCGCGGGGCGGCTTCGGGGGGCTGGGGGGCGCGGGGGGACCGGGGATGGGGCACCGGGGCACAGGGAGAGCCGGGGGGGCCGGCACTCAGAGGTGCGGGCTCCTGAAGGGGGGTAGAAACGGTGCCACAAAATGTGGGTACCGAGGGGAAAAGATGCCAGGGGATGTGGGATCAGGGCACCAGATGTGGGTACCGAGGGGTTGTGAGCAGAGTGGGATGAGGGTGGCACAGGGATGTGAGTGCAGAGGGATGAGGGTGCCAGGGGATGAGGCTGTGCTTGCCCGGGGATATGGCAGTACGGGTGATGATACCAGGGCTGCAAACTCCATGGGGACCTGGATACTCGAGGGTTCGGCACTCGGGCACGCAGGCACTGAGATACTGGGGGGGTGTTTGTGCCTTGCCGTGCCCCCAGAGCTGGTGGGAGATCCTGGAGGCCATCCCAGGGTGCCGAGTTCCCATCACTGGGAGCTGGGATTCCCAGCTGATGGGTGGACATGGGGGCCGTGGCCAGGGAACTGCTCCTGCCTGTCCCTGGGGTGTTGGCTCTGCTTGGGGACCTGGGGAGCGATGACTTCATGGCCTTATTAAGGACTAATTTCCATCCAGGCAGGGAAAATAAACAAGTGTAGGTGTCATTTAGCATGGAAAGTTACTGGGGCTGTGGGGAAGCACTGCCTGTTTTCATACGTGGCCCGGATTTCTCCATTTACCTCCATGGGACGATAATCCCTAAATCCCAATGAGCTTAAAAGCAGAAAGAAAGGTGGCCGGGGTGTCTCCTTCGCGATGCTTCCCAGATGACGAAATCCCGCGTCTGCCTAACCCCGATTAACCCAGGCGCTGAGCTCATCCCCCCAAAATACCAGGAGCAACAAGGGTGAATCCCCATTCCACCTCGCCCCCGGAGGCTGTGGGGAGGTGGGAGCCATGGGCAGAGCTGGAGGCAAGGCAGGAGCTGCTATTTTAACCCCATTATTCTTCCCATCCCAGCAGATCCGGCGAAGCCTGAGGCAGCCATGGCGCTGGTGAAGAGCGGTTGGCTTTGGCGGCAGAGTAAGTGCCACCCTTGAGCTTTCCAGGTTGGGAGCCCCCCAAAAAAGCCCAGAGAGGTTTTCTGGAAAGTGGTGGGGTGTGGGGGACACCAGGAGCCCCGACCTGGGCGGGTAATCCACGGCAGCAGGGAGATTGTGGCTCAGCCGCTCGCAGATTTACGTAAGCGGAGAGAGGGGCTGTCTGCCATGAAAACACACACGGCTCCATGTCCGGGGCTGGATCTGCTCCCGTGCGCTCAGCAGGGCAGCACCCAATGCCCTGATGGCTTTTTTGGCAGCCTTTGCCCATTTAAAGCCACCTGGTAATGCTGCCCTGGATGCTTATGCCAGGCACAGGTGTCCTGTGGGACGCAGCGGCTCACAGGAGCTGGAGGGATCCAAGTTTGGGGGATGAGATCGGGTCTGGTGAGTGTGCTGGCCGTGTCCCACCGGGCTTGCTGGAGTCCTTCACCTGCTCCCTGCCCTACCAGGCTCCATCCTGCGCCGCTGGAAGAGGAACTGGTTTGTCCTCTACCTGGATGGCAGCCTGGTTTACTACCACGATGAGACACAGCGGGACATGGATGGCCGGATCCACATCAAGTACAGCTGCCGGGATGTGCGGATTGGCCGCGAGTGCAAAGGTGAGCCCAGCCCCTGTTCCTGAGCCCTGCATTCCCAACCCCATCCCGCATGTGGCTGCACCCCTCTTAACCCATGCTCCACCTGTGCACATCCAGCATACCCCCAAAATAACTCAGGCTGCCTCATTCACCCCTCCTCATTCCCAGGCAGGAGATGCTGGAGCAGCTCTGCCAGTGCTTTTCCTGGTGGAGGGAAGGAAGGGAAAGAAGGAAGGAAAGAAGGGAGGAAGGAAGGATCTCTCCTCCTGGTTTGTGCTTGTAACAAACAGGATCCCACGGCCCTGACTCATCGCTCACGTCTCGCACAAACAAGGAGAACAAAGCAGCAGCTTGGCTGGGCCCCGCAGCCCACGGCCTCCGCACAAAGCGCCTTTCTTGGGCTGGGAGCGGTGGTGGGAGCACAATCCCACAGCTTTGTGCTCACTGGAGGGTCCTGCCAAGCTTGCAGAACCGGGGAAGACACATGAGCCTCATGGATTTAAGATTTTGCTCTTGCTTGAGTTCACGATCCCACTCCAGCAATGAGCATCTCCCATTCCTACAAAATTTGGGTGCATTCTGGCAAGTTCAAACTTCAAAGCAAAGGCACTCAGCCTCATTCATGGCCTCGAGCAGATTTTTGGCAGTTTGCTGCCCTTCCATGTTCTTTCTGCTACGGGGGTGGAGGTTTCTGCCCATCAGCTCATTCCTTGTGTTGGCTTTTAACCTGTAAGATCCTGACTGCATCTTACATGTGGAGATGGAGCCAACACTAAACCCAACAGCTCTCGTGCCAGGGGGAATTTGGAACCCAAGGAGGGTCTTTGGGGCATCTCCTTGGCTGAGGCTTGATCCCACCCCATCCTTTCCTTTGCCAGACGTGCAGCCGCCCGAGGGGAGGAGCCGGGACTGCCTGCTGACCGTGGTGCTGCGGGATGGCTCCAAGACCACGCTGTGTGCTGAGAGCGAGGACGACGCTGTGTAAGCAACTTTTCCATCCCAATTATCCCAGCCTGGAAAGGGCCTGGGGGCACGAGGGACCTGTCCTGCTCGCACCACATCCCACCCTTGGCTAAACCTGTCCCTAGCCCGTGTTCTCAAACACACTTGCAGGGTGAAAGGTGCAGGAGATTTGGAGTTCTCACTGAATAATCCAGAGCCAAAAGCAGCTGTTTTTAAGCAGTTGGTCTCCTGATGGGGGATTTTCCTCATGGATAAGAAATCCCCTCTTGGCCTGACTGAGGAGAAGGGTTTTCATCACTATTTGGAAATGTGAAGCCTTCAGTGGCTTGAGGCAAACTGTCCTTTTTGGCACTGTTCCACTTCTATTTATTTCTAAAATAAATTAGAAATTAATTTTTTTAAATAGTTTTATTTTTATAAAAATTGATTTTTAAAAAATAAAAAATTTAAAAATTAGAAGTGGGAAACGTTCAGCTCAACTTGGATGGATGGAAACGTTCAGCTGTGGCCAAGCAGAACTTCATCAACTGAGCTTGACCTCAACTGAGTGGAAATTCATCCATTATGTGCTCTACCCCACAAATTTAGGTGTCATTTTCATGCCTGCCCTTGTTTTAGCCAGGGCCATTCCCAGAGACTGCCCTGTGCCCATCCCTGTGGTGTCGGGTACCTCCCAGCACATTCCCAGCTGTTATCCCAGCTCTCATTTAATAGGGAATTAAAGAATAGTGCTGGCCCCATGGCCACATCCAGGTCCCTGTGGGGAGGAAGGGGACAATTCTCACCCCTCCAGCACCCACCAAAAATGAGTGCCTCTGTTTCGTTTGCAGTGCTTGGAAGATGGCCGTGCTGGAGTCTAAATCCACCCCGGTGAGGCTTCGTCCCCCTGAGCCGGGAAACCATCCTGGCACAGGATTTGGGATCCAGGATTTGGGCTGGGAGAGGTTACCCCAACCCTGCTCCTCCTCAGGCTGACACTGAGCTCCCCAACACCCTCTGTGCAGCCTCGGGGCACGGGGAGTAAAGTTCCTGGAGCGACAGGAAAGAAGGTGGGGAGGGGCTGGATGGCAGGTGACAGAGCCACTGTCACTGACTGTGCACTGGTGGAGGATGACGGGAGTTAAGGTGACAGGGACAGAGAGTTATGGGGACACAGGTAAGGAGACAAGGACACTGTTAAGGTGACAGGGACACCATTAAGGGGAATGGGTACAGAGTTGATGTGGTGGGATGCAGTTAAGGTGACAAGGACTCACAGTTAAGGTGACAGGGACAGTTAGAGGCAATAGGAGCAGCGTTGAGGTGACAGGGACACTGTTAAGAGGAATGGGGGCAGAGCTGAGGTGACAGGAACACAGCTAAGATGACAGAGATATGCGTATGGTGACAGAGACAATGTTTAGCTTATAGGGACAGAGGTAAGGGGAACAGGGACACAGTTAAGGTGACAGGAACAGGTGAAGGAAATGGGAGCAGAGTTACGGTGGCAGGGACACTGTAAAGGGGAACGGGGGCAGAGCTGAGGTGACAGGAACATGGCTAAGATGACATAGACATGGGTAAGGTGACAGGGATGATATTAAAATTATAGGGACACAGTTTAAGGAAACAGGGACACTATTAAGGGCAATGGAGACACAGTTAAGGTGACAGGGGCACAGTTAAGGTGACAGGAACAAGTAAAGGGAATGGGAACAGAGTTAAGGTAGCAGGGACACTGTTAAGGTGGCGGGGACACAGCCAAGATGACTAGGAAGGGGCAGAGTCAGGGTGACCGGAGCACAGGCTGCCCCCACCTCTTGGGACCATTTGGATTCCCCACCCGCGGGACTCAGGACCCCGTTCCCCCTTGGGGAGCCACAGCCTGACCCCCAAATGTCCCCACGCTGCTCCAGGTGCACGTGTATGACCCCTACGATGACGACTACTACCAGACGGTGCCCCTGGACTCCCACCAGGCCGCCTACATCAGCTCCGGCCACTACGGCCACCAGTACGGAGGTGGGTGGCCCGGTGGCCCCGGGGGGTGCCCGAGGCCGTCCCCTTGTCACTCACAACCCCCGTTTTCCCCCACAGCTCCCGGGGTGACCCACGTCATCGTGCGCGAGGATCCCTACCGCGTCTCCGGGGACCAGATGGCACTGGGGCTGCTGGCGGGGGCCGCCACCGGCGCTGCCCTGGGCTCCTTCATGTGGATGCCGTGCTGGTTTTAGCCTGGGCCACAGCCCCTCCTCTGCTCCCCAGCCCTGCCTTGGAACCTGCCCCAAGCCCCCCTCAGCCTCCCCAGAACACCCTGGGGACAGACTCCCACACACGCCCTGCTCCCAGCCCCAGCTTCTGCATTAAATAACCCCCAAGTGCTTCAGAGCCCCCCCAAAAAACACTCCAGAACCCCACAGCATCCGATTCCCATTGGCACAGGGCCCAGGGAGCTGCCGGGGCTGTTGGCAGAGCTTTCCCATCCCAAATCTCCACAGGGAGCTGGCTGCAGAAATACTGGGTTTGGGAGCAAAGGGGACTTATTTCATTTGGGGGGAATTGACTGGATTTTTTTTGGCTGGATGAACCCCACAATGCAGAGGCTTTTTAAGGGCTTTTTTTTGGGAGAGGCTGCAGCCCTGGAGTAGGAGCTGACAAAGGGCAACCACAGGGATGTTCAAGAGGTGGGTAAAAGATTAAGGAGGATGAAAACCTTTGCAAGATTTCTAACCCTCTCCAACTCGCACCAGTCCCCTGGGCCTGGCCAAGTTGGAGAAATGGTACAAAAACTCTCAGGAACTGGAGTTAAACCCTTGGGAACCAGGCTGAGAAGAGCCCAGGGAATATCCCAACCTCTCCAGCCAAGTGGGAGGGACACACAGCATCCTCAGGTTCACCCTGACTTTTGGGAGGGAAAGAAGGGCAGCTGTCAATGGGGAGCAGGGAGCCTTTCTGGCAGCCAAGCCAGGATCTTCACAGCAGGGATTTGGGATTAAAGGGCAACACACAGTCAGGCCACAGGACAAGCAGCAGCTCAGGGTTTTGGTTGGGCGATGGAAGAGGTGAGGAACAGCTGCCAAGTGTCACCCCTAGAGCCAGGATAGTATCCTGGAACCATGACTGACACTGAATTTAGGAATTACAAACCCCATAGCTGGATAGAAAACCACCAGTGACACCAGCACTCCAGCCTGCTCCTGCCTTTAGAGCCCCTGGTCAGTTCACCCCTGTGCCCATTGGGGGATTAGGATATCCCAACACACCATCCTCATCCTCTCCTGCATTCCCTGCCTCCCTCCTGCTGTACACCCGCTCCCGGGAAGGGAAAAAAAAAAAGAAAAAAACTCTTTGAAGTCTAATAAAGGCAGCAAAAAAACAGCCCTGGCCTGCGGGTGAGTGAGGATGAGGAGGGAATGCTCAGCCTCGGCCACCTCCGGGGGTGGGAAGGATTGTGTCCTCCTGGAAACTGCCCAGGGATGTCACCAGCTCCCCTCTGCCTCCCTCTCTTTCCAGCCGGGAGCTCTGAGGTCGCTCCTGCAGCCTCTAGGTGTGGCACAGTGGTCCCAAAGAGACACAGAAGGGACCAGGCTGCCCCAAAAATCCTGCTCCTGTACAAGAGAACCACCATTGTGTGCTGGCAGAGCAGCTCCTTAGTATCCTTTCCTTAGCATCATGGATTCATGGGATGAGGCGTCTCCCCTTGGGGAAGGGCCCAGCACAGGGTCAGGCACTGCCAGCCCCACTTTAGCTTCAAGGTGGCTGAACAGAATCCCTGGATCTATGCAAAGCAGGAGCCACGCCTGGCTCCCAGCTTCTAAGCCAGAGATTCAGCCCCTCCATTCCATTCCTACCCAGCACAAACCCCAGCTCCCAAGGACTGGAGAAGAGAAGGATACTGTTCATCCTTCCCATGCCATGTCCAGCTCCTGACCTGCAAAAGCTCCTTTTCCTGAGCTCAGACACCCATGCTCCTCATCCCTGCAGTACCTGAACATCCCAAAACTGTTCTGCTTCTCTCCTGCTGTGCTGGGTCTCCCAGAGATCCAGGGACACGGAGCAATCCAGGCGAGGACAGTGCTGGACTAGAAGCAATTCCAGGGATCTTCACGCTGCTGGTGGGAACAGCTGGTGGGAGGCAGGCCCTGCACTAGAGAGCTAAATGAAGGAGCAATTAAATAGGATATAAATATTTTTGGAAGCACAAACAATAGAACGCCAGCCCACAAAACTATCTGGCTTGGTCTGCTCCACTCGGGAGGGGCTTCCCAGGAGCTTGTGGTGCCGCTGGGTAGGACCAGAGGGACAAGGAGTGCTGAGGGACAGAGATCAAGGCTGACCTGCTCCATTCCCAGCTCCAGTCCAGACTCGCAGCACTCCTCTCTCCCAGCAGAGAGAGCTGCTGAAGCTCCAAACACGCAGCAAAGCTCAGAACAACTCCAAAACCCCTCAGAAAAACGGGATCCGCAGTAAGGAGCAGGCACAAGCCATCAATGCCCATCATGCCCACAAATCTCCTGGAAAACAAATCTCACAATATCCCAAGGCACGGGAATCAGCTGGGGGCCACGTGACCCTCACCGTGACCCAAACCCACTTCTGTGGAAATCAAACAGCCCAGGAAATGTCAGGATCAAAGCTCCAATTTCCATATAGCCCCCCTTCCCAAGCTGGGATAAATGCAGGAAAGGTCAGTGCCAAACCACCAGTGTTGGGAGCATCGATAAATCCCATTTTCTCCATTCCCTGCCCTGTATCCAAGGACCCACTGGCTGTGGGAGAGACACTTCAATGCTTTAATTAGCAATAACTTTAATCAAGCCTTTAATAACATCCTTGTTCCAGACGTGCTCTCCGGGTGGCCGACTGCGAGCACTCAAAATGGCTCTAATTTATACCCAAACCCTCAGAAACAGGTGGCAAGCCTGGAAAATTCCATTTGGAAACAGCACCCCTCCTTCCCAACCCAGCAGGGCAGAGCTGTGGGGCAGCAGGAGCATCATCACCCAGCTGCCTCCAGCCCCCCCCCTACCCCTTATCCTCCCGGGAAGGGCAGAGCTGCAATTCCACAGGCGTTTAATTCCCGACACGCCCGAGCCCGGCCTCTCCAGCATCGATCTGGGCAGCCAGCTCCATTCTGCTCCTACAAGAGGATCCTAAATATTTTATGAAAAGCCAGGTTTGACTTTAATGGTAAAGCACATGGGTACTCGGACCAGGGTGGGGAAGGGAAAAATGCTTAAAGAGGGAGGAAAATAAAATCGTTTTGCCAATTGATGAAAAATCCCTTAAACTGATGAAAAAACAATTCCATTGGTGAAACCCCAAGCCCAGCAAGCCTGGAAAGGCCGGCTCAGGCAGCGGGAGAGCAGCAGAGGAGGAGGCAGCGCAGATGGGAGGGAGAGGCTGCTCCCAGGTCCGGGTGTTTGCAGCTGCCTCCCTGACTGCAGGAGCGCTGGCAGCCCGTGCCGCAGCCTGCCCATCCCATTTATCTTCCTTCGGAGCTGGGACATGCCCAGCATGGAAAAAGGTGCTGCTGCAGCAGGTAGGGAGAGCCCTTGCACTTTGGTTTGCTGAGGATTCGGGCGCTGGAAGCAGAACTGCAGCGAGGAGACGGCTCGGCTGCTGCAGCAGCTCTGCGGATGCTGCCAGGTGGATGCTGTGGCTCTTCCAGCTTAGAAAAATCAGGGCTGATCCCACTAGCGAGCAAAGAAGCCATCACCACCCTCCATGCTGAGACAGATACTCTTTCCTGGATTTTGGAGCCAGGCTGGGAGAGGAGCTTAACCCACTGCAGCCAGGAGCAGCCTCCGGAGCAGGTGGGGCCCCCCCGCCCATTCCCTGCTCCACGGCAGCCCCGTCTCTGCAGTTTAACCCAGACCCCCTTCACCAGAGGGAAGTTGAGAATTGGGATACCAGTGAGAGGTGGGAGTCCCAAGGCTACCCACGGCAGCAGTACCAGGAGGAATCAAGGAGGTGAACATGGTGTTTCCAGAGGCTCCCAGCCGGGGCAGCACCTGGAGGTGCCAGCTACAAGGAATGGAACCTCCCCCGTGACAAGAAACCTCCAGGAACTCATCTCCCCCTCATGACTGTTCCCATATCCCTAATTCCAGCTCATCACCACTACGTTCCAGTTTCATGACCAATTTATTCATGGTCCTTTTAAAAGTGAAGAGCTTGACCAAGAGACCAAGGTTTGGGCACACACCAAATCCAGGCAATTCTCCCTCTCTACTGGCCAGGTTGGATGGGGCTGGTGGAAGGTGTCCCTTGCCATTGGCAGTGGGTGGCACTGGATGGTCTTTAAGGTCCTTCCAACCCAAACATGCTGTGATTCCACGATTCTCTCCTTCAGGAAAGCAAAGGGAAACTCACCAAAGAGCATCTGCTACTCACCTGCCCGACCCAGCAGACCCGGCTGCCGTTTCCAGCAAGGAGGCTTAAGGAGGATCCTCCTCAGGGAAGCTGGGCTTGCTGCACCCATGTCCCAGGGAAGCTGAGGCAGTGGTGAGACCGCACAAGGTGCCTTTGGGAAAGGAGCAGAGGAAGCAGCTGGATGCAAGGAGCGGGAAAGGAGCAGAAAGGCACAGCTGCACCCGTCAGAGGCCGGGCTCTGGCCCCGGCATCGCTCCTCGGGCGCTGGAAACAATCGCAGAGACACCGCAACAGCAAACACAGCCCTCCACCACCTCCTCTCAGAAACACATCCCCCCAAAACCCTTCCTGCTCTCACAAAAAAGCCTCCTGCAACACTTCAGCCCCCCGTGAGGAGCTGCACTTCCCGCCTGCGCTGCGCTGGACGTGCTGACAGAAGAGACCCAGAGCTTTCCAATGAAACAGGTATTTATTTAGTTCAAGCACTAAGGATTTGTTCTCTTGTTCTGGTTGGTTCATATTATCAAACAGAGCTGAGGTACCAGTGACATTCCAACATGAAGAAAAGGAACCTTTTTTTTCCCCTTACACAATTTCTTCAACTACTTTTATCAAGACAAAACGTGAGGCATGGAATAGCTGCATGATGGACTGTACAACAAGCAAGCCAAAGCAGGGAGGAGAAAAGAAACAGAGCCGAGACCTTCACTCAAAAAATCACACAAAAATCAGCATTAAAAACATCTCTTCCCATGGTTCCACTGGCCACGTCCGTGGAGTAAAAGAAAATTAAAATCTAAAACCTGACAGACGGATGGTGCAAAAAACAAAACAAAACAAAACAAAACAAAACAAAAAATTAATATAAAGACCACGTTGCTCCTGCGCTCACCTTGGAAGTGCGTTTTCTCTGGAGAACTGAGACGATGACAGGTCTGAGCCCTGTGGTCACGTTAAGCACAGGCTATCAGCAAGGACATGCACTGAACATACCTGGCTGTGCTGAGCACCCCCAGGGGCCTCGTCCATGCTCCTGCAGCCCCCGTGTGAACACGGAGCTGTGGGATTGCTGCTCTCCACACCTTTGTTTCCAGCGAGTTCTGGACAAACCTGCTCCCAGGTCTTCCAGGAAAAGCATCCAGGCTGCTGGTCCATCACAGCCTGTATGGACTAAGCCAGCTCCTTAAATCCAGTGCTTAAAGCTTGGGACTGTGGGAAGCAGAGGAGGCTGGTTCTATCAGAAGCAAGCAAAAAAAGGATGTGCTTGTGGGGAACAGCCAAATGAGGACCAACAGAAGCTGCACAGAGAACCAAAGGAGAAAAAAACAAACCAAAGCAAAGGAAGAAGCAGCAGGATGAAGCATTTCAGCATGGTTAAGAACAGTACAACAAAGGAAAAGCAGCCAGGTTTCCTTCCCCCAGAGAGTTTCTTTTAAATAAAGAATGATCCTTTGTCACATATCATTGATGTTTATTTCAAGACATGCCACGTCAAAAAAATTCGCCTTTAATATTGCATTAGAAAAGCACTTTTACATCTCGTTCTGCCTTTATGTTATTGTTGTGCAGAGTTGCTAGAAACCCAGGGCAGGGCATGAGCCTGGCATTCACCTCAGGAATGAAGAATTCCAACTCTTTTATGCCCGCTTCCTGGGGAAAGTGGTGGTGAGGATGATTCCCTTCCTCTCCCCCAGGGTGGTTATTTTAGATGGTAGCGAGAGGGGCAGAAGAGAACCAAGGAGGAGCCTGAATATTCCCTTGCAATTGTCCATTTAATTCGCAATCGCAACACAGACTCGAGAATTCCTTCCTGCACTGTGACTTGGCCAGAGTCGCCCAGCAAACAATGTATTTACAATTGTGTTTATTAACTTACACAGCAACTTCACAATGACTAGTAAAGATTAAAAGGGTGCACTTCTAGTGTGTTCCATTCCGTGTTTCTCGGGTAGCTACATCTCGCAACATCAGCAAAGCTCTACACAGATTCCTCAGCCAAAGGAAAACAACAAAATCAGCACTGAACAGAGTAAAAAAATTAAAGCCGAGAAATAAATATCAAAGAAAAAAGGGTTAATTGTGAGCCTAATTCCATAGAAAACTAAATTACTAATTATTTAACCAAACTATACAGCTCTAGAGAACCAAACTAAACCAACTTGGAAGACTGAACATTAAAAAAAAAAAAAAGAAAAAAAAAAGAAAAAAAAAAGAGCTAAAAAATAAAGGCATAAATCTGCATAATCAGAGGTTGGTTTCCTTCCTACTCAAGTTCCTCCCTTTCCATCTAAGATGTCTCAACTAGAATTCTGTAGGATCAAAGTAAACACCCCTTTCCCACTGACCTATGCCCACACTCTGGAAAAGCGGGTGCCATTCCCCCTCTGCTGGGGCAGCCAGCTGCTCTTCCCTCTTTCTCCCAAATTTCCAAGGTTTTAATCGGCTTTGGCAGGTTTTAGTGCCAGTCTTGATTTCAATATTTCCCCTAAAAAAACCAAAGAAGCAAAATGCTTTCTCCTCCAAACAGCTGAACTGCTAGGTTCCCATCTCTTGGGCAGCAATAATTCACTTCATTGGTGTTCTACTTAAAAAGGAAAAAAAAAAAAAAAAAAAAAAAGCTCTGAAAACTCATTTTGCACTCATAACATTATTTCCCTGTTTCCTGCAAGTGTTTTGCTAATGCACATCCACCCTTTCCTTCCCCCTAAATCCTCCAGAAGCCACTCATCCCAAAGAGCCCATCCATATTTCCCAGTAATGCTTCCTTGGCAATGTATCCCCGCTGCCTCAGCAAGAATTCCCAGCTCCAGCAGCCGAGGGTGTCAAACCCCTGCTAAGGCCAGGCTGGGCCTGGACACCAGGCAGACTTGCTCTGCTCAATGCAATTAAGAGCTTGGGGTTAATTTGTGTTTAATTATCAAGGATAAGCGTTTAACCCTCAGCATCTGCCGCCTCCCACCATGATTCCGCCTGCTGTCTACGTATTCCCAGTTTCTGAGAGAAATCCAATGGGTCAGATTTGCAAGCCTTCTTCTGCACATACATCTCATCTAGGTCCAATTCCAAACTTACTCATTTGCCATCATTTCAAAGTGCAATATCATAACATATTAAAAAAGGAACAAATATTAAGAAATTGTACCTATTTTTTTGTTTGGATTTTTTTTTTGCCTTTGTTTTTTTTTTTTTTTTTTAAAGTTATACCTAGAATACGGTGGAATATTTTGGCTTTTTTTTCTTTTTTTCTTATAAATAATGAAGACACTGACATTTTGTTGGTGTGTGTGTGTGAGGTGTGCTTGTGAAGCTAAAGATCATCTCCACGAGACAGCCAGCGATGATGAACTGCAATACGTTATTACGGAAAGGGGAAGGTTCAAGCCAATATTCACACTGCAGTCAATGAAGAGGACAGGGAGGGAAAGCAGTGATGTTCTGGAGAAAGGTGGAAGCCACATGGTATTAGCAGGAACAGCCTCCTTCACTGACAGGCTGCTCTTGAGGCTTTTCCAGTTTTATGTCAATCACTGGAAGGAGGAAGTTAAGGCAAATGGATCTCCAACTCTTTCCCTACCGAGAGCAGGATTTTGAATGGCATTTTCAGTGTTTCCCACTGAAATACTCAGAAAGATCAGCTCCAAAACAAAAGTTTCTCACCTGCCCCTCCTGCCCTGGCACTGGAACATTAAATTCACAGCAGAAACTATGTCAGACCCCAATGTTTGTCTCTAACCAGTCTGCTCTTCCCAGCAATCCCGCTGATCTCTTGCTGTGGGAATTAAAGATGCATGGATACATTGAAGGGTCTAATCACTGCTTCTGCAGAATCATTCAGGTTGGAAGAGCCTGCTGAGATCCTCAGGTCCACCTGCTCCCCCAGCACTATCAAGGCCGCCAGTATCTCATGTCCCCACACAGCTTTAAATCCTTCTGGGAATGGGGGCTCCACCACTTCCTGGGCACCACTGCACATTGCTCGCCCCCAGAGCTCCGTTAAACCTCTTTCTTGCTCAGTTAAACCTCTTTGCTCCCCCCAGCAGCCAGCAAAGCCCTACTACCAGCTTGGATGCCCCCTTCCAGTGACAGCTGATGTCCCACAAGGTCACTGCAGAGCTGGCTGCTCAGAACCTGCCTGTGATAAGCGACTCCCTCTGCAGCATTCGAATTCCCAGCGGATGCCCTACAGCTCCAGCCTCACGGAGCCTTTCCCAGGAGGAGCTTTGAATGCTAATCCCCAGCTCAGAGCTGTTCACCACAAGTCTCCAGCGTTGCCCTTATCAGAGAACACAGAGGCAAAGAGATCACACAGCTGGTACTTCCAGTTTCTTTCATTAGGGGGTTGAAGTTGCTTTTTAAAGAGGTTTGGAGAAAATAAACACAGAAATGGAAGCAGAAGACCAACAATTCATCTCCTATGTTTGGTCCATTTGGCTGATTTCAAGCTTGGAGTGTGTTTAAGCTGGAGATGCTTGACATGAGCCTTGCCAGCTTCATCTCAGAGCACGAATGGGTCAAGATCTTTGAACCCTCCATGTTTTGCAAAAGTGCCCCCATTAATCCTAATGCAGCTGCCTAGGAGAGGATGCTATCCATCCCTGCTATCTGCAGGCTGCAGGAAGCCAAATTCCCAGTGCCCTAAATGCACTCCCATTTGGAGACTGGTGATCAAACTCCCTGCTACAGCCCCTGCCTGTGCACTCTATCCTCCCTCATTAATAAACCTTTTGGGGTTTATTAACCTTTTGGGGACCTGCATAACAAAGTATTTCTGATCACTCAAATCCTTATCACACAAAGCTTGTGCCTCAGCAGCTGCAATCCCCAGCTTCCCAAATCCCTCTTTTCCCCATGCATCAGATGCTCTGATGGAATTTCAGTGCCAGGCTTCTCCCACTCCCACAGCTCCTGGGACTTCCTTCCTCCAAGGCACAATTTCTCCTCTATTTACCAGCTCCATCCCTCCTGGTGCAAATAAAACCAACAACCCTGGAAAAGCTGCTATTCCAAGCACACCCACATGGCCAGGTCAGTGATTCCAGTGTAGCCATCCTGCTTTTCAAGTCTTTTCCATCCTCTGTGCCACCTGCTTTCCCTTGGCTGAGACTGATCCCATCAGTTGAGTCTTCTCCCTCCCACCACAGAGATGCTGCCTGGGGTCCAGGTTATGGGATGCCTGGGACACTGCCCTAGGAGGTTATGGGATGTCCATCCTTGGAGATTTTCCAAGTTTCCCTGGAGAAACTGGCTCAATTTGGGAGTCAGCCTTGCTTTGAGCAAGAGGGTCAGAGAAGAGGCCTTCAAAAGTCCCTTCCAGGACAGTTTGGTTTTGGATTCTGTCAGTCAGATCTGCAAGAGCCACAGGGGTTTTTGTTCAGACCTCTTTGCATATCCTAATCTCCCACCTTCCACACGTTCAAACCCCAAGCAAAGAATCCTTTTGGATCACCACTCCTTCCCCTGCTGCCTCCACCCTCAACACCTCTGCTTCCCGGCCTTCCAACCCACCAATCTTCCTTCCTCAGCTCGAAGGTTACTTGCCCCTATTCCCCCTCTTTTTGGGATGTCCATGAGCTGAGCGAGAGCTGCAGTGGATTTTCCTCATCCAGGGGAATACCTGGCACAGGCACAGAAAGGATACTGTCTTCTCTACTTTTGTCTTGTGTGCTTTCCATCCCAGGCAAGGCAGCTGCCACGCGTCGGAAAAGCTGCAAAGAACCACATAGGGAACAGATGAAAACAACGGCTGCCCCCGGCTGATACAGTTCAAACAATGATTCAACACATCCCCCAGCACTATTTACACTGCTCAGCCCCAAAATCCTGACACCAAATATAACCTTTATTCCTAGAAAAGGGCAAAGCACAGCTCTTGTTAGTGGAGATCAGACAGCTGCGAGCAGCAAACCTCCTGCACCTTCTCTGCAAATAGGATGGGTGGGATCCAGCATTTCACCTCACACCAGCCAGGGATGTCCATGCACCCCAAAAAACTCCTCATGGCAGGTGGGAATTAGATTTTTGCACCTCCTCAGCAGATTACAGAGGAGCATGGACATGAAGGCAAACACACCATCCAGAAGCCTGCCACCACATCAGGTGAGCTGACACACATGGAAGAGTGTCAAAAAATGGGAGGTATGGAAAAGATTTTCTTCCAAGCCTCACCTATCTGTGGCTCAGGCTCCTATGAAACAGACAAAGTAATGTGCCCAAACCTAATCTTCATCTTTTGGTGCCCACCTCGTGGTTATCCTACTTCCACATTCAGGGCATAAAGCACAAAACAAATGCATCCAATGCCTTGACTACTACCTCCAGTTTCCCAGCAAGGTCTGAGCTCCAAACTCTCCTAATGGTTTCATTCCACTTGAAGGAGGCGAGATGGAATGGGACTAATTCCCTCTCCTGCATTTCCTACCTTTGTCCCTGAGATTCAGACTTGTAATTCCCATGACATGGCTTTTCCTCTGCCCTGTGGGTGAGGACCCCTCAGATGTGGCCACTATTAATGCAGGAGAATTGCCCTGGATTCAGCTGCCTGTCCCCCCCTGCACAGGATGCCCTCCATCCATCCATCACATGTTCCCGCTGCATCCCCGGAGCCGCGCGGGAGTCCCGGATCGCGTGGTGCGGGTCTGACGTCAGGCCTGACGTGTTCCATTACTGCACACTTTCCTGCCTCTCCTCAAATGACACAAAGCTAAACCACTTATTCCCAGTGACCCACTTTCCACAGTAGAAAACCCAGGTGAGGCACTGCAGCCTGTTTACATCAGGAATGGGGGTACCCGACCAGCCCCGTGGGCCTCAAGGGCTTTCCCCACTTGGGCTCCCAGTGTCCCAGTGATGCTGGAGAGACAATCAAGATGACTTTGTTGGCTGGACAGCCCACTCCAAGCTCACCATGAGCAAGCCCCCAGGTCTGTCTGGGATCTTTCCTGGCAGGAATCAGGCATACACTGGAATCTGAGCCAAGGACAGGGGTCTGAGAAGTCGGAAGTTGACATAACTCCCTAATTTCACCTAACAGTTCCAAAGTAAAAAGTCTTAGTACACCCCCCATCCTGTATTTCTGTGAACCTTTACCATTAACCTGGACCTTCCAGCCTCCCTGAAAACCTCAGGGAAATCCTCATAGGCCAATTAGGAAGTAACAAAATTCCAGATGCTAAATTCTACCTAAACCAACAACAAGAATGCCCAAACAGAGGAAGGGTGAGGAATCTTTAAAAAATCCTCAGCTGATGGAACCAACTGGAATTCCTGCATTTAAACCACACTGCTGACAGAAAGGCTGTTTAAAATACAGTAATCCTTTCTTTACATTAAGACCAGGAATAAAATGATGCTTTTAGCAGTATTTCTCCCCTAAATTATCAGCCTAAAAATAGGAATTTGGCAACTAAGAAAAATCAACTTTATTTCTTATTAACCTTCTGCTTATCAGCCCCAGCATATGTGAATAAATCCAATTAGGGAAACTTCCTGATGGTTGGAAAGCAGCCTTCCCACAGGGCCCTCTGAGCTTCCTGGTGCTGTCAGCCTCGAGCCAGTGTGTGTCTGTACACACATGTACATGTTTAAATGTTTGTGTGGGTATAAAAACACAAGTATTGATGAGCATCCAGGACTTTTTTTCCCAAGGCAGGAGTTAAATGCAGCAGCTGAAAGACTAAAAGCCACCCAAACTCTCTCTCAGCGTTCAACTCTGCAATCTGCTTCCTCATAGAAACTCTGGAAAAAAGCCTCATCTCTCACCATCAGTTTCAAGTCATTTGCCAAACTGTGCCTTTCCTGCTACTCCAGCCAATAAATCCCAACAGATCAGGGTCACAAAGGACTGCAGGCATAAACCAGTTTTCAGCCACACTCCAGCAGCAATATGGAAATGACAGGAGGATCACTGTCCAGATGGAAAAGCCAGGCAAGAAACCTGTTCCTCAACACAAGGCAAACACAAATCTTTCTCTAATTCTCATTCTCTGCAGCTCTGAGGATAATTCTTGCCCATCAGATGGATAAGAATCAGAAGACAGCAGAAAGGGCCCAGCTCTGTGAGAACAGGGTCACAGAGGGACTGTGCTCAGAGAGCTGCTGCCGTGAGAAAGTTCTTCTGCCAAGGACCACATTCATCCCCTGGCTCTTCCAGGGCCAGTGTGGAGTGTGCCAGGTACTGCTGGAGGGAGGAATTCAAGGGTTCTCCCTCCCCTCTTTTTCTACAAGACAGCAAAATGAACCCTGACATATTCTGGGCATGAAATCCAGGGAGTAACAATAAGATTCCCTGAAATACAGACTGCCGAGACAGAGCAGGAATCGCAAAGTCTTTTAAAGCTTATTCAGGGCTGACAGAATGAATCAGAGACTACAGTTCTCTGCATTAAAAGGAGCAAGCTATCTACTCTTCTGCAGCTTAAGGCTCCCCTGGCAATCAGTCTTTGCAGGATCCAAAAGCTAATCTTCTCCCCTCTGCTGCATCAGTTTAACCCCACAATAACACTACCACCACTTTTATTCCCTAATATCCACTCATTTTTCCTTCAATACCTCCTGCCCAAAGCCTGAAAGAACACTAGGGCGTGAAGGACCTTGGGGACTGCAAACAGCTCTGCAGTCACAGCACCCAGCAATGAGGCGCCATCCTCAGAGCTCTCCCCTCTCCTGAAACAGGAAATGGCAGAAAAAGCCTGGCAGCAGCACGGTCCCCTCTGCTTCTTTGCTAGTAGAAGATCCTGGCATTGGAATAGCTGCTGTTGGAAATACAGAGCATCTCACCTGCTGGGGTCCCAGCAAAAAGCCAGGCCCTCTGGATCTGCAGGGAGCTGGAGGCAGTGCCCTTCCCTCTTATCTTCTGCCTTGCAGCAGAAAAGGATGAACCAGAAGCTAAAAGCAGCACCCAAGGACAAAAGTCCCCTGGATTCCCACTGATGAGGAGCAGCTGGAAAAGTCACAGCCATTCCCTCCCCAAGCAGGACAAGAAATTCAGTGCTTCTGGATGAAAATTCTGTATGAAAATTAATTTAGACAGTGATTGTTCTGCCGGATCAGAATATACTGTGGAGAGAAGTTATCTGTTATGGGAAGGTCAAATTTGCATTCAGCTTATTAAGGACTTTACACAGGTTATGGGAAGGGGATCCATTCTGCAGTTGTACTTTCCCATTTCACTGGGAGAGAATTTATTGCTAAGTTACTAAAATAAATTCACACAATTTAATAGAAAAGCTGCAAGGAAACAGGGAACTATTTAAGTGGTGGTATTAAAAGTCTTATTCTTTGATAATTCTTTAAACAGCTACTTATTAAACTAATAAAAATGACAGTTACAAATATTCTAGAATACAGAATAGCTGTTAAATCCTTGAGCATCCCAGTCCATGCCTGCAACACAAGGATCAAAATTTCTAAGAAAAATACATTTTTAATTCTTTTTGTATACCTACTCATGTCTCTGCACACCACCAAATCCTCAGGGTTCCAGCTGGCCCTGAAAGCCACAACTCCCTCACAGGCTTGGCTACAGAACCTCTGGAAATGTGGCAGGGCACAGAAACTCCCTCAAGGAAAGAGGGAGTGTAGAGCTCTGCCATCATCATCATCATTCCTCCTCTCAGTGTACACCCCCAGGTCTAAGCACTCATTAAGGATTACAGCACAGAATCCAAACCTTAATTACAAGGCAGCCTCTGTTGTGGCAGGATAATTGGGGGACCCTGGAAGCCAACACGTCCATGGTGGGTGATGCAGTGCTCTGAGTTAACAGTGCTATAATTATCCCATTACATAGGGAATCATTTTGCTACTTAAAGACAAAGTCAAGGGACATTTTAATAAGACTCTTTAGTCCTGTCTAGAACATGAAGTAGTTTATAATCCTATTTTATTACTCCTGGTACCCTTCTGCATAGAAACCATTTGTGCAACTGCATGTATAAAATATACATGGAATTGCATCCATACACATAGAATCCCTGATGGTTTGGGTGGGAAGGGACTTTAAAGTTCACCCAGTTCCATGGCAGGGACACCTTCCACTATCCCAGGCTGCTCCAAGCCCCGCTTGGCTTTGGACACTGCCAGGGATCCAGGGACAGCCACAGCTCCCTCTGGGCACCCTGTGCCAGGGCCTGCCCACCTTCCCAGGAAACAATTCCTTCCCAATATCCCATCTATCCCTGCCCTCTGGCAGTGGAAGCCATTCCCTGTGTCCTGTCCCTCCACCCCTTGTCCCCAGTCCCTCTCCAGCTCTCCTGGAGCCCCTTTAGGCCCTGCAAGGAGCTCTGAGCTCTCCCTGGAGCTTCTCCTCTCCAGGTGAGCACCCCCAGCTCTCCCAGCCTGGCTCCAGACAGAGGGGCTCCAGCTCTGGAGCAGCTCCGGGGCCTCCTCTGGACTCTCTCCAGCAGCTCCAGGTCCTTCTATTCCTGAGGGACAGGGGGCTGAACGCAGCATTCCACACGTGTGTGTTTGCTCTGTAGAGAAACCCATGAATTTATGTCTTCTCCAGGTCTGAATTTCAAGAGCCACAGCTCATCTCAGGACATAAATCTTCATTTTTCTGCAGTCCCATCAGTTCAAAAGACCTTTCACTGCTTTCCCCAATTCAAAGGCAACTCATCATTTACTAGAAATAAATAGCTCTGGCTGTCCAGGAACATTTGCTGGCACTTCCAGTGCCTTGCAACAGAGTGGGAACAGCAGTTGCTCTGTCTCCCTGTGCACTTGGAAGCATTTTAAGCCATCATGCTCCTCCTTCATTGGTTTGTTCATTCACTGAAACAGAATCACAAACAGACCTCAGACCTGCGCTTGCCCAACTCTGTGTCTCACTTTCAGTCTAAACAGCAAATCTGGATTACCAAAAACCCAGGAAGGTGTGATTCTTTACTCACAAAGCTGCTTCCATAACTCCCCTGTTATTTAAGGGGAAAGAAGTCCCAAATCATGTGATGTAAGGTCAGAGATCCTTCAGAACCTCAGCCAACAATTCAGCTCTGAGGTGTTGCTCGCTGTGTGTGGATTACAACTCCCACCGGCACCCTTTTGCCAAGGTTTCCCAAGACCCAGGCAAGTGCTCCTCTAACAAGGGTGCCTTAACAGCAGCCACTCACCTGTTTTACATTGTATCCTGCTTTTGCACTAGTTTCAATGAACATTACATTCAACTCTTTGGCTTTCCTTTCTCCTTCCTCAATGGACACTTGTCTGGGGAAGAAAAAAAGAGTTAGGAGAAAAAAAAAACAAACCTGGACAAATACCTTAATAATTAAGATTTATTACACTTTAAAAAAAAAAACATAAAGTGCTTTATCTCAAAGCACTTAAAGAGTTTTTTTTCCTGTATGGGATGTACAGCTGCTGACAGGTATCACCACTTCACTTCCATGGCACACCTGGCTCCCAAAGCAGAACTCAGCATTCCAGCAGAACAGCCAAGTGTTCACCCCCAAATCCCTGTCCTGGAAGCTGTGCTTTTATGTCTGAACAATCAGTAATACAGTGCAAAAATAACCATCAAAACCAAACTGTTTTAACAAAGGTCCAAGTGTAACCATCTCGTATGGGAGGAATTTTGTCCCATTTCTCCCTGGATATGTGTTCCACCCATTAAGCAGAACATTATTAACAACAAATATTTGTAATTGGTTTATTCATTCACTGGTGTCAATGTAGTGGGCTGTAGTCAACAATCCCTTCTCTCCTAACATCTGTACAAGCTGGTGATGGTTTTTCAACTCATTCAAGCTTAGCCAAAAGAAAGAGGGTTTAAAATTGGGATTTCTCTAGTCACAGCCATCTCCAGAAAAAAATAAAAACAAAACAACATTTAAATATACTCCTTAAAATAAGAGCAATCAGCAGCAGAGTAAGAAAAGCATTTGAAAGCTGGATTATTCCTCCATACCTCTTATCTGCTAGATCTGTTTTATTTCCCACCAGCATGATGATGACATCACTGCCCCGTTCCGTTCTGACATCATCGATCCACTTTGTGGTTTGCTGGAAGGAGTTTACATCTATCAGAGAACAGTGGAGAGGGTTATCACTGCAGGTGTCCCTCACAACACACCAGGAAATACATCTGGACTTGGAAAGAAAAGCTTCACATTCTGTGGAGTCGGCGGAGGAGGGTGATGAAGAATCAGCGAGTGAAACCCTGAAATCTCCCCCACTAAAGGACACGGAAGCTCTGGCATTAATTTCAGATGGGCAAGTGCTTCATTACAGGGGGTTCAAAGCCACAGAGGGAACTGACACCATCTATAATTTGGTTTTGACAGCACCTAAAATGAAAAGCCTTATCAGTGTGTTTCAGTTCCTTATTTTTTAGTTCAACATAGAGTGTTTTCTATAGGGAGTGGGGATTAATTTTTGCACTCTACAGTGCTCCTGGCTTGTGCACCTACAGAGGTTCCTACAGTTCCACTGCTTCTCAAAATCCTCAATCCCAGCCTTGCATTTTGTACACTTGATTCAATATTTTTTTTATTTTCTCTAGGGAATCCCAGGGATATACAACACAGCAGCAACTCCGGTGGCACTGAACACTTGCCTTCAAAACAATTTCTAAATCTTTGCATAAAACCAGAAGCAGAAATTTAACCTCTTCACAGGCATTTAATGCTACATCCTTAAAAGCTGCAAGGTAAGAATTCCAGACTGTACGGTGCTTGAGAAGTTGCATCCCACAGGAAAAAGGAGTTGGAGGGAAGCTGCCACAGAGCTCAGCATTTGCCAGTTAGTGACACAAAGAGCATCTGAGCAGCCAAAGTAGTTTTAGTACTTAAAAAGGGGGGGGGCCTCTGCAGCAGTTCTTGAAAAGTATTGATTTTTTTTTAATGGCTTCTACTGCAAAGTAATATATTGCGAGCTAGACAGCCAAGACTTGATCACTTGCCAGTCTTAATTCTCTTTACTGCCTGGCAATATTGAATTTGCTGGGTCAGGAAAAAATTCAGAGTTCACAGCTAACCTGTAATTTTAGCTCAAAGGAAAGTGCCATTTTTAACAATTAGAGCTTTTCTAGGTAAAGCCCCTATTTCTGGCCATTATCTTCTAGTATTTATAAATCAAAGGACAAGAACTTATGCATTTGTGTAGAATTAGGCCATTGTTCTCAGTCAGTTCTGGTTTAGAACTCAAACTGTCTGAAGGCTTAGTTCCCCTAAAATAGAATTTCTGCTCTTTGTCAATGCAGGAACTGGTTAAGTTAAGGGGTGTCTGGACTGAGGGAAGGGACAGAAGGAACAGGGCTGAAGAAGCACTAATATTTTAGTTGACAAAAATGTACATACCTTAGTAAGAAATGAAAGAGCAATTGTTAAAGGGTAAGGGCTTAGTGGTAAGTTTTACATCTTGCAGCATGTGAGAGTGGCTGATTCCAAGGAAAATGTGATGTTAATGCGTTCTCCCCGCCAGCCCGTGCCCAGATTTCATTTGGTGGGGGAGGGTGAATGAAGTGGAGCAAGCTACAAAAGTCTCCAGTTTGAGAATTCAGATACCCATGGACATGAAGACCAAAAGTCACAGGTGATGTTATGACCAAAAGGCAGATGGAAGAGTGCAACGAGAGCAGGCAGGACTGGAGGACTGAAGAAAATGGGATAGGGCAGGGTTAAAATGGCATTTGTGAGACAGTTTATACATCATAACAGCAGAAACCACGGGGCTTGTGTGAAACAAGCAAAGAAACCACGTTTTTGTCATGCCAGGATGAAGCCCAAGCAGATGACATGAGAGGACATGCAAAGCTAAGCTAGAGGATGAAAAGGGCAGAGTATTAGAAATGCAGAATTCCCCCCACTCACTTGTGATATCATAAACAACAACTGCAACAGTGGAGTCACGAATGTAGCTAGGAATCAAGCTCCTGAACCGCTCTTGACCTGCTGTGTCCCATAATTGCAACCGTACCTAACAAAATCAGTCAAACAAGCAAGAAAAATAAGAAAAAAGGTCAAACCCAGTGCAAAATACCTACTTGTGATATCGTAAACTACTACAGCAGCAGCAGAGTCACGGATGTAACTGGGAATGAGGCTACGGAAACGTTCCTGACCCGCAGTATCCCACAGCTGCAACCTGATCTGTGGGTGGGAGAAAATTAAAAAAGCCAAACTGCTACTAAAAATAAAAGAGTAAAGAAATGTTTTACTTCTTTTTTTTTTTTTTCCCCAAAAAAAGCTAAATAAAAAGGATAAACTCATGCAGGAGGTGGCTGGGGACTGGGAGCACCAGGACACTGTCTCCTTACAATCTCTCCCAAGGGGTAATAGCAGCCAGACATGTGGGGGGCAGTTCCCAAAAAATGCTTCCCTTCCAAAAGAGAAGGAGTGGAATGGCTCAGCTTCCAAACTGAGAGGACCAACAAGAAAACTACAGCTGAAGTGATGGAATCACCATCCCTGGAAATGTTCAGAAGTGTGTGGATGTGGCACTTGAGGACGTGGGTTAGTGGTGGCCTTCTTGCAGTGCTGGGGAATGGTTGGACTTGATCTTGGAGGGCTCTTCCAGCCTCAGTGATTCTGTGAAATGTTCACCTGCAGTTCTCCCTACACCAGAGTTTCATGCTCTGCTCTCCTTCCTCAGGACTCATACAGGCAACCTCCAGCAGCATGAAGGATGGTTGCTGGTGGAAAAGCTGGGGAAGCTATTCATATCAGTTTTTCGAGGATAAAATGCTCCTTGTAACTCTAAACTGCAAAGTAATAGGCACAGACAGGCTGAATGGCTCTTACCAGCAAGGTTCTGGAAGAAAAGGCAAGACACACTAAAAGCAATGTGTATGGCAAAGTGTGCAAGAGCCACTTTGACCATGGGAAGCATCCCTCATCCCTCAAGCACTTTCCATGCAATCCCATTTATTGGGGGTTTATCCAATCGCATTTATTGGGAGTTTATCCAGTACCACAAGCTTCTGCAGCACTGCAGTTTTGTTTCTGCAAATAGCTCAACTGAGGCTGAATTTCTTAATTAAGAATCTGAGCTCATTTGAAACCACAGCCTTGCTTGCACAGAGGAGTGATTTCACTTGATGAGCTAAAACTGCACCAAGCAAGGAAACTAGTCTCATTTGTGAACTCATCAGAGGCCACCTTCTTTTTAAACAAGGAGTATTAAGAAGATGGAGCCAGCCATTAACTGGCCACATCTGGCAATTTATATTTTATCTTCCTGTCTTGCAGCATCAAAAGCTGAAGGGGTTAAGCACGGTTCTCCTTTCTCCAGACTCCCACCATCATTCACCTCTTAAACCATCTGTACCATCCCTTTCTGCACAGAGGATGACACTAAAGCACCTTGTGCCACTCCCAAACTGCACCTGAGAGCCCTGCACACACGAACCAAATGATGATTTCCCATCCCCACTGCTGTGTCTCCACAGCACTTGTCAGCCGGGAAGCAGCTGGGAGATGAAGGCTCAGCCTGTGCTTCCCAGTGATCTCAGGAGTGTGGGCTGCACAAAACCAGATGCTGGTCCTTGTTCCTACTGTTCACAGAGAAAAGCAACAAAATCTTACTCACTGTTCGATCCTCCAAGTACATGGTTTTCGATAAGAAGTCAATGCCAATTGTTGCCTGTGAAAAGATGAGAAAACCAAGAGCTCTTAAAAAAATGTCAGAACACCTGCAGTGATTTTTCAGGGGAGAAGCAGCAGCTGCAAGAAAAACAGGTAGGTTTTTTTATTTTTAAGATATAGCTTGATTCAATAAGCAATTTATTTAATATATCCATGACCAGAAGAATTTCTTAAAGTACAAAAGGTTTAAACGTGACTCCAGTTCATGCATCTTGACAGTTAAATCCACACATTTATTTGGGTAGCAGCAGGGATTTTTATACATGTGACAAACTGGTGTCCCCCAGCTCAACCAGGATATGTGGGCACCCGGTCTTCCTCCCAGCTGCCAAATATCTCCATGGATCTTCACTCTTCCAGGCAGACTAAGGCAGACACCTACATGATCCCTAACAACCACTAAAGCTTGGTTCATCCTAAAGCAGCATGGCTGCACCCAAACTTCCCAACATCAGTGGGAGCTTCCTAGAGAACATCTTAATGGCAATGGGAAGCCATTCCCTGTGTCCTGTCCTTCCATCTCTTGTACCAAGTCCCTCTCCAGCTCTCCTGGAACTCTTTCAGGCTCTGGAAGGGGCTCTGAGCTCTCCCTGGAGCCTTCTCCTCTCCCAGCCCATCCTACCACAACACAGAGAAGCAGCACTATCAAAGACTGGAATCCAGCACACTCTATATACCAGACTTTTACTAAAATAGATCTTCTATGATATGTGACATGTGGGGCTACAGCACAAAGGAAATAATTCCAAACATGTCCGTGGAGGAGAATCACTCCTAGTAAAATAAACACCTCCAATCACACAGTTTTATTCCAGGTGTTTGGGCTTCTGACACAGTACAGCAAGTTCTTACTGATAAGACAGAGGGACACAGCTGAATTTCTCTCATCCAGCAGCGAGCAAAAGGAATCCAATGCACAGCACAGATTTTATTAAATGGCAGCTTTCTATTTTTAACAGCTGAACATAAAAACCCCATGTTCAAATGATAGCTTTCAGAAAAGTATGCATTCAAAATCTGCCAGAAACGTCCAGAACAAGCAGATCGTCCCTGAACTCACCTCCCGCTCCAGTTACCCATGAGCAGGGTGTGATGTGCATTGGCAATAAATACTGGGCTCTCAGGGGTCTCTAGAGAACTCTGGGCATCTAAAAATGTCTATTTCGTGTTGACAACAACAGGCAGGGCGATTTTGGACAAATTCCTGGAGCTTTTGTGACTGATTCCTTCTTCCAGCTACAGCACAATAGGAGGTATGGCCCCATCTCAGTCACAACTCCAGGAAAATCAAGAGGTTTGGATGAATGGCTCTGACCCAAGTCCATTAACACCCAAACTGGGCAGGCAGCACTGATACCTAAATCCAAGCTATCTTGGAAGCCCTTAGGATTTCTCACTGTTGTGCCACTCACTGATTTTGCAATAATTCCATGCATTACATCAGACCACCTTTTCATGGTGACACCCATACAATCCTAAAACACATAGACTCAAACCTTCTCAAGGATTAACTGGGACACAAACTCAATAAGGAAAAGGAGCAGTCCTATAAGAAAAATACTGGGGGGGGGGAAGTCCCAGCTTAAATAGAACAACTGCCTTCAATGTCCATGCAATTACAGTGGGAGGAATCTGTGAAGACATTTGCTGCCTTGGGAGCAGTGAAGTGTGCTCCAGCCCTCCCACACTGTGCAAGCGTGGCTCTTCCCACAGCTCAGGGAGAACTCCACATCTCGTTTTTCCTAGCAGCAGCAAGGAGGAATTACTGAAGGAGGCAGGAGGGAAATCTCTCAATTTAATGAGATCCTTGGGTAGACACTGAGAAACAGGAGAATCACGTTTCCTTTTTTTTTTTTTTTTTCTTTTTTCTATTACCTCCTCCTCCCACCCCCCTAAAAAAACCTTCCCAGGCACCAAGGAACAGATTTTTCTCAGTTTCGTGTATCCAGAACATCACCAACTGTAACCAAGTCATGAAACATGTTCTGCTTGGAAGAGACACACTTCAGGAAACTGAAGTACTTTTATATCTCACCACATTTTGGGCTCATGCTAAATTCTGGGAGTGGGCAACACTGACTGTTCTCCTGGATCGCACACTGCTAATTTGTAAAACTGATTTCTAAACATCCTAATTTTTTTTTTTTGGTATTATTTTCTAGCTTGTGTCAACATGTTGTTTAAAAGAGCTGGGTACCTGTTATGTTACCCACACAGAGGGATTAGATCTGTGATGGTCTTGTAGAAAATGGTGGGAGAAAAAACAAAAAACCCTGGCAGACTTAACAACTGCTATTCCCTGGCTGCACCTTGGGTATTCCTTTAGAACCACAGCTCATCCTGCTGCAAGCAGCAGGTAAACTGCTGGAGCAGAATCCAACCCAGAAGTGCCACTCTGGCAAGTGATTAAAATTAAGATTTTACAATTCGAATCCCATGGTCAGTGCCCCAACTCGTCTGGAATGACTTTTCCTGCAATGGAAGACACGGCAGCAGAGGAGTCTTACACAAGACAAAAACATGGATTGATTTACCTGGTAGGTGTTGTCAAAGCTGTCATACATGAACCTGGTGATCAAGGAAGTCTTCCCCACTAAAAGAAGAAGAAGAAGAAGAAAAAAAAAATGGATTCAAGGACCAATTTCAGAGCAAATTTTAAGCAACTGATTTAAAACTGGTTTACTGTGCCCAAGAGATCCAGTTTAACTTCCTGCAAGGACAAGAGCAGTTATTTACAATTGTAATTTTTTTTTTTTTTTTATCACTCACAAGCATCACTCTTAAATATCTGTGATTTGAGATGAAAATTAATTTCATTGCTCTGTTTTCTACCAAGTCATTCAGTAATTTGAATAGAACTGAATGAATTTAACAGCCCCTATAACTAATTATTAGCAACAAAAAGCTCTTCTCACTCATAAAACATGGGAATTATTCCCTTTAAAACCCCACCATCCACACAGCATGTATTTTCTACTCCTCTAAGACCAACACAACAGCAGAGCTGAGCCAAAGCCTAACTCATATTTTCTAGGTTTTTTCCTTCTCCTACATCTTCACCTGGAGGGATCATCAAGATATACAGGAACATCGCCAGCTGCCTCATTTTGATGTGTATAAATCCTCCTCATTGCAGGCCACTTATATAGGAAGCAACTGAAGTTACTCAGGGCTGCATCACCTCCCAGTGTTTTTTCCAACCTCCTTGCAGATGGAATTTGCCATCTCCCAGTGGCAGAGCAGAGGAACTGTGTGACTTGTGTTGGACACCAAACACTGCAGGCGCAGATAAAAGGTAAGAAAGAGTGCTCGAGGCAGAGCTTGTGTTCTCCAAGCAATATTGCAAGGATTTTAGTTCTTTGCCAGGGTGACCATCCAGTGAACACAGGGATTTAAGGTAACATTAAGGTCCCTTCCAACCCAAACCATTCTATGATTTCTGGGGTGAGTTTTTTGGGGGGGGTTGTTGGTTTGTTTTAGTTCTTAACATAAGAGTGTCACCAAAACCTCCAATCTCCCAATTAAGCAGCATTATAATCTTCAGTTAACTCTGACAAAGGGCTAAACAAACAGGAACCCAGCAGACAGCCTCGGAGAGATAAGGTTTTCCCATGTCAAAATCTGAATTCCCATGTGAATTTCTAACATATTCTGCTCTGGAGGTAGAATCAGGTTTCCCACAAAGTTAAAAAGCTGCCTTCACAAAGGTAGAGCAAATATTCCCTTCACTGAGTAGGTTTTCAGAAGCAGCACATCCCAGATGGGAACGATTCCTGAATCCCTTAGTCAGATTTGTCCCATGGATGTGCTGAGCAGCTCGAGCTGGTGCAGGACAAACAGCCACGAGCTGCTGTGAGGGGAGGAGGGATTCACTCCAGACCCAGTGACAATCCTCAGGAGACACAGGCAAGCAAAGCCAATCCCTTCCCGCTGCAGCACAGGCTGAATCCCAGGAATCGATCTGCAGCATCGCAAACAAGCTGGTTTTCCTCACATGGGCACTGATGCAAATAGCCCCATTTAATTCTTCAGTCTCACCCAGGAAATTATTTGCTTTGGTAACTCATGACCCCTGAAGGACAATGAAGTGTTCCAGAAAATTTTTCCCTTCTGAGTGACATGTCTTGGATGGGATATGTCCACAGATCACAAAATATGAAAATGTTCTGTTTATTCCTGGAGCCTCCCTACCCTATCTTCACGCATTTCACAGAAAGAGGGGGGAAATAAGGTACTGCTTGGCTTGTTTATATTTAAATATTCACTTCAACCAACATTTGGAGAGAGCATCCTAATGGACTTAGTTCCAAGACATTTCTTCTCTGAACAGACCCAGGTTTATGTTGACAGGCACCAGATCAAGATGGTATAACACCAACTGCTCAGAGTTTTAATTCCCTCAATACTGAGGCATTGCCATTCCTCCTTTTAAAAAAACCCAAACTGACTCCTTTTAGAAATCCTGGCAGGAACGAAAGCCCACAGTTCCCACTGTATCTCTAATTTCTGTTCCGCCTTGCTGGCCGTATGTTTCTCCAATTCCCAGAAGGCATTAATTTGGGAGCGACTGCAAGCAAGAGAGAGGATGGATTCAGAATTCAAATTCGTCTTGGAAAATGCCAAAATGACCTCAAGAGGCAAATGAAGCTCAGCAGGGAGAAGCAGAACAAGGTAATACACAGAGACAAGAAAAAACAGCTGCTTAAAATCCAGATGGGAAACAACTGGATAAGTAATCCAGGGGTTATAGCTCAAGGAACAGATAAGATACTCAAGACTTCAGCTTTCTTTCATTAAGATGTTGGTTTGGGTTTCTTTTTTTAATCTAGTGAGTTAATTTAATCTCTTGGAAAAAATTCCACACACTAATGCTGTCCAGGGCAGCATTAGTCAGCAATGCAATATCCTTTAGGCCAAAATATTCCTGGTATGCTGCTGGAACAATTCCAAGAAAAAGGTCAGTATCGCATCCTTGGAGGGACAGAGATAGGGGAGGAAATGCTGCAAATGAGGTTTGCTTTGACTGGACACACTGACAGCTGTGCTACAGGAAGCAAGGGAAGATCTCAAACAATTCATGAGCTGAGAAGAAACTTTTTGTCAAAAAACCAGGCAGCTTGCAGAGTTCATAGCAAGCAGCTGAAAGGTGAGGGGCAGAAGTGACTCACTGCTCAGGAAAAGTTATCTCCAGCCACTTTTCCCTCTGTAGATCAAAATCTAACAGCTAAAAGCTGAGTCCAACCACAATCTGAGCAGGAAGGGCACAGAACTGGGAAACTGAGGCAACTAAACTTCAAAATAACTTTTTCAGCTGGGCAGTGGATTCTCCTCCCTTCCTTGGCATGCAGAGGTCTCAGATGTCATTCCACTCTCGGAATTTACATCCAAGGCATCTGAGAATCTTTTGAAGAGAAGGGAAGCCAAGTAAATAAGTGATTAACCAAATAAACCATTTGTTTCAACACCAAACCTGAACGTCAGTTCTGGACATTTTTCTGTCATTAAGAGGCTGAAAAATGGCTTCACCAGATGAGTTCTTGGCTCCTTCCAACTTTCCATCCAACAAAAACTCCACATCAAAAAGCTCCTATTCCCACAGTTGTGCCTCAGACACCATTCCTTAGATGATTGTTGTGATTATAAAATCCTAGAAGGTTTTGGATTGGAAGGGACCTTGAAGACCAGCTCATTCCAACCCCCTGCCATAGCCAGGGACACCTTCCACTAGCCCAGGGAAGTTGGCTGTTCTGATATATAAAATTAAGAAACTCCTGAAAGGAAAGGTGTGATCACTGGTTCAGCACAGAAACCAGCAGACGCCCAAACACCAACACCCTCCTCAATCAGCAACCGAATCGTGGCAGCGAACAGCCAAGTGCCTAAACACGACTGAGTTAAAAGATGGGAAGATGTGAAGTTCCTATCAGTGGAACTGCCATGAACCAGGAGGGGCTAAATTCCAAGCCTTCAGCTCATTGAGTGACCCTGATCGATCCCCTTTGTCTGGGAGCCTTGAGCCCCTGCTGGGCAGGGATTTCACAGCGAAAATTCAGCTGCAGGATGGAATCAATACGCTGATCCCGTGCTTCCAGCCACTTTGATCTGACAGCGGCTGCTGGAGAGATTCCAAGGTCATTCCATCTGATTCTTGCAGGCTGCCTTTCCCAGCTCCTGGGGATATTGGTGTGTCCAGCAGCAGCCTCCACACTGACACTGATGGATGGTGGCTCCCACAGCTCCTGGTGCCGCAGCAGCGCCGTGCTGGGCGCTCTAACGAGGCACTGGGGAGGAGGGCACAGACCCATTAGATAACACAAATCACCTCCCTGCCAACACGGGATTAGAGGGTCATTTGTTGCCAGAGTCTGCAAAGGGCTCAGGCATCAGCCAGGAGTGACCTGCAAGGAAAAGTAATTGGGATTGTGCCACTTGGACCGTGTGATGCACGAGGAGCAGGTCTGACATCCCTCTCTCATTTCCTCAGGCATATCATTCTAGAGATTCGCATCTTGTCCAAGGGCTCTTCTGGAGAAGTCACATTTAAATCACTGACTTCATCCTAGTGGTTGTTTAGAACTTTCAAAGCATCAGCAATCAGGAAAAAAAACCCCCAAGAAATATCTTGAAAGTAAAATAACCTTAAAAGTACCCAACATGTCCAGCCTATTCAACTGGAAAACTGCACTGGCCTCTCAAAGTTCTCAGAAGCAGACCCTAGCTAGGAGATCCAACCTGCTGAAAGCCAGAGGTAAAAGGAGGAAGATGAGGAAAGCCTTCTCCTCACATAAAGAGATAACTCACAGTGTAATCCCAAAGTTTCACTTGCCCTTTGCATGATTTGATTGAAGGATGAACCCCAGTGGCACTACAACTTTCTTTCATAGACATGCTCATCTCAAAATCTTTACTGGAATTACTTTGTTCGGAAAAAAACAACAACCCATGGCACCAGAACAATATATTGAATTATGAATGCCTCAAAACCATTTTTAGATTTGTGTTTAAAAAGAAGCCCCAAAAGGAAGATGCACAGAGTTAACTTTAAATTATCTGTGTGAGCCAGTAAGAATATTTTTAGGTATGCCATTCTCAGCACTGGAAACAGAAATGCTGTAATAAAGTGATTAAAACAGCTTCTTTAAAATATAATAAAAACATCCCCTATTCTCCTCTGCTCCTTGCTGTCAAACAATGGGAATTTCACCTGGTTCCCTCTAAGCAAGAAACAAAACTCATTCCTTATCCAAAGGCACTGACAGAGCCAGCAGACTGCATTCATCCAAAGAATTCTCAGTAAGGTGAAGTTTGTCTCAGTCACAGTGAGGAACTCAGAGGATGGAATCCAGTCTAGTCCCAGGGAGCAGAGCAAAAGCCACAGTAGAAGAGGTCTCATCTCCTCACTCTAATTAAAGGATTTTTTTACCCTGATTTTTTTTCCTTATTGATTCCACTCCTACTCTGTTGTCAAACCTATTTTTCTGCCATTTATGTCCATGATGGGAGATGAGATCAGACAAAAGGACCACCTGAGCCAATTTTTCACAGTTTTAAGTCCTCAATAATTTTTTTTAAAATCAAGAAAAAATAAAATTAATAGAAAGCCTGCAAAGTATAAATCTTCTTGAAATCCATGCATGGACCCTGCTAAGTAGCATAAACAAAATGGTTCAAACAGCTCCTTTTAAGATCATTTATTCCCAGCCTTGTTAAAGATTTAGGTTATAAATTATACTGTGGTCCTATTATACAGATGTGCTTTATTAAGAAGGATTTAAGATTCTGTTTAGGAAGTTAATGCAGAATATCCAGAGAGTTACAGGGAAACAAGACCCAAGAAAACATGGAACAATTTAGGCTTGTTTTATATAATTTTTGGAGTTCAAGAGATGCTCCATCATTTTCTACTTTAAATATGCTTCATTCCTGCGAGAGAACAACTCACCTTGATTTTAGCTGATTCTGGGTTTGATACTCATTCCAAGCAGAACAAACAATGGCCTGGAGCTCGTGGCAGAGATCAAACACGGAGATCAGGCAGCGGAAATTAAAGCAGTGACAGTGAATCCTCTGGCTCGGTGCACAGGGAGCACCCTCTGAACACAAAGTCCCCTCAACACAATTCCAGCAGTTTTATTCCTTCTATTTTATGGGCAACTCGTCTAACAAAGGACATTTGCAGCTGCATTGCTTCCCACAGAACCAAAGGCCAGTGAGGATCAGCACACAATATGCTGATGCCAAATATTGGTATTTAGGTATTTCTTTGGCAGTTCAGGACACATTTTGGTGCACAAGGACACTTTTAAAATGCAAGAAAATAAATTATAGAATCATAGAACTATTTTGGTTGGGAAAGCCCTCCAAGATCATGGAATCCAACCATTCCTCCAGCACTGCCAAAAACATCACCAACCCACGGCCCCAGGTGCTGGATCCACAGGTCTTTAAATCCCACCAGCAATGGGGACCCAGCAGCTCTCACAGGGCTACAAAACAACACCCACAAAGCAAACCTCAGCCCCAAAATAAGTCAAACCCCTCCAAGAACTTACACACAGGCTGCAGAACCTGCTCCAACCTGCTCTGAACCTCCTCCAATAAAAAGCAGCCACAAACTGCTGGCAGCAGTTTGTCCATGATTGTAGGGGAAAGGAGGACAGACAGCAGAGCAACCACCTCCAAAAGGGGGTTTTGGCAGTTTATTTGTGGAGGTTTTATGGCATCCTATTTTGAAAAGGAACTCTAGAAAGGCAGACACAATCAATAACAATGTCAAACAACTGCAGCTGCTCTTTTTAGACCAATGAATCCCTGCCAATCCTTCATTTTTTTTCAGGTCACCACCACAACAAAGCTTTTATTTTGCCTTTTAATTAAAAGCATTATTGAAAACTGTCTGATATAGTCCTGGATCAATTACTTTGGCTTCAGGGATTGCTGGCAGCCTGGAGCTCTCAATTTGAGAATCACTGGCCTGTACCCATGGAGCAGAGGAGGAAACACACAGAAATTCAGCGACTGGCAGTGGAGGATTCCTGTAGTCCAGTGCCATTCCCAGAGCAGCCTGTTCGACCTTGGTGAACTACAGCGAAAGGTGGACTTGGCCTTTTCCTATTTTCCACCTCTATTTCTTAGCCAGCAGTTGACAAAGCCATAAGAAGTAACTCTTCACAGCCATCACCACAGTTATTCAAAGACTATTTATTTATTAAACAAAATTTAAAACTCTACAGAAACCAACTAGAGAATGCAAGAGACTTTCAGAAGCTCCAGGTAATCCTGAAGCTTATGGATGCCCTGGAAGTGTCCAAGGCCAGGCTGGACAGGGCTTGGAGCAACCTGGGATAGTGGAAGGTGTCCCTGCTAATGGCAGGGGGTGGGACTGGATGGGTTTTAAGGTCCTTCCAACCCAAACCATTCTACAATTCTGTCATTCATGGGAGAGTGTTGAGCCTCTAAAAATTAATTAATTTTTTTAAAACCCAGGTTTTAACCCCTTTCCATATGATCAGTAATAGCACTGTCCCAGTGCTCCATTATCAATGAACCAGTGGAATAACCAAACTGGCCTCTTTCCACTGCCCTCTATACACAGCCCTGAATATTTTAAAGTACTGAGAGATCCTGAACAAAAAGTTGATTATATGCCCATTGTAAATTCAATTCCCTTAGTCCTTACCAAGATTCTATCTGGACTGGACTTTTCAAGGCAAGATGAGACAGTTTTATTAGGGCTGAAGGTGGAGAGATGAGTTTTACTCATTTAATGAAGCAAGAAACAGCACAGCCAGAATTTTGCTGCTGCTGAGGAAATTTCCATTTTCCTTTTACCCTGTGACAATCAGGTGCCTTGAACTTGGTCGGCTCTTTGTGATGGGAGAATTTCTGAGCAAAAAACCTTTTAAAGCCTTAACATCCCAGCAATTCCCAGCAACTTCCCAAAGCAGAAAGTGTGACATCAGCCTTTAGCTCCCCAGCCAGCCTTCAGCACTGGTAAAAAAAGCTGCACTTAGCAAACTGGAACAGACCCTAAGCCAGGGATAGGAGCCTAAAAGGATGGTGGGAAGTGCACATGAATATTTATGAGTGTCTGGTGCAGAGCAGCAGGAAGGGAAGCATGGAGTGGAATGAACTGGCATGATGTAACAGGGAATAACAAGGAATGACACCTACCCAGCAGATGAACACACAGAAAGCTGCTCTGGGAATGGCTGGGATCATCTGCAGCTCGTTCCCACGTGCTGCAAGAACAGGGATACAAAGGAAGGGGCCAGACCCTTTGCACAGGAGCACCATTTTAAACTCTAAGGATGTGAAAACAGCTGCCGTGATCCTGCATTTCACATGCTTTTTCTTCCCAAGACAGAGGGTATAACTTGATTTTCCTGAGAATTACACCAAAAAACATCTGCTCTGTTTGTTACAGCCCCAGGAAAACAGGGGAGTGCAACTCCTCAAGGCTCAGGGAAATATCCTTTAACAGCACCAGAGCTGTTTGCCACTCAGGAGCCTGAGACTCAGCCCTTCTCCCTGGCCACCACCAAAGGCTCATTTGTAATGGCTTCTGAAAGAAATTCATAACACTCATTTCAAGCCATGCCAAAAATTAAGTTTCACACACATTTGGCATCGTGTTTAAAGGCCTGCCCTTGCTACTGAGAAGCAAATAGGAAACAGAATTTTGTCGCAACCCAGTTGTCATCAGAGCAAAGGGGTTTTAGTTCCAGTCAATCTCTCTGGGCAATAATCCATGGAAACAAGAGTTTTCATGCCTGCCCCTTCCTGTCAGGCATTTCCATCATTTACAAAAAGGGACCAATTACTCCCTTATCTACAACAACCAGTAATCAAATGATTAACACTTCAGTAACTGCCTTATAAAAAAGATGATTATGAAAATATGTGTTAGCCTGAAAAGCTCATTAATTCTCATTCATTCTTCTCTTTGGGCACCTCAGAGCATGTTCACAGTGTTGTTTTCCACAATAATTCATCCAAGACAGAAGGAAACGGAGGCTGATGCACTTTTCTGACCTAGAAAATGTTTTTTCCCAGGGTGTTGCTGACAGCAGTGCCCAGCAAAGGCTGTAACTCCACTCCCCAACTTCTAAGTCAAATTCAATACAATACAGAAATCAAGGTTTTATTTTCTTTCTTTCTTTCCAAGAGATGTTTTTCAAAATCTACCAGTTCAAGGCTGCTTCATGTCTTAAATTTGAAGGTCTCAGCCTTGCTTTATATTAGGTATACATCTGGATAGAGACAAACACTTGGAATTGAATCTAGCTGCACATTAGTCTCTGTAACTAGGAATGCAGAGCTAGTTAAAGTTATTAAAAATCTGCTCTCTTTTTCCTTCAGTGAGAAAATTTTCATTTCATTCCTAATCTTGCAGTATACATTTTCCTGGTCTAATTCCTGCTGCACACTCCTGCAGTTTGCTTCAAATATTTGGCAAAAGAGTTATCACAGAATGGGTTGGGTTAGAAAGGACCTTTAAAGATCATCCTGTCCAAGCTCCCTGTTGTGGTTTTCATTCTAAACAGCTCAGGTGAAACTTTTCTTCCTCAAGGGAACCCGAACTCGTATTTCTGCCGCTGCAAAAGATGTGAGCAGACAGTGACAAGTGAGAAAGGCCCTTGTTCCTCATGGTCACATCTCACCTGAAGGTTCCTCCTCCCACTCAGACAGCTGAGCTGGCTCACTGGTATTTACTGGTCCATCTCCAGTGGACAAGAAATTGCCTCCAAGAGGCAGAGCAGCAATTCTCCCAAAGGATCCTTCCTTTTACACAACCATTCCCAGGCACACTATGTAAAAACCCAGGAGGGTTTTACAGCTGACAGCTACACATTGAAGGACAACCAGAAAAAAGCCTGCTCTGCCACTGATCCAAGTATTCAGTGCCATATGGATGTATTTTATGCAGTCCCTGGGCATTTTAAAACCAGCAAGAGAAGCACAGAATTGTCACTTGTATTTAAAGCTCAGCAGTAGCTAAAGGGAAAAAGAAGAGGCAGAACAGAGTATTTTCTATTATCCATCTTTTTCTAAGGCAACATCAGCCTGTTAGCTGTCTACAGGCAATTCAGAATCCTGTTTTATTTAGCATTACACTTTTTTCTTGAGGGAGATGTCAGTTAGTTTTACCTGGTATCTGTATTTCTCAGAAATAAACTAAGGTACAAGGTAAGACTGATCATGACAGGCCCCAAGGTAGAAAGCACAGCCTGGACACACAAAGCTGGAAAAAGCCCCCCTTTGCATTTTGGGATGTGAAAGGATCATACAGATCAATAAAAATGTGTGGAAACTCATTACAAGTTTAATGACAAACTCAGAACTCCTTCCCGCTAAGCAAATCCTAATCAGCACAGGCAGAGTTGATAAAAGTAGAACAATATCCATGATTATTAATGCACAGGCAAGATTTCCTTTGGGATCTGCACCAAGCCTTGTGACAGGGACAAAAATACCCAGTGATAAATAGCTTCATTAACTCTTGTGGGTTTTGTCAGTAATTAGCTTGACTCTTCCTCCCAAAATGGGAAATAAATGAAAGAGCACAATGCAAACAAATCTTGTTCTGTTTGCTCAATCACAGCCACGAAGAAATGAAACAGTAAAAACAGGTCAGCCTCTGGTTCTGTCTCAAAATCACACTTGGGAGTTCTTTTTAAACAACTAAGGTGCAGACTGAAAACTTTTCATATAAAAACTGGGGTGTTTTTTACCATCTAGTTGTAGGAAAGAATAATCAAGAGTCAACCCCTCACTGCGGAACAGGAAGGAGCAGATGTATTAAATATAATAATTCCATTACTCTGCCAGTATAGGAAAATAAAAAACATGGAAATGTTACCTCCTAAGCACAGCTATAAAAAAATCATTTTTAAATCTACGCCTTATGTTCTAGAGATGAAAACCTCTTGTCTGCTTTTCTGCAGAGGAATTCCAAGCCAAGCCTGTAACATAACCAGTGCTATTTTCACAGTCTGAAAGGTTTCTAAAAGCAACAGAGCCAAAACGAGTGTCACAAGTGGAAGACCTCCAGGCAATCCCAGTTCTCCTCCTCCAGGATAACACCAAGCCTCTGGGAAGTGACACAATGCCACGTGAGGAGCCAGACTCACAGTTTTCTCTTGAAGGAACAATATCTCCCATGTTCAGAGTGCTGAATCTCCCATCATTTTGTACAGAAGGGGCAAATATTCTGATTAAATATCGCTGAAGGTAACTGAGGTCTGCAGAAGTTAAGTCCTGCCCATTTCTGAATGCTGAACGGATTTTTTAAACTTAATTTAGGTTAAACTGGTGTGGAAGTCAGAAACTGTCTTCAACTTCCTATAGCTAAGCAAAGTAGAAGTTTTGGCTTGGAGAAAGAGCCTTGGAATCCTGTGAAGAACTGAAACCAAAATCCTGCAAAGGAGTAAATGAAATATGCACCTGGAACAACGGGGAACAGCAGGAGCAGGAAGGGAATCTCATGTGCCAATTGCTGCCCAGGGTGGTAAATGTGGTTTCATTCAAATGAGAAAGAACAAACCAAAGATAAGGTAACCAGAAGATTGAGGTTTGGAGTAACTGCGCAGATAAGGAAAACAAAAGAACAGGGAGACACAAGAATTTTGCCCAAGCCTTAAGGGATGAGACAAAGCACCTAAAGAGAAGGTCCCAAGCAGTTTTGACTCTTAAAAGGTGAAGGACAAATGTCACAAAAGCATGGAAAGCTCCAAAGACACGATGAGCATCCAGCTGTGTCCCATCCTGTGTCACAGCATCAGGGCAGAAATCTTGGCCCTTTGGAGGACAGGGATCAGAGTGGAAAGTTAAGATCTACACTACAGTGGCTGTGAGGAAAATCCAGACTAGGATGCCTTTCACTTCCATGGGGATGAGTTTAACATCAACCCGAGAGCAGCAGTTGTGGATGATACACTCATGTTTTCATGGATATTGAGCTTGGTTAATTAACTAAAGGGTACTCACAGGTCACCTTTACATTTCAAAGACTTCTGTGCAGTCTCTCATTATTTGCCAGGAATGAAAAAAAACCTCCAAAACTGTCAGACTCACAAGGATAGTTTTTCATCACAGCCTGAGGACTTTGCTTTCCTTCGTATCTTACATAGTTAAGGTTTTTAAAATAGTTTCCAGTGAGGTTTCAAATATTCTCCAAAGGACTTTACTGCTCACAAAATGCCTCAGAACCCTCAGCCACAAACATTGGTAGGACGAAGCAAAACTTAGAAATATTGTGAGGCACATCCCAAGGAACTTTCTGACCAGCTGTGGAAGACCATGGAGCTACAGAAGAAGGAAGATTTAGTAGTCCAGAAATCCATGTGACCACAGTCTCTACCTAAAACTTCTTAGGACCAAAGCACAGTGAGTGGAGGAAGGAGCCCTGAGCTGTGGGAGTCCCAGGTGGACCTGATCAACAACTCAGCTGTTGCAGCAGAGTTGTTTGTGCAGCACAAAGTGGAAAGAGGAAGACATTCTGTGCAAGAGATGTTATTGGAAGCTGCTCATACATCTCAGAAACTATTTTTTGTAAAGGTGATGAACAGCAGCAGCTCTTGCAGTCACCTCTTTTTGACTCCTCATTTTGGTTTTAAACACTGGGTTTCACCCTGAAAAGACATATTCTACAACTGGACTGGATCCTATCCCCAATACTTAGCTAGGTGATACTTCTAAGTACATTTCTGTGAGAAAAAAAAAACCACATTTAAGATCATATTTGTGAGGCAGAGGAGTTGGAGAATGACTGGGGAAAGGAAGGAGGAACAGTGTTAGATCCTGGCCAGTGACATCCTCTTCATTCAAGCTGCAGTTTAGCTGGGAATGGCTGCCTGCTCCTGACCCAGAGTATGAGGATTCACAAGACTCAGTTTAAAATCAAAGAATGAACAAATCCTATGCACCTCCATTAGTGCAGACAGGCACTGAGGGAAGCACATGCAAAATAGTACTAGGAAGTCCCACTGGAGAAAGATTAAAAGTATTAAAAGTATTTCATATTCCCGGCAAGTCAGTGACTGAAAGTTCATTCAGGCTCCAAAACAACACCCGGATTTGCTGAGGCAAAGCACAGCAGACTCTGGTACTGCACAGCTGTCTCCTGCCTGCAATTCCAGTGTCCTCCAAGTGGGAAGGGCTGAGCCATAACCAAGAGTGCAAGGGGTCAGGTGACATTTACTATTTCCTCCTTCCCAAAACAGCCTGCTCACTATCGCTCCGATAATCCCAACGCAACACTGCACATAAACATCATCTTAGTAACTCAATTCTTGGACGAAGTATTGATTTTGGATTACACTGTTTGGGTTGAAATTTCAGAACAACTCAACTTTACTCCAGGTTATTACAGCTTTGCTGTGAGCACAATGAGACAAAAAAAATGGTTTTAGAGACACCTCCAAAAGTTCTGTTCTATTCTATTCTATTCTATTCTATTCTATTCTATTCTATTCTATTCTATTCTATTCTATTCTATTCCATTCCATTCCATTCCATTCCATTCCATTCCATTCCTACTCTATTCTATTCCATTCCATTCCACTTGCTTCTCACACAAAAAATTGACCTATCAAGTTTCAGACCCAATACTGAAGTTTTATTATTATCATGCAAGGGTGGCTTAATATTCACTTTATATATGATGGCAGTTAAAGCCCACGGGGATGAAATCACTTTTTCAAGTATCTACTGCTTCCAGATTCCATCATTCTAACTTTCCATTAAAAACCAGTGCAGGACTGAGCAAAAACCCACCAGGAGACCTTCAGTAATTAATCATTCATAAGATCCAATTTTTACATCCCAGTATTTTATTTTTTAAACACCTAATTATCTGCTTGTAAAAGGCTTGAAAGAAATAAAATGCTACATATGGAGATCAAAAGTAATTAAGCCACTCTGGACAGACATTACGTTGGAAGGGTGGATCTGCTCTGCCAGGAGTGGTTCTGTAAAGTGCAAATTCTATGTGGGCAAAAGGGGAAGGTGCCAAGAGCTTCTCCATCACCAGAAGCACAAGAGATCCCTTCAAATGATTTCCAGATTTACAGCCACTTTAAGTCCTCAATTTAAGTCAAAAACTAAATGTGACAAAATCATTTTGCAAAGAAGAAGTCGACCTGAAAAACATAATTAGGAATTTCTGGTTTAAATACCTTTAACACAGTATTTGTTCCCATAACAAACCATATTCATGGGCAGTTTAGACAGAAATCTGCATAAAAATCCTCAAACAGATCAATGTTTCCCAAAAAGTAACTTCTATTAAATAAACTGCAAATGATAGGCTAATGCATCATCTAATATATAAACTCTCCTGGATTCCTCATAGTTATATTCCTGAGGCAGGAGAGAGAGCAGCAGCAGAGAGTAGCCACCTGAGGATGCATTTGTGAAGGGAAACATTCCCTGCCTTGAGCACTGAGCATTATCCTGATGCAAGCTAAACCAGCAGATGCCAGCATCCAGCTGAGGGAATCCAGGCATCGCTTCCCTGGATCATGTGCCAAATGGAGCCCTTGGAACAAGCTCCTGCTCTCTTCCCAAAGATGTTTTGCCCTTGAAAGCACAACAAGCACTGCTAAGTCAGCCATTTCCAGCGAGGAATTAGAGAAGTTTCAGGAGACCTATTAAAATGCAAGGGATTACCATCCCCTTCCCTTTCCTCCATCCTTAAACTCAGTTAGATTTTGCCTAATGTTTCCCCAGCACCATTATCCCACTGGCAAAACAAGCAAATACTTCCTCCTGCTGCCTCCTCTCCTGACTCCCTACACTGCCACAAAGAAACTTCTGCTCTCTTACACTGTGGTGACAATTTTCCTGCTGGGGGAAGGAGAAATGGAAAAGAAGGAAAGGAAAAGAAAAGAGGAGAAGAAAAAAAAGAAAAGGAAGAAGGAGGAGAGAGCTCCATACAGCATTCCCCTCAGTGATTCCATCTTATTCCCACAACCTATCACCTCCTGAGTAGTACTGGAAGAATTAAGACCTGTCCTCTGCTCTTTCCACGGAGGAGGTGCAGAAGAGCTTCCACAGGACCCCCTCAAACTCATTCTCCAGGCAGACACACAGGTGAGTGTTTCTTCAGAAGCAAGTTTGGACAAGATCCTAAAATAATCCTGATTTAGGGTCGATGCAGGCTGGCTTATGAAAAGGCAACTGGTAAGGAAAAAAACTGCCCAGAGCACATTCATTAAGCACAGCTCTCCTCCAGGCATCTGCTGATCCGAGCTGACAGGGATGGCTGTGGAGAACACCTGGGGACTGCTGCGAAAAGAACCGGAGCTGCACCGACACACACGGGTTTGTGCACATGATGCAACTCCCTGGCCAGGCAGAGGGAGAACAGCTGGTGTAAAATACAGGACATGGACACCAGGGTGTGTGCAAGGGCAGCACAGAATCCTGGGCTTTTGGACCAAAACCACCCCAACCACAATTTAATTTTTAGCAACAGAAACCCAAACCATGTAGAAACTGAGATCAGCACAGCTGAAGGAGCTGCAGGCTCTGGGCTCCTCAGTCACCTGTATGGGTCCAGGCAGCACAAATCCCTGATATCAAGGATTCAAGGAAGGATATCCTGACAACACACTGTCCTTTTCTCCTTCACATCTCCTGTTCCTGAGCTGCCCCAGCTCTTCTCCTGGGAACTGGGGCAGGACAGAGGCCATCAGACACTCGATGCTCGTGCTGCGTGCATTGCCCGGGCTGCAAATTAAGAACTCCAGGATGTTAAACCTGTTAAACCTTTAAGGATCTTAAACCATTACATCAATTACCAACTTTTCAATGGGAAACTTTTCCTCCAAAATCTTCCTCTTTTCCTCTAACTTCTTCCTGAAACACTGACCCCTCCACATGGAGTTTCAGCCAGCTGACAATAAACTTGCTCCTTCCCAGCTGTGCTTCACAAATGCCTTGGGATGAGGCCACGGAGCCTGAAGAGTCTGCAAACCCAAGGTCTGATATTCATCTGTATCAATTTTAAAAATAAAAATAGCTAGTCTTTAAATGGTAGAAATGTGGTTCCAAATAGTAAATGGAACAAGTTCTGTTGGTGTTTTATTCTGATCTTTTCTAGATGAAAGGATATTCCAGAAGGAACTGTGGGATTCCACAGAAAAATAGAAAGTGTTTAGATAAGAAATTGGGTTTGGAGCAGAAATTTCTTTAGACAAGAATTATCTATACTCCAACTGGGATACAGTATCTCAAAATAAATACTCTCCTCCAGCAGTATTTTCTAGAAGAACAATTCCTTCATATTAAGGACATATACTAGTTAAGTTCCTATTTAATTGTAATATTTATTCTCTAAGATTGGTTTCTAACTTGAGCAATTCCTTGTATAAACGTGCACAGAAAATATTTTGGGGTCTTCAGCTAAAAACTTAAAGCTAAAACGAGCTCTAAGTGCACCATAGGCTTGGCTCTGGTCTTTAGGCAAGCAGCTGAGAAGCATCAAATCCAGGGAAAAGCACAGAGCTCTTCTGAGACATCTTAAAAACATCTCATGTAGGACACTTCTTCCCCTCCTCCAGTTTCCAAAAGGTAAAGCTAAAAAGCCTTTGCTCTTCCTGGGATCTGGAACCAGGCAGGCAAAGCCAGATCTCAAATCTCTGCCTCGCTCTCAGCCGTGCAAGGCTTGTACAGACTAAACAACCATTTAAAACATCAGCCATACAGTTCCCCAGGGAAATTTTTCTCTAGATGGCAGGATTTACTGGAGGCAATGTGTAGCAATTCACACAAGGCTGGTTTTGAGTTTCCTAAAATCTCTCTTGCATTTTTAAGCAAAAATGTAAAAATTCCTAAGGCCAAGGAATTTATTTTTAACTGTAAATTACTCACTGTGACAGTACAGAGTCCGCCAAGCCTAGAAACAGAGGCAACCCATGAGCCCTCTGCATTTCACCAGAGAGGGGGGAAATATTTTAACACCAAACCAGCTGATGAGTCAAGATACTGGGAAAAGCTTTTTTCAAGTCTGCTGTTGCACTACAGCATCCAAATAAAGAGGTCAATTTTATGGGACACAAGTGTTTGATCTGCCTACTGTTTATGCAGTGTCAGGGAAAAATCCCCATCCTCTTCTCCAAGTTGTGGTTTAAGAGCAACTAAAAATAAAATTTTTTAAAAAGTGGAAGAGAATTATGGTAAGGACTGTACACTGGTGGATAAAAACCACTCTGATGACTGCCCAGTGAAAAGAGACCAAAGATATCTCAGCTAGGGAAGAAAAATGGGAAGCTGGAAGAACAGAAAGAATAGGAACATAATTATGATTTGAATACATAAATATTTAATATTAAGAGGAAAAGCTGAGAAGAAATTACAAGAACTGGTGAGTGAGTCTGGCAGTGAGAGACTGGAATAGACCAACCCTGTGAAAATCTCTGTCTAAAGCATTCCAAGGACAGAAAAAAAAAAAAAAAGGGAAAAAAAAAGGTTGGGATTTCCTTGTGATGATACTCCACCTGTCTTCAGCCCTCGGCCCCTCCTCCAGCTGTGTCCAGCTGCTCTGCTGAAGGATCCACCTCCAGCTTTATCCCCATCAGCAGCACCAGCTCAGCTTGAAGAAGCCATCCTGGGTTTAATGTGGACACAAGTGACTTTTCAGCCATTTTGAGTGAGCCAAGGACAAAATGCCCAAAAGTTGCTCCAGAATCAAGTAAGGCGAAGGGGAAAAGAAAAAATAATGAGGTACTACAGACAAGACAAAGAAGGCAGCAAACCTCTAGCATGAAGACCTGCCTACTGCTGCCAAGGAAAGTCAGAAAGGAGCCAGAACTTCATTCAAAAGAGAATGTTGTCCATTCCCTCCACCACTCAGACACCCATCCACTGGATGATTCCATCATCCAGCCAGTTCGGATTTCTCTACTAAGCCTTCCTTCCATCAGGCCATTCAAAAAAATCATCCTGCCACTGACAGCAAGGGTTCTCACAGCCAATTCTGTACCAGCAGAGAAGGACAGGAATGAGTATTTTCTACTCCCAGAAAAGGCAACATCTCTATTAAAAAAAAAAGGAAGCTGCAGAGAAAGACTCCTGCACTCACATTAATCCAGTGCTGTCTGCCCACTCCTATGCAGCTCCACAGCCTCTGCAGGACTGAAGTCCCAACCTGTTAACAGGAATTCTCTTTTCCCAACTCCAACAGCAGCTACCTACACCCCTTGGCAAAGCCCACACTGACAGGGATCTTGCCAATCCTGCATCAGCCACTGCTTGGAGCTTTGTCATGGATGCTGCAACCTCCAAGGGCCCCTCTTATTTTACCTACACAACTATTCCAGCTTTAATCCCCCTTCTCTTTGTGTTGCACGTATCAAGAACATTATGAAAATTAATTTGCTGTAACTCAAACCTAGACAGGGACATGGACAGGAAGCACAGCAGGAAGCATTTAGTGGAATGGAATAAACTGGCCCCTGCATTAATTACAGAAATGCTGGAGTGGGTTGTTTTTTTCTGCAGCAATTGCTGATTGCTCCTGAAGAAGCAAACCATTAAAGGAAAGTCACTTAGCAGGATAAATGGCACTCGTCTATATGGTGCAAATGTTAATAGCACAGAGGTTTAAAGGGTCACAATTCAAGACAGAGAAAAGACCAGCTGAAAGTTAAGACATTTTCTCATTAGCAGGTTTAGCCGCCCCTTCCTGGTTCTGGCCGTTGTCTGAAGTCAAAACACTGCTCATCAGTATTGCTCCAGAATTTCTTCCCAACTCTCTCAATTCTGGGAAAATATGCTTTAGAGTTAAAGCAAAGCCTTAATTCTGTGTGTTGGTAACACCTACACATGTCTGGATGAGAGAACACTACGAGCCTGCGAATCTCGGAATAGCTGGGTGGCATCTCCAGGGGATACTGGCAGCTCCTCAAGGCATGGGGACTCTTCCAAGTGAGCCCCAAAACCCCTGCTCATTCCAATGGCAGCAGCTGCCACGGGTGACAGCAGCACGTGCCCATCCCAGTTTACAGGGGTGCCGCAGAAAGGACACCAGGGACACAAACAGATAAGTTACACCCTCGCTCTGAGAAGTCAAATTAATTAAACGCACTATTGTGCTGGACAGCTGAATAAGGACTTCCTTCCCAAAAACTCCTTTTTGCCAGACTGAACAGGAGGCAGCCAGAAGCAAGCAAGGGGCTTGACAACTCAGAGCTGACACCGAATTTATTTATGTTTAATTTCACACAATATTTGCTTCCCAGATTACCTTTTTTTTTTTCTTTTTGTGATGCACTAGGCTTCATTTGGATAAGAGCTAAATAGGACTGAAATACACAAAAAGAGTCCTTTTTTTCCAGTTAATACCCCTCAAATATTCCAGAACATGGCTTGAACATAAAAGGAAAATATCTGACATAAAATAAATGATGGAATTGTTCACTGTCCCTGGGCCTTTCATTATATTAGAGCCGGAAGAGTTGGGTTTATGCTGAGGGGAAAACAAAGAATTCATTTAGCTTTTCAACTTTGTGTGAGCTCAGTAAATAAATCAAGCAAAGAGACCTGAAAAATTTTACTTTTACTGCAAGTCCACATCTTGGCTGCTGTTTGTTTGCCAAGACACACATTTTTCATTTAAACTACTTCTACGAATAGTTTATATCAACATGTCAAACCCATCATCATTTTGATGGTATCTGTTAATTTTCAAAACAGTGCTTTTACAGAAGCTCAGGAGCATCTAGGTTGGAAAAGACCTCCAAAATCATCAAGTCCTTGACCAGCCAAGGATGGGACCCGAGGATCTCAGAGGTCTTTTTCCTGCTCCATACTGGGAGAGATGCATCAGCATTTCCATACCTGTCCAGAAACATTCATGTATTCCAAGGTTACTGTTATTACAGGCCTCACAGAAAAATTTTGGAGGCTGACTTGAAAAATCTCATGGTGTTCATGTTGAGACACCAACAGGAGGGTTTTCCAAAGCACTGAAGGGTTTAGCTGGCTTGTTTTGGTTGGTTCGTTTGGGGTTGTATAACCATTAGTGTTGTACACAACAGGTACTTGTATACGCATGAACACAACAAAATGCTTTTAAACATCTGGGCTAAATTAGCAGGTAACTAAAAGGCAGCTATTTCCTCACAGACTGATTAGAGAAGACGCATCTTTAACCATCACTGAAGCTGAGAAAAATGGCTGTTGGCTCTGATAATTCCCAAATGCCGCATCATCTGCTAAGGTGGGCTCAGATGAGCTTCCCTGCCTTTGTTTCCCCATTAGTCCCACTTACAGCTTCAGCAAAAGCTTTCAGACACCTGCTTTGCAGAACCTGGATCCAGTGCCAGGTACCACCACCACCCCAAGAGCTGCAGATAGAAAATCCATTATGTCGCATCAAGGAAAAAGATGATCATTTCCTTCCAAATCACAGATTATTTCTGAGATGCAGAGAGAAAAGCACAGCAGAGTTCAGAAAGGCACAGCTATTCCTCCTTTCAAGAACAGACACAGCTCCTTCAGAGGCTTCCACAAATAGACAGGGATCAAAAGGCACTGTGAGAACAGGCGCCACAAAACGCTGATGTCTTTTTCTCTGTGCTTCTTCCCCATGTTACCGTAGGAAAGGATTTTTCAGCAATGGAGAAGAGAAAGAAGAGAAATGGTGGAGTTCATGATCTTTAGGACAGTGAGGAAGGACCAGACACCAAGCACATGGTGCTATGAAAGAATCCCAGAATAGTTTGGGTGGGAAGGGACCTGTCAACCATTAGTATGTTCCATAGTGCTGTTCCCACGACTGACCGCTGAAGAACACGGGTTAAGACTGAGGCAAAATAAGTAATTGAGTACCTCATCCTTCTCCATATCCCGGGTAACCAGGTCTCCTGTTTCCTTCCAGAGAAACCCCACACTTTGCCTGGTCTTCCTCTATCGCTACAGAAGCTTTTCTTGTTGACCCCTGTTGGCCAAATTTAATTCTATCAGGGCTTTGGGTTTCCTAACCTGATCTCTGGCTGCTCAGACAATTTCTGTGCATTCCTCCCAGGCTACCTGTCCCCACTTCCACCCTTCCAGGCTTCCATTTTGGGTTTGAGGTTGTCCTGGAGCTCCTTGTTCATCCATGCAGGCCTCCTGGTGTTCCTGCCTGATGTCCCCTTTGTCGGGATGCATTGCTGATATTCCACTTGCAGACATGAAGCCCAAGTTTAGAAACTCATGGAAAATTCATATGGTCCCCAAAGAGAACCCCAAATATCTGAAGGCCCAGCCAGAGGAAAACCACAAGGTTAGGAAATTAAGGAGAGGGGAGGGGACAAGCTTTTAAACCACCAGTGCAACAAGGTAATAGCTCCCTGGAGTTTGTGAAGCTGAGAATTCCTTAGAAACAAGGAGTTTTAGGCAGCAGAGAGATGAGTCTGTGCCTACAGTGAGCAATGCTACACCAGCCTCATGTCACACACCAAGCACCTGCAGCTCCCCACTTATCTAATGAGACACATCACACTGCTCAGCAGTGCCTGTACCAACATCGTTATGCAACAGAACAGCTCATTAGTGCTTTCCAAACAGTTATATTTCAAAAGTTATTACACTGCACTTATCAGTGGGCTTTCAATATTAAAAATCTCAGCTCCTGATTAAAAAAAACCAAAATGCAACTGGTTCTAATTTCCTTCAAGATGTTATGCAGACATCCTAGCACAGAGAGACAACAGGGAGTTCTTTTGCTTTCTGTACATGTTGGTGCCCTTCAGACCTGCTTGCCAATGAAAGCTGCAGTAGAAACACATGTGACGAACAAATATTTCTGTTGCAGTGCCCAAGCACTCAGTTCTGCCCACTCAATCAAAAAAAAATCCATTTATTAAGAAGTGGAGGTGTTCCTATGCAAAGAAGAACGAAAAAGGTTATTAATATTTGAATATGTGTCATATTCACTATAAGTTACCCCAATGTAGGTGATGTGTCCACTCCCTGATGTGACCCAGAAATCGGAATTCCTTAAACTTGAGGTATTAGGTCTGATGAAAATTACCTGATAAAACCGGATCAAAGGCAGTAGGAAACCTACTTCCCCACACACAATAGCTCTATTTAATCCCTCAGCACAGAGCTCTCCCTGCCTTTTTAGCAAAGATTAGCATATTTAAAACTGCTAAACTCTGTATAATCTTCAATCATTGAGAAAAGTAATTCAATTAAGGAGAGTGCTGGTGAAGTTGCCTTCTTGCTAGCCAGCCAACGCTGTATCCTTGTACAAGTTTAAAAAAACAGAGATGGAAAGACAAGATTCTTCTGGCTGGGCACAGATGATGTTGCAGGCTCATGATGCACCCATAGCACATGCAGCAAGTCCCCAGGCTGGGCCTGGGAGGGGCGTGGGGGACACAAGCCCCAGAGACAAGGAGGTTTTGGGGACTGAGGAGCGAGGAAAATCAGCATCTTAGCATGAGAAAGAGCATCTGCAGCTAGTGCTGAACAGCACGAGGCAGAGCCACTGCAGTCCATGCGAATGCTGAGGGATACGGCACTGAACTCCCACAATATGGCTGAGGAGAGCGGAGAAAACCACACACTGCATCCACTGTGCAATCCCGCTCTCAAATGGAAATAAAACGCCCAGGGATGCTTCTAGATTTCCCATGGAAGTGCTGCAAAGCCTGCCCAGTAAGGAACTGCAGTTTAGATTTCCTCGGCCATAGGACACACGTTTATTGGCGAGGCTGTGTACAGTCAGCACAGGTCTGCCATCAGCCAGCTCTGGATGCTGAGGCAGCTAATGGCCATCGCAGCCCTTTGTACCATTTCATTTGTCATCCTGAAGTCCCTGGATGTAAATGAACTCAGAGCACTCAGCCTCCCCACCAGCAGCAGGAGGATATCTTTAATTATGGCCTTCCAACAGGGCAGAGAACCTTTCATCTGAACAGGACGCAAATGCAGCAATCCAGCGCAACAGTTGTACAAAGATCTCCTGGGTTATGAAAGCTGCTATCCTAAAAACTTTTATTTCTGCATCTCCCTTAACCTCCCAGACAAAGAACAACAAGGTGTGAGCAGAGCCCACTCCAGCTCCCTTTCTGCAACACCAGATTCTTCCGCAGTTTCCTCCAAATAATATGAGGACGTTTATTCCTCCAGGAGCCACTTGGAAGGAGAGCTCTGCATCCTTCAGGCAGTAAAAAAATAAAAAATTACAGGGAATGACATCATGACAGAGACATCTGAAGAGCTTCAATCCAGGAAGGGACGTGTCTCCATCAGAGGCAGACTCATGGAGCGCCGTGTCGGAGCATGCCCACGCTGCAGCACCCGCGGGATGCACGGACACAGAGCTGGCACGGAGTCATCGCCCAGCATCCCAGACAAAGGCAGGGCTGGAGCCCACCCTGCAGCTGCCAGCCCGGCCCTGGATTCCAATCAGCTCCCACCCAGCCCTAAGCCCCAGCCGAGGCAGCAGTTGCAGGGCTGGGAATATTCAGTCGGGAGGATTTCGCTGTGCTGTACCCACAGAATCACTTCTCTCCTCCCTAGGTTTGATGCTACGACTGGGAATGATTTAAAACCTTCCAGTATAAAAACAGATGATTAGCTGAGAGGGAAAAAAAAATTCCTAGAGGAAGCAGATATCTGATGTTATGTCTGCTAGAAGAGACAAGAAATCCACGTGTAAACGAAGAGCTGCTGAGATTTAAGATCTGCACCAGGTGCCACAACCTTCCATGGAGGTGTTTGAAAAGCTTCATGATATTGAAGCTCAGAAATACAGGTAAACAAGCCAGGGATTTTGCAAATGCATGGCTAATATTTCAGATTCCTGTTATCAAATACCTGGGAACGAAACGACCCAACAAAAACCCTGAAAAAAACCCCCAGCATTTTCTACACATGACCCTCATCCAAAATCCTCATAAAATGGCTGGCCAAATAGCACCTTAGCAAGCAGATCAGGTGACTTACCCAAAAAATAATAAATAATCAAGTTGCACTCGTGCTGCCCAAATCCCTGATATGAGATGAGCTGTTTCAACCCCAAAAACACAAAATAAAAAGAGAATTATTTAAGGAACAGACTAAAGGAAATTGCCAACTACAGGTAAATAATTTCAACAGCAGCCTTATCACCAACCTCATCCATATCTGAGTGAGGAAACACCAAGATACAACTAATTTGCCAAAAAAAAAAACCCAACTAGCATTTCATCATGTTCTATCACAGGGACCAAAGGTGGCTGAGGGAGCAAATACCGCGCCCTGAGACAGAAAATATTTTGCACCTATTCATTATGTCATAGATCGCTCAGTATCTACCCAGGATTACCAAAGCATCTCATAAAGGAGCTTTTTTTTTTTTTTTTTTTTTTTTTTTTTTTTTTTTTTTATTTCAGAAAACTCTTCCAAGGGAAAGATTTGGAATGCGGTATTGGAGATAGAGGCCTTCCGCTAAGGAAGGAGGAGACATTGTTTAGGGGTTTTATTTTGTTAGGTTGGGTTTTTTTTCTTTTCTTTTCATTCCAAAGACAGGGAAGAAAACCTCACTGACTGAATTAAATATTCAGAGCGTCGCTCTGCCGAGACATAACTCCATTATGGAGAAACGCTGTATTTACACAGTAAACACTGCGGATTCAGACTCCTGTCCCCCAAAAAAACCCAGAGGAGCTGGGATCGAATGAATCAGCAACTGTTCCTGGGGATGGGCTCCGGTGGGCGGAGGGGGTAAAGCAGAGCTGAACCCCCGGACCCCCAGGAGGGTGGGGGGTGTCAGGGACCCCCTGAGAGAGGCTGGGCCTCGGAGGGGCGAGGAGGGGGATCCCACCAGACCCCACTGAGGGTGGGTGGGTGGAAGGGAGAGGAGGGGGATCCGATCTCCATGAGGGTGGGTGGGTGCCAGGAACGGTGAGGAAGGGGATCCCATCAGATCTCCATGAGGGCGGGCGGGTGTCAGGGAGAATGAGGAGGGGGATCCCCTCAGATCCCCACGAGGGCGGGTGGGTGCCGGAGACGCTCATGGGGATGCCGGGGAGGATGAGGAGGGGGGTCCCGCCGTGCCCCCAGGAGGGCAGGAGAGTGTCGGGGCGGTGGTCCCGGCGCGATCCGGGCGGTGACTCACCGCTCTGCTCGCCCAGGAACACCAGCTTGAATTTCCGCAGCGGGTTCCCGAAGTCCCCGCCCGACGACATGATGGAGGAGCCGCCGCCGCCGCCCCGCGCTCGCTCCGCTCCCCGCGGCGGCACCCGCGATCGCTCCCGCTGCTCTCCGCCTCCGCCTCCTCCTGCTTCTCCTCGTCCTCCTCCTCCTCCCCGGCGAAGGCTGCGAGCCCCGGGGCGATGCCGGTGCCGGTGCCGGTCTCGGTGTCGGCGCTGCCGCCTCGCCCCCCCCGCGCTCCCGGAGCCGGCGCTCCGCCCGCCGCGCGCAGGCGCAGTGGGCGCTTCCCCGGGCTACGGGCCGGGAATGGCTCGGCTTGGGAGGGATCGGGAGAATCAGCCAGTTCCACCCCCCGCCACGGGCAGGGACACCTTCCCCCAGGACAGGCTGCTCCGAGCCTCATCCAGCCTGGCCTTGGACACTGCCAGGGATGCGGGGGCAGCCACAGCTCCTCTGGGCACCCTGTGCCAGGGCCTGCCCACCCCTCACATCCTCAGCATCAGGGTAAGGGCTGCAAGGTGTACCCGGCCTGCACGGGCATGAGAGAGGAGCCAGCAAAGTCCTTAAAACCAAAGGCTTAATCTTAAACTGATACACTCCTTTCAGAGGAGCATCTCTGGGGACCAGATTCCTCACAGGGTGATGTTTCCCAGGAAGGTCAGTGATCCCCACTGTCATCCTTTGACAGTGGCTGCGGGCCCTCCACCTTTTGCTGGAGGGGCCAGCTTTCCCTTTCACTATTTTTTGCCCATTTCCCCCGACTCTGCCGTCAAAGTTCACTGGTTTAGAAGGTTCCCAGGTGCATCCTGGCCCCTCCTGTTTAAACCTTGGCTAGGAGATTGTTCCAGAGCGTCTCTGCTCTAAAAGTCAGATAAATGGCATCTGCTACATGTTTGGTTTTGAAAGCCTTTCTATTTTTGATCATTTCATTTATACTCCCTCAATGTGATTAACTGCTTCACCGAGGGTTGGGGATTTTTCACTCAGGCTGTGAAGTACCAGAGAACTAAAAGAGGAAAATGTGTCTTCAATCAGGTGATTAAATTTAAACAAGTTTTAATAAATATGAGCAGAATCTCCCATCCATCTCCACACCTGGCATTTGGGAGTGCTTCCACATTGCTTGTGTGGCCACTATCCTGCACCACAGAGAAAGGGAATCCAGACTGACAGAGAACTGGCCTGATGTGATTTCAAATATTAAATAGAGATATTGTCCTTGTTTTTGTGTCAGGGTGCATTCCAGGATCTTTCCCATGAGTCCCAGGGAAAACTACAGCTGAAGGCAGAGGAGGAGACACACAAAACAGAGGTTTTCTTTTAAGGTCTATTTGAACACTTCTTGATTGTTTTCATCATCGGATGAGTCTGAAAAGAAGTGGAGGCAAGGCATGGGAAGCCTTAAAAAGGAGGAAAAGCTTCCTGGAGTTTTTTAGTGTGGTACAGAAGAAGGAAGTCATCGAGTCACCTGAGCTTCTCCATGTAAATGTCACAAAAAGGTTTGGAAGTTGTGCTCCTGCAACAGGGATTCGGCTCCCTGGCTGTGAAATGATGCAAAAGGCAAAGAAAGGCACATTCCAGTTGGAAATAAGCACTGTGTCCTAACAGGGTGCTCAGCCATCAGAACAACCTGCCAAGAGCAACACTATCTTTGTATCCAGGGAAAATCGAGAGGAGCCTTTGTGAGAAAGATGCTTTCACAGAGAGAGGAGTGATCTGCTTCCATAAAGCCATAAGTCACTGGAAACCTATCAACTGTGATGTGCAGGAGACTGAATTCTGTGATTTAACAATCCCTTTTGGCCTTGAAATGTATCCACCTATGATAGATGTCAGAGACATTCCTCAGTGGAGAGGTGGACTCGTTTCTCATGGAGACCCAGAGGACAAACAACTCCTTGGGAGGGGAGATCCTTGCAATCTTTTACTGCCCTACCCCAAACTCAGCCTGGGGTAACTCTCCCTCCTCAGCCACCTTTTCTGGGAGGAAGAAAGGTGAGTTCCCAGGAGGGGCAGAGGGAATTAAGGGGTGCAGTCCCACTCCATGGGCACACAGCAGTGGAGGGCAGGGAATTAGGAGTCATCCTTGATCTGCTCTTAATCGTGGTGCTCATCACAGCTTCCCGTACAAATACAGGACCAGCCAGTCCTCTCCAGTCACAACAGCCCCTCCTGAATTTCCTCTGGGGCTTCAAAGGTCATGGGAGGAGAAGCCCAGGCTTCCTGGAGTGGGAGTGCTGGCCTTAACCCAGCTCGGACTCACACAGTGATCCTTAGTCAAGTGTCATTCCCAGGCTGGCTCTGGCTGGGGCTTGCGAGATGGGATCAAAGGGCAGGAAAACATCCACGTGGGCAGTTCTGTCATGTCCTGGGAGCACCAGGAAAACACAGCCTGGAGCTGGGAACACGTGTCCTTGCACTGTGGAGCAGAGAGCAAAGGTGCTGTGGATCCCCTCTGCTGTCTCCATGTGCTGGGCAGGTGGAGACACAAACCTTGTCCTTTCACATTCCTTCTGTCCCCTCCCTGCACCAGCGCAGAGGGGATGGACATCAAGGGTGTCCAGTGTGTGTCTGGAGCTCCAGGAACTCAGAAATGCAGGACAGGGCTGGATCACAGAGCAGGAAATGAACTTGCCACGTGGATAAACTGGAGGGAGAAAGTCCATCGGGCGCTCTGACAGCTCCTCTGACAGCTCCAGCAAGAGCAGTTGGAGCAGTTAGTCAGCAGAGTGGGATATCCTGACTCAAAATCCAGCTCCCAGGGAGGGAACAGCTCCAAGAAGGGGACTCAGGGATGTGGGCTCCAGAGTGAGCATCTGCTATGGAAGAAAGGGGAAACTGGAGCCAGACTGGAGAGAAGGCAGCCAGGAGAAAGGAAAAGAGTCTGTGGGAAATTAAAGGTTTGTGTGGAAGAGGCAGCTGGACAAGAGATGGGTTTTCCTTAGCCAACTCCAGACTGTCAGGCCCAGCAGGCACAGGACCGCAGGCCCATCTCTTCCCAGGCAGACCACTTCCCCACCTCCTCTCCCACTGGGAAATCAGAGAGGAGGTCCCCACCAGCGCAGCCTTCCTACGCTTGGGATTTCGTGACTGTAAATAAATATATATATATATATATATATATATATATATATATATATATATATATGTTTAAGCGATACTGAAGGCTCAAGTAAATGGCCGCCGCGAGGCCGCACTCACGGTGGCCGCCGCACCACCTGGGACGGGGCCGGCACCGCCCTCATGGCCACGTGGCCGTGCCACACTCAACATGGCCGCCGCCGTGATTGACGTGGCTGGAGACCAACCACACGAGGACGAGCGGGGGGGCGGGCCCTGACGGGCGGGGCGCGCGGTGATTGGCGCAGGGCAGGGTGCATTGTGCAGCCGCTGCCGCGAGGCGGCGCTACCCGCTGCGTGTGCGCCGGTAGGAACGCGGTATCCGCCATTAACGCTCGCACCCCCGCGCCCTCCCCGGTGCCTCCTTCGGGACATCAGGGCCCCGCCAGTACGGCGGGTTGTCCAAAAGTTGTCCCCTACGGGAGTTCTCGGTAGCAGGACCGGGGAACTGTCTGAAAATTAGAATTCCTGGGAGGCATCGGTGGGCGGAACGTGGGGAGGGAGCCGCGGGACGGGGGGAGCTGAGTGGCGGAGTACCGGGGCACGGAGGGGGAACGCTTTGAGCGACGGACCGCATCGCCGGATGATGGCGGCGGTGCCGAAGGTACCGGGCATGGCCATTGGGGAGGGGGAACGGGGAAGGACGGGGAGACAGAGGATGGGGAGGAACGGGAACGGAGGAGTAGCCTTGCTCCTTGGGACAGCTGAGGCAGCCCCAGCCCCGCTACTGGAGGCTCTGATCCCACCCTGGTTTGGTATCGGAAGGAAATGGGGGTGATCCTGCGGGGTCCTGACTTTGAGATCGTGCCCTTGATCTGTCTTGGTGCTCCTGGACCAGGAGCTGAGATCCCTACACACCCCTGCTCCCCATCCTCACACATCTAGGGGTTACCGCAACTCTGTTACAACCCTCGTCTCCGTGGGCCCTGTCAGATCCCGTCCCTCTGTGTTTGGACATTTGGGACATCGGTATTTATCCACCACCCTGGTTTGGCGACAGCAGAGCTCTCTGCGGAGGGATGAGCTGTTTCCCTCCATGCATGTGGAGGTGGGACAAGCACGAGGGTTGTTCATGGGCTATCCAACCACTGGGAGCGGTGTCCAAACGCTCCTGGAGCTCTGGCGGCGGCCTCGGGGCTGTGCCCATTCCCTGGGGAGCCTGGGCAGTGCCAGCACCCTCTGGAGAAAGACCCTTTCCCTGATATCCCACCTAAACATCCCCTGACACAGCTCCAGCCGTTCCCTCAGGTCCTGTCCTAGAGGTGTAGTAACCTGGAAGTGTTGGTGAAAATTCCCAGCAGATCTGCCACTCTGTTGTGTTTTAACCACTGCAGGTGCTGTGCTCAGAGAAGGGAGTGTTGCTCAGGCAGCTGTTTGCCCTCAGCAGGTGAGAAAACATAGGTGACCAAAACCCTGCTTTCTTGCCTTCTTTTGGTTTTCTTTCTTGAAAATCTTTTGATAGTGGGGTAAAACTTTGAGCTGGGAGCTGAAAGGGCTGTGGGATGGGGAAAAGGAGGGTCTTTGTGCTGATTGGATCAGGCTGTGCCTTTGCAAGAGGACATTGATTTTTCCATAAGTGAGGAAAATCAGAGATTTTTAATGATTATCTTGTTTCCTACAGATTTTTTTAAATCACTGTTTTGCTTCCTACAGAGCAGCAACAGCCAGAGAAAACCGTCTGTGTGCTGCAGGTAAGGTCTGTTGTCAATCTGGTTTTGAGGCAAAAATTCACTTCCCTCCAATAAATAATAAACATTGGAGTATTTGTGTTTCATTTTTTAAAGCCTATTTTGGACTGGTTAAATAACCAGAACAAGTGCTCTGCCACTTCCTTATGGTATTTTCTAACATTTTTCTCTTTTTTGACCTGTTTTTGGCTAAGCAAGTGGCACCAGCCATGGTGTGACGTAACTGTAATTTGGGGCTCTCAAAGCACCTGTAGATGTTTATTTGCAGCTGAAAACACATTTGCTCTGCTTTCATTTTCAGGTGATGCACTCCTGGGTTGCCACAGATCCTACAGGTCCCGACCTACACATGGAATTGGGAAGTTTAAATACTTGCTCCCAAAGGAGGTAGGCAGAAGGACTTCCCTCTGTGCTTGCTTTCCCAAGGTACTCCTGAGAGGCATATGGATGCCCCATCTCAGAAGGCCAGGTTGGATGGGGTTTAGAGAAACCTGGAATAGTGGAAGGTGTGCCTGCCCATGGCAGAGGATTGGAATGAGATGAGATTTAAGGTTCCTTCCAATCCAAATTACTCCATGATTCCATGAAGTACCCACCCACCACCTGCAGAAATGCTTCTTTTTGTCCAGTACATTCCTGTGGAAGTTAATCAGTAGCTTTGGAAGGGAAGAACCCCTTCCTGATGCTGAGTTTAACAACTGAACTATTCCAGAATATTGTGAGCAGGTCTTACTTGCATGTAACCTTTTCACACTCCTTGGAAAGACGTCCATTTGTGTGGAAGGAGGAAACAACAAGAAGTCAGCTACATTTTAGGCAGGAACTGAAATAAACAGCAGGTTTATTTCTAATGGTTTTACCCCTTTCTTTCTTCCTCTGGAAGAAATTAACCACACTATGAGTGTGTTTTCTGTGCGACACCATCCAAGAGCTGAACATTTATTCCCAACACTGTTCAAACCAGATGATTTCATGTAATTTTCTTTTGGAAAACAGCTTCCAAAGAAGAGAAAGGAAAAAGTGCAGATGAAAGAGATCGATGCTGGCACTGAGTACCAGTATGGAGATGTCAACATCCAGATGACTTCCTATGATCTGTGCCTGGTGGAGCACTTTGCTCAGTATGTCCACAGACTCTGCAACCGTCTCTCAATCCGGGTCAATGAGAGGTAGGAGGAAATCTGTCCCCCTGCACATCAGGGCACACTCCAGTCTCCCTGAGAGATTCCCATTTGGATGTAAATCCAAACCTCTCACCTGCCCTGTGTTCTCCTTTTGTGTATCTGTTCAATTTTGGATGCTTTTTTTACCTCAGGAAGGCTGAAATTTGAGTTTTTCAGGCACTGACTTGAGCAGATTACAAGAAAAAAATAGGTGTTGCATCTCCTTCCTCTGAGGAAAAGGCTTTAAGCCTGTGGGTGCAGAGCCTGGGAATTGCTGACGTTTGCTACTGGTTTTCCTTCATGGTCTGTGATCCAGGCTCTGCACACCACCCTGGTTATCCAAGCTGGAATGAGCTTGGGAAAGCCCTGAAGGTGCTGGGTGAGCTTCCAAGTTCTCCAAAACAGGCGTATTCCAACAGCCACTCCACTGGTTTTAATGCCTGAGCAGTGTCAGGCAGCACCTTGGTGCCTGAAGTGCTCCCAGAGAGCTGCAGGCACTGGGAAAAGCCCTGAGCTGCCACCAGGGAATAAAACCAGTGGTGACTCTCTAAAGTGTGTAGTTTTCACTTGTACCCTCTGAGGCTGGACGTGGTTCAGTGTGTACAGAAAGGAAGGATTTGCCCTTCAGATTGGAAATTGAGGGGAAAGGTGGGCAGTAGGATGGTGCTTGGATGTAGCTGTGGGAATGGGGATGAGGAGGCTGAGGTCTCTTGAGTATTGAGCAGAGTCTGATCCACTCCCAGTCACATTCCCATTAAATCTGAGGTGTCAACAATGTGTTTTGAGTGGTGCATTGCAGGAGCAGGTTTTATTTTGTCTTTTGGGACAGAGCTAAGTCAGAACTGTTGCTTTTATTGAACTCTGAAGAAGTTAAAATTTCTCAGGCTGGTGTTTGGAGCTAATCCAGGTTTTTGGTGGCAGCACTGCTCCAGAGCTTCCTCCTTATCTCCTTCTAGCAGAACACCCGGCCTCTGCCAGAGCCTGATTTGCAAGATACATCCTTGCATAATTTATTTCCCATGAAAAGTTAATCTCCTTCCCCATTCTCTGCTGTGGAGGTTGAGTCATCCCTGTAAAGTAGTGCCAATATCCTGCCTGTCCTAAGCACTGCCCTCTGGCTCCTGCAGCTATGCCATGCCCACCAAAACCAACGAGGTGCTGTTCATGGAAGAGAAGGGATCCAAAATGCAGCTGGATGCAGTCCTGACCACCCACCAGAGAGTTATCCAGGTAGGAGCTGGGATTTGCTGACAGTGCTGCAGCACTTCCCATCACAGGCTCCCCAAACTCCTCAGACATTTAACAGATGAAAGGCATCATTTGGGCATAAATGGAAGCAGAAAGTCTAATTACGTTTTCTGCTGAGTGTTGCTCTTAAACTAGAAGCCCAGGAGGATTTTCTGGCTCTGTGTTTCAGGCAGGAGATTTATTATCTATTTTCGCAAGAATAATTGATAGGAGGGGTAGAAATGTCATGTTTGGGGATGGGTAATTGGAGAAACTCACAGGGATGGATGGATGGATGGGATATTGGGAAGGAAATGTTCCTTGTGAAGGTGGGCAGGCCCTGGCACAGGGTGCCCAGGGAAGCTGTGGCTGCCCCATCCCTGGGGGTGTTCAAGGCCAGGCTGGACAGGGCTTGGAGCAACCTGAGATAGTGCAAGGGGTCCCTGCCTGTGGCAGGGGTGGAACCAGATGATCTTTAAGGTCTTCCCAACCCAGAGTATCCTGGGATTGTTCTCCTGCAGCTCTGTCATTTCTGCTTTCAGATCCGTGGTTTGAGTTCAACGTTTGCTCCCATACTACTGGAAATCATCCAGAGTAGCCAACCTGAGGGGGTCCATCTGTTGGTGAAACAGGTATGGTTACATTTCTCAATACTTTCCCTCAGGAAGCAGGGATCCTGTGTGATGTGTGATCCTGATTGGTGATGGTTTTCCCTCCACAGCACACAGAAGCCGATTTCAAGAGCCGACTGAAGTCTCGACCAGAGCTGGAAGAGCTGCTGGCAGAGATGTCCTGAGGTGAGGAACAATGTGCTATCCATGGGCTGTTCTGGCCTCCAGAGGGTGCTTCCATGAGCTCTGTACTGATAACTCAGTGAATTAGAAGGAATTCCCACTGTTGGTAATCAACTTGTCTCAGTAAAAATAAAGAATGTTTTTATATCTGACTGGTTTGTACTGGGAGCAAAGGTGCCACAATGGAATGTGGGTTGGCTTTCCTTCAGCTTTTGGTGTTTTTTTGGTTTTTTTTTTTTTTAATTCCTGCCTATTTTGCTTTTGATAGGTAGGAGTTTCTGCAGAAATCTCTGTGTGTGAATAATGCTGTGCTGCAATAATGCCAGGAATTGTTATAACCAAATGTGATGGATGCCAAGAGAAACTGTTCCAGAAACTGGTTTGTTTGGAGTTTTTTTTCTCCTTCTTTCCAAGGACCAGCTTGTGAAAAAGAGGGAAAATAACTCATTAATTTACACTCTCCCCCAAGCTGGGGCTGTCCAGGTGTTGCTTGTGTTTCCATGCCCAGCTCCTCAGTATTCCCAGCACTCACATACCTGGGAAATGGCCTGAAATCTTCCTTCTGGCAAAAGACATGCAAAAAGCAATTTTATTTTCTTTCTCATGGCTTATTCGTCAGCGAGTGGTGGTCAGATGGGAATGCCTTTTTCTCCCACTTCTTATTTTTCTGTGGCTTCCCAGGAGATAAATCCCATCCTGTGGGACATGACGTTATCACTGCTGAGAAAAGCCTTAGGATGGCACAGAGGACAGGGAGTAAAAATCCACAGCAAGGCTCTTCTGGAGCCAAGACCCAGCCTGAGTGCTGCAAGTGCTCCTGGATTGGGACATTTTGGGCTGGAAATCCACAGCCACAGAATCGTTTTGGTTGGAAAAGACCTCTGGAATGACTGAGTCCAAGCTGTGCCCAATCCCCACTTTGTCACCAGCCTAGAGCACTGAGTGCCATGTCCATTTTTCTTGGACACCTTCAGGGATTAGAACTTAAAACCTCCCTGAGCAGCCCCTTCCAATGTTTAAAACCCCTTGCCATGAAGAAATTCCTCATGTCCAACCTGACCCTACCGTGGCACAGCTCGATGCTGTATCCTCCAGACCAGCCACCCCTCCCAACTTGCAGTTCTCCCGCTGGCACAGATGAAGCTGAGGAATGACAAACTCCAGATTTAATTTCCCAACAATTCCACGGTATTTCCAAGCAGTTGGATAGAAATAAAACCAAAAAGGGGGCGAAGGGCTGTCGCTGTGGGCTGCCCGGGGTTGTCAGTCCGTGGGCCGGGCCGGGCCGGGCCCGTGCTGCCGCTGCTGCCGCCGGGCCATGCAGGCTCCGAAGGCTCGGACCTCCTCCTGGCACTGCCGCCAGTCCTGCCGCTCCGCCATACACTCCTGCAGCTGCCGGTGCTGCTCCAGGCAGCCGGTCCGCGCGATCCGGGCATCCAGGGGATCCTCGTCCTCCTCGGGCTCGCCCCGCTCCGTCGCCGCGCGGCTCCAGGCGTGCCCGGCCTTCGCCATGGCGAGCTGGGGACGAGGGAGCGCCGGTGGCCTCGGGGGCACCCGGAGCCCTCTGCACCCTCCCCGTGCACCTCGCCCCAGCCGTGGGTGCCCAGCACGCTCCTCAGCCCCCTCCCTTCACCTCCCAAGAGTCCCCATTCCCCAGGGATGTCCAGCGCCCTCCACGATCCCCACCCCACCCATGGGTGCCCCCCGCCCCAACAGGCAGCCCCCGTACCAGCGCAGCGCGGCCCCTTTAAGGCGGGAGTTTGGCACGGCACTTCCGGGACGTGGCACGGCCGCGGCGGCGCTCGTTGATTGGTGGGTTTCTTCTCTTCCGCTCCCGCCGGGGCCGACGGGAAGTAAGGAGGCGGAAGTGTGTGCAGTTACCTCGGCAAAGATGGCGGCAGCGCTGCGGATCCAGAGCGACTGGAGCCGGGCGTTGAGGTGGGAACGCTTCCTTTCTTTGTCTCTGTCCTTGCCCCGGTCCCTGCTCCGCTCACGGCTGCTTCTTCTCTCTGCAGCAGAGACGAGGGTGAGGCCTGGCTGAGCTGCCGCAGCCCCGGTGAGTGTCCTGAAGAGGCCTCGAGGGAGCTGTGGGGATGAGAGGGGATCGGGGAGGATGGAGACGGTTCTGGGGGTGGCGGGTGTTTGAGGAGCCTGTGGAGCAGGAACGGGTAAGGGTGGCTGAGGGAAGCTGTGGGATAGGGGCTGGCGGGGAGGGTGTCCCGTGCGTTAGCAGGGAACGGGACTGCTGCGGTGCCCGGTGGTTCAAACCGGAGTGCCGGTGTTTGGGTGTCCCTTGGTTTAAAAGGGATTGGGATGGTTTGGCCATCCCTTTGGTTTTAAAGGAGATGGATGGGGTCATCTGGGGGCCCTGTGGGGGTTAGGAGGGGACAGGGGTGTTTGAGTTCCTTGTGGGTGAAGGTGGTTGGGGTCCCCCTTAGTTGGGAGGGGGCGGGGACGTTTGGGGTCCCGGTGGGTGTTGGGGCTCTGGGGGTGAGGGTGCTGCAGTGACGGCTGCTGTTCCCCAGGGAAGCCCACCCTCTATGGCAGCGTCACCCGGCGCGGGCTCAGCTCCGACGGCGTCCCAGACATCGTGGCCTCCGAGGGATTCGTGGTCGGGGAAGTCACCAAGGTGCCGGGGCTGGGGGAGAGGGGTTGGTGACCATCCCCCTGCACAAAGGGGGGCTGCTCTGACAGCCCAAGGTGTCACCGGGTCCCTGCACAGTCCTGTCCCGCTATCCTGAGCCTCCTGCTGTGCAGAGCCCTGGAGCTGGTCCCTACCATCCCACAGGGTGTGGCTGGCCAGGCTGGAGCAGCCATCCCTTCCCACCTGCATCCTGGAATGAGCCCCACACTGACCCTCCCATCACTTTTTAGGCTCTGGGATCCCACAGCTGGATCCAGGCCACAGTTCTACCTCAGCAACTTCTGTTCCGGGACTAGCAGCACTTCTAATTCCTTTTTTCCTTGTTTCCTCCCCTAGAAAAGCATCCTCATTTCTTGTCCTCACGAAAATGTGTCCACGAAGTTCCTGGCTCCATACACAAGTTTTTCTAGGATTCATCAGAAAAGTGTGAGTAGCCTTGTGAGGTGGGAATCTCTGGGTGTCACTGGCAATCCTCACATCCCTGTCTGCAGTGTCCTCACAGTGAGGGGTGGCCTGGAGTGTGGATTTGTGTGTGAGGGGTTGCAATGGAGATGGAACTGTGATCTTGTGGTTTAGGAATGGTGTTCCCACTGAAACACTCTGGACCGCTCCCTCCTTCCCCCCTCCCCCTGCGGTGGGATGCAAAGGGGGATTGGAGGCACAAAAAAAAAGATCAGGGGTTGAGATAAGAACAATTTACTGAGAACAGCAATCAAATAAAAAATAGTAACAACAATATTAAGTAGCAAAATGTATAAGACAGCAAAGAGATTGCTCACCACAAGGAACCCAAAACCTGAATATCCCAAATATCCCTTGCCCCTCCCTGTTTCTCTAAAAATTAACCCTGTCCTGGCCAGAGCCAGGACATTCCCCATCCATCACTCTATCCCACCTACTCGTGCCCAGATCCCACACCACCCAACTATGTCTATACATACAAAAGCACAGGAATCATTCCCTTAGTCAAAGGCTCTCCCTCTTAAATGCCTCAAGATATGTATTTATCCATTATACTGCTTTTTCTTGTCATCAGTGGACTTCCAGTCCCTCTCATTGGTATCCAGGGGCTTTTTAGCTGTGTTCTTTGTGACTTTCTAATAATTCTGATTTTTTTTTTCTCCTGCTGCCATTTTTTCACTTGTACTTCTGAGTGTTATGAAATCAATCCAGTCCATTCTTTAAGACCTTGGTCTCCTCAACACTTTTCTCTGGGAACTCTTCTAAACACTGATCTTTTCCAAGGCTTGGCTTTGTAATGTTTTGAGTTGTTCCATGCAGGACGCTCAGGGAGACGTGCAGGTAAGACAGAGTAGTCACAGCAGATGGGGCAGGTGCCGGAATGCTCCTGGAGCCACCTCCTGATGCACTCTCTGTGGAATTCATGCCCACACCCCAGTTCACACGAGTTTCTGCCTAGCTCCTCATGGCATATTGTGCAAGGATTATCACTGGACGCCACGTATTCCTTGGGCTGTATTTCCACATAAGAGAGGCTGTGCTGTGGCAGGGAAGTGGATGTCGGTGTACAGTCCCAGACACAGGCCTGTAGCTCCTCTAGGTCCCTCTTCCATGGGACTGATGACAGTTCCTTGGCATAGAGCCGTGGTGTGCTCCTTGTGAGCTCCTGCCAGACGTGCCAGGTGCAGTGGGCTCTGTGGGAATGCCCATAGTACTGATCCCTCTGTGTGTTCCCAAAGAGGATGTCTGCCATAGTCAATTCTGTCAGGTACTGATCGCCTTCCAGTTTGGTGTTCCACCTGTCCCGCTACACCAGCAGCTCATCCACGGTGTGCGCTTCCCTCGTGCCTGACATGAGTCGCATCCAGAGGCTGTGAATTCCTGTCTTTCTCCCAATCCCCCTATCAATGACCACGTCCCAGGACAGGGATCCCAGCTGCTTGGCTTCAGAACTGTCTAGGAGTGTATTCCCATCGGCCCCTGCACACCAGCACCCATACAGAAAATGTCGTTGGATTTCTTGCAGCTTACGTTGGGATTTGCTGATTATCTCTGGCTCTGCCTCTTCCTCCTCTTCTGAGAACTCTGCTTCCTCTTCATCTCTCACTAAGGAAACTAATTTGGTCTTGGATGTGTTCTGTTCAGGAGCGACTGCTCCCAGCATGGGGTGTTCCTCTGGTGCAGCTGCAGTTTGAGTAGCCATGGTGGCTGTTGGTCTGTTTTCCTCCTCCTCCTTCTCCTCCTGAGGGGCTGGCTGGTATCCAGCAGTGTCTGATAAAGTGTAGCCAGGGCCCCAGCACAGTGCAGTAAGTTGCTCCTTCCTGGAACCACCCCAGCTTTTCTCTTTCAAATATTGTGCCACTTTAACAGGGTCCTGTATTTGTTGAGAGGTGAACTTCCAAACCACTGGAGCTGAATACTCCTTCAAAACCTGGCCAATTTTCTCCCACCTTCCATGCCACTCATCCTTATCCCATCTCTGAAAGACCTTCCCAATAAACCCTTTTGTAACTCTAAAGATGATGTAGACCAGAGTGAGGAGACAAAGCAGACACAGCAACAATCTGCTTTTATCAGTGTTCATAGGGAGTCTAGAATCCTCAAAAGCTGCTTATAAGAGGCTTGAAGAAGTCAGAGGTGAAAGGGTTGTGAAAATATTCATCCTCTGTTCCCCCCACAGACTGGGAATGATTACTAACGGTCTCCTGGAGGTAGTATACCATGTCACAAGTTGATACCACATAATCCACGCACGTAAGAATCTTGAACGATCTCTCTAAACTCTGAAAGTGCTTTATCAGGACCAAATAGAGCGTTATAAACCTGTAAAGGCACCAGTCCACTAAGGGCACACCAAGCAACATCGTTATCACAAGACACCACGGGGTACAGAGCAGGACCTTGATCTCCTGTCCCCTGTACAAAGCCAAAAATAGCTCGTTTGGATTCTTTTATAATCTGTGTGAATCTATGTTAACACCCCTTTCCACCTATTTTTGATTTACATCACTGGCCTTATCTCCACCCATCCCCATCTCTACTGCACATGCTCCACCAGCCCCTTTCTGGGGGTCTCCTCACCTCGGGGGTCGTTTGAAGAAGGCTCAAAGAGTCTTCCTCACTGCCTGCTTGATGACCCCCTGAGTTACATATGCATATTAAGCTGATGTTATATGATCATTACTATATTTGCGTATCCAAATAATTTCATGGTACATTGAAACAATATATTTATTTTAATTAACATTTTTTGGATTTCTCCCAGAACTTTCCCTTCTCCAGACAAGTGTAGCTTTCTTATCTCGGTTCTTTCCTGTCTTCCTGCTTTTCAGTTAAACATCTGGAGAGGAGGGGGGGACCTTCCCCATCCCTCTCCTCAAAGTTACATTTTAACTATTATTTTACTATCTTAAACTATTGATTACTGTTTCAATTTCATCAGCACAAATCATACCCATTTATCACAAGGCTGAGCCCCTTTCCCAGCTCCCTCAGCCTGTACTGGTGCTCCAGCCCCTTCCCCAGATCAGTTCTCTTCCCTGGACACACTCTAGCCTCTCAATGTCCTTCTTCTGAGGCACCCCAAGTTTGTATAAAAAACTAGTCTGGGTTCAGTGTTTCAGCAAATTTAGGCTTCATAACTATGTCAAAATGTGTCTTGTTGGCTTGTGAGTCAGACTAGTGACTGTGAACTGTTTTCTTACTTCTCATCTCTTTACAGGACCTGTTAGAAAAGTCCATATTTCTCTTCCACCTGGGATAAATCTGGAATACAGCTGCTGCTTGTGCAGGCTTCTGCCTCAGCATTCCTTTTTCTCCTTGCCTTGCAGAGCCACAGGCAGAGAATGTACTGAATTAGGCTCTTGTGCAGAAATATTCTTATACAGAATTATATAAAGCTAATTCTTGGCGCTTTTGCCTTCCTGCAGATTACCTGCCTTGATATTTCCAGTGGTGGAGGACTCGGTGTGTCTACCAGCACGGATGGGACCATGAAAATATGGCAGGCTGCAAATGGAGAAATAAGAGTAAGAGCATCTGGCTTGGATGTTTTTTCTTGACTGTGACATTCCTGAAGCCCTGAAGGCCATGACTTTGGTCAGGCTGGTCCACACCCTATGAATAATCTGGCTTTTTAATGAAAAGCTAATTTAAATTGACATCTTGGCAGCTTCAAGTCAGATCTGTTGGAAAAAGTGGCTTCTCCCAAGGGGAATGTTGCTCAAAGAAGTACTCAGGAATAACAGGTCACCAAGTCACTGACAGCCCCTATCCTGCATGATAAAAAGCACTGAATTTCCTATGAAAGAGAGAAGAGAGGAGGAAAAAAGATTTTGGTGCTGGATTAGCTACATCCTGGCTTTTGGCTTTCCCAGTAAAGGGGGAAAGCTCCATCTGGTGGAGCTTGACCTGTCAGCTCCTTGTTTGGCAGAGGATAAAGACATTTAACTGGTAATTAGAAGCAAAAGTAGTATCTTTTGCCATATAATTAGCTCCACAAATGGTAGAAGGAGGCCCAAAGTCACCTCTTTGGCTGCCCCAAATTCAGACCAGTCCATTCCAGCAATGCAGACCCAGAGGATTTGAATTTAATCCTTTGCCCATGTGAGAATGCCAAGTTTTCCAGTGTCATAACTCAACAACTGCTTGGCACGAGGATGATGACAATGGAACTAGCATGTAGTTCTTTGTTTTTCCAGAGACTTTTGGAAGGCCATGTGTATGATGTGAATTGTTGCAGGTTTTTCCCATCGGGCCTCGTGGTTCTGAGTGGGGGAATGGATGCCCAGCTAAAGATCTGGTCAGCAGAAGATGCCAGCTGTGTAGTAACATTTAAAGGTCACAAAGGAGGTACAGAGCCCTTAAAATGCTTCATTTGCTGTGTGTGTACCTTTCTTGCACTCCAGGGCTGATGCCCAGTCGCCAGCCTGCTGCACTCTGTGTTTGATGTCTGGAATGTGGCATCAGATGCCCCAAATGCTACCCCAAATATTCTCTTCCCTGAGCTGTGTCCAGGCTCTGGTTTTCCCTGTCCCATGAAGTGCTGGGCTCCATTGAGGGATTAATAAACCCCCATGGCTTCCCTAGACTTGATTAACTCAAAAACTCGCCTTGTGCTGAACCCGTTCTTTCATGATTTGGGGGTTGGAACTTGATCTTCAAGCTCCCTTCCCACTCAAGCCATTCTGTAATCTATTTGTGTGCATTGAAAATGCTTTTGCTTTTTGATGTCCCCTAACCAAACCAGGTGGTGTGGCAGAACTTTGCTCAGAGTGATGCTGCCAGTCACTCTGGAGGTGACTTCAGTCACTGCTTATTCCTCCAGCCCAAACTGCTGCAGTCTGTTTGCTTGGCTTATCCTGTCCTTTGAGCTTCTGTTGGGAAAGTGCCAACTAAATCTTCTGACCGCCTGACTGTTCTCTGCTAAGAAAACCACTGTCATTTCTCAGATCTAAATTTGACAGCCCACAGTAAAATAAAGTAGTTGAGAGATCTTAATGCCAGCAGACAGTGTTCTTTGGATGTTGCTGTAGCTGGATAACAGGGATGCTGCTTTTGGGACTATCCAGGAGTGGACATGGGGACGTTTAAAAGTGCCAGGCTCTTTTCTGCCCAAATTGGAGATTAATTTTGTGCAGCAGCAGCTCAGCCTGAGGTGAGGTGTTGCTGATCATTTGATTGATAATATCTTCCCTTTGTGTCAGATGGTGGTTCTTCTCTGTGAGATTTTCTGGGAGCTGCTGCCATCCACAGGCACCTTTTTCTAGGAGCACAACTGGTCTGTGTGTGACGGCTGTCACTGGGGACAGTGGCCTGAAGCCAGTAGTCGAGTGCAGCTTGGGAAATCAGGTGCTTTTTGTGTCTGTATGAACACAATGTTTGGTTTCATGCAGGTATTTTGGACACTGCCATTGTGGATCGGGGGAGAAATGTCGTGTCCTGCTCCAGGGATGGCAGTGCCCGTCTCTGGGACTGCGGGAAGTCCGCCTGCCTGGGCATCATCGCTGACTGCGGCTCTCCCATCAACGGCATCGCTGTGGGCACTGCCCACGACTCCATCAACCTGGGCACACCTGAGAAACCTCCCAGTAAGGGGCCTTCCTTTAAAATCCCCCTTCCTTTCCCTGCCCCTCACTGCTTAGGTTTGTCGCCACCAATAATCCCAAGTGTCTGGGATGCTGCCCCATGCCCTTGCACCACCTTGGGAAGGGAACAGAGCACTCCAGTTCTGGGTGAAATTCAGCCCTATCAAGTGGTTTGAGTGATGAAGACTGAGCTCTGTGTGGTTACTGGCCTCCCTGGTGTCTTGGGATGTGGAGGAATCTTGCCACAATTCAGCTGGGTTGATGCAAACTATTGGGTTCTGATCCTGCCAAGATTTGTTGTGTAGCTGCTGCTGGAATTACCTGTTGTCCTTTTGCCAGGTGAACGTGAGGTCGGGACAGAAGGGAAAATCCTGCTGCTGGCTCGAGAGGACAAGAAGCTTCAAGGAGTGGGACTGCAGAGCAGGCAGCCAGTAAGGATCTGGGACTGTCAGAGCACTGGGATGGGGAATTGAGCCAACTTAAACTGGAGGAGAGGGCAAAACCTGGTGCAATAAAGGGATGCTTTCTCTCCTTCCTCCTGGACAGATTTTTTGTGAGGAGTAAAAATTGCTCAGGATTTAACTTGGGAACAGAGAAGACAGTATTTAAAATTGAACAGTCGCAGCTGTACTGTCTTCTAAATAAATTGCTGCTTCCCTCTTGTGGGTGTCCCACATGTCTGACACTTGGTTTATTCCCAAATCCTCAGGTGTTCCTCTTTGTTGGATCTGACGCCTTCAACTGCTGCACGTTCCTGTCAAGCACCTACATTCTGGCAGGGACTCAGGATGGGAACATCTACCAGCTGGATGTGAGAAACACAAAGTGAGTTAGTGCCTGGGGCAAACAACCAGTGTTTTGGTTAGGAAAGAGAGTCAGGCAGAGGGTGCTGCCAGGCAGTGCCACTTCCAAGGGCTGTATCCCATTGCTGCAGGAGCTCCTGAGCCTCTTGTATTATGTTGATGTGCTGTGTGTATTGTTATATAAACATTTATGTAATTTTATATTTATATAATCTCTGTGCATATACCTGTAGATAAAATCAGCAGAAAACTTCTTAATATCAATATTCCCCCCTCCCACATTGCCCATTTCTTTCCCTCACTTGAGCGTCTTTGTAGGATCCTGACATTTACCCTGATCCTCATTCCAGCATAGGACTGGAACTGAGCTGTGGGGTTTTACTGCTGTTCCCTGCTAACTCAGTCCATGGGGAAGAATCTTGGAATGGTTTAGGTTGGAAGGGACCTTAAAGCTCATCCAGTTTCAGCCCTTCCCACAGGCAGGGACACCTTCCACTATCCCAGGTTGCTCCAAGCCTGGCCTTGGACACTTCTGGGATCCAGGGGCAGCCACAGCTTCTCTGAACAACAATCCTTATCCCTTGTTTCTTTTCCTTCTCCTAGTGCTCCAATCCAAGTGATCCATAGATCAGGAGCACCAGTGCTTTCCCTGCTCCCATACCAAGATGGATTTATTGCCAGCCAAGGTAATTCCAGGGCTGTTTTGTGCCCATAGAAATCCTGTAATCAAGTCAAGGAGCCTGGTGCTGCTCTTTGGGCACTGTCCTCTTGCCTCTTTGGGACTTCCACCCACCACATGCCTCATATCCCTCCAAAACGGGGTCTCCAAGGCACGTCTCACCCACAGGAGCCTTTTCGCCATGGAATTTCTGTTTGTAATTAAGACTGTGCCTTGTTTCACTGATTGGCTGCTGTGCCTTCCTTGCAGGGGATGGCACCTGCTTCATTGTTCAGCAAGACCTGGATTATGTCCTGGATCTCACCGAGGCCGACTGTGACCCTGTGTACAAGGTGAGGAATGTGGGGTATCCCTGAGGGGAAAGTGGGCAGGGAAAGCTGATGCCAGGCAGGAGGCAGATGCCTTTACCTCAGATTTTTCACCTCAGCAGGTTCCTTCACACAGTTGACTTTTGAGCTTATCTTTGGTTTTTCTACCTCAATAATCTTAATATTTTTGCATGAACCAATCCTCTGTGGAATTCCCTGGCTTTATCTCTGTTGTGCAGGAGCTGACTGGAATGGTGGAATTGGAGGAGCTCTGCCAGAGCTGTATTCCTATGAAATGTGTGGATAAAAGGGTGCTGGGAGAACCCTGAGGGTAAAAGCAATGGTGCTGCCTGACCCATCTTGTTCCCTGAGGGTTTAGGGCCAGGAATGGGGTCTTGCTGTGTGTTCCAGACATCCCATTGTGCTTTCACAGATCCACAGGGAGTGTGGCCTGGACTCTCAGCCTGGAAAAAATGGGCCCTTGTTTTTAACTTGTCCTAGCTCCACAGTGCAGCTCTCCATTTCCCACCCAACACAGCCCCTCAGATGAATATGCAGGGGGGATTGAGGTTTGACCTGCACTCGAAGCAGGAGAAACACTTTTCCACACTTAACTTTCCCTTTGGATCTGATAGAAGAACTCTTGTATGAGGACACATCTGCTCCCTAAACTCTGGTGAAACCTGGAACTGTCTTCTAAAACCAGCTAGTGGTGTTCCAGGAAGCATTCCTCTCCTCTTCCCTTTGTGAAAGTCCAGAAGGAAAGCTCATCTCCGAGGATTTCACTGGGAAGCATCAGTCGGAAAACACTTTGTGTAAATACTGCTTTTTTTCTCCTTCTTCAGGTGGCTTCTTGGGAGAAGGAAATCTACACATGCTGCAGGGATGGGATAGTGAGGAGATACCAACTTTCTGACCTTTAAGTATTTGAAGGGGCCAAGTAAAGGAGAAGCGTGTTGGAAAGGATTTTCCAAGCTGATTTTCCTGGGATGTGTGTGTACAAGTTTGAGGCTGTTGTGACGACCAGGCTCCATACACAGTGTTTTTGTAACAGGTCATATTTTTTTCCTACAACACAACTGGGATCAATTTTTAATTTAGAGAGGCTCTTGTGTTGCAATGATGTTGTGGCTGCATTTCCAGTGGTGAAAAAATGCTGTTTGTAGTGGGGGGAAATAAGTAAATAAAGGGGGGAGAGGGGGTGCAGTGAAAGTGACTGTCACAGTATGGAGTGAAATAAACCGCTGCTTTGATAAAACCTGTGTTAATACATGTGTTTCCAGGAAAATATGGGGATTTTTAAGAGAAAAGAGGTGAGGGTTGAGCGGGCCCGGCAGAGTGCGGAAGTGAGCGGGAGAACTACATTTCCCTTGATGCCCCGCGCGGCGCGGACCGGAAGTCTTGTTGCTATAGCAACGGGACGCCATGGGGCTGGACTACTACGCTGTGCTGGAGCTGGACCGCGGGGCCACCGCCGACGACATCAAGAAGGCGTGAGGGAACCCCGGAATCAGAGGGACCCCCTGGGCCGGGGGGTGGCGGTGGGAGCAGGGCGGCCCCGTGAGTGGCCGTCTTTGGCCTTCCCTCACGCCCCACAGCGGGGACTGGGAGGGGAAAAAAGAGTCTGGGGACTGGATGTGGGGATGAGGTGTCTCCTGTCCCCTTCAGTGGGTCTGCAAGGGCCACAGAGATACTCTGAGGGCTGGAGCCCCTCTGTCTGGAGCCAGGCTGGGAGAGCTGGGGATGCTCACCTGGAGAGGAGAAGGCTCCAGGGAGAGCTCAGAGCCCCTGCCAGGGCCTAAAGGGGCTCCAGGAGAGCTGGAGAGGGACTGGGGACAAGTCGTGGAGGGACAGGACAAGGGGAATGGCTTCCCACTGCCAGAAGGCAGCGTTAGATGGGATATTGGCAAGGAATTCGTGGCTGTGGGGCTGGTGAGGTCCTGGCACAGGTTCCCCAGGGAAGCTGTGGCTGTCCCTGGATCCCTGGAAGTTGCTCCAAGCCTGGGATAGTGGAAGGCATCCACGGAACGAGATGGGCTCTCAAGTCCTGCCGAACCCAAAGCACCCTGTGATCTGCAGTTACCGGAGGTTGGCCCTGAAGTACCACCCACTAAAATGCCAGGAGCCCTGGGGGCCGAAGAGGTTCCATCAGCTGGCGGAGGCCTACGATGTGCTCAGCGACCGTAAGTGGGGAGCATCCCCTTCCACTGATTGCAGGGGCAGGAAGGGGGTGTGAATTCCTGGCAGGACCAGCCCCGTGACCCACAGCCCAGCTGGGAACTGGCCCACACTCCCATGTCTATCCCCCTTGTTCCTGGGAACCCTCTTCTCCAGCCTCCACCCAAACAAAACCTGGATCTCAGGCTGGGGCTCCCTCCTCAATTTTCAACTTCTTTGTTCCTTAAGCTATGAAGAAAGGCATCTATGACAAATTTGGTGAAGAGGGGCTCAAAGGTGGGATCCCCTTGGAGTTAGCGAGCGACAACCCTTGGAGCGTCGGATACGTGTTCCACAACAACCCTGAGAAAGTTTTCAGGGAGTTCTTTGGAGGAGACAACCCCTTTGCAGGTAGGTTGGGAGACTTGGAGGTGGCTGGGGTCTGTCTGTGGCTTCCGTGATTCCATGGCAGCTGCCAGCTCAGAACATGAAGCTTTCCAGGAATGCTTTCCTGCCCAGCTGCTCTCAGATCCCTCTGGTGCTTGGAGGAGAGATCCTGACTTCCCCTAGTCCTGGCTGGGGGAGAGGCCTGGGGATGCATGTCCATGCTGTCAGCTTTCCCCAGCTGCTCCTGTGACCCTTTCTGGGATTCCCATTGAAAACAGGGATTAGGGGAGCGAGGCTGCTCCTGGAAACAAAACACTTTGGGTGGTTCTAGGTGGGAGAAGATGGGAGGGAAAGACCCTCAGGACCCCCCAGCTGTGACCCCAGTGAGGGGCTGTCCCTGTGCCCCCTCCCACAGAGTTCTTTGCCGAGGATGGCTCCGAGGTGCTGCTGCCCTTTGGGGGGCCCCGAGGCCGGGGGGCCCTGCGGCAGGATCCCCCCATCGTGCGGGACCTCTACGTGTCCCTCGAGGACCTGTTCCATGGCTGCACCAAGAAGATCAAGATCTCCCGCAGGGTAGGGGCTCTGGGAGTGCAGGGGGTGGATTTTGGGGTGAGCTCTGCCCTCGGTGTGGGACACTGGGGATTTGGGAACAGCCCTGTCCCAGGAGCTTGTCACAGGGAGGGATCAGCACCAAACCCAGAAGGACCTAAACCAGTGTTCTCCCCCCTCAGCTTGGCAAGGGGAATTCAGCATGGGAGGCCATGTGGGAGGTGATAGGAAGTGAGGGCTGGTCTCAGAGATGGGTGGAGAAGGAGCTTAGTGAGTTCTGGGCTCCCATAACTCCATTTTCACCCTGCACTCTGTCTCCTTGGTGTGCCCTTGGTGACCTCTGCCCCCCTCCTTGTTGTCCCAGTCTCCTGGACCCAGCCCTGAGTCTCTCCTGCTCTAGGACATGAGGAAACAGCCTCAAGCTGTGCCAGGGGAGGTTTAGGTTGGGTATTATGGAAAATTTCTGCACTGAAAGGGTGGTCAGGAATAGGCTGTCCAGGGCAGTAGTGGAGTCCCTGTTCCTGGAGGGATTTAAAGCTTTCCTCTGGTGAGCAGAGCACTCCCTCTGTGTTCTCCTCCCTGTGCACCCCCAGGTGATGAACGAGGATGGCCAGACCAGCACAATCAGGGATAAGATCCTGACCATTGACGTGCAGCCAGGATGGAAACGCGGCACCAGGATCACCTTTGAGAAGGAAGGAGACCAGGTAAGCTCAGAATCACACAAGAGTCAGGTTTGGAGGGGATTTCTGGAGATCATCCAACAGCCCTGCCCAGGCACGGCCACCTGCAGCAGGACCTGCAGCAGGTGGGTTTGGGATGTCTGAGGGGGTTTTGGATTTGAGAGGGAGACTCCATGGCCCCCCTGGGCAGCTGTTCCAGTCCTGTGCCCACTCCATGGAAAAGGTTCTTCCATGAAGAAGTTCTGGTTTCCCATTGCTGAGGGCACTTGGCAGCGTGACCAACAGAGACACTCAGCATCACTGTGCTCAGAAGCACTCTGAGGAGCCATCCCTGCCTGGATTTTCCTTAGAATAGGTTAAACAAAAAATAATTGAAAGGGGTGGTTTTCTTCCTGGCAGAAACAGGGGTTTGGATTTGCCCTTGGCTGAGCAGGCGTCTTGGATAAAAAACTCCTTTTTCTCTCAAGGGAAGGAAATACCCTTCCCTTCTCTCTGGCCAGCTGAAAACAGCAACAGAAGAGCAGGAATTTGTGACAGGTCTCCCTGTATAAAATAATTTTCAGGTTTCCAAGGACAGGTTGGATGTGACTTGGGGCAACCTGGTCTAGTGGAAGGTGTCCCTGCCCATGGGAGGGGGTGGAACTGAGTGAATTTTCCCATCCCTTCCAGCCCAAACCATCCTGGCATTCCATGATTCTGTAATTCCTTTTCCCCTGCATTAGGGCCCGAACATCATTCCAGCTGACATCACCTTTGTTGTCCAAGAGAAGATTCACCCAAGGTTCAAAAGACTGGACAACAACCTCCTTTATGTTGCCACCATCCCCCTGGCAAAGGTAAAGGGCTCAGTGAGGGGACAGAGCTGCACCTTTGGGCTCTGGGGCTGCAGCAGCAGCTCCTGGTGCCGCTCCATGCCCGGCAGGCCCTGACTGGATGCACCCTGGATGTGTGGACACTGGATGGGAGGCTGCTGAACATCCCTATCAACGACATTGTGGAGTAAGTGCCAGGGGGAAACAGGGCTCAGAGGTGAGTGGGCACTTGGGAGGAACCTCCCAGGCACTGGGGTGTTCCAAAGCCTTTTCCAGCAGGTTTGGGGCTGCAGGAGGAGGAGGAGGATGTCCACAGGGGGTGGGTCTTCTGCTCTGGGGCCATGTTGCTGGGAGCAGAGGCAAGGAGAGGGCTGGGTGTGGGTGGACGAGGGTGGATGCTGGAGCCTGGGAGAGCAGGACAGGCCCTGGTTGAAGCTGGAGGGGCAAATAACCTGAGAAACCCACATGGGGCTCTGCAGGTGGGGCTGGGGATGGTGGCTCCCACGTTGGGATCATCCCACAGCTCCTCTCAGCCCCCTCCTTTGCTTGGCAGCCCCAAGTACTACAAAATGGTGCCAGGGGAGGGAATGCCACTGGCCCAGGACCCCCAGCGCAAGGGGGACCTCTACATCTACTTTGACATCCTCTTCCCCAAGAGGCTCAGCCCTCAGGTGAAAACACTCCTGAGAAGCATCCTCCAGTCCTAGGGACAGACCTTCCCCCTCTCCCCCCTCCCTTGTCCCCCCCCCAATAAAGCTTTGGAGCCAGCACTGGGACTGGGCAGAAGTTCTTCCAAATGCTGGGAGCCCTGAGGCACAGGGTCACCCTAAAACATCATCCCTGAGGCCTGGCCCGGGTCTGGCTTTGTGCTCTCTGCTCTCCACCCCCACCCTGCAGCAGCAGCTCTGCAGCCCCCAGGGAGGATTTGGGGGGATGGAGGGAGGCACCCACCGGCCTCAGGGCTTTATTTTCCTAATCTCACATTCTGTCCCTGCTGGAGCTGAGCCCTCACAGCACAGGGAGAGGCAGATAACACTTGTCTTGCCTTTTCCAATGGCACTCCAGGGCTGGGAGAATGCCCTGAAAAGGGGAGGGAACCCTGACCCTGCTGCCATGGGACCCCATAGGAGTGGTTTATTGCAAGTGCCAGTGAGGAATAATGGGAAGCTGTGCCAGGAAAGGCAGTGCTGAGGGAATATGCTGGGGGTACCCCCATCCCAAAGCCAACGTGGGTTGGGATATTTGGGGTTTAGTCAGCACAGTGAGGTTGTGGGTGCTCAGTGGGGCATCCCCCACTCATCTCTCCCTTTGGAGAGACCAGTGAGGCCATCCTGGATGAGGGATAAAGACACCTGGGCACAGGGGCTGCCTCACCACGAGCCAGGAGCGTGTCCAGCCACCTCCTTCTGCTTTAGAGTATCAACTGGAGCCTCACCTCAGGGTGGGTGAAATCAGCTGAATTCTAGGGAATTCCCTCAAGTTTCCCACAGTGGAGCTGTGGGGATGAGGGTTGTAAACAGCCAGTTCCAGGGGATATAAACCTGCCATTGTCCTGTTCCCGGCTGAGATCTTCAATCCCTGAACATCACAGCTCCATCATCCCAAAGGAACTTTGGCATTCTCCTCTTCACCTCCACGCTGTTCCAGCAGCCACAGGTATGCCTGGGCTGTCAGAAATGTCCTTTCCTGGGAGTCAGTCCCAGTGGGGAGGCCGGAGGAGCCCCGTGTCCCTGGGCCGAGCCCAGAGCCGTGTCCGTGGGGCCGGGGAGGTTTGGGGCACGTTCTCTGCTGCGCAATCGCTCCGCGGGGTCCCGCCCGCTGCCGGGGCTGCAGTACTGGGCGCTGTCCACGGGAGGGCAGCACCACAGCCGGTCCTGCTTTGGCCCAAATCCTCTCCCGCCCGCTGATACAGCTCATCCCAGCTGGGCAAAATCCAGCCCCTGCTGCACAGAGCACCAGTCCCCAGTGATCTCCGCTGCCCTGGAAAACCTGCTCCAGCCCCAGTCTGTACCAGGGGGAGCACAAGTCTGGAGAGGTCAGAACCCTCCCCTGGGCTGATGCACTTGGAGTGAGATCCAGCTACAAATAGAATTCCGGAAACAGCCTCCAAAATGTTCTAGGATCATGCCTTTAAAATGGCTCCAAAGGGCAACAGTCCCAGTGCCAGATCAGCACCTGCACGAGTCTTTGTGCCATCCCCAGCTCACTGAAAAACACAAGAAATCAACCATCACACAGGCCTTGTTTGCACAATTCCTGATCCAAACCCTCACTTTCCTGCCCAGCAACTGCCCAAATCCCAGTTCACACACACACAAATTGAATCTAAGGCAAAGGTCATCAGCACCTGGAATTCCGAGCTCCCTCTTCCCTGGATTGCTCACCCAATCACTCACATCAATCTCACCTTGCCCAGAGACTCTCTGTCCTCAGAGGGAAACACAGCCTGATGGGGCAGTTCTGGCACCACATTTCCTCTTGTTCCTGCTGACTTGGAAAGCCATAAATAAAGCAGATAAATATAAATATAATCTAAAAATATTGAAATATAGCCCAAAATAAAGGCTTTTTTCGGTTTTAATTTGGTTAGTGGCAGGGTTTTTTTAGTTGTGGTTGGGGGTCTTTTGGGGCATTTATTTTAGAGGATGTTCAGAAGGGGATTTTTGGCCACGTTCTTTTTTGCCTCCGCTCTGGGAGCCCCGGGCCGAGCTGTGCGGCAGCGCTGCCGCCGTGTGGACACAGAGCGGTACTGCAGCTCCCCAAGTCCCGGCAGTGCTGCCGCCGTGTGGTCACAGAGCGGTACTGCAGCTCCCCAGTCCCCGCAGTGCTGCCCCCGTGTGGTTAAAAAGCGGTACTGCAGCTCCCCAGTCATGCAGTGCTGCCCCCGTGTGGTTAAAGAGCGGTACTGCAGCTCCCCAGTCATGCAGTGCTGCCCCCGAGTGGTCACAGAGCGGTACTGCAGCTCCCCAGTCATGCAGTGCTGCCGCCCTGTGGTTAAAGAGCGGTACTGCAGCTCCCCAAGTCCCGGCAGTGCTGCCGCCCTGTGGTCACAGAGCGGTACTGCAGCTCCCCAGTTCCGGCAGTGCTGCCACCCTGTGGTTAAAGAGCGGTACTGCAGCTCCCCAGTCATGCAGTGCTGCCGCCGTGTGGTCCCAGAGCGGTACTGCAGCTCCCCAGTCCCCGCAGTGCTGCCGCCCTGTGGTCACAGAGCGGTACTGCAGCTCCCCAGTTCCGGCAGTGCTGCCCCCGTATGGTTAAAGAGCGGTACTGCACCTCCCCAGTCATGCAGTGCTGCCGCCGTGTGGTCACACAGCGGTACTGCAGCTCCCCAGTTCCGGCAGTGCTGCCCCCATGTGGACGCATAGCGGCACTGCAGCTCCCCAGTCCCGGCACTGCTGCCCCCGTGTGGTTAAAGAGCGGTACTGCAGCTCCCCAGTCCCCGCAGTGCTGCCGCCCTGTGGTCACAGAGCGGTACTGCAGCTCCCCAGTTCCGGCAGTGCTGCCCCCGTGTGGTTAAAGAGCGGTACTGCAGCTCCCCAGTCATGCAGTGCTGCCGCCCTGTGGTTAAAGAGCGGTACTGCAGCTCCCCAAGTCCCGGCAGTGCTGCCGCCCTGTGGTTAAAGAGCGGTACTGCAGCTCCCCAGTCATGCAGTGCTGCCGCCCTGTGGTTAAAGAGCGGTACTGCAGCTCTCCAAGTCCCGGCAGTGCTGCCGCCCTGTGGTCACAGAGCGGTACTGCAGCTCCCCAGTCCCCGCAGTGCTGCCGCCCTGTGGTCACAGAGCGGTACTGCAGCTCCCCAGTTCCGGCAGTGCTGCCGCCCTGTGGTTAAAGAGCGGTACTGCAGCTCCCCAGTCATGCAGTGCTGCCCCCGTGTGGTTAAAGAGCGGTACTGCAGCTCCCGCAGTCATGCAGTGCTGCCCCCGAGTGGTCACAGAGCGGTACTTCAGCTCCCGCAATCATGCAGTGCTGCCCCCGAGTGGTCACAGAGCGGTACTGCAGGTCCCCAGCCCCTCCGTGCTGCCGCCCTGTGGTCACAGAGCGGTACTGCAGCTCCCCAAGTCCCGGCAGTGCTGCCCCCGTGTGCTCAAAGAGCGGTACTGCAGCTCCTCCCCGCAGTGCTGCCGCCGTGTGGTCCCAGAGCGGTACTGCAGCTCCCCAGTCCCGGCAGTGCTGCCGCCCTGTGGTTAAAGAGCGGTACTGCAGCTCCCCAAGTCCCCGCAGTGCTGCCGCCGTGTGGTCACAGAGCGGTACTGCAGCTCCCCAGTTCCAGCAGTGCTGCCGCCGTGTGGTCACAGAGTGATACTGCAGCTCTCCCCCGTGCTCGTCCCCGAGGCACGTGGCAGCCCCCGGGTGAGAGCTCGGGGGCAGTGCTGTCACCCAACCTTCCAAAGATGGTGGCAAAAAAGGGCGGGAAAAGACAAGGACTCCAGGTATGTCCAGCTAACTGCCTTTGCAGGACCCCGACCACGGTGGCACCGAAGAGCAATTGGGCACAGGCTGTGGGTTCAGCCACGCCACAGCTGGTTCAGGCAGTCGATTTAGTCAGGCGGTTGCAGGAGGAACCTGGGTGGCCTTAGCAGGTGCCACAAAAAAGATGGCAGTCGCACCAGAAATGGCTTTACCCACGACAAAGATGGCGGCAAGAAAGCGTGGAAGTACCTGTGCCACCCCCAAGATGGCGACCAGTGCACCTTGTTGACCTTTTAAAAATGGCAGGAAAAAAGGGTGGGAAACCGGCAAGGACCCCAAGTGCATCTACCGAACTGCCTGCACAAAGCCCCAAACACAGCATCGCCTGAGCACATTTATCTGCGGCCTTTCCAGGTGTCAGGACACGGGCTGTGGGCTCAGCCGCGCCACAGCCGAGTTTAGGTAGTCAATTAAGTCAGGCACCTGTGGGAGGAGCCAATGGGGTCCTTATGTGTGCCCCTACCAATATGGCGGCTGAACCGGAAATGGCTTCAGCCACAACAAAGATGGCGGCTGTTACCCCTGCCCTTAGAGGGGCAACACGTTGGGACGTGGGAGCAGACCTTCACAGCAGCTTGGTGAAACATGGAAAGCTCTTTATTATCTGACTCCAAAGGCTTATATACATTTTGTACAGAGGGCCAAGATTGGCCCAAAGAGGTTACAACCTCCTGACTCCATTGGTTAATATGACCATCAGTCAAGTTCTCTCTCAGAGAACAAGAATACAAAACATACAGATAATTTCTAAGAATACAATATTGTTTACATGAAGCAGCGTGAGAAGCTGCTGCAAAGACTCAAACACTTGAAAGCAAGAAATGCAGGGGCGACAGGTGGCAAGAAAGGGCGGGTGTTACATGACTCCGCTCACAACCAAAATAGCCGAGTGTGGCCGAACAGCTGGACCCAGCCGAGTGTGGCCGACTTTAACCAAATCAAACCCGGCGTAGCCACGTTCAGCCGAACACGAACGAGCTGCAGCCGAACCAAGCTGAGGGCAGCCAGACCTTACGACCTCGGCTGAACCAAGGCTGTGCTGCAGGTGTATTCAAGACAACTTTCCTCTACGTTTGACAGAAGCAAGACAAAAAAAAAAAAAAATTCCAGAACAGGGTGTTTTCTTTCCAGTCTATCGAGTAGCTAAATGGCACCAGCCAGCCATCCATATTATAATATCAGCTGTAGAACTTGCATCCCAGAGACCTGGAGACTGTCTGACGAGAACTCGGGGCAGCTCTGTGAATTGTTAACACCCCTGGAGCAGCAGAGAGGCTGGAGGAGGCTGGAAGAGTCCTGGTGTCCCAGTACCCAAAGAGACCGACCTGGCCAAGCCGGATCACTCTCGGGTGGTGCTGCAACTGACCTTGTCCCAGGCAAAATCACACCACTAAAGCTGAGATAAGAGACACCTGAAAAAGTCTTTGGAAGGACAGAGAAGCTGATTCCAGACTGCGTGGGTTTGGACAAAGACAAGTACAGTGACGACGTCTGATGTCATTTTTTTGATGGAAGTGCCATTTGAAGGGTAAAGGCAGCTGCACATCTGTGGGTCATAATGAGGGTGGTCATGCCCCACATCCCAATTCTGCATGGAGTTCCTTACTGCAAGAGACCCGTCTGGAGCCAGCAGGGAGCCCCGGGGCCCTGGATTGAGCCTCTCTAAGAGCAAGAAACATGGATGAGGGATGAGGTACGCACATCCTCCAACTCTCTGGGCATCCAGCTTGGGTTTCCTGGAGAAAAGAAAGCTCCAGGGAGAGCTCAGAGCCCCTGCCAGAGCCAAAAGGGGCTCCAGGAGAGCTGAACTGGATGATCCCTGTGGGGCTCTTCCAGCTCGGGAGGTTCTCTGAATTAGGTGTGACTTGATAAAACGCTTCATATAAAAATCATATTCTGGAAGAACCAGACCCTTTGCTTTGGTCCCACGACCTGACAAGCTCCAAATGCTGCAGGGCGGCTCGGGCCGGTGTCCGCCGTCACCACCGCTCCCTCGCCGGGCCATTTGAAGGCGATGTCGGGGCCACTGCCGGTGCCCCGGCGGGCGAGTGGGACACGCTGTTGCTGTGCCTGGGGCCAGAGCACTCGCTGTTGCTGCTGGAGCTGGGTGGCGGCCGGGCTGAGCAGCAGCAGCAACAGGAGCGGTGGGCGGACGCGGCCCCTGTGCCCGCGGTGTTCCTGTGGCTGCGGGCGGCCCGGGGGTGGCACCGGGAGCCGGGCGGGCCATGGCCAGGAGAGAGCAGCCACTGCATCCCCTGAGCGGTGACTGCCGGCCCTGCCACCCCCTCCTTCCCTCCCACCATCCCTCCTTCCCTCCCGCTGCCCCTACGGCCTGAGCTGCCCCGAGAGCGCGGGCGGGGAGCGCCGGTCCCAGCTGGACGCAGCCCCAGGGCAGTTGGGGGTTCCTGGGGAAGGCACCGAGGAGAAGCCGGTGAAGGGCCCGGGGGGCTCGTGTGCCCCGAGAGCCCCCAAACATTGATTTGCAGTGGTCTGTGCGAGCCGCTTATGGCCTGATGGAGAGGGATTTCTCACAAGGATGTGCAGTGATGGACAAGGGGAACGGCTTCGTCAGGATGAAGGGAGGCAGGTTTAGATTAAATATCAGGAAGGAATTGTTCCCAGTGAGGGTGGTGGGGCCCTGGCACAGGGTGCCCAGAGAAGCTGCGGTGCTCCTGGATCCCTGGCAGTGCCCAAGGCCAGGTTGGATGCTGGGGCTTGGAGCAGCCTGGGATAGTGGAAGGTGTCCCAGCCCTGGGCGGGGGCTGGAATGGGATGAGCTTTGAATTCCCTTCCACAATTCCGTGATTCTGATGCTCTTGCTGAGGTCAGTCACCCTGAGGAGCTGTTGCAAATTCAGGCTGAAAGATGAGTGCTCGTAACTTACATTGCATAAAGCAAGAAGGAATGCTGAAGAAAATTCTAATGCATGACAACTTTTTTTAGAAAAGGCATGGAGAGAGGTGCTTCCTTTCATTTTCTTCTGAACAAATGTTATTCCTTACTTCCAGCATGGTAGAAACCCTGTTCTGCTCTGGCTGCTGAAGGAGACTTGGCAGCACCTCCAGGAGCACCTGAAGGCATCTCAAGGCCGAGAGAGATTTGTTCTGTTTCCGTATTGACTTTGCTGAAAGGTAAACTGTTGTGGTTTGAAAGCAAAACGAGTGAGAGGCTCCAAGTCAGAAATATAATTTAATAAGAAAAAAGGTAAAAAGGTAAAAATAAAATAAAATAAATGTGATAACACAAAGGATCACTGACAGAGTCAGAATACAACCTGAGCAGGATGGTGGAAGCAGTCCAGGTGAGGTGCTCTTCCTGAAGCACTGATCCTGTAGAAAGGTCTGGTAGCTCTGGTCCTCTGGCAATCCAGTGGGTAAGTGCCACTTGCACTGTCCCACATACCAGCTTATATCCAGGTGAGAATGCTTGGCTCCTCCCCCTGGGCAGAGCATCTCACAATGGGATGAGGAGTGTGAAGTGGGTCCTTGATGGCCCATTAACAGAGATAACCCCTGGAGGGAGTTACCTGTGAGTCATGGGCCAGGCGTTGATGGGCCATTAGCAGAGACAGCCCAAAGGCCATTAGCAGAAGACATCCTTGGGAAAACACTAGCCCACCTGGTTTCAACAGTTCATGAAGATGGTGATAGAATAAATACTTTGTGTACATCCTACACTGCAACCCAGGACATAAACGCAGAATGTCGATGGCTCAGCCTGGCAGCTCCACTTGACTCAGCAGGCATGGCAGGGAGGGTGCTCCTGTCATATCTCTGGCAAAGCTGGAGGTGCTTTTTCTGCTGCTCTGTCCCAGAGTGGTTTTCTGTGTTGCTGCTGTTGGCATGGGGGTGCTGAGTCGTGAGGAGCAGCACCTGTGTAAGGCAAGTCCTAGAAAAAAAAAAACAGACAAAACAACCGTGTCTGCCTTTTGTATGAGAAATTGCATTCCAGCCAAGAAAATCTCACCGGGCCCAGGGCACAGGAGGGTCCCTTCCCATTTGGTCAGGAGAGTCCACAAAGCAAGTTCCAAAGGGGCCTGGCTGGAGCCTGTTGGGGTCAGTGTCAGCAGCAGGAAGGGTTGGCCAGGGGGGCTCAGGGTCTGACCTGTACTGGCCACAGGGTCTGCTCTGGTGGCCACACTCCTTTAAGCAAGGCTTGGTATGTATCTGAGCAATTAATTCAGCAGGTTTTTTGTGTTAATGCTGATATTTTGGTTGTGTTTGGTTCTCTGTGCATTCAACTAATTGTCAGTGTTTCTCATACAGAATGAGTGTTCCATTTAGTGATTTTCAGCAAAAGCAGTTGTGGTGTAAAACAAGAATAATCTCAAAAAGTGGTTTGGGTTCTGTTTGCTTGTTTTTTGTTACCCAACACTAGTTAGCTTTCCTACTGTGAGTTTTAAAGTTTTCTCCAACAACTGGGGATGAATTTCCCCATTCTGCCTCACTGTAAGGCACAGTGTCTCTTAGAAAAGCTTCTCCCTTCTATCCTCACTGCCCTGTTTTGAAGCAGTGCTCCAGTTTAGCCTGTAGTGATGGGTCTTAGATCCTTTTCTGGTCAGGTAACTAAAACATTTTGTTACTGACACAGCTGTAAGCCAGAGGAGCTTCCATTACTCCAGTGTCATTTGGGAGGCAGTTTCTGCTCTAACAAGTGTTTGAATGCTGCTCAACAGCAATAGACCTCATTCTGGGTGTTTGGAGGTGAGAGAAGAGATGGTCCATGCCAGGAGCCTGATTTTGGAATGCTTTATGGAATTGGCTGAGCAGCTTTTACTTCTGGGGTTTCCAGAGTCCCCCTTGGCAGGTCCAGCCTGTGCTTCAACTTGGAGCCCTCAGTCCACAGGGAAATGGACCTTTGGGGAAGTTCTTCCAGCTCTGGTTAATGCTTTATGAATGATGCTGATTTTCTGGAAGAAGGCTGCCCATTCTGACCCATTTTCCTCTCTCTCCTTGCAGACTGTACCTGCTGAAAGGCTGAGGTGGGACCTGGATCTGCAAAATCCCTGAGCCTGTCTTCCTGAGGCTGAAGCCCTGTTTGCTGTCAACAATGACATAGTGGAAGATGCTAAAGACTGAAAACTTTGGGTTTTTTCCCCTGAATCCCAAGACTCTGTCTGCAGCTGTGCCCTGTATATCTCTTAAAAGAGTTTCTGGGTTTAGAAAGGTTTTTACATTCTGCAGTATTTGTCTATAACTCCATTAAAAAGAATCATACTGTATCAATGTGGTGTCAATTACTTTGTTTGAGTTGGTTAATTAAAGCAAATCATTGATAAGGGGTTTGAGCATCCCTTGGACGGCCCTTGGCAGCTCTTGTTTCATTTCTCTTCATTCCCTTAATGTCTTTCAATTATTTCTTAAGGAATTACTGCAATTAGGATATCCAACAAGGACAACAGCATTTCTGCCCTGCTGGATTGGGACATCCAAGCCCAGTTCCTTGGAGAGAGTGAGGGGGTGGGGAGTTGAGGCTCAGGCTGGGTTTTGACAGTGAGAATTTGGTCAGGAAGAAAAGAGAGATCCCCCGAAAAGTGATTAAGGCCAGTTCTGCTGGCTTTGGGTGCTCCTATCCCAAAAAACCCATCCTGGTTAAACAGGACTTGAGGAAGCAGGGGGATGTGCCAGGGGGGCTGTGCTGGGACCCCCAAACCCTGGTCAGGGATGCTGGGAAGTGTCGGCTCCAGAGGAGGAACACGACAGGGGGCTGTGCTGGGGCCCCTCAAATTCCAGTCAGAGATGCTGGGCACTGCTGGACCTTTGGGACACGACTGAGGGGCTGCAGTACCGGGCGCTGTCCACAGGGGGGCAGCACCGCAGCCGGTCCCGCTCCTGGCCCAAATCCTCTCCCGGCCGCTCCCAGAGCTCATCCCAGCCGGGCATGGATTTGCTTTGGGCTTTGGCGTTTCCTGCACCCACAAAAGCTGACACAGCTCATCCCAGCCGGGCATGGATTTGCTTTGGGCTTTGGCGTTTCCTGCACCCACAAAAGCTGACACAGCTCATCCCAGCCGGGCATGGATTTGCTTTGGGCTTTGGCCTTTCCTGCACCCGCACAAGCACATTAAAAGAATTAAGTGAAGAGTCCTGAAGTTCAGTTATTCCAATTCTATTTTAGTCGTGACATACCAAAATCCACAGCAAGACTTAATAGGACAAAAAGCAACTTTTCCTCCCCTCACTTTCAATTTTCCAGTCTTGAGATCCTCTTAAGAACAAGTTAAATAGAAGAAGAAGAAAAGCCCAAGACTTACTATCAACTATTGTACCAACCACCTGTTTTCCACAGATTTTCATTACAGCTGATGGCTTTTGTAAGAAAATTAATTTGTACCTGTAAAAACCCATCCAGTAGGCAGGTGTTTCTGAGCCCACACTCCCAGGTAAAGGATCACAGGAGGAGTGGCACAGAGGGATCCAAAAGTGCCCAAGAGATGCTCAAGCTGACTGTATTTGGGCAGGATTATTTGAAACCAAACTGCTCTGCAGCTGCCCCAAGCCTGGAGTTCACAGAAACACAATGAGCTCACCCTCCTGCTTCACTTTTTGCCTTCTCAGATCAAGGGAGAATCACACAATGCAAATGATAATAGAGGAGACGGTGAGAGCTGTCCAATACCCCCAGGAGGGCTGGCACCAGGGCTCATTCCCTCCTCTGGATGATGGAACTTAAACCCGGGTGTTCTGGGATTTAAGGAGCAGAACCCAGCTTTGCCCCTGGTGTTCCACTCCCTGCCACATTTGCACACAGGAATATTGCTGGGCTCTGCCCCAAAGCAGCACCCTGGGAGTTCTGCTGGAACCCAGAACACCCTCCCCTCTCAGACACCAACCTGGCCAGTCGGCCTCACACTCCTCCAAGGTCAGAGAAACTACAAACCACTAAAAAATGGGTATTTCATACCAAACAGGACCCATTTCAGAGGTCAAATATCCCTTAGCATCCCCGAGGCTTTTTGACAGAAAGTAACACTTCTCACTTAAAGGACCATTTACCTTGTAACAATATCCTCCATAAAACTTCCCACAGAAAAGCCCAGGTATTTGTGACATCCTCGGAAACACATTCCACAGAAAGTATCTCAGGTCCCTTGTTCCAGGAGGGCAGCAGAACCTGCGGCATGAAGGGCATAAAGGGCCATTAACCTTGTAACAACCCCTCAGGAAAGTCCCCAGATAAAGGAGCGGCCCCGGTGACATCAGCCCGTGGTCACAGCCCGCAGCAGCCCCGGGAACAAACCACGGGAGCTGGTGGAACCAGGGGATGGAGGAGCTGTCCTGTCCCAGCTCTGCTCCTCTGCCAGCAGCAGGGGAGATGCAGCTCCCAACCATAAGATCACTTCAGTTCAACCTCACAAAAATCACCTGGAAACACTTACTGCTAACCCAAAGTGCAGTGCATCATCTGTGTGCTGCCCTGGGAACTTCAGTGGGTCTTTGTGAAACAAAACCTGTGTCGGGCCCAAGAACTGGCTCTAACCCCTGTGACCTGAACTGTCCAGCTGGAGGAGCAATGTTCAGAAACAAACACTGGATCCTTAAGGGCGGGTCTGTAACCCTCTGTAAAACACACGGGGAGAACAAGGCTCCAAAGGCAGCCCTTGGTGCCCCCAGCACCTGCTGCTGGAAGCGCTGGCAGGACTTGGTACAGATGGGATGGAGCCTTTACACAGCCCTGTCCTCCGGGCCGAGGGGGCAAAGCAGAGACTGATGGAAATAAAACAAACGGTTGATTTAAATGGACACTGATGAGACTAAAAGCCCTTTCCCAGAGCAGTTCCCTGAGCTGTAAGTGCTGGTGCAGGGCACAAGGTCTGAGGGAACACTGCAGCTGTGACATTAAAGGCAGCAAAAACAGTTACTGAGTGGAAATAGATCCTCACCCGCTCCAACAGCCCAATCTCTGTGGCTCCTCCTCATGGGGTGACCCTGCTCCAGGGAGGAATCTTCACCCAGTCCCCAGGCCTGGGGCAAGAGGCTGCCCTGCCAGCAGAAGACAAGGGGTTAATGAAGCTTTTGGAACACATTCAGAGTGGCTTGACAAAACATCTGCCAATGTGGATCTCTAATATAAAGACAGTTTGTATTTATGCTTGCAATAGACTTTTGTATGTTATTTCCTCAAAGTCTCTGTTTCAATATATTTTGCTATTAAAAGTGTTTAAACAAGATTTAACAGGAGCTCTGCCCCCTGCCTGCTCCAAGCCCTGGGGAAGAGCTGGATATCCTCACACTCATCCAAGCTGAGGCAGCTCTCGTGTAGGGAGGGAGCTGCTGCTGCTGCTGCTGCTGCAGACAAACATTTAAAAATCAGCCCTGCCTTGAGGGTGTCCAGAGAAGGGAGAAAGCCCTTCCCACCACGCTCTTGGATTTCCCTTCCTGCCACTTGCTTTGCTTCCTGCTTGGGAAGGTTTGTCTCGGGGGCATTTCAGCATCACAAAGGGCTTTTCCAGCCTCAGGGATTCCATGGGACGCCCAGTGACTGACCCAGCTGTGCACACAGGCACGGGAAGCTCTCACACACATTTCATCCTGCCACGAGCCAAAGCACTCCAGAGCATCCTTGGACCAGTGCAGAGAGCAGGAAAAAGACACAGCCACACCCCCAGTCCTGCTCTGTGCTCTCCCAGTGGGGCATGAGCACCATTTCCTCCTGGTCCTGAGAGCTCCAAGGAAAATCACTGTTCAGGTGGCACTGAAGATGCCACTTTTCTGACACTCCTGCCCCAGGAGCACGGCCCAGCAGGTTTCTCTGGGGGCAGGAATCATTTGTGCAGTTCAGAAGCTGCACATCCCTAAAGCATTCCCTTAGGAACATGAAGCTTTCCTTGGGTATTTTGTAGTCCAATTTGTAATTTTAGCATATTTCAAGAGAGATCAAACCAAAATGAGGTGACTTGGTGCCAGCACAGCATTAGAATGGAATATCAGGAGACTCACCGGACAACATTCACTGCAGACTCTCCATTCCCAGCACTCCAGAGCTGCAGGATTCCCATTTCCCACGGACTCTCAGTTCTGTCTCCAGGACTCCCGGCAGGAATCTGCTGTTTCCAGATGCAAATCCCCACGGTGCCATCGGTCCCAATAACTGCTCCTCTCCCACCCCCTGCTCCCCCCTTTACCCTTTTATAGCCACGGCCCCACCCAGGACACAGAAGCTCCCAGGTGCCTCCTGAGACCCAAATCATTCCAGATGGGTCAGGAAATGAATATAAATAAACTTGTCCCTTTGGAGGTAACGAATTGTCTTTGTTCCCATTCCCCCTTCTGTCTCCTGTTTCTGTTTCCTGAGGCAAAAAACATGGATCAGGTGGGATCAGGGAGAAAATATCAAGTCCAAAACCAAACCAAACTTGTTTTTCCATGGATTTCCATCAGGCCTGTTGCGGTTTTCCCACTGACCCTCGGCCGTAGCCACAGGAGCAGCTCCACGGGGGTGGGCACAGGGACACCCATCCCGGTGCTTCCCGGAAAACCGAGCTCAGCCCATCCCATAAAACGGTGTCATCGCAGCTGGAACGCGGCACGAGCTTTAATCCATGAAATGTGATCCCAGAGAGCCTCGAGTCCCGGGACAAACTCGTCCCACACAGCACTCGGGTCCCATGTCTCGGTTCCAAAAGGACACACGTCCCCCTGTGGGTCCCACCCGGGCCCGGTGACCCCTGTGCAGCGCTCCCTCCCCTCTGGCTGCTCTCCTGAGGGCACCGCTCGCTCCTTCCCGGCACCGCTGCCCGAGCCAATGTTTCCTGAGCCTGGCTGCGTGTGGACTCAGCTGCCAGGTGGAAAGCACAGTTGTTTCCATCCCGGGCATCCCTGGAGGCTCTGGGGGGGGATGCAGCCTGGTGCAGGATCCTCTGCATTTTCCCCCCATTAAATTCTTCCCCTTGAAGTCCCGGAATCGAGGTGGGTCAGTTGGGAAAGGAGAGTGGGAGCAGAGCCTGGAGCTGGGCTGTGTTCAGGTAGGGATACAGCACTGGGAATCAAGATGTATTTCCTGGATGCTCTCAGCTGGTCCTACTGAGCAGGGAGCTGGTTCCCCACTCTATCCTGGCTCCTGGGAAATCCTGAGATCCCCATGGCTCAGCTCTTTGCAAAACTTGTTGCATTTTGAAGACCTTTTCCTGAGGTTTTTTCCCCCCCAGAGCTTGTGGGCTCTGGTGCCACCTTGTCACTCCTTGCAGCCAGTTACAAGGGGAGAAATCTCAGCCCATTTTGAACAAGATGTCTGTTCAGAGGGACAAGGGCAGCAGATGCCACTCCTGGGGCCCACCCTCTCCCTGCTGCAGTGTACCCCAACCCTGAAGTGCCAGGGGTCCTGCCTGGCCCTGGGCTGTGCCCCACACTGAGGGGGACACACTGGCACCCCTGGGGCTCCATTCCTCTGCACGGACTGGTGGTGACATCCAGTGCTGGATTCTGCAACTACAGCCAGGCACCGCGTCCCCACTGCAGCCCCTGCCCTGCCCGGGGTGAGCCCACCGCTCCCCTCAGCCCAGCCCAAACATCCTGACCCTCTCCCCATCCTGATCCCCTTTCCTCACCAGGAAGGGCTGTGGCTGACTCCATCCCTGGACAGCACCATCCCTGTCAAGGGCCTGCAGAGGATGGGCTGAAACTCAGGGGTAGTTGTGGTGAGCTGGGAGCAGGAGAGGGGCTCAGGGAGAGCAGCCCTGGCAGATAAAACCACCACAGGGACACAGGAGCCCTTGGGATGGAGCTGCAGCCAGCACTGAAGGGACAGTGCAGGTCCCAGCCCCCCCTCAGCCCCAGGGACACCCTCCACCAGCAGGGGAGAGAGCTCAGTGCCGCCAAAAGGAGGAGGCTCTGAACAGTCTCTTGTTCCCAGGCCTTATCCAAGTGGCACATGGATGTTCCTCCAAGCCCAGCCTGGGGCAGAAGTGTTTGGCTAAAGAAGACAAAGAAACCCGGATTGAGACTACAAAGGAAATATTTTATTACTTATAACACTTCATTCAGCTACATCCACATAGCAGTACACAGAAACTCTTCAGAAAAGTGCAAATTCTCACTCTGCATTTGTAATACACCCTAGTTCTACAGAACAGACATTGGGTAAACAGGAGTATAGATGCAGAACTCCCCAAGGTTCCAGGCAAGAACGATGCAACTTGAGATACTTCAGTCACCTTGTACAAAGCCACTCTTGAGCAGAGGGAATCGAGCTGGACTGTGACAACCCGGGTGTCACCCTGCAAGGAGCCCCCTCTTAGTTGGGAGAGGACAAAAAGGGCAGGGAAGACAAAACAAAGGGATAATAGTATCAGTTTTAAAATTAGAGACCATCCAGGTGCTTCCTGGAGCAGCACACACATCCCACCCTGCCCAAGTGGCAGGACCCATCCTTCCTCTCCTGCCTTCCACCGTCGTGCCACAAACACACTTCCTATAAGGAAATGGGAGCTGGAATCCCCAGAAACCTCAGGAGCCTGGCAGAAAGGGCACCCAAAATGGTGCCTGAGCACAGCTGGACCAGGGAGCAGCACCAGGGATGTCAGCATGCAGGTAACCAACCACCAGAGCTTGGGAGCAGCCAGGCAGGGAAGGGAGCCCCAGGCAGCAATGGGCAGCTCAGCTGGACAGCTGAAACCCCAGTGGGTCTGCTCATGTCCTTTACTGATGTCCCCATGGACAGCACCAGTGTGTGTCTGCCCTCCTCAGAGGGAAGGGCTGGGGATATCAAAGGAGGGAAAGGAGCAGAGCTCCTCAGGAGAGACCCCAGCTCTCCTGCAGCCCAAGGCAAGCCCAGCTCCTTGGAGTCACATCCTGCTGGGGACCAAGGGAAGAGGAGCTGCCCCAGCAGCCCAACACAACGTGGGGCTACACTGCTCCTCTGGGCCACAGCTGCAGCCCAGCTCTCCCTGGGACACACGTTCCCTCCTCCTCTGCCACACCAGAGTGTGCAGCTCCCTCACACACCCTCGGAGGGGCTGGAGGAGACACATGGACAGCACTTGCAAGTATTTAATCCACACCCTGGGTGCTCTATCACAACCTCAGTAAGAAACCCAGCTACGAGCTCTGCCTCACACACATTGAGCCTTGCCTGGCAAAGCCCTGACCTTGGAAAGCCTTGCCTGGCAAAGCCCCCTCCTGTCCCAGGCCCACAGAAACACGACATCACCACAGAGATTAAACCTGTCACAGCCAAGGGGCAAACCCGAGCCCTCTGGATTTTATCAAACACTAAACCCAACAGTGGCCGTGTGACCGCAGCTTTGGCCACTGCCCAACCTTTGAAAAGGCGAGTTTTACCTGGAAGCACCTCGGAAACAACATCCACAGCGTCCTTTGATCTGTGATCTGCTTTCTACTCAAGTTAGAAAAGCCTTTGTTCTTATCTGAGAAGTGGGAAAGAAGAGCTGACAACTCAAGGAAGGCTGTGCACAAACCAAGTAAACTCTAACACGATGCATAACAAAGTTACAGGGCAAGGAAATGAGAATTCCAGTCCTTCACAGTAACAGAAGTAAGGGATGTGAGATCAGAGGGAGGAGATAAAGGAGTTCCACAAATGGAACAGTATAAATATATCAAACAGTTCCAATACAGTAGGAAAACAACAGTAGCAGCAGTTTCAAAACAGCAAATAGTTATTATACCCTGAAAGTACATTCAACACGTTGTGCCTGCTGCTGTCCTCCCAAAAGCGTCACTACAGCTACAGCTCACTGCCAAACCTACCCGTGGGCAAAATCCCAGATACTTAACACCCCACAGCTGGGTTTTCTTCTTTAATTAAACACAGACAATGAACAGTTACCAGCTTCTAACAATGTCATTTGGAAACACTTTCTTCATTTCTAGCACTGCCTACTGACACAAAGCAGATCTCTGGGAAGCTGCAGCTTCCTGCTCTTTGTAGGAGCACAACCATCACTCACAAGACTTGACTGCCACAATAACACCCAGCTGGGCTCATCACACACACACACTATGCTTTTTACAATGTTTGTTCAAAATTATGTCCCAAGTCACTTCTCTTTACTGCTTGGAAAACAAAATCCTCAACACCTCAGTGTTTAGTCTGCTGCCAATGGAAGCAATGGCAAGAGCTCCTTCAAGTTCAGTGCAACGGGGATCCAGATCTGCACCCTTTTTTGGGAGAGCTGAAGGCAAAGCAGCAGTCACAAATGCCTTCCCAGCCCTACCCAGCATGGACAACAACAAAAGCATCCACTGAGTAACTGGGTTTACCTGTTTTCCCCACCACGTCAGTCAAATGTACAACCAAGGTTAAAAAAAAAATCCAAGCTTTTGGCATTAGTTACATTTCACTGAATGGCAGAACAATTTGGAAATAGTTTCTCTTAAAATAGAAAAATAAATAAATAGCAGTGACAGGTCAATTTGTGCAACACAGACCTTCTATAATACATGTACATTCATAGACACTGAAATACTTCTCCATGGATATAGTGCAAAGCTGCTGGCAGCAGGAAACCCCCAAACCTCAGGGCTCTCTGAAGCCATGGAGAGAAAACACACACAAACCTACCCTGTGCCATTCTATGGCATCCAGCTGCAAGGGCATTGTCAGAGGGAGGATGAATTTGGAGAGGCAACAATAGTGGCAAAACAACAGCTTGAACTCCAGAGCACCCTGAGGTCTTCTCCCATCATCTCCAACACAGATAAAAGCCAGCACTGAATTGCTGCTACTTCTCTTTACTTGCTGTCAATGACAGCAGGGAGCTTCCAGAATCAGCTCTCCTGAGCCAAAACACAGCCTTTATTACCCAAAATACAATATAACCACAAGGAGAACTCAAGTATTGGTTTGGGTGGGTTTTTTTTTTTTTTGGAAAGTGTGATTAGCAGTCTCACTTGCTACTTGAGCAAAAGGGAGAAAACAAATGAGAAGCTGGTAAAAATTTGCCCTTGAAGATAAAGAATAATCAAATTTGCAAAATGCTATTCTAACAGAAAACACCCAACAGGACATAATAACGAAAACCTTCAAAAATCACAATTTAGTAACTGTGCCTCATCTGTGTCCCTCATCTCCACTTCCTTTTTTTTTCCTTTAATACACAGACAATATAAATTCAAGCCAGCAAAAACAAATCACTGACTGGCATTTTCAGTCAAACTAACGAATACAGAAAACCAAGAAAGCCTAAGACTCTTCAGAGATGTGGGACAAAAAGAAGCTACAGAGCTTATGGTAGTCAGAAGAGGCAACTTTACTAAGGAATGACCAAATTCCTGCTCCTTTGGAAGCCTTGGAAAGGCACCAGGCAATTCCAATACCAAGCTGCAGCTGTTGCCACTACTGTTTCACTGCCAATTATTTTAACACACACAGGAAAGCCACAATGCCCAATAACACCTTTACCAACAGAAGAATTCTTAAGTAGCTGAAAAACATGAATGATTTGCCTAAACAAGAAATGCTGAGCTCTGCTTTGATGCTTTTGGAAGTGCAGACCTGTACAGAAGGTCTCAGAGAGCTGCAGGGAAGAAGCAGCCTTTGTTGTCAGTTTGGAGTGATCACTCCTTTAAAACTTTAAAAACTGCTTCACACACAAAAAAGAGGCGTTCTAGGCACCCAAACTGAGTTTAAGACAAGATGCAGCAGCTAAGCTCAGCTGCCTGAAAGGTACTAGGGGAGTTCATTTGCATTGGTGTGGGTTAATCAAAGTTTTGGTCAAAAGGACTGAAAACTCCAACAACAAATTCTATCCTTTCCTCTGACCTCCTCTCCTTGTCCCAATTTGGTGAAAAGCCTGACAAAAGAATGCTTCTTCTTTACAGAAAAAGAATGCAGCTGTTTCAAACAGACACACACACAAAGATGAGACTGGTTCTGCTCCTGGGTCCTTTGTTCCATGTGGTGCCTCCAGGTCTCTATGCAGAGCGCCAGGTCAGCCCGTTCTTGGCAGGCTCCAGGAAATTCTCAATCAAAGCCTCAATCAACTTCTGGAGCTCTTCTTCCAGCACGCTTCTGTCACTGCAGGAAAGAACAGGGCCAGGTCAGAGGTTTGGGAAATGCCCAAACATAAATAAACAAACAGCACAACCAGGATGGGGGGGTGGACTTGCTCTGCTGAGTCTCCTACCCCTCCAGGTGCAGAGACTCCAAACTGCCTGCTTTAAGAAGCTTATTTTCAGCGGGGATCATCATGGAATCACAGAATGGTTTGGGTGGGAAGGGACTTTTGAAGATGGTGCCTAGAGCCCTCTAGTGGCCTTTTTCTTCTTTAATTTCAATTAATACTGCAATAATCAGGCGGTGAGGACCTGGCACAGATTGCCCAGAGCAGCTGCAGTTGCCTCACCCCTGGGAGTGTCCAAGGCCAGGTCAGAGTAACCTGGGACAGTAGAAGGTGTCCCTGCCTGTGGCAGAGGGGTGGAATGAGATGGTCTTTAAGGTCCTTTCCAACACAAGCCACCCCATGATTCCATAACACAAGAAGTTTCTGTGGAGTAAACACAATGGATTTTCTCCATCTTTTAAACCGAGAGAAGCTCAACCCAGGTGAACAACATCTAGTTCCTCTCTGGCAGCTCAGAGTATTCCCACAGCAAATTCCTAGAGGCAGTGAGAACCCATCTGGCTGCAAACACACCAACCAGCAGCAGCACAACCTCAGAAGAGAAAGGAAAGCCTGGATTCCACACTCAGTGCCCTGGTCATGTTGACAAGGTGAGGGCTGGTCACAGGTTGGACTCAGTGATCTCAGAGCTTTCTCTGGCTAAATAATTTTGTGATTTTGTCACCTGATCACTTTCTAACTCTAAGTAAGTGGAGAACAGGGTTTGTTAGAGAAGCCCACCCCCTCTGTGTGTCCCTGCTGTGGGCAGGCAGAGGGCTGGGGCACTGACCTCTGCCCGGGCAGTGCACACATCTCAGCGTAGTACTTGATCTTGGGTTCGGTGCCGCTGGTGCGCAGCGTGGCCACGCAGCCGTTCTGGAAGGTGAACGTGATCATCTGGCTGCTCTTGCTCACTGGCAGCACCTACAAAACAACAGCAGCCCCTTACTCCCATGGCAGCAGCAACTGGAAGCCTTTCTGCAGGAGCATCAGGCTCAGTGAGCTGATAAAGTTATAACCACAGCATTCCACACCTGCCTCTCTCCCAGTGTATTTCCCTTTCAGCTCCTCCAGCCCTCCTCTGCAAAAACACTTTGTCACTCACCGACTTCTTGTTCAGCTGGCTGTTGTCATAGCCAGTGGTGATGTCTCGGACGTGTAAGATGTTGTAAACCCCACAGCATTTGGGATAAGACTGTGGGTTATCAAAGTTCCGGAGTCTCTCAAATATCCTTTTGATAGTGGGAGGATCATAGCATAGGAAATAGGAAGTCTTGGATATGTGGTATCCATACCTACAAGCAGATAAATGTTTTCAAGTTTTAAGATTCAGAAGGTTTTGGCCCAGAAGGTCTCAGTACAAGGCTTAATTCTGACAAACACAACCCTTGTTTTATTGCCGGGATTGTGTCCATAGCCACTCCTTCCACCTCTGCTCTGTTACAGATCCCTTCTGGCAGTGGGAAGCCATTCCCTGTGTCCTGTCCCAAATCCCTCTCCAGCCCTCCCAGAGCCCCTTGTGATATCTGCACTAGTGATGAATTGTAATCCAGCCCACATCAAAAAACCTCACAACAATTTACAATGAGAAGACATCTGAGGACACAAACATTTACTTAAATATGTATTTACATTAAATAAATATTCCTTAGATTATTCCCAGCTCTAAAAGAGTGGGGTAGAATATTCTGATAAAAACACCACTCACGTTTCATAAATGTCAACAAGTTTCTGTGCCAGGGTCAGGCTCTGGCTCTGCAGGTAAGTTGCCATTTCAGCAATGACCACAGCTGCACTCACTCCATCCTTATCCAGCACTGATGTGCCACACATGAAGCCTAGGAAGAAAAAAGATTGTGGAAAAACAACCTGACAGATTATTACACGGGTTTACTTGACTAAAGTTTTAACCTCTGACCCTGGAGAGGAAAATTGGCCAGTACATAGAAGCTGCTTTATTGCTGCATATGCAGGAGAAATCTAATTAACTTGGGGGTTATAGGGCTGGAAAGATAAGCACAACATCAGAATCAGCAAGTCAGATAATTATGGGACTTGGCAAGCCAATTTGATAAGAGCAAAATACCAGTGCTATTATCTACTAGGATAAAAATTACTTAATAAGTACTTTCTGTGTGTTTTATTTCATAACTAAGATCAGTCCCTCCTATTCACATTCCCCCCCTCAGTGCTCAACTCAAGTTTAAAGGGATATCAGCTCTCATACCAATAGACTCCTCAAATGCAAAGAGAACTTCTTTTCCATTATCTAGGAGATTTTTTACTCTGCTTCCAATCCATTTAAAACCGGGGAGTGTTTCCTAAAACAGGAGGGAAAAGAAAGAGTGCTTAAAATACATATTTTCAATTTAGTTTCAATTCAAAGAAAGTTATAGCCACTGTTGCCTTCACATCAAACAAACAAACAAACAACAACAAAAAAAAAAACCAAAAAAAAACAAGGAGAAAATATAACTATGTATTTTGAATTTTAGGGTCAACATGGAAGATTGCTGCAGAGTCAAACCACTAAAGGTTGACGATATTTTTCTGATTTTCTTGAAGTTATTTCCTTAGTTAAATCTAATTAATTGCCAAGCAGAATAGGGACAGTAAAGGAGCATCAGACAAGTCATATCTTCAGTTAGGATGACAAGTCCAAGGTAAAGAGCCACTGGATAGCATTTTCCTAGTGAATACTCAACTAGGACACAAATATCAAACCAAGGAAAAAGTGTCAGGGACTATGGTGCTCTGAGATCACATCAGATGATCTGTGCTGCTCATCAGATGAGACAGTTACTCAGGAGGAAAAGCTACAGAAATATAAAAGCAACACTTTTAGGGGCTGGGAGGGGAGAGCGCTGTTCTAGGGTTTCTTTACATAAATCATGCAAAGGCAGTCAGGCTTAGAAACAGTTTTTCTTGGAGAAAAGGAAGTTACAAATAAAGAAGGGGAGCTTTTAGAGAAGGCCAAGAGGTTCTGTAAATTCCCAGCTTCTCTTTTTCTTTCAGTCCTTTTCCAATTAAATAAAAAACAACAGTATTTATAAAGAAAACCAAATCCACTACAAGGAACTGACATTTACCCTGATTAGGTTTATCTGACCAGTCACTCAAAACAGTTTTCAGAGTTGCTTTCAATTTAAAATTCCTCATTGTTTGGAAAAATATTTATTCCTACTGCATATGGATTTAATTAAGACATGGATAAACGAGGCCTGGCCCTTTGTATGTTTGTGCTATGATTTTGGGCACCTACCTCTCTTCTGGCTAACACCCAACAGAAATCAGATTTAATTTGGATGCAGGAACTGAACTGTCAGTCACTGAACACCTAGTTTCTTTTTTAGCACGTTCTTAACAAGGCTGCATTAAAGATCTGAACACAAGAGCTCCTCTGCCTGTCCCTGCCTCAAAACTCAAACCCCACCGGCTCAGGGCATCTGAAAATCTGAAAGGCCCCTGTGTAACCTCCAAGTGCTCATTACAAACCCATCAACTGCATAGTGAGCACTCAGCCTGCACAAACCTCCCTTCTCTCACAGAAGAATTTCTCTCTAGGGAGATAACCACAGCTAAAGGTATTCCTGTTATCTGGAATTCAGGGGTTAATTTGTGTCCCTGAGCTTTGCCCACACTGATCTCCCAGTCCAAGAACACTGAGGAGATTGAAGATTGAAATCAGGCTTTACTGGGTGAAAGAACATTGTCTTCGAGTTGGAATTCCTCAAAAATTCCCAGCCAGAAGCCTGGAAATCCCCTGCCCACTCTCCATTCCATGAGGTCACCAGCGGGGGTTTGGATGGAGACAACAGCACATAACCCACACTCACCTCAAAGTGAAATCCTTCTTTAAGTGCAATTGCCCTCAAAATCTTGGAGGAGACCGTAGTTGCCAGCATGTAAACATTCCTCACATCAGCACCTTGGGAGCAGCTCTCCTTCCAGCGGGAAAACATCCACCAGCCAAACAGGGCTGCCAGCTCATTGCCTGTGAACACCTTCCAGCAGCCACTGCAGAGAGAGGAAAGGTGAGGGCTGGGGGACAGGAATTCTGCTGTCACTGAGCACCAGGAGAGGCAAGGTGAGAGCTGGGGGACAGGAATTCCACAATCACTGAGCACCAGGAGAGGCAAGGAGAGGGCTGTGAGAGAGAAATTCTGCAGTCACTGAACACTAGGAGCACAGCACTGACAAGCTGCTTTAGGCAAAGCCACCGTAGTGACAGGACTCCACACTTCTCACATATCAAGGATTTATGAGCCCAGAGTGTTCTGAGCAAGGGAAGACATCTCTGGGGTGTCCTCACTGGCAGCTCTAGCACAGCTCAGGCCTTTGGTTACCCAGCAGCAGGAGAGCAGTCTAGAACTGATCCATACAGAGCAGCCTATGCAATCTGTACATTGCAGTCAGGCAGGGCCTACACAGCTTTTACTTACACAACCATCAGAACTGGGGCTTGCTAGTGGGAGAAAAATAATTTCTGTTCAATACTAACAGTAGAAAACAAAGGATTGAAATTAAAAATACGTTTAAAAAAAGAAAACCAAAGAAACCACTCTACCAAAAAAGCCCATGACAACTGCCAAGGAAGGTTTGCCTGATATAAATGAAAACAGTAAACAACAAGATTTCACTGTCTTTAATAACGACTCAGTTTTCAGCTGAGCTTTATTTAGCCATTTACTATTATACCACTAAATATTTAATTCACTCTTTGCTGAACAAACTGATTTAAAACATATTTGGAGCTACACCAAATGATAAAACTAGAAGGAAAAATATCCATATACCTAAGGAAAAGAATGGATTAAAGGCCTGTGCCTGGCAACCATTTGGGGACATTCTGTGACTCTCACCACCTTTTCTGCAGGAAGACACAAAGAAGGGTCCCATCACTTACTTTTCCTGCTGCTCTGCCACTGCCAGTCGATCTGCATCTGGATCAGTGGCTACTACCACTCTTGCATCTTCTTTCTCTGCAAGCCTCAGTGACAACTCCTGGTGGAAGGAGGGGACAAAAAAAACCCAAAACATGAGAGTAAATAAACCCACAGCCTTCCTATTTACACCTAACACTCAGTGAAAAAAATCCCCCATGGATTGCCCACTGTATCAATACAGCTGAAAGCAGGTTCTCTCTCTTCTCTTCCTCAGTTTGTCTTTCCCCCCAGAAATCTGATAAAAAAAACAAAATACCAGCACAGATTCTCCTTCTTCAGGATTTGGGCACTTGACAGTAGAGAAGTCTGGATCTGGATCTTTTTGTTCCGGTACTGGAATGGGGGGCTGAAATCCAAAGGCTTTGAAAGCCAACTGCACATAGTCATGTCCAACTCCATGGAAAGAGGTATGGACAAACTTCAAACTGCTCTGCATGTTCAGGTCCCTGAGGAGAAAAGAGAACTTCAGTAAGACTTCAGGTATTTAACACGACTATTTTCGTGAGAAAGCAAACTGAACTGCAGTTCCTCTGTGTACTATTCTGCTGATTTCTGCATTAATTTCAAAGGAATGAGGGAAAGTGCTTATTTTGCACTACAAATTGCTGGGTTAAAGCTTCTTCTCCTGGAAAATGAAATATTTACCTTCCACTGAAACAGATCAAAGTCTCCCAAGAATTAACTGTTGATTTCTACATCAAATTCAAGCTCTTCCACCACCTTAAAGTGTTATTCCAGATCTGCTTCATGTTATCCATCCTCCTCCTTTTATTCTTATCTTTGACCCCACCTAACCTTTAGACTGTATCTATTTTATGCATGAGCACCTCACTTTTAATCTGAATTTCTGCATTTTATTCAGAACTCCTGGAACATGTCTGCTTGCATTAAATGGCTTCCACTGGGGTGCTTCAAAGTAGCTTAACTCTCAAAAGCAGCTGGTTTATTCTCCACTAAATGGTTTAATCCTAAGGATGGTAACCCCTGAATTTAAGGCCACCTCAGAGAACACAGTGAGGTCTGTCTGTGATCAGTTTTTCACATGCAACCCACAGCTGACTTAAAAACATGACTTAGGTACCTTTTGCTTTATAAATACCTATGATAGCAGATCTTTGTCAGATCCTCCATGTAGCTGTCACAAATTTTCTTCAGAGGATCCTTTCTGAGGGGACTGGTGTCTACCAGATTCTCATTCCAGGAGCCATTCCATGGTTCAACACACTCTTCTATACATTTTATAATTTCCTTATCATGAGGAGAGGTGATCTGTGCTCCATTTTCCCAATAAACCTGGTCAAAGTTGAAGGAAAACAAGAGACAAAAGCTTATTTACAAAGATTATTAACCTGATAAATTCTTTTAGCTATAGGATTCCAACTACTTTCTGCCTAAGTCATACAGAGAAGTCCACATCTGACTGGCTTGATTCTCAAGACATTTGGAATCATTCAAAATGAACTTCTGAGCTCACAACTGCATTTGTGATAAATGGAACTTACACAAAAACTTGTTTTCACAGAAGTTGGTACTTAAGTATTACAGCTGAAATACCAGGAATGTGAGAAACCAAAACTAGGCACTTATATCTGGGAGTGCTGTGCAAACTCAAACAGTAGAAAAATATCACCTTCTCCAAGGCTGGCATTCCTTTTGAAAAAGGAGTATAACTTGTTTTTGAATCCAAAGCAAAACAGATAAGCAGTGTGCCAAGGTCCGTGTTTCTCCACAGCTGAACAACTGTAATCTTTCAGCTGGAAACACTCCCTAGAGTGGAAACACCATATCTAACCCTCAACTATAAAAAAGTCTTTGTTAAAGATTTAGAGGCCACTTTTCCCACAGTCTGTTGCCAATAGCATGGCTGAGTTCACAGTGCAGACTCTGCTCAGATAATCCACGCTGCCTGTTTTCTCATCAGTGTCCTCTGGGTTTGTCACCTTCAGTTAAAACTGTCCAAAACCTTCAGAAGCTGCTGAAATTCACACAGGAAATTGTGAAAGATGAAACAGCTCTGGGAAAGACTAGGAAACAAACCAGCATCCTGGCAAAAGTAAACTGCTGTGTATCGGACGACAAACATAAAATTGCTTCTTGACAAATGAAGCACCTGGGAAATTCATGTGGCTTCTTTCCTTACTCATTGCTCCAGCTAAGCAGAAACACAGGCTGTTTAAAGAACTTTACAACTCGTTCCAGGGAAGACGAGAGCAGTCCAATCACCCCCAAGAGTTCTCTCCGGGCATGGCAGGACTGCCTTTCCTCACGTTGCCATCACTCACTGACCTGACACAGGGGTTCTAGAATGCTCAGCTAAAGCTGAGAGTTTAGTTCAGGTTATTACAAAGTTGAGGAAAATACTCAGTTAAAACATTGCACTTGCTATTGTGGATGTTTTATTGTCCCAAGCTTTCAAAGTGAAGCCATCCAACCTCTCTTCAATGCCCAGAAAACAAGGGAACAACACAATGCTACTGTGCTTTATTAATCCACTCTTAAATTATTCCCATCTTCAGCAGTCCCCTACTGTATGCACGAATACCCCTCAGTTCTGGCTTAGTTTTAAACTGAGTTTTAAACTTCAGCAGTGAACACACAAATTGCTGGAGCATTTCTTCAGCTGCTAATTAGATTCTATGGAATGTCATAACAGATTTATGCTCAAGATACACAAACCGTGTGGTCTTATGCTCTTATCATAGACAAGCATGTCAGGTTATAGAAGGCTGAAATACTTTACATAACTTGTCCTTCTAATGGACACACACAATAAAAGCTTTTTCACCGTGAGGGTGAGGAGGCCCTGGCACAGGTTGCCCCATGCCAGAGGGTTCCAAGGTCAGGCTAGAGAGGGCTTGGAGCAACCTGGGATAGTGGGAGGTGGCCCTGCCATGGCATGGGGTGGGACTGGATGAGTTTTAAGGCCTTTTTCAACCCAAAGCACTCTGCAGCCCCACAAGCACAGGCAGGGAATGCTGGAAGGCAGCTGGCAGGGCTGTGCCAGGCCACGACCAAGGCCTCACCTTGTAGCCGTTGTCCTCCTTGCGGTTGTGGGATGCTGTGATCATCACCCCAGCCACAGCCCCGAGCTGCTGCACGGCGTAGGGCTGCAAAGGAACAGAGACAGTGCTCACACACACTCTGTCACTGGGACAGCTTGGCAATAGCAGCCCACAGAGGGGGCTTTTAACCCTGCACCAGTTTATCTGGAAACTACATACATGAACACTCCGCACTGGCTCCTGCAGCCAGCAGCAGAAAGCTGGTTCTAATTCTACTCCATAAAAACATTCTTTTTATCAATTACAAAAATGCAATTGTTTACTGGTCATCTAAAGAAAGTCTACACTCAGATTACAGGAGCACTGGGAAACAGGCTGAAACAGAGCAAAGGAATTCACAAGATGGCTTGTTGAAAAACAAATTATGGGTACTCCAGGCACTCCAGTCCTCCTCTCAAACCAAGGTGCACAGAACACACAGCATGCTAGAAGAGCTTTTGGAATACAAGCAAGGATTTAAAACTATGCAAGGAAAAGCTGCTGTGACTAGAAGAGTCTATTTTTGACATATTAAAAGCAGAGGCACTGAGGAATTCAGAGCCTCCTTGAAGAGCCAAGCATATCAAGCAGCCTCTTTGTTAAATAACAGAATTTAAGAAAATTGCTAGTTCTCCTTTTCAGTAAATCCAAATTCTTAAGTTTCCCTTAACTGTGTGGTGCAACAATATGGACAAGAAGGTGACTCACCACAAAGGGGGTAGGGACATAGGTGGAGAAGAAGTACACGAGGACATCTTTTGCCAGCAGGACTGCTGCAGTGAGTTTTGCAAGCCTACCAACGGGAAAAAGAAAATAGTCAGTCACTCCAACTCCCCAGGGCAGCCCAACAGCCAGGTGGAATTCCTGTCACCTCCAGGCACTTGTTTCTTAAAGCACTCTACTGCTTTTTGGCTTATACTTAAAGCGGTATCCCACAAATTGCACAGTCAGGGTAAGAGTTTTCAGGCTGCAGAATCTGAGCCAGCACTTTCAGGTGCTGCCTGGACAGTGCAAGGCACTTCAATCCCTCACCCAAACAAAGCAGATGTCCCACATCAAGATACAGAACCCATGGGTAGAACACTCATCCTTTCCTGAAGGACAGAAACAACTTCCCACAAAGTTTAAAGTACCAGATGTCTCCAACACTAGGTTTGGAAAAGGATTTGGTATCCCACACAAAGCTCGTTTGCCAGCCCTGCTCAGCAGCTGCAGACAGTGTCCAGGAAGCAGATCTATTCCTAAAACACATTTCTGCAAAGCAACACCTCTCATTCCAGAATGTTTAGAAACAGGAACAGTGCCCATAGTTCTAAATCTTGCTTTATTAGAAACTCGCCCTTTCAAGCTCCAGGGAAGCTCATTTGCTTCCAGGTAACTGGTATCAAAGTTCTTTTGCACTCAGGTACCCACAGCTCAGGAGATAAAGGGAAGTGTTCAGAGTAAAAAAGGGATGAGATATTAAATGGTGTAAGCTCACCTTGCTCCCACAGACAAGCATTAATACTGACTTTCTTCTCTCCATCACCAGCAACCCAAGTTTCACTGAATCAGAATTTCACTACAGCACCTATCAAATGTCACCTGAAACCACCTGGAAGAGTTTGAGAGCTCAGCTTGGAATTAAAGCTACTAAAATTCTTCTTTGTTTACACCAACTTAATTACAGGACACAGCTGGATGACCTGCTGTCCCGTTGGGCCCCGTTGCCCACACAGCACTGGAAAAGCACTCTGCTCCCACTGGAAACATTATTTTGGGGGAGTTCAGTTTGATTTCAGCACTGCTGTGAGGGTGCATTATCCCAGGGGGACAGGAGAAACACACAGTGGGTAACTGAGGTGCTACTGAGGTGAAACAACTGTGTTACCATCAAGTCTGAATTCCAGGCTTTGTGTGGCTAAAAAGGAACATCACTCTTACCCTTTCCTATTTTTAGGCTGTGCCTAACCCACACAGTCTGGGGGTCAAAAGCCTGGGGGATAATGGGCCACATGTATCCTCAGGCCTAGGGGAGAGGAGACAGTCACTGGATTCTGTGCTCTATTATACATACCAAGGACTTCTTCATCCCTAAAACATTAAATATTACAAAATCTTATTAAAAAAGAACTGTTAATTACAACAATAACTACAATAATTAACTTCTCCTTACCTAAATACTAATTAGCTCTAGGGTTAGCTTTTTTGCACAGCATGTCATTACCACATGTGTTTTGCTCCCCGACGACAAGGGACTAGGATTCCTTAGAGAATTCAGGAAGCAGTGTTCTCCGCTTTCCTTACAAAGAGCACAATTTGCCATTGCTGGAAGTCTACATTTGAAGCATTCCAGGTAAAATCCTCTCAAAGTGCAAATACACTGGGTTACAGCAAGCTGTAATTGGTCTCCCCAAAACAAGCTTAAATCAGGTGTGAAATACCAGAGAAAGATAGTGTAAAAAGTGCATAAACATTTAGGGGTTTCCAGCTGGATGTTCATGCTCTGGATTTACGTTCATAGTCAAATTTGTCTCCAGGCATATTAAGCCTAGCGTTCTTGTGCATTTAACCTAAATTCTCTGGTGGAGCAAGCAGCCCTACACTCATTCTTTGCTGGCAAACTGGTACCACAAAGGATTTAGTCCCAGCCTCTCCACATTACTATTTCAATGGACTAAGGGAGAAGAAAGTGTGCCCAGTTCATCACAAACAAAAAGAAAAAGTGCTGATAGGACAGAACACATTTAAAGCCACAATTTCATTTCTAGTCTTGCAAATGTAATCAATACTCATACTTCTTACTGCTGCAGTTGCTGGTGACCTGACCTCGTGTATCATATCCAACAACAAAGCCTCTCTGCTTAAAGTCTGAAAAGCTCCTCTCAAGGTACTTGTAGATTCCCTGGAGAAAAAAAAAAAAAAAGAAAAAAGAAGAATCAGCTGGACTGCAGCACAGAAAAACATTAAAGGTGATCTTTCACAAAGGATGGATAATGTCAGTAGGCAAAACACAGCTCAAACATATCAATAACAATATTCACAAAAGCAGCAGTGTTTTCTTCCCCAGTGTTCACTGAAATAAAGCAAGTAACCAGAGAAACTGTTGTGGGAAACAAAAGTGAGTAGGACAACAACAAACCCTCAAGAAGCAAACACTCATTTTCAATCCATACTGTGTTTCATTTATTCAAGTCATCTTCTCAAGACTGAAGGGAGAAAATTCCATATTTTGGAAGTTCATCCCCTCAGGTAACATAAGATGTGCCAGCCTAGTCTTTACTTCTCTGCCCACAGCACAAGTCAGACATTTTCAACATTGTTTCCCAAATGTTACTCCTAAATTTGCCTTAAAATCAGAGAATGGCCTGGGTGGGAAGATTAGCTTTTACTCCAGCTTTGCCTCCATTAATTTCCAGCCAGAATCTCTCTGAAGATCCACTGTGGAAACAGCCCACGATGGATCAGCAGTTTTAGATAAAAAGATGGAAGCACTATTGTTAACCGAAGTTTCCAGAAGCTGCAGCTCCCCACAACACAGTACAGTGAACTTAACAGAGCCACACTGATCCTATAAATGCTGCCTCTCACAGAGGTGCAAGTTGCCTCTTGATGGGAGTGGGAGTGCTCTGTACCAGAATTAAACAGATTTTCCCCACAGCCAGTGTTTAGTACAATCCTTCAGGATGTTTTTATCTGGATTTGACTGGGTATGTGGAAAGCCAGCCTGACTCCCACCCTGAAATCCAGTCAAGATCTCTTTTCTTAAATGGCTTTGGCCCTTTAGAAGCACAGAATATTAAGGCTGGGAAAGGCCTTGGAGAACAAGTCCAAGGAGGCACTTGAAGGATGTGCTCCAAAGCATGACCTGGTGGACACTGGCACTCCTTTGGAGAGCCCTCTCAGCTGCAGACATTGAGGGATAGACTTATTCTTAAAACAAATATAACTCTTTGTTATAGTAGTGTGGCAGGTCTGGAGGCTGTGCCATGGCAGGATCACCTGCTGAAGTCACCTTCACACTGAACCCAAAACACACAAAGTGTTCACCCTGCCCTGACAGCCTGCCAAGAACTTTCATTCACAGCTGCAAAGAGGAATGGGGAGAACTCTTCAGGTTGACTTGAGCAACCCAAATAAGATCTAAAGACACGAATAGCAGATTCCTTATAACAGATCCCTTATCTAGGCTAAGATTTTGTATGAAGAAAAACAGGAATGTCTTTACTTGCTGCTATGGAGCAGTTTGCTTAAAATTAGTCCCTTAAGCTCAACCAGACTTCACAACTGAAGTTAACTCAGTCCTACTGGACTTGTTTGCTCTCCAAACGTCTTGATGAAAGCTGTAGGAAATAAGAGTCAATAAATGCCAGTGAGGAAGTGAATGCAGAGCCTCTCCGGTGTCTAAACCCTCTTCCTGAGCTCCCACAATCTTCTTCCAGGTGCCCCAAGGGCAGTTACCAATTCCAGCAGCTCTGGGGTAAAGCCCTCTCTTGAAAAAGCTTCTCAATTCAAAGAATTTCTACTTCCCTTTAACAAGTCTCAGGCTTCGACAGTATCCCTAATTTCTACTGCCATTAAATTTCTACCACTTCTAAAAGAGGCCCAGGGGCATCTCGTGGCGATAATTAACAGCTCATTAGTAGGTGTCAGCACACAACTGTATCAGCTCCTCAGATCTAAGCCAAAATTCTCTTCAGGTGACTGAAGTATCACAATTACCTCTCCCACTGCGTGGTTCAGCTGCTTTCCCGGTGCAAAATCCATGTAACAGAACAAGTGTACATCTACAGCATGCCCAGTCCCTTATGCTCAAGTTCAAAAGAAGTGAGGGAACAGTGATGGTATCAAGAATAAGACTGAAAGATTTTTGGTTGATAAAATCCAGACAGGCAGGAACAGCTTTAGAAGGTGCAACACTTAAATTTTTCATCTTTTACCTTTAGCTTTGCATTTTAAGCAGCAGGAAACTCCCTGATGTAAAGGTGGCTGGTTTTGTCACTGTGGAGATCAGTGACAGGCTTCTTTCCCAGTAAAAAAGCACCTGGACATGCATCAAAGTAGGACAAAAGCCAGGGAATCAGGGCTTTGCATGGAGTTCATGTACCTGCAATTTTCAGCAGAGTCCACAGCAACTGCTGAATATCCTGTACCTTCCTGGATCTGACTTTTCATAATATCAATATAACCAAATCAAATGAAGAAAAATCAGATCAGATAAAGGACACAGAACACACGTGCAGCTTGACTACAGCGTATTTTAACTGGAGGAAGTGTTAATTACACTCAGGTCTACTATTTGACTGGCCATTTATTCCTGTCCCAGAAAAGAGCAAATCCAGAGAGCCAGGACTGCCCATACTCAGACGAGGTTCAGCAGAACTGTTCCCACCCCCAGCTTCTGAAACAAGAGTGCTCAAACAAAGATTAGATCTGCTGCAGTTTACTTCAGAAACAAGTTCTAATCCACTTCCCAGAGGCTGCTTTTCCCAACTCGATACACAGCTTTAATAAACAACTAAAAATAGCAGCTGTACAGAAGGAGCAGACGCACACACCCCCGGTTTGTAACTCTCAAAAACCAGCAATTCCAATGAAACTGAGCTTGCCAACACATTCCCTGCTGAGCAAAAGGGAAGCTTTCCCTTTGTGCCAGGAGCGTGGCTGAGCCAGCAGACCCACACTGGGTCACACTCTGCCAGCCTGCACTACAAAGGGGGCAGGCAAGGGCCAGCACCTCCAAACCCAAGAGCAGGGAAATAACTCCCAGGAACCTCCTCTGCTTCCAAGAAGAGGGCTTGCTCAAAGCAGCCTGGCTGCTTTTATCAACTCCATCATTGGCAACAAAATACTGACTTTTAAATCCCCTTTTCTCAATTCTCCTCAGTCTGCTTTCACTGCATCCACAGAGTCCACCCAGACCTGTTCATGCCATTACAGCTTTTCTGGAAGAGGAGGATGTCACATCTCAGGAATCAGGAAGATCAGAAATGAAGGAAGCATCATTTTAGGATATGCCCAGTTTACAGGTCAGACACCTAAAGGAAGCTTTTTGTTAGATCCAAGAAGATATTGCAGAGCAAAACTGTCAGAGAGAAGGCTGGGTTTCAAACCAACACTTCAACACCAAACCTCTATAAACAGCATCAGAATTTTGCCTGCCCACAAGAGTGTGGGCTCCAGTTGTACAACTCAGACAACAAAATGTCAAGCAGCTTAAAACTGTTCCAAGTTCTAAGCACATCTCTCCATCCTAGGCCAACAGAAAACATTATTTCAGTCACATTTCCTGAGGGAGGTTAGAGTGTCAGCCTGCAAAGAGAAACCAGCTACAAAGTTTAAGTGCACAGTATTAAATGCAAGGTTTTACCAACCCTTGCTAAGCCATGTAATAAAACACCTTTGATCATATAGCTGAAGCTCCATTTCTACAAAAAGTATCTGTCAAAATAAGTAAGATTCAGTTTCAAAACAAACATTTTATTGATTTTCCAAGTACAAGGGTTCCAAATATATCAGCTCATTCTACTTTCAATAGTGAAGGCTAGATGTGGGCACAAAAACTGTTTAAGTATATGTAATATACTTAGTCCATATATAGCCACAACTTGTGCTAAAAACAAAAGGAAAGGCTTGTTTGGTTGGGGCTTTGCTCTTTTGGTTTGGGGTTATTTTTCTTGTTTTGTTTTTGGCAAGTACAAGTTCCCCTTATGGCAGCTCATCAGATTCCCAACTGCAGGGCTGTGTAACAGACTAGCTACTGGCCAAATTCCAGCCCAGACAAACCTCTCCTAGGCATTTCACTTCCTCTGAGCACCGAGCCTTTCACACTCCCACCCAGCTGCGGAGCGGCTGCAGCGTGCCAGCTCTGGGATCTCAGCAGGATGCTGCTCCCAGCTGCTGTTCCAGCTGCTCCCGGCGGGGCAGAGCCTCTCCCACAGCCCTGCCCAGCTCACCTGAGTGGACTGGATGACAGTGAGGTCGTTGATGTAGCAGAAGCCCGCGCCCATGGCCGAGCGCAGCCCGGCCGTGCCAAAGGTCAGCCGGCAGCACAGGCGGTCCCGCAGCTCCTTGTGCTGCCCATTCTGCAGCAAGTTCTCAATCTGCTCCTTTGTTTTCTGGTTCTGCAAAAGAAGATTAAGGACTCCTTTTAGTGCTTGAAATCAGGAGCTGAACTGTACATGCTCATCAGTTTTAAATAATTCCTAGAGCAAATTCCTCCCATCCTGTAAAATATGTATACACCAGCCTCCACTGTAACTCATTTCTCTCGTAATCTTCTCACATTATCCTTATTAACCAAAGACTCAAGATCTTGTGCTGCCACTGGTATGGTGGTATGGTCTGGTCATTAAGACACCTTCCAGCTCCTCTGCCTGAGAGGCCCAGACTTTGGAACAGGGCAGATAACACAATTCAGTTCCCCATCTTTGCTGCTGGAAGGCAGGCAAAAAGCCAGACTTCAAAGCAGCATTTCCTTCCTCCCCACCCACAGGAAACAGGCACAGTAAGATCATGGAAATCACAGGATGGTTTGAGTTGGAAGGAACCTTGGAGATCACCCCATTCTACCCCCTTATATTGGACCAGGTTCCTCAGCCCCCTCCAGCAGTGGACAGGGTGTTTTGCAGCAGGCTGGATTGTTATCCAGATTCATCCTCCTGTTCAGCCAAGATTTTTCCAAAATCTGCACCACCATCACAGCTGAGAACCTGCAAGTGCACAAACTGGACGTCGCACACCTCTACAATTTATTCCTCATAGTTATCCAACTAATACTGAATTAATTTGGCTACCAAGAAACTCATCCTGTCTGCTGACACCCAGTTTGGACAAGGGAACTCCCAGATCCTACACACTCAGCAGAGGAGTAAGAGGCAGTGGTTACACAGCTGGAAAAAACAGTGACTGCAGAGGTGTAAAACACAGCCCTGGTGGCACAAGTGCTTCTCCAAAGTGGTGCTGGTTCAAGCAGGGTCACAAGGAAGGGTTAAAAAAGGCAGATGGAATCTGCAGGGCAGGGGTGAAGCACCCATGACATTTAAAATAGAGGTCAGCCAGCTCCAGCAGCACTGGGAAACATGCTCCACAGAGACAGGGGGAGGTTCATCAGGAGGACTGGCAAAATGCTGGGAAAAGCACAAAGATATGAACTGTGCACATTGACGGGCAGAAAAAATACTCAATAAAATGCATTGAAAAATCTGAAATTCTTTCTGCAGCTTGATAACAGACCCTGAACAACCACACGTGTGAATTTCAAAAACCTTCCCATTTCTGTGTGCTCTAAACCAAAAGGCAAGCGATTATTGTCCAGGCTCCTGGATGGCCTGGCAACCAAAGCAAGACATTGCTCACTATGCAGCTAAACACAGGCCTAGAAAGAAACCAAAACAATGGGGCACAATAGATATTAAACTGCAAAAGTGAAAGCTTCTCTTTCAGCTGTTCATAGGCAGCCAACCAGAAAACAAATGACTGATGTGAAAAGAATCTAAGGCAAGAGTACTGAAAACCTCATTTCACACTATCATAGTGCATGGCTGTGCTTTAAAATGCAGTTATTAAACCACATAGCATCCTCTACAGCTTTTTAGGACACACTGCATTGCTTCCTTCCAAAAATAGAACAGAAATTACACATTCCATAGCTTATGGAGCTCTGCAAAACTGAGGCAATACTCAAGCAATAGCACAAACATTTATTTCAAAAATAGATTAACACGCATTTTTTGACTGAAGCTACTTAATTTCCTAAGGAATAAAAATGAGTTGGCTGAAACAGCACCAGAATAACATTTTAGTTTGCTTAGGTCACACTCAGTTAAGCTGCAGAAAATAAGCAAGGAGAAAAAAAATTACAAGTGAAAATCTCCAAGCTTTCTGCAGATGACCTGAAACCCTTGGGCTAATGGAAAGAGGGAAATCTACAGGAGTGGGTATAAATTCACAAGTGCTGATGATCTGTCTCACACTCTGGGTTCCAACGCTATTGGATGGATGACCCTCAGACAGCCCTTACCCCAGCCTGGCACCATCCTTCCTGCTTCCCATGCCTCCCAGCTTGACTTTTCCCCCAAGCTGGAGCTTCACACCCTATGGGCCAGCTTAGCTTCTTGCAACATCCAGCCTGACTCTGAGCACCATCTGCCACCCTGACCTGGGAATTCCAGAACAGCTTCCACTGCTGACACTTAGCCCACTGCAAACACTAAAAAAACCCCAGGGGTTTTGCTGATTTGCTTGGCAGTTATGAAATCAAGTCTTACATCTGAAGCTTTTGTGATGGTTCACCTTCCCAAGTGAAGAAAGGTTCCTTAGATATTTTAGACTAGTGTTTGAATGATTAATATCCTTAAAAAAACCCAAAAACAACAACCTGATATAAAACTGCCTAAAGCTTCCTGTCTTCAGCAAGAATAAATTAGGCTGTTTGATACAAAAATAGTCAGCCCTGAACAAGCAACACTTTTAGACATCCCTGCATCCCAATGGCTCTAACAGAGCAATTCAAATTCTCAGGAGAGAAGGGCTCAGAAATTGTAGGTGTTCACCTGAAGGCAAACAGTACATGGATGCTGATGACATGAAAACAGCCTTTATTTCAGTGCCCAAACCTCTGCACTGCTGGCCAACCAGCCTTCCTGGGATCACGGAATGCCCTCGGCTGGCAGGGAGCTTAAAGCTGAGCAGGGAAGATCCAGCACCTGGCATGGCACCCAGCAGCAGCACCAACTCCTCAACAGGGAAGAGAAACCCTTCAAAGCCCCACACAAAGCTACTGGTTTTCCGAGGGTTATTTGCTGATGGAGAAGGCCTCACATTTAGCTATGGAATATCCACTGACTCCAAACTCTATTGTTCCTTGGTAAATGTCTGCTGGATGTAAATATTTATTATTACCTTTCCTCTAACTTTCTTAACAACACCAGGAACTGTGAACCAAAAAATTCCACTACCTTTTTGTATTTTCCCTTTGCAAAAAAACCCAGGAAAAAAAAAAACAAACAAACAACACGCACAAAAAAAAAAAAAAAAAAAAAAAAAAACCAAAAAAAAAAACCCACCCCAAAACAAAACCAAAAATGCCACGATGCATCAAAAAAACCAATTTCACACCTTCAAACCATACCATCAGCACCAAAATCTCCATAGGAAACTCCAGACATTTGTCTATTTGATCACCCTCCTAAAACACTAGGAATACTTCATAATATATGTATAAATAAATACATGATACCTCTCTAACAGACATATGTGTACACTACAAATCTATGGCTAATATAACTGTTTATATAACAAATATATGACACCAACCCCATACACATAATGACACCTACCTAACACATCTCCATGTTCTCTGTGGTGCATGCACAGCGCACATCTGCAGGTGTTTGGCACACACAGCACAGCCTACAGAGGCCAAGGCTACAATCAAGAGGCAACAGCCACCACCTCCCCAGCTCCTGCTGGAAAAGGCTCCTGCCCACGGCCAGCTGCACAAAGAAGTGGCAGATAAGGTGACAATCGCCCTGCAAGAGGCTTCTGCTACCTGAACACACCCTTCTGGGGCAGGAAAGGGACGGGAAGACAGGGCTCTGGCTGGAGTTTGGGTTAGGGATGGGTGAGCTGGCACTGCCACAGGGAATTCCTGCTCCTCCCTGCAGGACCCCTGGCCTGGGTTGTCCCTGAGTGGCAGCTCTGCCCTCACCTAATTCCCAGTCCTGCAGCACCCACCAACACGATGGGAGTGCCCTCAGGCACTTACCCTGCCATTTCAAGATGTAAATTTGTGTGGCATCCCTAATTTTCCAGTATCTTTGAGGCTTGCCATGGATATGTGGGGAGTGGAGAAGGACCAGAGCCCAGGCAATGCCTTCCCATGCCATCCCAAGCAGCCTGACCCCAATCCATCCACCTCAAACTCAGAGAGCAGAGCTTGGCATTACTGCCAGGCTGAGAGGAAAATGAGGCTGTCAGAACCTTGTCTTCAGTACTTCCCCTTCCCTGTCACAAAGAAATGGAAATCAGAAACATTTGGGACAGAGACAGACAGGCTGCTGCGTGGGTGACAGACTGAACATTGTTCTGTGCTCACATAAACACCAGAATACAAGAAATTTTGTCATTGTTTTTCCTCTAAAGTTATTACACTAATATTTATATCTATAGCTAAACCAACTCTTTATAAGAGGTCACTGCCATAATCAGAACTCTGGGGTCACGACCTGCAGGAGACTCTGCAACACACCTCAGAAAGGTTTGAAGTATTATTAAACCAAAAAAACCCACCACAAAAAACCACTCTCCATGAAATTTTCAGCTTTCCATGTACTGCACAGTTGCCTGCTGAGGCAGAATCGCACTTTTTTGTGGCTCACCAGGGTTCAACGTTTGGAACAAGTGGAGAATTAAAGACAAGGGCATTAACTGGGTATTTCTCACGGATCTTTCACACCCAATCACATTAATCACGTGTACTTACCACCAGAGTCAGGTTTCAAAGCAAATACCCTGTCAAAATAACTGGCAATTTACTACTCACAGCATTTTTTTTTCCACACTCTTTGCATGTGTAGCTTAAAGAAGGGGGAAAATCTCAAGCTGGTTTGAGTTTCAATGAATTTTTCTGTGGCCTTCCTTTTCCCAACGTTCTTCTTAAAAATTCACTTGAAAGTCTTAATAAGCAAAAATACTGCAAGTCAAATGGCTGGAGCAGGTCACTGGTCTCAAACTATCAAGCCCATTTCCTCTTGGAAAGCATCTCAAAAGCCACAAAAATTAGAAGAACACCGAGGGACACTCCAAAAAGCACCCCAAAACCACCTCATCAGCGAGGAAGAACTCCCCACACTACAGCTGAGACAATGATACTGAGTCCATGAATTAGTAAAACCAAGGGAGGACACAATGAATGGAGCCTGCACAAACAGCTCCTGGATAATTAAATCCAACTTTCCCCCCGCAGTGTGAAGTTCTAGCAGTGCCTTTAAGGGCCAAAGGCTCTCCCAGGTACCCCCAGCCAGGAGCAGTGAGTGTACAAAGGCTAAGCAGCTTTCCACACAAGCCAGACTCCCTCGGGAGACTCGAGGCAGATGTGGAAGTACAAGAGGAAAATTAGGAAGTGGATGAAAGGGAATTAAAAGGAGAAAGTGGAGAACAATAACTAATTGTTCGCATTCTTTACCAAGGAGGATTAAACAAAAGGCGCTGCCTTGTGTCTCCAAGCCTGGCTGAAAGGCCAAAGCAGTAACTGAGGAGAGAGGATGGGGAGGGGGGAATGCCAGGAGCATTAATGAGGATGCTGGTGAGAAGGAGAGGAAAGCAGGATACTCATCCCACAGCCAGTCTTCCTCCGCTCACCCAGGGCTTTAGGCAAGGTGAACACGAACACCCAAACCACAAAGGACACAGAGCACAACTCTGGTAATTAATTACAGCAAGCAATTTTCAATTAAGTTGGAGGACAAAAGCCTCCCACAGCTGGGAATGGAGTGCATAGATTTTTTCCTTGATCAGAGGCAACAAAAATCCCTGCAGCTCGGGAAGCTGGGGGGGTCAAGTTTGATAAGCAGCAAAGGCCCCACTGCCTCAGTTTGTGGGCATTGGACCAACAATCCCTGCTCATGCCATATTTCCTGGTTTCTCCTTGCCTTCCCCCTCCACAACACCTTCACCTGGTTTGTTAACACCTTTCCTGAACGACCCCTGGCCCCTGCAAACAGCCCCCAGTCCTCCTTCTCCACCAGGTGATTCTGGGTTGTCAGATTTCCCAGGAGCTCTCTTGGAAACCTCTCCAAGTAGTTCTGAATTCTCCAAGTTCAAGCAGCTTTACAGGAAAGGTCATGTTTGTCACCTAGGGAAGCAAGGGCAAACAGGTATGCTCACACTGACCCTGCAGTTTACATTTTACTGGTTAATTACAGCCCTAGAAATGGACATTTCACTGTTGCCAGTTTTAACCTGAATATTTTTCCCCTGGCGGAAGTTCTCCGACTCTACACATTTTTAGGAAAGACAAAACAAATCATTAAAAACAACAAAAGCTTTCCAATACGCTAACAAGACGTTATTAAAAATAATATTTACTGGAGTACAACCTGGGTTATCAAATGTGTTATCAGGAATGCTATTTCCTTTCTCCACTCCTTCCCTCCCCCGGGCCACTATTCACGGATATTTCCACAGCAGCAGCTCTGGGTGCAGAAGGTGCAGATGGCACCTGTTAATTTCTGCAAAGCTGGGAGGAGGGACCATATTTCCAAGGAGGACAAAGCTCATCTCAGAGCCATCAGGTGGCATTTGGCTGCAGCCCTCCTGCTTTGATCCTGACCGAATGACATTAAAGAGGAAAACAGCACTAACACACTCGTTAATTGAGTGGTCCTCGTTAATAAAAATAAAGGAAAAAGGAGTTCAGGCGAGAGGAACATAAAAAATAAAGGAAAAAGCAGCCAGAAGCCTAAACCATTGGTGTACTGGTAGTTTACCCTCCCCCATCAAGGTATTTTTTTTTAAAGCACAGGCCACGATGCCTGGACAAACCAGCTGCAAAAAAACCCCCTCAAAAATCCAAAGTAACCCTTTCAACGACAGGACAAGCAAAACACTCTCCAATACCACACTGTTATCACGGGTTTGGGTGGCTCAACCTGAATTCATCAAGCCCGCAGCGCTCTTGACACCGTGTTGGTGCTGAAAAGGGAAATGCTGGAACCTGGCTGTTTCTTTCCTGGGGAAGGGTTAAATTCAGGCAGATGAGGAAAACAGACTCATGCTGCATTTTAACGAGCTACCGATCCACCCATCCCTCCTGCCAGCTGGCCACCCCAGCCGAGTGCTAAGGAGGGAGCGGGTGGGGTGGCCACGGTGCTCCAGGTGCCGGGATGGCACCCTCCATCCCCCATCCCTGCGGTGCTCCAGGTGCCGGGATAGCACCCTCCATCCCCCATCCCTGCGGTGCTCCAGGTGCCGGGATGGCACCTTCCATCCCCCATCCCTGCACAGGTGAGCTCCAGGCGGTGCAGCCGCACCCTCCCCGCCCAGCTGAGGGATTTCTGGGCACATCTGGAGCACCTGCTGGACGCAGGGCTGCGTTCCGAGCGGCAGGAGGGAAGGGGAGCGCGGGCGGAGGGGCCGGAGGTGTCGCACGGGGTGTGCCGGGGGGAATGGCCGCCGCTCGCCCACCTTGTCCCAGCTCAGCCATTGCCACACCGCCTTGTCCAGCTGCGGGTCCCCCGTGCTGCGGGCCACCAGCACGTTGGAGTTCACGTCCTCGGGGGCTCCGCAGTCGCCCATGGTTGCCGGGAGGAGGAAGAGGATGAAGACGGGGACGGCGCCGCTTCTTCACTTCGCCACTCCCGCGGCCGCACCGCGCATCGCCCGGGAGGGAGGAAGAGGCAGAGGAGGGCGAGGGGCGCCTGGGGGTTCCCGCGGGGCTGGTTTTTATCCTCACCCGGCGCTCCCAGCGGCGATTAACGGGGAGAGACCGCCCCTGCCACCTCCGCCTCCTCCTCCTCGGGCCCGCCCCGAGCCGCCGCCTCACCCAGCCCCTCCGGGGGTCTGACGGGAAGTGTAGTCCCTGAGGCGAGGAAGGGCTCTGGTGGCAGGTAGGGAGAAACTACAACTCCCTGCAGCCATCGCGGCGCGCGGTCGCCTCAGGGAGTGGGACGGGGCTGAGGGGCCGAGGGACCGGGGTTCGCGTCCCGCCTCCGCCGCGATGTGACAAACAATGTCCCGTGTGTCCCCTGCTCCCCACTAACGGGCACTGTCCGCCTCCTGCGGGATGGATCCGAGGGAACGCTACAACCCTCCGCGGTTCTGCCCCTCGGGCTGCCCACAGCAGCATATGGTCCCTCCGAGAGGGTAATGGATACGGCCCTGCCTTGGGGGATGAGCTACTTGCTTAGAAGCGTTTCCAGATGGCAATTCCAAAGCCATTAGGGGGAGACTAACCATAACCCTCCCCTGGCTGCTTCAGCTCTAATTGGATTGCCTGACCCTGAGCAGCAGGCTCGGAGTGACCACACCCTGCTGAGCATCCTCATCCTGCTGAGCATCCTCACCCGACAGAGCATCCTACTTCACAGAGCATCCCAATCCCATACAGCATCCCAATCCCACAGAGCATCCCCACCCTATGTCCTCGCAGAGGTTGCCATAGTGACAGCAGGCACTGCAGAGGGATAGAATCATGGAATCACAGATGGCTTTGGTTGAAAAAGACCGCAAAGCTTATTTCATTCCCATCCCCTGCCATGGGCAGGGACACCTTCCACTATCCCAGTGTTCTCTAAGCCCTGTCCAACCTGGCCTTGGACACTGCCAAGGATCCAGGGGGAGCCACAGCTTCTCTGGGCACCCTGTGCCAGGGCCTGCCCACCCTCCCAGGGTACAATTTCTTCCTAATATCCCATCTAACCCTGTCTTCTGGCAGCAGGAAGCCATTCCCCCTGTCCTGTCCCTCCACATCCCTTCTCCCAAGTCCCTCTCCAGCTCTCCTGGAGCCCCTTAGACCCCAGCAGGGGCTCTGAGCTCTCCCTGGAGCCTTCTCCTCTCCAGGTGAGCACCCCCAGCTCTCCCAGCCTGGCTCCAGAGCAGAGGGGCTCCAGCCCTGGAGCAGCTCCATGGCTCCAGCAACTCCATGTCCCTCCTGTGCCAGGACCCCAGGGCTGGTGGCAGCTCTGCAGGTGTGGATGGGAAGATGGGCAGAGGCTGTGGGAGTGCTACACAGGAGGTGTTTGGGGGCAAAGTGACAAAACCTCTGCGTAGAGAGGGGAATCATAAGAAAGTTTGGCTCACACACAAACAAACCCTCCAGTCCAGAGGTCTGGCTGGGTGTGGGGAGATAAACCCTTTGATTGGTCTATTACAGTGAATTACTGATTGAAGTCAACAGAAGATAAGGAGGAAGTACGTCACCAGAGATGAGGGCGCTCCTAAGTCCTCTTTTATCCCTGTTTGTGGTACAGAGAAGAAGAACCTGGACACTGACAAAGTGAGGAAATGGGATGTAATCATTCCTTCTTGTACATTTGGCAGCATCTGCAGCAGCACTGATGCCATTCTGATCCCAGAAGTCCGATGAGGACCACGTTCCTGGCATATTTCTCCAGAGCTCAGTGCTTTGCATGCTTTTGCTACTCTTATCTCCTCCTTTGTGTTTTGTTTTCAAGGAGAGAAGGCCAGAGCCCAGGATAACAGGAGTTCTAGCCCATAAAACCTTGGGTTTCCCCCAAAACCGGATGAAAGATAGAATTATCCTTCTCTCTGATGTCAGCGCTCCTCCGTGATTATTCCCCTGGAGAACAAAATAGTCTCATGGAGAATAAAAGTTATTTCCTTACAGGAATAGCTGCAGCAATTTGATACTTCCCAGGATTTCACCGGTGTACCTCACATTGGGAAGTGATGATTAATTCCCAACTGTTTCCCTTTGAGAAGGCTTTGGATATCTAGCTTCAAGACACCCCGTGGCAGATGCCAGGCAGCCTGAGCAGCACTAGAGCAGGGTAATAATGGAAAAAGATAATAGTGATACAGCTTAGATTGCACTGATGGAGATTGCCTGTGTTGGCCGAGAGAAAACACTGACCTTGTGGGAGATGACAACTAAGTCCAGTGTTTTTGAGGATTAATCAGCCTCCAGAAGAATTTTTAAAGCTGATTATCTTGCTTCAGGAAACTTAAAGGCAGTCCCATCTGCTGGCCTGACTGGAGAGTGTGGAGGCCCAGCACAGCAGGGCTCTCCCAGGCACTCTGGGGGGATTGTAGAGCTTCCCCATGCTCTCTGCCTGCCAGCACAAACATCTCTTTTCATCTGCTGCTAGCAACAAAATTTCCAGTCCTCAGGGTCAGGAAAAAAAAAGCCAGAGCACAGGCAATTAATCTGTGAGTGAAGGAAAGCCAAGGTTTCCATGTTTTCGCCCTCATGCATCGTTTCGCCTGATTGAGGCGCAGCACGCGCAGAGCAAAGTGAGCAGCAGCAAACAGCTCAGGGACCAAAAGGCAGGGAGAGGCCAGGCTGCCAGCCATGGACAGGAGCCAGGCTGGGAGGAGAAGGGCTGCCAGGCTGCTGGCAGCTGCCAGCTCGTGTGCTGGGAGCTGCCAGGGCCAGCAGGGACCATGGCAGGGCTCAGCGGGAGGGAATCGCTTCTCCCAAGCCAAAGAGAGTGTGAGTACTCACACGGGGCTGTGGCACTGTGCAGACATTGCTCCTGCAGCCAGGGAAAGCCCTACTCTCTCTGCCAGGAGGAAACCCAGAGGGCACATTTGGGACCAGACCAATTCCAGTCCCAGCCCTGCCATGGGCAGGGACACCTCCCACCATCCCAGGTTGCTCAGGGTGCCATCCAGCCTGGCCTTGGACACTTCCAGGGATCCAGGGCTGCCCAGCTTTGCCCAGCTTCTCTGGGCAAAGAATTTCCTCTTAATCTCTAATCTAAGTCAATTCTCTGTCAGTTTGAGACAGACTTGTTCTGGAACTCCAGGCCCTTGTAAAAAGTCTCTGTTTTTCTTTGTAGGTTCCCTTCAGGTACTGGAAGGCCACAATTAGGTCACCCTGGAGCTTCTCTAGTCTGGGCTAAACAACCTCAATTCCATCAGCCTTCCCTCACAGCAGAGGGGCTCCATCTCTCTGATCAACCTGGTAGCTCCTCTGGACTCTCTGCAGCAGCTCCAGGTCCTCCTGCCACTGGCCCCAGGGCTGGGACAGCTCTGCAGGTGAGGTCTCACCTGAGTTCAGGGGCAGGATCCCCCCTGCCCTGCTGCCCACCCTGGGGGATCAGCCCACAAGAACGGCACACATCAGAATCAAAAACATCAGTCCCATCCTGTTAGCATCCTCAGGGATCTGGTTCCACAGCCCAAATCCTCGTGCACAACAAATGGGATCAGCCCCATGATCTCACAGCTGCCGGGAGCCTGGGGAGGAATCCAGCCGAAGCAGGGTTTCCATGGCAATTTGCAGTTTATTCCACACCGTGTACAAACAGCCTGGAGCTCCCCTGACATTTCAGGTTGCTTTTCCACTCCCAGTTTCTGCGGAGAGCCGGGGTTGTGTGGGATGACCCCAGTGTGTGGCTGGTGGCTGAGCCTCTCAGCACTGTACATGCCCTGGCTCTGGGGCACAATTTTTGGTTTACTATTTATGTCTCCTGAACACCCTGTTTGTTCTCCTGGGCCTCTTGGGCTACCTGGGAATGACACAGCAACTCCCAGCTTTCCCTTTCCTCCCAGAGCCATGAATTGTCAGGAAGGCAGCAGAGTGCTCCAGGCAAGCAGCGAGGACATCCCTGCTGAGCTGTCACTGTAGGGCAGGGGCACAGGTGCCTTTCTAGGCTGGAAAGCCAGGTTTTAGGCAGATCCAGGGTCACAGCAGGAGAAGAACTTTGTCCTGAAGGAGTGCAGGCACCCTGCAGGCAGAGCATGGACATAGAGCACAGGCTGGCAGGTGGGAAGGATGCAACAGGGACTAGTGGCATTAGGAAATTGCTTCGGAAGTTCTGCAGCTGCCCCTGGCTCAATGCCTCATGATGTCAGCTTTGGGAAGGCCTGATCCCACATCCTCTGGCACTGGCAACACACTCCTTAGCTTCCTCAGTAGCATAACACTCTAAATATGCTTTAAAAGCAGTTTGTAACGTGCAGCTCAGAGCCACTGGAAAAACCTCTGGGAGGGCAGGAGCAGGTCCCTTCACCATTCCTGGATTCCCAAAATTCTTGGATTCCCAAAATCAACTTTCCCCATCGTGACCCCTCTGTCCGTCAGGCTGCACAGCAAGGGGCATTGGTGATGTGAGCCTGGCTCAGCACTCCTGAGGGGAGAGCAGGATTCTTCTCTGGCCCCTCCCTGCAGAACGCAGCACTCCCACAGAGCACTGACAGCTCTCCTGGAGGAGCAGCTCCCCTGGAACACAGCTTCCTATTGCTCAGTCAGGCTGTGCCACCCATTCCAAACCAGTATGGCAGCCTGTGCTGGCAGCTCAGCATTCACTGATACCGTCGCTCTCTCACCCTGAGCCGCTATCATTTCACCTCATGCATTCCTTATCGAAATGCCCAGCAACAAAGCAGTCCCAGGAACAGGCTCCTGTGATTCCTGCTGCTCCAACAATCCAACCATTGATCTGCTAAGCCAAGGTCAGCCCAAACTTCCCACACATTTTGATATCCTTTTCCAAGTACCAGACACCGTCTCACCCGTGATGCATTGCTGTGTGCCAACAAAAAAAAAGTGTTAAATAAATTAGCCTCCTAGGAGCCTCCTTTCTTTCCTAGCTGCATTGCTTAAAATCCAAATGTAATCGGCTACAATTTGCTCAGTTGGATTTAAGGACTCAGCCAAGACCTGCACACTCCCAACTCTTCTCTCTCTGTTCTGAGACCATCTCCTTGCTGGTAACAAAAGCTTTGTGAGTGTGGCCCAGGAATCGTCTGCTCCTGGGGCTGCAGTCCAGGGCATGAGGCCAGAACCCATCGGCTCCCAGGAAGAATCTCTGAGCTCAGCTCTGGGATAAGCATCTAAATAGTTGCAAAATGCTTCCCCTGGCTCCTGAAGCAAACCCATTTCAGGAGGCTCCCAAATCCATCCTCGTATATCCCTGTTTCCATATCCCTCGGAGCAGCCCAACACAATCCACTGCTGAGGATGTTTGTCAAGTTGCCCATGGATCCCATGGGGACACCAGCCAGGCTGGAATCGTGGGTGCCATGGGGACATCCAAACAGTCCAGAGCCACGGATTCCATGGACACCCAGCCCGGCTGGAGCTGTGTGAGCCATGGGGACAAGGACAGCCAGACAGGAGCCTGAGGTCCCGTGGATATAAGTCCCTGCTCTCGCCTCAGGGTGCCAGGGTGTCCTGAGCATGTGACAGCGGGACCCTGAGTCAGCTGCCACAAGGTGGCACTGGCATCTTATCACCCAGCCTGGTGGCATCCAGCCGGCGACTCCAGAGTGGGGGCACCCGGGGCGTCCCCCCAGCCCTGCCCTGCCCTGCCCTGCCCTGCTGCAGGCTCTGGTCCAAATTTACTGGCAGGGATGGATGGACAGTGGAGCTGTCAATGGATCGCAGATCCATTGGGTAACCATTGCTGCAGAAGCTGTGTCTTGCAAGAGGGATTTTTCACCCTCGGAATCTTCTGAATTAGGGAAGACTAGCATTTATTTTTTCCAAATTTTTTATGACATGCTGTCCTTCAACAGGGTTTTCCCTCTTGGGTCACAGCATCAGAAGAGACTCTGGAGTCACCAGAAACATTCCTCTCTCCCCCAAATGGGAAAAGCACGAATTCCACGTAATTGGGGGGATTTGGGGGTACCATGCTCACCATCCAGTTCCCATCCCACTGCAGAGTCCTACATCCCAGCCCTGGCTGCTCCATGGCTCATCCCACTGAAGAGGCTGGTGTGAGAGGAGGACAAACCCCGGGGAGGTGGAGGAAAAAAGATCAGCACGGCGTGTGTCTCTGTCCCCACCTGGCCCGATTCCCCTGATTTATTTGCAGATAAAGGGTTTATTTTCCTTTCCCAGCACTGCAGGTGCAAGATAAACAGAGTGAAGCCTCTCGAGCTATTTCCCGCTCAGGGCAGGTGCCGGAGGACACCTACGTACCAGAAGCCCTGCCTGGCGCAGGAATCCCAGTGGGATCAGCCCCAAAATGGGTTTCCCAGAACCCCCTGATCCAGGTTTTGTGCCCAAGCCAAGGGCATGGCAAATCAGGAATAGGTCACTAAGGTGCTGTCCCGGTGCCTCTGGTGCCAAGGTTTCCAGCCCTACCCCAAACATGCTCACATCCACTATTATTTTTTGCATTAGGGTTTGGCGTCACTGTTTGGGCTCAGAACTGGAACTGTGTTTAAGCTTGGAATGCAGGCGGAAAGGCCCCTATGGGCCAGCTAATCTAGCTGCAATTAAAGACATCCATAATGCCATTATGAACAGGTTAAGACGTGCGAGACACTGGGTCACTGGCACTGCCCCACAGCCTGTTTTGAAGGACAGGGACATTTACTGTCCTGGACACTGGCCACTCCACAGGCCAGGTCCAAACCCAGCCAGCTTAATAGCAGAGTGAAAGCCAAGGAGCCCAGCAGGACCCAAGAACATCCCCTTCCCCTCCACTGCTGCGCCCTCACCCCATGGAAAACACATTTGGGACCTGCGGTACAAAAGGCCAAAGCTACAGCTGACAGCAGGAAGGAAGCAGGAAAGACTCCGGCATCACCATCCGGAGCCTGGAGAGACCTTGGGAAAGGCTTGGAGCCACACGCCTCCGGCCAGGCTCAAGCTGCACTTGCAGTGTGCCCACAGCTCCAGCAGCCCTGCCCGGACAGCAATGGGGACAAAGCATCCCGCTGGCAATGTGGGGACAAAGCCTCCAGCTGGGACTGTGGGGCTCACTCTGTCCTGGGGGATTTATCCCATTGTAGGGGCTGTGATGCCACCAAAGGGCTGTCCTTGAATCCACCTTGGCAGGACACAGGGAGCAGGTTTAGCCCTTTCAGCATCCCCTGGGCTCTGGCACAGAGCGGTGCCTCATGGATTGCCCCAAACACCAACTTTGCTTGGAGGAGAAGCAAACACAAGTCCCCTGGAACCCACCACCTCCTTTAATTCTCTGCCAAGAAAGCAGGGCCCAGCCCAGCTCAAACATTACAGGGTTTCAGCACCAGAAAAACCCACAAACCATTGTCACAGCTGCTAGGAGCCCAGGGAGGTCAACGCTGGCTGATCTGAGTGGGGAAATGGGAAAATATTCTCCTCGAAGACTCCTGCCAGCCCCTGCAGGCCACGGTGGGAAAGGAGCTACCCCTGCCATCCCCATGCCCACAGTGGAGCTAAGGTGGGTCAGCAGGACCAGGACCTGCTTGCCAGTCAAATTCTTCCAGCTCCTGCCAGTGCTGCTCACACCAGGACTGAGCTCCTCCATGGTGGGGGTTCCCAGCAGCTTTGGGGGGTTCTCAGCAGCTTTGGGGGTTTCTCAGCAGCTTTGGGGCCAGCAGCACTGTCCCATCCCACAGTGAATGGGGATGTGCACAGCAAGGTAACCCCGAGCCCAGCGACTCCCCGGGGACAAGGCATAGGCCAGGCTCAGATCATGGAGACCCTGTTCTTGATGTAGACGTGGTAGGGGTCGCTGCGCTTGTCCACCTTCCGGGAGCGGGTGTACCCCAGGATGAGGCTGCCCACGGTGGCGGCAAAGAGCGTCATGACGAACAGGATGTACATGTAGGCGTTGTCATTGCGGCCGGCGTGGTCGGTGTGGCCGGCACGTGTGGCCCCCTCTGTGCTGGCCGGGGGGTCACCGGGGCAGGGGATGGCCCCGTGCAGTGTCTGGTTCAGGGCATTCAGCACCGCCCGCAGGCTTTGGTGCCAAGTCTCCGTCTGGTTGTTCTCGTCCATGTCGTCTGCAGGCTGCAGGGAAGGATAGGGAGACTCAGAAGAGGCTGCCCTCACAGTGGAGGTGTTCCCAGGACTCACAGAGCTGCCCTCACAGTGGAGGTGTTTCCCAGACCCAACAATGGCCCCAAACCGGTCCTCAAAGTACCTCCTCTGCCACAAAGCAGGTGGCCAAACCCTTTGCATTCCCAGCAGCTTTCTGCCTAAATTTTAGTCCTTCCACAGAGGGGATAAAGCTCCCAGGGCTCTAGGGCAGCTGCCTGCCCCTCTCTTCTCCCCAGGGCTGGGGACAGTGTGGGGACACAGCTGTCCCAAGGGACCAGAAGGGCTGGCTTCAAAATCTGCTTTTCCCAGAGTTGTGTGGGGATGGTGGGCACATATCCTGCACCCCTGCAGAGTGCACAGCTCCCCACAAATCACTGTGAACCTGTCTTGAGGGGTTGCTGCCCTAAACCTCCCTGGGCATTTCCCTTCCCTTTGGGTGCCAGATGCCCTTTGATCTGCCATCCCTCCTTTGGCATGGTGCCCTTCTGCCAGCCCCCCTGGGCTGCCTTGTGCAACCTTCACAACTTGCTGGGGTCCTGGAGCAGGCACAGCCAGGAAGGGACACTGGTACACAGTGCCTGACGTGTGCCATCCTTTGGGACACACCAGTCCCACAAACCACCACAGTTCCCTCAGGTATCCACCCTGTCCCCCACCAGCTCCCAAGCACCCCTTGCTTGCTGCACCAGCAGCTCCACCCCACGCAGAGGCAGCTGATCCCCCTCCCAAATGGGTCACCCTTAATTCAGGGTGTACCTCCCAGGATGCGAAGAGGAGGAGGAGGAGGAGGAGGAGGAGGAAGGGGCTGAGCAGCCACGAACCCACGGGGATGAGGTTGGATCTGGCTGCCTTCCTGACTTAAGAGAAGTAGCCTGAATTTAGGGCAAGATTTGGGTTTACCCCAGGAGGGGACCCACAGATGGGGTACGACCCGGGGGAATCCACCTTAGAAGGGGGTGAAAGGACAAGGAGAGGAGTGGGGGACAGGGCGTGGGAAGAGGGACTCGCACTCACCTCGTGTGCCCTCCCTGCCTGCGCTGCTGCCAGGCTGAGCCGGGACTGAGCATCGCTGCCGCCGGGGAGGGATGCCGGCAGGGCTGGGAGCGCCGCCAGCCTCCTCCCCTTCCCGGGGCAGAGCCACCTGCCACAGCCACCCTGCCCCGCCGCGGGCCACCAGCCTGTCCCCAGCCCCACGGGCCCTGCCGCGGCCCCTGGGCTCAGGCGGACAGCGGGGGCTTTATGGGGCGGGAGAGCGGGGCTCCGCGCTTCCCCCGGCACACGCTGCCGGTCACGCTTTCCTGTCCCTCCTCGTCCGGCACCGCTGTCCCCGAGCCCTCACACTGGCACAGAGCCTGCCTGGGCATGTTCCTCCTGCTCACCATTCCTTCCTGGAGCTCAGCCTGCTCCGTGAAATGGGATTTCCCCCCCTGTAGAGCCCCATTGGGCACCCATGGGTGGCTCACATTGCTGTGCAGCAGCAGAGAAAACACAAAGCTTGTGGGGGTAGGGAGAAAGCCAAGAACAGCAGCAAGGGGCTGTGGGTGGGAGTCAGGCCTTCCCCTGAGCAGGGTGTGGGTACTTCAGCCTCAGGCTGACTTCTCACCCCTGAAAAAAGATGTCCATTAAATCAGCTTATGATGTTGCAGCTGAGACAAGGATTTCAGCAGTGCTGATAGTAACACCTCCTCCAGTACCAGTGTAAGCAGGTCTCCATCACCCAGCCAGGATGCTGTGTGGTCCCACAGGATCCACAACAGCCGTGGCTTCTCTCCTTGTGAAGCCCGACCCCCTTCCCTCCTCCTCCTGCTTTTCCACTGCATCTGCAGTGCTCCAATGCCCTTTTAACCAGCGTTTACAGCCATCTTCCACCCTCCCTGATGCCAGGATTCCCATGTGAGGATTTCCCTGCACTCAGGGTGAGAAAAAGGCTTGATAAAGTCTTGGGGTAAATAAATGAGAAAAGGATCAGCAATCCAAGTTCCTAGCAACTCTCTTTATATATAAAATCTGCCTCTTTTTACCCATCATCAAGAGAAGGATGCTTGATCCACATGGATTCATGTGAATTCATGAGCCTTCACACAAGTCTTTAATTTTTGTGGGGCAAAAAGCAGAAAAAACCCCACAAAAGCACCTGTTTGGGTACTCCCCAGCAAGGGATGTGGGGATGTGGTACCCATAGAGGTCTCAGCCGAGGGATGGAGACTCACAGGGCTGGAGAGAACAGTCCCAGTGGAGGTTTGGACATTCGAGCAGCATTCTGAAACCCTGTGCCACTGTCCACTCACAGTCCACAGGCAAAGGCACAAGAACTTGTCTCACAACAGAGACCCCCGGGGCTGCACCGCAGCTTTGCTGGAACACCCAGCCAAGGCACCACAACAATCCTAATCCCCGGGGTCTTCTGAAGAGACCAAAGTGCAGTCAAACACCTCCTGGAAGGAGTTGAGGAAGGGCTCGAGGACGTGGCTGACGGCGACATGCTGGCCCAGCTCGTGGCTCAGCGAGGTGACTCCCTTCCCCTCCAGCCCGCAGGGGACGATGTGGTCGAACCAGGAGAGGTCGGTGCAGCAGTTCAGCGCCAGCCCGTGTGAGGTGATGTGGTTCCTGCAGTGCACACCTGCAGGGGCCAAGAGCACCCACCCATCAGCACCATCGCCGGGGTAAGCTCACAGTTGTGCTGCCCCCTGCTCCTGGATGCAAATCCCACCCCTGCATGCTCCCCTGTGCACAGCCACCCTCCCCGGTGCCTGCGGCTCCATGGCAGGTTCCCGCAGTGCTCTGCCACCGTGCCCTGCGTGACACACATGGAAACACAGGATGGATTGGGCCGGGAGGTATTTCTTGGGCAGGACACCTCCCACTATCCCAGGTTGCTCCAGGCCCCGTCCAACCCGGCCTCGAGCACTTCCAGGGATGGGGCATTCACTGCTGTTCTGGCCAACCTGTGACAGGGCCTCCCCAACCTCATAGGAAGAGTTTCTTCCCAATATCCCATCTAATCCTGCCCTCCGCTAGTGGGAAGTCGTTCCCCCTTGTCCCCAGTCTCTCTCCAGCTCTCCTGGAGCTGCTTTAGGCCCTGGCAGGGGCTCTGAGCTCTCCCTGGAGCCTTCCGTTCCACACGTGGGACACCCCCAGCCTGCTTCCAGGCACACACACACACACACACACACACACACACACACACACACACACACACACAGACGCTCCCGGGGCCGTCCCCGCTCACCGATGGCGCAGAGTTTGCTGTCGCCCATCCAGACCCCGGTGAAGGGCGGCGGGAGCGCGCGGGCGGCGCGCAGCCCGAGGCGGCGGCAGAGCCGCAGCACCAGCGCCTCCAGCCCGGCCACGTAGGCGCGGAGCGGGAGGCGGCGGCGGCGCAGGTCGAGCACGGGGAAGGCCAGGAGCTGCCCGGGCCCGTGGAAGGTGATGTGGCCGCCCCGCCGCGCCGCCACCAGCGCCGCTCCCCGCGCCCTCAGCGCCGCCGCCTCCGCCGCCCCCGGCGCGCCCCGCAGGCCCCAGGTGTACACGGGCCGCGCCGGCTCGCTCAGCACCACGCTCTCGGCCGCCGGCCCCGAACCCGGCCCCGGCAGCGCCGCGGGGCCTCCTCTGCCCGAGCCCGGCCCCGGCCCCGGCCCCGGCCCCGCCGCCGGGCCCCGCGCCGCCCGCGCCGCCGCCACGCAGCGCTCCTGCACCCGCAGCGCCTCCGCGTAGGGCACCGCGCCCAGCCGCAGCACCCGCACCGCCGGCCGCGACATGGCGACACCGCCGGGACAGCGCCGGGGCCGCCGGGCGGGGCGAGCGCCGCAGCGAAGCGGGCAGGCCGGGGCGGCGGGCAGGGCACGGGGATGGGGACACGGGCACAGGCCGGGCACAGGGACAGGCGGCGGAGATGGGACACGGCAAAGCGGCGGGGACGGGGACAGGGGGCGGGGAAGGGGAAGGAAGGCGGGGACGGGGGCAGGGGGCGGGGGCAGGAGCAAGAGGCGGGGATAGAAACGGGAGGCGAGGATAAGGACCGGCAGGGTGATGTGGACAGACAGCGAGGACGGGATCCTGTAGGCCTGGGGACAGCAGCGTGGCCACAGGGAGAGGCAGTGGGGATGGAGGCAGGGGACAGGATGGAGAAAAGGCGTGCAGGGGCAGAGGATGAGGGACAGCGCACAGACGTGGTGAATGGGGCCATGGAGGATGGGGAGAGGGAACAGCAGGACAGAGGATGGTGGATTGGGGTTGGAGAGTGGGGAGCAGGGCCTGGGGACATGGGACATGGCCTAGAAGCGGGGATGGAGCCTGGGGTGAGGATTGGAGACAGGGAATAGGAGATTTGGGACAGGGAGCTAGTGCCCAAGGACAGGGGTTAGAGATAGGGGACGAGGGATAAGGCACAGGGAGGAGGTTATGGGCCTGGGGGGGCTGATAGGGCCAGGGCTGCAGGAGGGGCACAGGGAGGGCCCCTCTCATCACAGGGTGGGGGACATGGGGCACTAGGGTGGGGACAGGGTGAGGAGGGGACAGGGCAGTGGTGATGGGGTGGGGGTGAGGGCAGGGAATGTGCACATGACATCCCAGTGCAGCTGGGCAATCACAGGCCTGCTCAAAGCAGGCTAAAATTAGGATTCTGGGGTAAAATTAGGACAGCTGTGGATGCTCCAACCCTGGAAGTGTTCTAGGTCAGGTTGGATAAGGCCTTGAGCAACCTGGTCTACTGGAAGATGTCCCTGTCCGTGGCAGGGGGTGAAACTGGATGAGCTTTAAGTTCCTTTCTAACCCCTTAACTTTGTATGATTCTGTGCTGGCACCTCAAGGTTGTGAACTGTAAATAAAGTTCTTGTATTCTTGTATTCTATCTTGTATAATATTACTATTCTTGTAAATATAGTTCTTGTATTGCCGAGGTGCTGGCGAGAGCTGCAGTTCATCACCCTGGGACTGTGGAAGAGAAAATGTTCTCACCTCAGCTTTTTATTCCAAATGTAGAGAAGAGACAAATCTGATTGAGCCGCTAATGAGTCAACCGTTAAAACCTGAGCAAACTGTTCCCAGCCTGCAGCCCTTCCAGCTTATCGACCGCCTTAAGCGTGTGAAAGTATGTCCTGAATTTACAGAGCAATCACAGTGTTACTGAACTCTTGCTTTTATCAGAAACACACCACGCTGGTAATTTGCCCATTGTCGCCACAGGTAATTTGGCCGTCAGCTGACAAGGTCAACTTCTGTGTTATTGGCAAGGAAGGAAAGGCGCTTCCCTTTGTTAGGCCATTTTCTCAATGAAAGGGAGGAAAAAATACACCATAAACCTCACCAGGAATCGAGCAGCACCTAGCCTGAGGATCCCACTTGGAGTGGGATCATTGCCTAAACCAGCTCCAGGAGAGCTGCTCTGGGTCTCTGCCTTGGCGGGAGAGACTCATATTTTGCACCAACAGCGTGTGTGCAGCGAGTTATTTCCTTTTTTTTTATGATTAGGCCCCCATTTCTTCCCTGGAGATCAAAGCCAAGGGCTCTTCCTTTTTGGCTGGTGGCAGCAGTGCCTGCGTAGGCCGAGGGGAGTTGTGTGTCACAGGGCTGGGACCCTTGTAAACAACACGGCAGAGCAGCGTTGTGGCGTCACTGCCCCAGTCACTGTGCACATCCTGCTTTTGAACCAGGGCGGAAATCTGTATGGAAGGGTGCCACGGATGGCTCATGTTTTATCCTTCTGGCAGGGATGGGGTGTTTCTAAAGCAGGGCGGGCGTGTTTTTGTCTCCATGATGCAGTCGTCTGCTGTCCTGTTGTTCCTTCTCCTCTGTGTCCCTCAGACATTTGCAGAGCCTCTGCAATCCCCACCAATTCGTTGGAGTGCAAAGCCTGATTTTTTCTGTCAGGAGAGCCTCCCTCTGGGAACTTTAGGGCTAATGCAAGTCAGGGCTTAATAGCAGGAAGAGGAGGGGATGACAGAGGTGGTGACTGTGAAACAGGTGCCTGGCAAGAGGCACTGTCACAGCTCACAGAGAGATACAGACAGAGGCAAAGGGCAACATCTTGGCTTCAGTGAAGGCCAGGACAAAATTCCTGTTGAGTTTGGCAAGGCTGGCATGTCACAGAGGGGTGACAGAGCTGTGCTGGCATCAGGGGCAGAGCTGAGAGTGGAGTGCCTGGCTCAGGCTGCCTCTGCTTCCCCCAAGCACAGCAGCCCACTCCCCACACTGCCACAAGCCTTTCAACAAAACCCCCTTTTTTTCCCCACAAGGAAATTGTACTCGAGGGCCATTTGCATGTACCAATGACATAAATTATTTGGAAGGTGCAGGAGTTCAGTGTGTGGCCAGGAGCCACACAGGCTCAAGAGAAGCAGCTTATCCTGAAGGAACATCCCTGACTGTGTTTCTGGAATCATGGCTACCTGCTTCCCTTCTCCCACAGGGCTGGGAGTGCAGAGATCACCTTCTCTGTGCCCCTCACCCCAGCAAGGTTTGATCCTGGCTGGTCATTCCTGCTGATGTCCAGCTGGGTCTCCAAGGCCTCGGCTGATGGAGAGGTCTCCTGGTTTGGAGCAAAAGGAGATGGTACTGGGAAGTCTTAAGCTGTGGTTTTATTGTGGTTTTATTATCATTATCAAGTTTTTGACTTGATCCAATGACACCAGGTTCCCATGTGATACCTTGGAAGCATCAACCAACCTCCCTACGCAGAACACCAGCATCACTCAAATCGTACAAGCGCCAGCCGCCTTCTTGGGAAGGACAAAGATTTTATTCCAGAACACAGGAGTGTTGGGAGGGAATGGCTTGGACTGAGACCCTGGGTTCATTTGAGCAGGATCTCGGTGGATGTGTCCCACAGGCAGAGCTTCTCTACCCCCACCCTGATCTGTTCATGGACTCCAAGAAGCACGTTCCCAAGGCTGTGCCAAAGGGGAAGAAAAACAAGGAAACACACGTGTCAGGCTGTGCCACGGGCTGTGCCCCACGGGTGCATTAAGGAAGTACTTAAGGAAGCTCCTTGCTGGCCTGGGCAGACGGGTCAGAGCCGGTGTTTCTGTGCTGATTGCACTTCTCGGGGTAGTCGTCATTTTTTGGCCCATCTTGGAGCCAACAAGGCAGGGTCCACGCTCCTCTGAGCATCCTGTGCCACCGGTAGCTGACGTTTCCCCTTGCGAAGCTCAGATGTGTTGTTTGTCCTTCATCAACACTGCTGAAGATGTTTCCATCTCCAGTTTGTCCCCGGCCAGACCCCCTGCCAGGGGTCACCCTGCCTACCATCTGGACAACCAGCATGACTTCAGGCCAGCCAAAAGCACCACTGCTGAGTTAAACACCCATCACAGCACTGCCTTTAAGAAAGATTCCCCAGAAGAGCTCGGTTAGGGGAGGGATGGCTGTTCTTTGGGAACACCAGAGAAATGTCCAAGTGTGACCCCACCTGCAGAGCTGCCCCAGCCCTGGATCAGAAGTACAAGGACCTGGAGCTGCTGGAGAGAGTCCAGAGGAGGCCCCAGAGCTGCTGCAGGGCTGGAGCCCCTCTGCTCTGGAGCCAGGCTGGGAGAGCTGGGGGTGCTCACCTGGAGAGGAGAAGGCTCCAGGGAGAGCTCAGAGCCCCTTCCAGGGCCTAAAGGGGCTCTAAGGGACCCAAATGCCTTGATACAAATCACATGTAGAGCCCAGCCTCAAACTGTGCCAGAATTACAAATCTCCAGGGCACTTCCACACAGCCTGAGGAGGTGAGAGCAGAGTTTACTCTGAGGGTTGTTCTGCAGCTCCGCCACCAAGGAGCCAGCCCTGCTTGTCCGTGTGTCCTTCAGAAACTTGGCTCTTTCAAAGTAACTCCACCTTGTTGACTCTGCCTTTCACACCTCAGAGGAGCTGGCACTGAAACTTCAGAGTTGGCACAACAGAGGAAGAAAGAGAATGAAACAAGTCCACAAGAGGTCTCAAAATATTTCGCCAAGGAGATGAGGAGCAACCTGGTCTAGTGGAAAGTGTCCCTGACCCTGGCAGGGGAGTGTAACAAGATGGTTTTTAAGGCCCCTTCCAACCCAAACCCTTCTGTGATTTTAATAACTTCACCTTATGTCTAGTCTGAACCTCTCGTTTCAATTTATGCCCACTTAGCTTCCTCAGAGAATAAAGCAGGTGTGAGTGAGACCAGATCCAGATCCCACGGCATTTTAATACAGAGGAAAGAAATCCTCAGCTAGAGAATTCTTACCTCTTACACTCATTCATACCCTGAGGCCAACCTGCAGTGCCAGCACACATCGTGCCCTGAGGGTGAAAAGTATAATTTTACAGTTACCAGGCACTTTAGCCCAGGTCAGGAAATCATCCAGAAAGCTCAAAGCAGGAAACTTAAAGAAGAAAAAACAAAAGACAAAAAGAGACTTAAAACAAAAGATGAAGAGAGACTTAAAAGGTGAGTAACGTATTTAAGACCTCACACGCCTTCCGTAAACCAGACAGAAATGTCAAGCCAGGAACATCACAGCACAAGAATAACTACAGTGAAATGAAGAAAAAGAGACAACAAGAGTGTGAGAAGGCGCCTGGGACACAGGAGGAAGAGGATGTGGATCATTTTGTTACCAGGAAAACAAACCTGATGCCAGCTGAGTAATGAATGCCATTGTGAGCCCTAGAGAAACACTCCAGCATAGGGCCACTGTGAGTTTATTTTAACACTTATTGAACGTGTCCAATTTCCTTCCCTGACCTTTGCCAGGTAAAAAAACTGTTGTGTTCAAGTGAGGATCTGCATCCGCTTGGAGTTCTCATGGAGCGAGTGACTTCGCCCAGGGCAAGGGACACTCCTGATGATCCTGGTGGTGACCCTGGGGTGCTCCCCAGCCAGAGCTTCTTCCTTCTGTGCCTGTTGGAGCAAGAGCACAGTTGCTCCTGGGATCATGCCACCCTGCTTAACCAAACCCCAGATATTTGCTGATCACTGGATATTCTTCAGCTCGCTCAGCTCGTTCTGGCACCTCTTTGTAGAGATGCTGGTGCAGACTGGAAGGAGGCATGGAGGGGAGTGGGATCATCTCTGTTCCTAAGGAACAAGTGACTGAGCAAGAGGAAATGGCTTCAAGTTGTGCCAGAGGAGGTTTAGGTTGGATATTAGGGACAATTCCTTCATGGAAAGGGCTGTCCAGGTGAGTCCCCCTCCCTGGAGGGATTTAAAGCCATGTGGGATGTGGCACTTGGAGACATGAGCCAGTGGTGGCTTTGGCTGGAGGAAGGATTCCACTCGATGATCTCGGAGGGCTTTCCCACTGCTGTGATCCTGGGATCCCTCTCCCCACTGCACCGATACTCCTGGGTGGCCCCAGCCCGGGGGGTGTCCCACAGCCGTGTCCCTGTCCTGTGCGGGCAGGAGGCGCCCTGGGCGAGCGGTGACACAGGTGACAGAGCTCCCCGGCCATTCCAGCAAGCGTGGTGTCCAGCTGGCACCTGCCGACTCGGACAGGGAACTGCACCAGGAGGGACGATTCCTTCGGGAAGGCGCTGCCCGTGCCGGACAGAGGCGGGTGCAGACACCCGAACTGCCCGAGCTCTGCTGACTCCTCTCATGGCTGCAGCAGGTTTGTTTTGGAATTGCTGCTTCTGACTGTCACAGGTTGGTTTTCCCCAAACCTACTACGGAGTTTTATTTTATTTTATTTTATTTTATTTTATTTTATTTTATTTTATTTTATTTTTTATTTTTTATTTTATTTTATTTTATTTTATATTTTATTTTATATTTTATTTTATTTTATTTTATTTTATTTTATTTTATTTTATTTTAATTTCAATCGAGTCTGGCTGGTGATGGAAGGAAGGGTGGAAAAGTGGCGGGTAAGGATCAGAGGAAGGCCGACAGGGCAGGTATCCAGGTATCTGCATGGAAGGGTGCCACGGGTGGCTCACGTTTTATCCTTCTGGCAGGGATGGGGTGTTTCTTGTTGCGCTCCACCCCACCAGGACCACGAGGGAAACGAGAAGGCCCACGGCCGGCCCTGGTTCCCGTGGGGGCTTTAACACGTCAGACTGCTTCTGGGAGCACACTGCGGCGGGGAGCAGCGGCTCCGGGAGGTCCCTGGGGCGTCCAGGAGAGCCGTTCCTCACAGCAGCAGGGAATCGGTCGGGTTGGGAAAGCGCTCTGAGGCCATCGAATCCCGTCCGGGGCTGATGCCCACGCTGAGCCCGTTCGCGCGCGCCGCCCCGTGTCCCCGCGCGGCCGCCGTCGGCGGCGGGGCGGTTGCCATGGCGGCGGCGCGCGCGCGGCGCTGGGGCGCGCGGGAAGCGCGGGCCCGGCGCGGCCATGGCGGACGAGCTGTACCTGGAGAACGTCGACGAGTTCGTCACCGACCAGAACCGCGTCGTGAGTCCCGCGGCGCCCGGCGGGGCCTCCTCCGCTCCCCACCCTCTTCCTTCTCTCCCCCGTCCTTCCCCTCTCTCTGTCTTCTCCCTCCTTCCTCCTCCTTCCACCTCTTCCTCCCTTCCCACCCTCTGCCTTCTGCTTTCCTTTCCTCCACTTTCCTTCTTCCCCTCCCTTTCCTTCTCTCCCTCCCTTTCCTTCCCCCATCTCTCCTCCTTCAATTCCCCTTTCCTTCTCCTTTTCCCTTCTTCCTCTTTCTCCCCACTTCCTTCTTCCTCCTCTCCCCCTGTTCTTCCTCCTCTCTTCCCCCTTTCCTTAACTGTTTTGAAGGCAGTGCAGAAAGCTGATGGTTTTCTGCGTGGGTCTGTTCCTTTCCAATTTTATTTCAAAAATTTATTTGGAAAGAAATAAGATAAAATAAAATAAAAAATAAAGCAAAATAAAATAACGTAAAATAAAATGGGTTTTGCCTAGTAAATGATGCACCAAAGTTGGTGCAACTTGTCTGACAATGTAAACAAGAGCAGCCTGTGGCTTTGTAGCTTATTCCAAGAAAAATCTAAACAAACAATTTAATTGTTGTGTTTTCAGCTCTGAGCCTGGGGCTTGGTTTAAAAGGGCAGAGCAGGAGGAGGAACAGGTGTCAAAGATGTACCTGGTCAAAATGGCACAGCAGGGCAGGGCAGGGCTGAGATTCCAGCCCTGAGATCCTAACATTTGGCTCACTGGTGTAGCTGGATATCCTCGTGTCTCCAGGACAGGAGAGGAGCAGAAATTCCCCCCACACCTTTTGGGACAGGTCTCAGGAATTCAGTGTACTCACTGAGGCACAGGTGCCCATGTGCTCCCACTTTTGCCATGGGTTTCTTGGAAGAAAGGGGGGCGTCTAAAGTATTTGCTTGACCAACAAGCCAAAGATGGGATTTTTTTATTGAATTGGGAGGTGAAGGTTTTCGTATTAAAGTGGTTTGTTGGATTTTTCCCCTTTTCCAGGTGACGTACAAATGGCTGAGCTACACCCTGGGCGTCCATGTCAACCAGGCTAAACAGTAGGTGTCACTGCACCCCCAGAGCCTGGCTAATTCCTGTTAATTCCATGTTAATTCCTGTTTCCCTCATCATAGCGAGCATATTAAAGTGATTCCTCTGGAAATATTTAAATACCCTGCCTGTCTTCTCAGGCACAGCCAGTTGTGTTACTCCATGTGCCTGACTGTCTGCCAGGCTTGCTGGGCAATGAGGCACTAAAAAGTCTCCAGTTCCTTTCTCAGGGGTTCCAGAAATGCCTTTCTGGAGGAGGGACTTGGGAACAAGCTGCCCAGGGGCTGTGAGACCCACTATTAAATGTATTTGCCCTTTGGTTTCTGTAGTTGTTGGACTGGGATTCTCCACGATGGCGGAGGGGTCTAAATTAATCCTGGGGGAAATAACTGTGCTTGTGTGGCAAGTGTCTGTGTCAGGCTGGCTTTCCTCTGTTTGCAGTGTGGGCTCCGTGGGAGGCTGGCTGCAGGCTCTTTCTTTCCTTTCTGGTGGCTAACGCTAGTTTCTTTGTGCAGGATGCTCTATGATTATGTGGAGAGGAAACGGAAGGAGAACTCAGGAGCTCAGCTTCATGTCACCTACCTGGTAGCAGGAAACCTCCTCCAGAACGGATATGTTGTGAGTGTTTCACTTCTCACAGGGGTCTGTCAGCTCTTTGTTGTGGTGTCTGCTCTGCCTTGTTTTGTGATCTTGGGGGTCAAAAGCTGAACTGGCTCTTTTTGCAGCAGGAGCTGCAGTTTGCCAGGGCTCCTGGACAGGGACAAAAAGAAGGCTCAGTGTCTGTCCCAGCATGCACACAACGGGCAGGGAAGATCAGTTGGTCGTGGTTTGGAACACACGGTGCTGAATAACACACCAGGGTTTAACTCAGATCCTGATCCCACTCATCTCAATCCTTTTGCTGTTGTTGGGCAGCAAAGATTACAAAACCTTGTGGAGGGGCCCTTCTGAGATCACCTTATCCACGTCCCAGGATGTGCTGTGGCGTGGAAGTGTCTGAGTGGTGTTTGGAGGGAGCCTGGAAGTCATGTAGCATGGAATAATAACAAATGGAACAGCATGTGCACGGTTGAAGTTGTCTTGTTAATTAAACCAGCTTTCTAATCTTGGTAAACAAATGAAACATGAATTTATTAACAGTATTTTATATTTAAAGTGCTTCAGCTTATTGAGCAAAGGAATTGCTGCTTAATGCATGGAGCTTGTCAGATTTTCAGGAATGTCAGCTAAAACCTCAGGCTGATATCCCAGAGGTTTTTAAAAGAAGATGAGAAAATTCAGTGTCTGCTCCCCTTTGCCCACAGACAAATTTAAGAGCCAAATACTAAATGTCTTTGACATCCCACTAAGTGTTTTTAAATACACAAACATCTATTACAGTATGATCCAGTCTTCTTTTAGGAATAGTAAATCTCAGGGTATCCTGGCTTTTATTTAGATTGAGAAAAAAACCCAACAAACTTTTTTTTTTTTGTTCTCCTAAATAATAAACTGGTTCACATACATGAAATACTGTCAGTCTCCAAATCTGCCTGAGTTGGAAGGTAATTATTTACTGCGTTAGTTCTGTGTGATGGAATATATGTATTGAAAGTTGCACGAGTAGTGTCACATTTGTAGCCCAAATTTAACAGGTTTTTCCCTCATTTCTTTTGGAAATACCAAGTCTCTTGGCTCACTAGAACTGGCCAGGAAATTGTCAACCTGTACCGTTATATTTAATGTATTAAAACGAACAAGTGACTTCTGACATAGGAACAAATAATTATTTTTTACCTCTGTCTTAGCAGCTTGTGTATTTTTAAAATAAGATTCCAGTATCACTGGATGTTTGGGTTGGGAAGGACTTTAAAGCTCGTGTCATTCCAATCCCTTGGCACGGGCAGGGAATCTTCCTCTAGATCTCCCAAGGGAAGCTATATGGAGGTAACTTTTGTCCCCCATTATTTTTAAATCTCTTCTTTTGGACTGCTGGAGTGTGGGTGCCTGCTCAGGCGGGATGGCCGTGGGTGCAGGGCCGGGGTGACCCTTGGGGGGCTCAGGGCCCTGGGCTGGGAGAGCTCCGGGGCAGCCCTGGCGTGCTGGGAGCCCTGCACTGCTGCCTGCTGGCGGTAGGTGTAGCCGGAATGCTGTGGATCCAGCACTCCTGAAGGGAGAGGGATGGAATTCCCTCTGCACTGCTCCTCCTCCTTAACACTGCACACTCTTTCCTTGCTGCTTGCTGCACTGGGGGACTGAGACTGCCCATCTTCATTTATCCTCTGACCTGCCTGTGTTTTCTTGCCACTTGCTCTTTTGCTGTCTAATTAAAGCAACTTTTTAATCCTGATAAACAAAAGAAACTTAAATTAATTTATAGTATTTTATATTTGAAGTGCTTCAGCTTATTAAGCAAAGGAATTGCTGCTTAATTAATTTCTTTTTCCTCATTGCTGCTTGTCAGATTTTCAGGAATGTCATCTCCAACTTCAGTCAGATACCCTAGAGGTTTTTAAAAGAAGATGAGAAAATTCAGTGTCTGTTCCCCTTTGCCCACAGACAAATTTAAGACCCAAACACTAAATGCCTTTGACATCCCACCAAATGTTTTTAAATACACAGATTTCTATTACGATATGATCCAGTCTTCTTTTAGGAATAGTAAATCTCAGGGTGTCCTGGCTTTTATTTATACATTGGAAAAAAACACCACCAACTTTTTTTTTTGTTCTCCTAAATAATAAACTGGTTCGCATACATGGAATATTGTCTTTTAATCTCCAAATCTGCCTGAAATGGAAGGTAATTATTTATTGCATTAGTTCTGTATAATGGGATATATTTCATTAAAGCTGCACAGGCAGTGTCATGTTTATAGCCATGGTATCTGTTTAACACAGAATTAGTGGTGGGGTTTTCAGTATGTCTCTCTGGATCCTCCTAATATTAACCACAGCCTGTTAAATGTCCTGGAGCAGGTATAGACCTTGAAGACTGGCCAGAGAGCATATTTCCAGAAACACTCAGTCCTGGCTGTTAAATTAATGCTTCATTTTTAGTGGTGTTTTGCTTCCCTGGTGCCATGTCTGGGCTCCAAGTTGGAGTGCCTGGGTAGTGCAGGCTGCTGTGGGCTCCTGGGGCAGGGCTCCAGCAGCTGCCCTTGCTTTGCTTCTGCTGCACACTTGTTCAGGCTCTGCTTCATCTGTGTCTCATCTCCCAGAGCCAGGAGTGGAGGACAGAGGCTTTCTTCAGGGATATCATTGCAGCTGGAAAGTGGGATGACAGAGCTTTAGAAACTGATGAGGGTTTAAAGGTGTTGGCAGTGTTCTGTGCCACAATAATCATTAGACTTTCTTATTTAATAACTGAAAATAGCAGTCTTGCATACAACCTCAGATTTAAGATTGTATTTCTTTTTTCTAGTGCCACAAGGTTGCAGTAGTGAGGGAGGATAAACTCGAAGGTAAGCAGACCGGGAACGTCGTGTGGCTTTAACTTTTTTCTTTGAAAGAACAGCTAAATGAGCAAAGCTCAGAACTTGCCATCTGCACGTAAATGCCCAGCCAGGCTCTTGGGGTCAGGTGTGTACTTTTTGTACCAGCTGTTTCTCAGAATTTGGAGTATCTGAGCCAACAGCTGAATACCTTCAAGCTTGTGATTTGAGTCTGATTTTTATTTTATTTTATTTTTTATTTTTCATTCCAAATATTTTGTCAGTGATTCTTTTCCACCTCCCTGCCACTGACAACAGGAAGATAATGATACACTAGGAGTGTCTTAGAACAATTGTGAGCCTTCAGACTGCTAAGAATGCTGAAACTGGTAATTCTGATTATCAGTTTAATGCAATTGCAGTCTTTGCTCTGAGTCCTGTGGGTGTTAAAACATTCTCATGGGACATTTACCTCACTTTTGTGAGTGAGAGGTGAAAAACCCCCCATTGCAACACTGCTCTATGCACTGTCCATTGTCTCACCATCTTCCCAGCTCTGGTCCTGCTGATGAAATCTTACTCACAGGATAGAAACACAGCTTCAGGCTCTTCATCACTTTTAAATAACATCTTTGGCACTTGAGAACACACTGTGGTATTTGTGACCTTAAGGATCTGTGCTAATGACCTCACTTTGTTTGAAATGCTTGCGTTGTTGGAAATCTGAAATGGATTTCTAGCTCAGGCTGTTTTCCTCGGGGTAGGAGATTGTCAGGCAGTGCAACTACTCTCTGTCATGTTTGTTGAGTTATGTGTGCTGCGTAACATTCTGTTTTGCTGTGGAGGAAAGGGTTGCTCATGGGTTTTGTATTGGAAAGCAGGCCAAAGGTATGACTTATATTTGGAAGAGGCTGAGATTTTTGATGGGAGTAGGGCTGCATAGTCTAGGACTGGCCCCAAGAAATGATTACTGTGTGTATTTTTACAGTGCCTAGAAGCTCAGCCTCAGACCAAGACTCTGTGGAAAGAACAATATAAGCAATGAACAAAGAATTCCTAAAAACCAGGCCCTTTTCTGCAGTCTAAGTAGCATAAAAGAGATGAAGTTTTGATTCCAGCAGACTGATGGGAGTGACACTATGGTGCTGGACTCAGCCCCAGTGGCAGAGAGCAGTTCCAGCAGGTCAGAGCCATGACCAGCTACCTCCTACCTTAGCTTTAGGTACTCACCCAGATATTCTGAATCACAAACACTGGGTGTTTTGAAGGTAAACACAGAGAGATTGCTTGTAAGTCAGTTGTGCAAGAACCAAGAGTGTGTAGTGGAAAACATGACAGGCTTGTGGAGTTTGTTACCTTGAATTCTTCATTAGTGAGCATTGGGAGAAGATGTGGGTGGACCTTTTCATATTCAAGTTTTGCTGTCAAGTAGTCTGTCAGTCTTTCTGCGTCCTAAAGGGTGTGCTAACAGAGGGCTTTTTTTCCCCTTCTTTTTCCCCAGCAATGAAGTCTAAGCTGTCCACAATTACCAGTGTGCACGTGTACAGCATTCAGAAGGCCCTGCTCAAGGACAGCTCTCCCCTCTACAACACCGACTACGACATTGTCAAATCAAACCTGCAGCACTGCAGCAAGTGAGTCCTGGCTCCCTCTTCCTTCTGAAGCACTTCCAGACTGCTGTTGCACTTCACTGCATATTAGATAGGCCTAGATTTTTAGAAAGCTAGGAAAAGATAACCTCAAAGTCCTGCCAGACCAGGGCCCAAAGAGCACATTGTGTGATTGTTTTGTAAACTGAGCTCACAGTTGGTTCACTTGGTCCTTACTCTGACAGGGAGACTGTTCCAGTATCTTGCTTGTCTGATGGCTGGAAACGTTTGTCTCTTTTCCAGGCCACACTTAATCATGACCATTTTAATCCAGTTCTCAGCCACACAGGAAGAGAAAATCGAAACAGGCTGATAAAACCATGAATGATGTGCTCAGCAAAGCATTTACAGGAGTTTGCTTTCTGTTCTGTGAAACTGTGTTTTCATCTTCTGGACTCATCCACCTCTCTGAAGATGTCTCACAGGAACTCCTTCTCCAGGAGTTGGGCTTTGATCTGTGTGGGTTCATTCCAGCTCAGAGTAGGCTGTGATCTCTGAGAAGTGGGCAAAGCACACAGAACAGTCGAGGCAGCACTTGGAAGTGTCCTTTGTGGTGGAGCTGGAGAAGAACTGGGAAGGACTGCAGTCTCCAGGAGTCACTGTCTCCCTCCCGAGCAGCGCCTGGCAGCTGCAGCTTTTCATTTGTGTGTTGTTCCCACCACAACAGCTTCAGCTTGAAGTCATGGGGATGCACAGTGCCATGACCAATCTGGTTTAAAGGGGGATGCCTGAAGGGTGTGTCATAGGAAGAGTATAGAATTTGAAAGGAGAAATGTGTTTGTATCTGAAGTATTGACAAGAGAGCGGTAGAGAAATTAGAAGTGTGTGTTTGGGGCATGAGTGTGGATGCCCTGGAAGGTGCTGGATAACCCCACCTCAGTGAAGCCGTGCTCTGGGTGTGGCTGCAGTTGTCTTGTTCTGTTTACTCTTAGGCACCTCAGTGTGGTGATATTTGTGCCTTAGGGATACTTGTATCCTTTGGGATATAGACATTCAGAAGGTTTAGATAATCCAGGTTCTGAAACAGCTCTCTGAAGCCTGTGTGTAAATCCAGCTTTGAAGCAGGATTTCCCAAGTAAACTAAGAAAAATTGCGCCTTCTTCATTTGTGACCCGGCTGAAGTAAATACAAATTGACCACATTCCCTCTTTCTTGCCAGCTGCGTGGATTGTCTTTGACACTTGGGAAAGATTCCTGCAAGACCAGCAAAAGCCAGAGGTTTAATTATGGGAGGTTTGTAGCAAACAGAACCTCCCTGTCTGTCTAGATATTTCACAGCTCTGGGACAAGGATCTTTGTACTCTTCTGTGTTTCTATGGGACCTGCTTTGCTGTGAAGACAGTGGAGGTGGTTAGATGTACTAATGTAAATATCTGGGTTTAATGCCTGTTGCCATTGCTAGCTTTCCAAACAGAAGCAGCTCCTTGTTTGCAGGGCATAGTCTTTAGTATTGCCTACTTTTTCAGTGATTATTTGGTGAATTTTGGGTCAAGCCCATAAAGGTATGGCCACACAATGGCATCAAGGCAACCTGACTTGGAATATGGGAAGTTTAGCTGAGCTCTGCTGCACAGTCAACGTAACTATTGACAATATAATTTGTGACAATATTATATATTGGAGGGTTGATGGTGTTTAGAGTAGGAGCTCAAGCTGCCCTGGACTGTATTAACCATGTTAAAAACAGATTGAAAGTATAAAGGAGAGTAGGATTATTTTTCTTCAATGTCTGTTTTCCTTCCTTTAAAGGTTTGAATGTCAAGAGGTTGCTGCTGCAGCCTCAGAGTGCTGTGGAGATGGTGTTGTTTTGTTAATACAGATCCTGATGGGAGTAGAAGTGGACTGTGCACGTGAGCAGCTAATGCTGAGGCACAGAAACGAACTGGCAGAAGGCTGCTTTATTTCTTAGGCAAATAAAAATATGCTGTGTAATTCAGTGGGCTGGGAGGCATGAGTCTGGGCTCTTTTGTGGCATTTCTGTGGGAATTCTGGAAAGCGTCGCCTGTGATTTGCACAGTGGGGAGCAGAGTTCTGCTATTTTTGGGAACTGCTATTCTTGACTGTCAGTGAGTTGTGCTGTAACAATGAGCACGTCATTTAGTTCTTGTATCTCCATATCCCCAAACAATCAAGTGTCAGACCATTATAAGCCAAGCTGCTTCTCAGTCTCAGGGATTACATGGAAATGACTTTGTGTAGTTAAATCGGAATGTCATGGATATCTTCAGTTTCAGCTGGGATTTGCTTACCTGGCCGAGTGTGGCTGCTTGTTGCAGCAGCTGTGAGCTTTGTCAGAATGTCAGAAAGCTGTGAAGGTTTTAGATCCTCGCACAGCCATACAACTTCTGCCCAGGCTTTAGAGAGCGTAACCCGTTTAGGAATAAAATGCAGCCTGCTCCCTGTCCAGCCTGGGTGTGGAGAAGGCCCTTTTCCCCCCAGGAGAGCTGCACAGCTTCTTTAACATGCAAATGCTGTGGCTGTTGCTGACAGATTCAGCTGATCTTTCATCAGAGGTCTCTTGCTCTGTGCCAGCCTTTCTTTCTTGTCTCATGCACAGATTAAATTGCTCCTTTTTCCGTAACAGGAGGACGCAGGCCCAGAGGAGCCGTGGCGCTACAGGAGGGGGGAAGGTGAGGTGAACACTTCAGAGCTGGGAAGGCTAATAGGATTTTTCACTCTATCACACAGGTTCAGTGCCATCCACTGTGCTGCTGCTGTGCCCAGGACGCCGCCTGACGCTCCCCGAGCGCCCGCGCAAAACCCCCAGAGCCAGAGGGACCCCAGCGCTGCCGGCGTGGTCAATGGCCATGGCCCCCCGGCTGCCAAAGCCCCCCCGCAGCAGCAGAGGGGGATCATGGGGATGTTTGCGGCCAAAGCAGCGTCCAAACCCCAGGACACACCTAAGGAGACCAAAGCAGAGGCCAAGGAGGCACCAGGTGTAAGTTACCTCAGACCCCCTCCCAGGTTCATGGCTTTAATGATCTGCTCGCACACTACCTCAGTGACCTCAGCCACTCCTGCACTGCTCCTGGTGCCAAGCCCATGTCCCACTGGGAGTGCTCAGTGACCCTTTGTAAGTGTTTAACTGTGTGCAGTCACCTGGGGCAAAAATGCCTCGTGCCACACTCTTGATCTCTCCACGAGAGTGTATTTGCCATAACCTTGGCATTCCCCAGCGAGCCGGATCTCCAGCGAGTGTAAACCAGCATAGCTGCCTTGTGGAGACAATTGTTCCGTTGTCTCCAGCCATCCCAACATACACACCAGCTGAGGACCTTGCTCTCTCCATTGTGCTTAAAAGGATTTGTTTTGAGCAATAAGTGAAATGTGAGAAGCCCAGGTCTTAAAAGTATCAAGGTGTTTAAACTTGGTCCATGAGGGAAGTTTCAAAGCTTGACCTGTGCAAGACTAAATTGTTTATCTTCTGAACTGCTGTTTTTCAGGACAGGATTATGTTTTCATTTTAATTAGTATAATTTTTTTAAAGCAATGTGGCCAGAAGAATGGGTGTTAAAATGGTAGCACTCTCTGCAGATGGTTAGGCTTTTTTATAACAGCTGAGTACGTTTCAGTTCCTTTTTCTGATTTTAACAGGGGGTTTAGAACTAGTGAAGCCTGCGTGTTTAGGGAACTTTAGGGTCTGGTTGCCTTTTATTTGCATGAAAATAAGTTGGATTAGGAGGCTGCACTTTATTTGATGGTGTGGGTGTGTGGGGGGGTTGTGATTTCTCACTTTGGTGGCTGCATTGGTGCAACAGAGCAGTGATACTTCCTTGCAAACAGCCTACGTGCCAGATAAAACCTTCCTGGTTTGGCCAATCCTTGTCCTTTCCTCTGTTGGCTGATGTGAATTGAGGCACTGATGGTTTGCAAAAAGAACAGTTCTTTCCTGGGAACTGACCCTAGTTCCAAGCCCTTATTTCAGCAGCACTGTCAGCCATCAGATGGGAATGTGCCCCAGTCAGATCCGTAGGCCTGGCTAAGGAGTCCTTAGTAACTTACTCTGGCGCCTTTGATGCATGTAGTGAGTATCTTCAAATTCTCCAAAACAGAGAATTTGCTAAATTTCCTAAAATCTAAGGCAGTGGGAACAAGTGCTGTCTATTATTTTGCTTGTCCAGGAGCAGTGCTATGCATCTTGGGGGCTGGGAGTGATTCCTGTGCTTATTCCTCTCTTTGCTTCCAGGTGTCTACAACAAGCAGCAAGCCATCAATAAAGAACAACATCATGAACAATTTCTTTGGAAAAGCTGCTATGAGTAAGTGCTTTTCTGTGTTCAGAGGTCATCATGGTCAGGGAACAGCCTGTTGTAGTTAAAACAACCCCAAACAAACAAATGAAAAAGACCACCCAAACCTGAGGATTATTTGAAGTCTCTTTTTTTATTATTATATTTTATTTAAGCAGGGTAGAAATTAAAAAATATTCAGTAGGATCAAGTGTTTTGTACTGGAGCTGTGATGGGAGGCATTCAGAAAGGAGCAGAACTCTTTCTCCCTATCCCCACTCTACCAAACTCATTGGATTTTCTTTATATCCCCTCTTTCCTAATAGTTCTCCATACTTTCTTCTGCTCTTTTGTACTCGGAGGGGTTAATGTTTTTGTACATAGCTTTTAAAGCAAAAAAATTAAGAGTTTTCAGTGGAATTTTTTAGACAAAAAGCTTGCTGGAGGGAGATCAATTAAAATGACATATTTGAGCAAACTAACCCAGGAAGGATTTTTAGTGCAGAAGAAATCTGATTTAAAGTGAGTTCTCCTGGCTGGAAGATCAGCTATTGGTGAGATGTTTGCCAAAACCTGTGTTGCAGGGCATGTTAATGGTGCTTGCTTCTCATCACACAGCACTGAGGAGCCTGTCGTTACTTTTAGGGTTAATTTCTTTCCTAAAAACCGAAGGACTGATAAACAGAGAATAAAAATAAGGGGTGGCCTTACTCTTTGAACAGAGGTTTGGACTAGGTGGCCTCTGCACTCCCTTCTGAATTATCCAAATCTAAAGAAACTATGCTGGAGCTTTTAAATATTGGAATATTGGAAAAGGACTGTGGGGCCTTCTTCAAAAATTCCCATATAATAGTGAGTACAAGAGGCTTCAAAGAGGAATTCTGGGAGAGGGTAAACAGCAAAGTTCATTTTCTAACAGGCATCTGTCAGAGTTTGCAGGGGACAGTTCCAGCACTGAGCAGACAAAGCACAGCCCTGCTGGGACTCTTTGAGTCCTTATTTTGGTGAGACTGAGGGAGCTGAGGACACTCTCAGCCTAAGGACAGTCACTGCAATTAACTGGAGTAAACTCTAAAGGTCTGAGAAGAGCCCTAGACCAAAGCTCATGTGCTGAAAACCCAAAGTGGCATGGTCAAGGTGACCCAGTGGTGATGGGGAAGGATTTGTGGATGTGTTTCCATCATTTCCAAAGGAACTCCCTTCTCTGCTGAGTCCTGTCAGGGAGCACATAGAGGAAACTTGTGAGGTGGCTGCGGAGAAGGAGCAAACTGAGCAGAACTGGAAATGATTATGTGTATGCAAGAGAGGGTGGGATTCCAGGAGTAAGATTTATTCCGTACGTGCATGTCTCTCTCGGCTTCAAAGGTTCCACCATTGCCAGAAACTCCTGAGTTAACAGCAGTGGGGTCCTTGGGCGTTCTGCTGTTGATCATAAATAAGAGAGCTGTCATTCCAGTGCTGTTTGCCCTTGCCCAGGGAAGCAGCCAGCCTGTTTTCCCAGCACTCCTAGAAAGGCCTTGGCCTGATGTTGTTGCCCTCCCAGCAGCCTCTGACCCCATTGCCACTGCACTCTGATCTCCTGCCACTGCCTCCCAGTCCTCTTCCACCATTTTAACTGCTGCAGCACACATGGCTTGACATCAGGAACAGCAGAACCATGGAAAATCACCTAGAAATTTAAGCATTCCCTTCTTTTTCTCATGTCTAGAACAGCTTGGTCAATCTAGATGCCTAAATACATGATGGGTAGCATTGTATGTATTCTTGGTGCACAGAGCTAGCCAGGTGCTTTGTAAGTTGTCATTTGATCTGAATGCCCAGTATTTGTTCTTTTTGAATGGTTTATTTACAGATAAACTCAAAGCCAACTCTGTGCCTGAGCAGCCAAAGGAGGAGAAAGAAGTAGTGAAGCCTTCAGTTGCTGTAGCAGAACCAGAGTCATCTCCTAATACTGTAGCAGAGAAACCTGGGAAGAAAACAGAGTCTGCTAGAATTCAGCAAAAGGACAAGAGAAGGTGGGTCTTGCCTTTCAGGGTCTCTGTGAACCTGCTTGGGGACAGCCTGTGTGGACCTGGCTGGTCATACAATGCTGGCTCACCTCCTGTTTCCATCTACTAAATTGTGTTAAAATTATCTCTCAGGATTTTTTTCCTGGTGTTTCTTTTCCATTTGCTGCTGTAGGTGCCTCAGGGCTGTTGATGCCATTGCATATGGCAAGGGACAGGGCCCAGGCTGTCCTCAGTGGGAGGGGATGGCTTTCCATGAGACAACCTCCCACTGTGAGCAGCCGTGGGAGAGACCCTGCAGGCAGCGTGGGGAGGGCTGGCAGGAGCACCTGTCCTGCAGGGAAGGTGGGATATTCCCAAGCTTGTATGTACACAGCTTGCAGCACAAAGTTGTGTTTGTTGATCTCCATAGCTCATGTACGGCTGCTTTCAATGCCACTGGTTTACTTTGGGCTGAGGCTCCAAGTTAATTTTAAGTTCAGCCCTTTGTGTTTAATCCAACCCAAACTGACAGAGACAAAGAATCACTACAGTCTGATGGCTCTCTGGTGGCCTATGAGTAATTAATTGGTGGTCTCAATCCATTTCTAAATGAATAGGTAAGCACACCACCCAGCCCACCATCGCAGTTAGCACTAACTGCTTGTCTTATTGATAGTCTTGTCCAAGAAGCCAAGGGCCCGGAGGTGTTGGCAGTGTGGATTGGGAAGGCCACTTGGGCTGTCCCAGCTCTTTGAGGATACGTGGGCCTTTAGCCTCCAGGCTTGTTCGTCTGACACGTCTCGCCAGCATTAAAAAGAAAGAAGCTATTTTATTTTTCCAGTAGTCTTTAAAAATGGCTCCAGGATTCTGAGACACTACCTCATAGTCAGTCAGTGGCAAGCAGTCTGTCGAAAGAGCTTCTGAGTGATGCTTTTGGGGACACTGGGAGCCTGAGCTAAAGAGACAAGATCAGAAATACACTCTTGCCAGGCTGCTGTGGCCAAGTGAGGTACTGGGCTGAACTGCAGAGGGGCTAAAGAAACCCTCCTTGTTTCGGAGAGCTGGATCTGGGGAAGGATGAGAGGCCTGGAAATGCCCGTGCACCTATGCCTGGTTGTGCAGTGGGTGTGCAGTTCTGAGTATGCGATGCTCGTGTTTTTAAGAGGTGTTTGATTTCCTTCCATGAGGAATGTGCTCGTCCAAATGCACGTGATGCTTTCATACACACATGAGAGATCATGGGTGTTCATTCCCTTCTTTTTCCCTTTCTGTGGCAGTAAAATGAAGAGAGTGGATAGGTCAGATGACGAGGAAGAAAGAGATCCCGAAAATGTCAAGAAAAAGAGGAAACGAATCAAGCAACTTCAGTCTGACAGCAGTGATGAGGAAGGTAAAAAGATCTGTAAACAATCAGGCTTGTAGGTCTGATTTCCAAAACATTACTCTCCAAATCTGTTGGTCAGTGATTGAGGGAATAGTTTAAAGGACTAAAGACTGTGGAGATGGCTGTAGCCTGAGCTTTCTGTTTATCTTTGTACTGCAAGCGCTTGGGCATAGAGTTAAGATGTCTCGAAACAAAGATTCAGTCTTTGTTTTAGCTTAGCTCAGACCTGGCTTTCTCCTCACCAAGTGTGCTGCCAGTGCCACTGATGTGTGGAAGGAGGTTCCCAAATCTCTTTTGAAAGATAGCGCACCTTCTGGAGCCCTAGGGCTGGCCAGAACCAGTTCATGTGGGGAGGAAACACTCACAAGTGGCCTCCCTCTCCTCACAGCATCATTTTTAGTATCTGTCTGTTTGTACAAAGGGTTTGGAAGACAGTGTTGGAAGCAAGACATCCAAAAAGAAAAGAGATAATAGGGAAGTTGGAGGCAAAGCAGTTGAGCAGTATCCGATGCGACTCTGCGTCTCCTCGGTGGCTGTGACAGGAGTGGAGTGCCCAGAACATTGCAAGATTTGGGTTTATAATGAGGAACAGCAGGGCTGGATCCCAAAGAATTTGGATAATTGAGGTGACAAATGCCGTTCAATATAGATAACTGGAAAATAAATTGGAATTGAGCTTGAGAGCATGTGCTAAATGGAACAATCATCCAGCAGGCTGCTCAGGAAAAGAACTTGGGGATCATTATGGATGAGTAATTGAAACCACCAGTTTGGTGTAGAGCTCCAGAAAAAGAAGGTGAAACAGTAAATGGGGTGTGTTGGTGAGGAGGTGGAGTCCCTCAGGAGAGCCAGACAGAGCTGATTCCTCATTTAATATGGCTGGAACATGGGAAACAACCAGGACATCAGGAAAATCTTTAGTGCCAGGGAGAGGTGGCTGCTGTTGGTATCTTTGCAGTATCTGTGGCACCTCTAGGCTTGTTCTCATTGTTTCCTTGCTGCCCGCATTATTTCAAATGATCTTTGTCATTAGGTATAGATCACTTCTTAGACTATTCCACAGGATGATAAATCTCTCAGGAAGCTGTTCTTCATGGTCAGCTTTAATTCCATCACATTCCAGTGTGAAGCTCCTTGTTTGGCTATAAAAAATATATATACATATTTGCCCACATTCTTCGGTGCTTATTTCTTTAAATGTTTGTCTTTCCATTTCCTCATCACTCCCCTACTGACAAGCTGAGTTGTTTAGCTCTGAGGAGGGAATTTTGAAATCAGCCCATCCCTGCTTGGCTGGAATCTTTCAGCTCCTCCACATCCTGTGAGTGAGATCAGGCAGGAGTTTGACATGTTGGAACTCTCTGGTCTCCTATGAGATACCTGCATGACCTCAGCACGTGTTTAACAATTAATGCTTTCGAGTGGGATACCTCCTGGTTTCATTTATTCCAAGGTTTAATTCTTTTTAGTGACCAGGGATAGAACCTGAGGGAATGGCTAGAGCTGTGTCAGGGCAACTTTAGGTTTGATATTAGGGAAAAGTTCTTCCCCTAGAGGGTGGTCAGGCACTAGGGAGGTTTTTTGTCACTGCTGTTGCTGCTCCTGCATCAGAACCCTCTTTGTTCTTCATTTCTTTTTGTCATGCATTAGAATTGTAAATTTATGCAAATTACAGCACATGTATACAAATTTGGATATCACTCAGTTTGCCCTTTCAAAAGAGAAAATGAGACTTGAGAGAATTCAGGCCTTTGGTCCTACTGCTTGCCCTTCTAAATCCAACCAGATGAAAGAAGATAGATTTGAATTGTTTGGAATATTTCTAATGAGTCCAAACTGGTAATATTATATTCCGTATTGAAGTAGAAGACTGTGAGTTGGATTAAAAAAAAAACAACAGTTAAATATATATATATATATATATATATATGTATATATATGTATATATACACAGCAGTTGGACTTCAAGGGCATCTGTCCCTGGAAAGGTTGGAAGCAGGTTTCTCCAGAGAGCAGAGGCAACTTGAATCAACAGCATCAGTGAACAAAATGGGGTCTGGAGTGACAGGCACAGTCAGCAAGGTTTTGTGGGTGTGAAACTCAGCCTGCCTGGCGATGTGAAGGCTTATGGGCAATTCCATGTCAGGCCAGGTCTTCTGCCTAGTTCTATATTAGTCTGCTCTTGGGGTACTAAAAGTAGCCCTGAATAAGCTCTCCTTACACTAGCATCAGCACATTGTACCATGCTGGAAATGCAGAGAGGGCATAAGGCACAATCCTCTCCATTTAAATGATTTTTCATTAAAAAGTTATATTGGTATGAGGGTTCCTTAGTCACTGCGGGTTGTTTTGCTTCCAGTGCCAGGATAAACTCCACAAATGCGCCCACAGAGGACAGGAGGTTTGGCAGCCTCAGCTGTACCAACACAGGCAGCGTTTCTCAGTGTTGACAAGTGTTTTACAGCCACTTTGGAAGGTGATTTCAGTGGCACTGTGACCTACAAACTCCATGGGTTTTGGAGAGCCACAGCAGAAGCACTAAAGCTTCTCACGGTTTTTCCAGGCAGGGTCAGAGCAAACTGAACAAAGCCAGGATTTACATCTTTGGTCCATCCAGTTGCCCAACTTGTATCTATTTCATGCAGCTGTTGCTGTTGAGCAAACTGTGGGCAGCAGCTAGTGGTTGACTCAGGAGTTATCACATGTCAGAGAGCTGTGTTGGCTAGAAGAGGATAATAAAGTAATAAAAGAGCTTGATAGTAGTCCTAAACACTCTGACGTGGGGAGAAGGTGCCTTCTGCCTGCCAAAAGCTGGGGAAATTGTTTGAAGGAAGCTGAAAAAAGCCCAAATTTCCCCCTCGGAATCTAATGGAGCTGGCACACCTTCAGCAGCCTCTGCTCAAGCACGGCAGAGGCTTTTCACCAGGCTGGTTTTCAACCCTCTTAGCTTGTCCTCTCCTGAAGATGATTTCCAAGGGCTGAGGCCAGACTGGGCAGTGGTAGTGCAGGTTTGGTGCTGAGCAGTCTGTGGAGGCCTTAGCGCATGGCTGCTGTGAGACTTGGAAAAACTCTGAGAGTTGTGAGCTCCCCGCAGCCCCTCAGCCACCCCAGCACTTCCACCTGGGAGCAGAGCTGTTGTTTGGCTCTGTCCTCACAGTGCTCCAGAGCAAGGTGAAACCCCAGGCGTGTTATCCCACTGTGTTTGCATTCCCCTGCCTCCTTACTGCAGTAGTTGAGAGGCCGAGTGCGTGTTTGAGGAACGTAATTTATGGTTGGGCCTTGGCAGCCGAGCAGTTCCACTGGAGGCCTGGGTAACCTCGGAGGTCAGCTGGCTGCGTGCCCGGCAGCGCCGGAGCTCTTCACACCACCCTCATCCCTCGGGACAGCTCTGGAGCCCGGCTCCGTGTGGGGATAAGGGTGGTGCTGCAGCCAGCAGGGCTGAGAGCAGGAGCCAGGCAGGCACTGCCTGCTCCAGCCACATCCGTGCCGTGGTGAAGCAATAGGTCACAGGAGTGGTTTGTTCCCCCACATTCCCAGCTCTCCCCCACATCCCAGGGCTTGCGTGGCAGCATTTCTCACTTGGATCTCCTGGAGCTCTGTCCCCCTGCCAGCCCCACAGGAGGGTGACCCTGCCTTGCTCGTTGGTCTGAAGCCCTGCTTGTCTCACATTGACGTTGCTGGTGGAGGCTCCAGAGCTCACTTTGCTCCCTACAAATGTGTGAAGGTGTCCTTGACTGGTTTGATCAGTCTTGGCATTGTAGGGAGTCCATTGAACCCAGAGGGGAGCAAGCAGATGAAACAGTGAGAGAATCAGCTTTGTGTTTTGTGGTTGTTTGGATTTTTGTGGTTTTTTTTCATTTAGGGTGTTGTTTTTTTTTTTTTCAAATAAAAGTTTGAGATGTCCCTTAACAATCTTTTAGGATGTGTGATAGTGTACTGCACTTAATTCTTGGCTTAAGCTAATAGCATGGAATGTTTGGGATGTGTAGCACCACCAGTGAAGCAACAACTGTTTCACCACACCTTGCCTCTTTTAATTTCTAAACAAATTACAGTCACTCTTTTTAACAAGTAAGTGAAATGTATAGCTAAAACCTCCCAGTGTCTGTGCTTGGTTTTAAAGTTTCCCTTGGTGGAACAGATTTTTTTGGCTTACCAAAAATCCCCAGCACACTTCTTCCATCCTATCCCACTCTCCTTCCTTTGGGAAGTGCAGTGTGTAGTGTTAGGCCCATGTGCCATCAAGGTGTTTTTCTTCTTAGCAGATGTCCCACCGTCCCCCACACCTGAGGAAGAGAGAGCTCCATCTCCACCACCTGTACCTGCTCTGAAAACTGAACTGGAGCCTGCATCCACAGAGGTGAGAGGAGATTAGAGTGATTAACTGCAAGAAATGAACTCCTGGTTTCTCACAATGCTGCAATTTCCCCCAGGGGTCAGCTGGAGGGAGGAAGAGGAAGCGGAAGCGTGTGCTGAAATCCAAGATGTTTATTGATGAAGAAGAAGGCTGCATGGGTAAGACTGGCTGTGCCCTACACTCACTGGAGCTAACTTTATTGGCCATTGTAACAGGCCAGCCTCTCCCAGGCTTAGAAGGAGGTTCACAAAATCACTTAGTTATCCTACTTGGAACTCCTGCTCCCAGACTTAGGTGACTGTGCCTCTGGTGAAGGCCTGGGTAGGGGGTCAGAGCTGTAGCTGAGTCCTTACCCTTTTTTCATTATTCACAGATTTTCCTTCAGTTTTTTTCACTTTTTTCCTGCCGTCATGATTGCCACCTTCATTTACTGTCCTCTCCAAAGATGCAAGTTTTTAAAGATGGTACAGAAAGAGGTTTAGGGTTTGGGATAAATTCTGGCTGAGATAACTCTGTTGGTTTTTTTTTTTTTCTTTGAGGATAAATCCAGAGCTGTGCAGAACTTGATTATATGTTAAAGAAATTTACAGTATCCTAGATAAACAGGGAATAAGTTGGGGATTAAATACTTTATAGGGTTTCTGTTTCTGATAAGGGTGGCTCTGCTTTCAGAAGGGAAGAGAGTCCCTGCAGAAGTCCTGAAAGCCAGAGACTTTGAATTCCAGCCTGAGTGGCCTCTGCTTCCTCCTGTGACCTGGAGAAAGCTGTGTAACACCACTGCATTGTTTCCTCCATGTTTCCTTTGTTTCCTCCATTTCCTTCATGACACTGAAGTAGAGATGCAAACCTTCAGAATATATTGGTTTGGGGTTTGGGGTATTTTTGGAGGCTTTAAACACTTAAGAGCTTGGAATGTGTTTTTTGTAATGCTGTTGTCAGCCTGGTTGTGTGGGATGTTTTCATTCTCCAGCCTGGCTGGGCTGAGGAGATGCCAGTGAAGCTCAGCTAGTGCTGGGGAAGATGTGGTGCTGTTGTACAGGTCTGTGGTGGTGCTGGGCATGGAGAGACCCGGGCATTCCTGGCCCTGCTCCGGAGCTGCCTGGCCCGGGCTCAGCCTGTGTCTGTTTGCACCTGTCTGCAGAGCTGCATCTTCTGGTTCCCATTAACTTGCTGTGTCTCCTTTAAAGAAACACAAAGCTGTAGCTCTCAGCAGCTGGCTGCACTGGGACTGAAATCCCAAGTACTGCATTCTTGTCCAAGAATTGGACTTGCGCAGAATTATCGACAGCTTTGGCTGATTACCTTGTGGGGTGTTTTGCTCTCTCATCCCAGATAGAGCCATTAAAAGACTTGGAAGGAAAATAGAACAAAATAGCCTTAGATGGGGAGTTGATTTGTACAGACTCTGCATCCAGAGCGCAGGAATCTCTCTTCCAGGTTCAGCTGGGAATATTCCCTTTCTTTCTCTGCTCTTCACCCCCACAGGGTTTCATAGTCCCTTAGAAGATCCAGACTCCTGGTTTTACAGTTGAAATCCATTTTATGAAAAGGGAATGCAAGGCCCGTTGTGCCCTTGGGAGACAGATCCTGTGAGATGGAGAGAGGGATGGAGCTGGGATACTGAGGAACTGGGTAGGGAGGAGATGCTGCTTCTCTACTACAAATCCTCCAGCCTGTTGTGCAGAACTTGCTGTCTGGTTATTGTCCAGTTTCTCTCCTCCCTTCCATTCCTCACCCTTTCCATGCACAGGCCTAATAATTCAAAGGCTAAATAACTTGCAAATCTCCCAGGCTAATGTCAATTTTAGTTATTCTTTGAAATATAGGGGGTTTTTTCCCTTCTTCCTGCTATCTTTTTATTTTTAAACCAACACTAGGTTTTAAGAGATGTTAAATCCTAACATTAGAATGCAGCTGTACTTTATATTTCTCCACAATTTTAAGTGATGGTTTTCACAGTAGCTGCAATAGCAAGGAATTGGTGTCAAAAAGCAAAAGTAATTTAGGGATTAGCCCTGAGGGAAATTGAGCAATTAAAGTGTGTGTGGAGTTAAGCACAAGACACATTCCTAGGCATCAACAGAAATCCATGGATTGAGGGCCTGCTCTTAGTCTCTAGTAAAGGGGAATTCTTGAGGTTTAAGCTTGTGTATTTCTACCTTGCACTTTCTAAAGCTTCAAAGGGCACACATGGGCTTGGAGAGTGGAATATTCACATGTGCATTGGAGGGAAATTTGTGTTACAGCATTTCAGAGCTCCCATCATTTGAGCCACTCTGATTTAGAGAGTCTGGCTGTGAATGCAGTATTAGTAACTGTATCTGTGTACCCATACGTGCTGCAAATACAGACTTCTGAAGTTCAGCTGAGATTTCAGCCAAATAAAGTTGATTTAAGCTGTGTTACTGCAAGTGGAGGGGGTTAACTGCATGGTTCAGGAGTTCCCAGTGGTTCCTGACAGGGCTGACAACAGGATAAGGTTTTTAAGTTCACCCAGTAGTATGTGGAAGCTGCTCCCTGAAAAGCCTGTTGCCTCTGAAGGGAGATGGCTTGGTTTGCAGTCCCTGTTTGAGGTTCAAGTGCTAGTGCTGCCCAGGAGGATTTCATAGCATTCCTCTTCCCAGTCTCTGGTGACGTAGGAAACCTTATTTAATTTGATGCATTAATACAAGTGAAAGCCAGTTTCCCAGAAGAAGGGAAGTTAAGACATCTGTTTAAAAGAATACAGTTGCTAAAGAAAAATGGCTTACTAGAAGAATCCCAGAGCACTGCTGGGAAAGCTGATATAACAACATTTACTGGGATCTGACGGTGGCTTTCATCAGTGGAGCTGACTCCAGTTTAATTTCCGTGAGCGTTGTTTTATATCCCTGGGCTTTCCATCGCCGGACGCTGACAGCAGTGAGCTGGCAATCCCCTTCAGGCAGAGTCCCTGATTGCAGACACGCCTTTGGGTTGATTTTTTATAAAGGATTTCTTTGTATTTGCCCTGTTTGGCCACCTCTGTGGAAAGAAGCTGCCCCAGAGGGTTTGTGCCCCTTGAGATGGGCGATGTCTGCTTTGCTCTTCCTTAACTGTCCAATGTGAGGATGTCTCGAGGTTGTCTTGCCTGGATTTTTGGACAATCTGATTGCTTTGGCCCCTGTGGAAATCAGACTAAGTCAGAATGGTGGGGTTTAGCCATAAAGTAGATGTTCCATTGTCTAATGCTAAACTACTGATTCTAATCTCCTTCATCACTTTCTGATGGCTGCTTGTCAGCTTTTGCCATAGGAGTTAAAATCTCAGGATCACTGCAGTTGGAAAAGCCCTCTAAGGTCATTGACTCCATCTGTTCCCCCAGCACTGCCAAAGCAACACTGGCCCATGTCCCCAACTGCCACATCCACGTGGCTTTTCAATCCCTGTAGGGATGAGGACTCCACCACTGCCCTGGGCAGCTGTGCCAGAGCTGGACAGCTCTTTTAGGGAAGGAATTTTCCCTAATACCCAACACCTTGGCACAACTTGAGGCCATTTCCTAGTGCTTAACCTTCAGCAATGGACTTAATTCCTGTGTCTGACATGTGCTCCTTGAGCCCAAAACGTTCCTTTCCAGGAGTGCAATGGGAAGGCTGCGGTGAGGTCTTTGGTATAAAGATGGCTTAACCAACATCATCCTCTGCTCCCTTCCCTCTTCTTTCCACCAGTGACTGAGAAGGTTTATGAGAGCGAATCCTGCACAGACAGCGAGGATGAATTCCCCAAGCCCAAGGCACCAGCTCCACACAAACAACCTGTGCTGCCCACAAAGAGAGAACCAAAGGAAGAAAGGAAGAGCCTGAAGAAAGGGGCAGCTCCTGCCAACAGAGCCAACAAACAGGTCTCCATCATGGGCTTTTTCCAGAAGAAATGAACTGGGTCTATCTCCCAGTCCTCTTGGCAGCTTGGGAGTGTTGCTCCCTTTTTTTGTGTGGCTCTCTGCAAGCTGCTGCTGCTTGTGGGGGCCAACATGTAGCCCCTGGTTACGCAAGGTGTCCTGCTTACTGTGTAAGGAAGCCCTCTGGACTAGATTTTGTATCAGAGAAAATTTTTTATTTGTTACTGTAATAATTTCAGTCATCCTCACTAAGCGGTGTGGGAACTGCCAGCTAGAAGCAACATCTAGAGGAACTCTTGAAAGGCTGTTAAATCTGGTCATGTGAAATTGTATTTTTTGTAATCACCCCTTTGGTGCTAAGTTAGGAGAGGAGTTGTGGCATTTTCCTCCCTTCTTTGTACACCCTCAGCTCTCCAGATTGATCCAGATGTTCACGTGGGATAGAAGCTGTAACGTAGTAGATCTTGAGGCACGGACACAAATATTGAACATCTGCTTCAGCTTTAACTGAATGAAATGTACTTCATTTTCCCCCTAAGACTGGTAAATAGTTTTTGCTCTGCCTTTCATAATCTTTTTTTGGACAAAGCAGTGCATATAAAATTCACTTACTCTTTTCTTCCTTGAACGTATCCTCTGTAACTTGCTCAGATGCCTAATTATAGACTGGGACACTGTTGGTGTTCTGTCTTTGCAAAAACATCCTTGAGGCTTCCCACCCAATTGGCTTCGGAGTAATTGGGGGAAGGCTTTGCTGTTATTGGGAAAGACCTGGATCTTTAGCCTGGGAGGCCAGTGAGTCAGAGGGAAGGGTGATTAGAGGGCACTGCTGATAACACCAGGCAGGTACAGGGGAACAGTGCAGCTGCTGCGGGGTTGGTCAGTGTTGGGTTGCCTGAAGGGTTTTTTTACAGGCATAAACCAGACAAAAGAAGAGTTTTTCCTTGGACATCTCGTCATCTGCCTGCTGAAGGAAGACTGTCATGGCACATGGTCCTGAGGAACCTGTTATGGGAGAGGAATAAAGCACAGCAATCCTGTTAACCAGGAAGGAGCTCTTAGTCTGGGCCTTCTGCTTGGCTGGTGCTAAGATAGATGGAAAAGATTTCCCAGAGGGGCTGATGCTGAGCAGCCTGAGGCTTGGGCTGGTGTCAGACAGGGGCTGGTGTCGTCAGTGGTTGGTTGAGAGGAGCTGCTGCACCCCAGCAGCATCACTGGGTTCGTGCCTGTGCTGTGGCCTGGGAAGCAAATGAACAACCTTATTCTGGTTTAATGAAGAAAGTTGTAACTGTTGAGAGAAAAACCCACCCTGCTGTAGTGGTTCTGTTGTTCTTGTAGTGTTGAGGGGGTGTTTATAAAGGTAATAATAAGTAACAAATCCCATTTAAACACAGATTTGTTTGTTTGTTTTAATTTGTCCTTATTCATTAAATAATATGTCAAATCCTGATTTCCAAGGGTTGTGATATTTGACTGCATGGAAGTCAAAGACATTTCCCTGGTGAAGTGGGTGAAGATTTCTTCCATCAAAACCAGGGCTGGAAGCTTTCAACTGTTTTTGGGCATCTGAAACCTCAAAACACCAGTATTTGTATTGAATTTGGACCCCTGGAGTGTCATTGCTGTGGCAGAGGGACAGGACGGGGTGTCCTGGTGCTCCTGCTCCTCACCTCTGCCGTGGTCTCTCTGGAGCTCCCGGCTCCACCCCGACTCCTGTAACCAGATCGACGTCATACGGCACTTCCTCAGGAAAATGACTTAATGTCTGCAGGAGCAGGACCCGGGAGAACTTCACACTTCCAAAAATCATGATCTCATACTCCCCACTCCCGCACTCCATGGGCTGCCAGCCCCAGGGGGGCTTCAGGTCCCTGGATGCCCCTTTGGCTGAGACTGGAGTGTCCCCAGGCAGTGCCTGGGAGGAAGGAATTGGGGCTGGAGAGAGGGAGAAGGCTCCTTGTGGGTGGGGGTCATTCCTTTGGCACCCAGGGGCTGGAGGGGGGAAAATGTCCCAGTGCCAGGCTCTGGCACAACTCCTGCCTCGGGACGTGGTACTGGAGGGGCTCAGCGTCCAAAGGCTCCTCCTGGAGATGCAGAGGTCTTTATACCTGTGTATGTGTCATTTATAGCTGGAGATTCAAATCCCAGGGGGATCTGCTCTGCTCTTCCCCCTGTATCTCCCTTCCCACCACATTTACACCCTCAGAAGAGTCTCAGAAGAGGCAGTGGGAAAGGTTCATTCAATGGAGTGCAGTTTATAGTGTTTCTTTCCTCCTAACAGCCTTACTTCAGGCAGAGGAATCTTCATCCTTGTTTTCCAGGTGCACTGAGGAGTTGCACTGTCAGACACTCCAGGCTAGACCTATTGGTGCACTGGGCTGTGGTTGGACAAGGTGCTTCTGAACCAGCAGCCCCTGGGAGGGGGCTGGAAGTGCTGCTCTGAGGGATGCAAAAGCCCCATCCCTTGTTCAGGAGACAGCTGAGGTGATTTATAACCCTCCTTCCCACGGGGCAGGGCCTGCTCGGAAGGAGCCGTGCCGCTCTTCCCGCTCGGGCGTCGGGCAGTTGGGAGAGAACAGCCGGAGGGATCCGAGGAAGCGCCGCTGGCGGTGCCGGAGGATAACTGGGCTGGGCAGGAGGGTGTCCCGGCAGCCTGCTGGGAATTGTTTTCCTCTCCCAACAGGCGATGCCAGCTCGGCCGCAGACACCGGAGCAGGGAACAGCAGGGCCTTATAAGGAAGCAAAACGCAGCTCAGCGATTCCGAGGGGCAGCGAGACCTGCCAGGGCCGTGCCTCAGCGCGGGGACCACGGGATCACAGGGTCCAGTGTTTTGGGAAACCCCTCCAAGGCCATCGAGTCCACATTGTGCCTGATCTCCATCTTGTCACCAGCCCAGAGCACTGAGTGCCACCTCCAGCCCTTCCCTGGACACCTCCAGGGTGTCTCCTCCCTGAGCAGCCCCTGCCAAGGCCTGAGCATCCTTTCCATGGGTAAATTCCTGCTGATGTCCAGCCTGAGCCTCCCCATGGCCCAGCCTGAGACCGTTCCCTCTCCTCCTGTCCCTGTTCCCTGGGAGCAGAGCCCGACCCCCCGGCTGTCCCCTCCTGTCAGGGAGCTGTGCAGAGCCACAAGGTCCCCCCTGAGCCTCCTTTTCTCCAGGCTGAGCCCCTTTCCCAGCTCCCTCAGCTGCTCCTAGTGCTCCAGGCCCTTCTCCAGTTCTGTTCCCTTCCCTGGACACGCTCCAGCCCTTCCAGGTCTCTCTGGTCAGGAGGAGCCCAGAGCTGCTCCCAGCACGGGGGGTGCCCCAGCACAGCCCAGGGGCCAGTGGCCTCTTGCCCACCTGTGCTCACCTGGCTTCCTGTCCAGCCACTGGCACTGGCACCCCCAGGACCTTTTCCATCATTCCAGCCACTCTGCCCCAGCCTGACTCTCCCTGTCTGGGCAATGAGGTGCACATGAGGTGTGGGTGCTCCTGCTCAGGTGGAGCCAAGGGATGAGCATGAGGGCATAGCCAGAGCCAGCCCAGGGAGCATCACCACGACCTCGGGCTGGGCACAGAGGAGAAGGGAGCTGCAACACCAAGTGTGGAAGAGCCCCTTGGGGATTTTGGAGATGGCTTTTCTACACCCTACCTCCCACAGTGGGTACCACGTCCCACTCCTGCAGTGAGATCCACATGCAGTCGGCAAGCATCCCATCCCACAGGGGCACCAGGGCTGTGATGCTGGGGAAGATAAGCCATCCTGCCTGAGTGCTAAGCATCCCCCCCAGGAGCTGAGCATCCCACCTTGGGGCCAGGCATCCCCCTGGATGGGGACCTCCTTCCCTTGGGGCTGGGCATTCCACCTCAATACTGAGCATCCTCTCTTGGGGCCGAGCATCCCCCTGGCACGGAGCCCTGCAGCCTTATGCAATCCCTCATCTCCCTGTGGCCGCATCCCCGGCTCGCTGTCCCTCGCCGTCCCCGTCCCCAGGAGCATCCCCGGAGCCGCAGCTCCCGAGCCTCCCGGCACGTCCCGGCCTTGTTTACTCCTCCCGTCCCGCCGCGTCGCTTCACCCCAGCGCTTCCTGGGCTGGTGTCTGAAAATAGATATTTTTAACCTTTTAAAAATAGAAAGTCTCGCGGAACAGCAGCTCCTGTTTTTCCATTCCCTCCTCATTTCATCTCAGGGCGACGGAACCCGAGCCGGGCCGCGCCGGGGGTGGCGGGGAGGCGGCCCCGTAAACAGGCTCCTGCAAAAGGGGCACTGGGGAAAACACACGTGTGCCTGGAGAACGAAAAGAAAGGGAAGAAAGAGAAGGAAAGAAAAAAAAGCAACTAGAAAGGCCGGCCACTTTTCGCACGGAGCCTTATTTGGTATTTTCATGAAAAGTTATATCTTCACACTGTAAAAAACGCCACTTATTACTCATGCTTTACTAGGTAAGTGTATTTTCCTTGGCAGCAAGCGCTCTGGGGTTTTTTTCTCACTTCACTACTCCCGTACAAACTATTTCGAAGGTTTCATTAGTTTCTCCATCAGAACTGGCGCTGCTGCCGCTGTCTGAGGGCCGGGCTGTTCAACCGAGACACAGCCGCTGTTTGTGTAAAAGCTGTAAAAGCCCAGCGCGGGTGTCCCGCCGCGGGGCCCACGGGGCGCCCTTCCAGCCCCGGCCCTGTCACCGGTGTCACCCTGTCCCACGGTCACTCCGTGCTGTGTGGGCGTCGCTGTGACATCGCCTTGTCCCGTGTCACAGAGCGCGGGTGCCGCCCCGTCCCCTGCTCCTTACAGGTGCGCGGGTGTCACCCCGTCCCCGTGAAGTGCATCGAGGTCACTCTTCCTTCACCACCGCTGTGGAAAGGGGCGTGTCACCCTCTCCCTGTTGTGGCTGCAGACACACGGCGATGCCACACTGTCCCTACAAGGGGTCACAGCACCCCCAGGGACATCACCCCCTCCCCAAGGGCGCTACCCGCCCGTGGGTGTCACTGTGTCCCCGCAGACACAGGGAATCCCCCCTGCAGTCCCCTCGCAGCCCGGCTTGGGGCCGGTGAGCGGTGGCAGCGCTGCCGCCAGCCCCGTGCCCGTCGTGCCGGCCACCACCGCCCCCGGGCCGGCTGGCCGCGCTCCCCAGCCTCTCTAAAAGCCAGCTTTGTGTTTTACAGCCAGGCCCTCGCTTGGCGCACGATTTTAATTAGAGTCTGGTTACATGGCTCGGCAGATGTGGAATGTATTTCTTAGCCCAGGTGGAATAAATCTATTGCCATAAAAACCAACCCCTCTGTTATTAAATTCTCCCTTCTAAATAGCCCAGTATTGAGATGCACAGCCCCCTCGGCCCCCCCGCCCACTCCCCCTCAATGCAAACCCTTTTCTAAGTGCTTAATGAGCTTTAATTTTATTATATTCCCTGACTGTATGGAACCGGCTTCTGCTCCTGGCGCAGGTTCCCGGCTACCGGCGGCTCTGCCAGGGGTGCAGGGACTGGTCAGCCCCAGGGCCACCGGGGTGTCACCTGCCCTGCGGCACACGGGGAGCCCAGGGCGGCAGGGCTCAGCTGAGGGACCATCATGTGGTCCCCGGTGACAGGGACGTGCCTGGGGACTGGTCCCCGCAGTTTGGAGAGCCGTGGCTGCTGCTGGAGTCCTGGGGCCGGCTGCGAGGTCCCGGTCACCCCAGGGACACCCCTGCCCTTGGCGGGTCCCTTGTGGTGCAGGGAATGTCCCCGGGGACCCGCAGAGGGTGTGGCTCAGTGCCAAGGCCCGAGGTGACAGGGATTGTCTCGGGATGTCACCGCAGCTCCAGCGGCCAAAGAGTGGCCCCGCCCTCGCTGGGAATGGGGCCGAACGGGGGGGCCACACCCGCCGGGGGGCGCCGGAGCTGGCGCACTGCACCCCATTCCCCAGGGAATTCCCCAGGGTGCACCCCGAGGAAGGGGCAGCTCCTCACTCACACTCCCTTCCATTAGTCTGAGCAGTGCCATGGCCAGCGGTTGGCAGCTTCAAAACTCACTACAAAGGGAAAAAAAAAACCAACCAAAACCACCCAGGAATCAGCACCTGCTTCCCAAGATCCCATCTCTCCCAGCAGGGACCACAGGCTGGAAAGGGGAGCAGACTCTGCCCTGCTGGCATCAAAGCAAGGACTGGAGCAAGGACTGGTCAAAGCCTGGAGAGCTTTGTGGCCCATCACAGTGCTCTGCTGAGCCTCTCAAAGAGCTCCAGGATGTCCAAAAACTGAAACAAGCAAGGAGAGGGGAAAAAGAGGAGGACATGGGAGAGAAGCATGCTCAGAGTCTATCCCACAGGATCACCAGGATGTCATTTCCCACATGTCTTTCATGGACATGCCCCACTGCATCATCCCTAACCACGATGTTTGAAGAAGAAAATCCCAGGGATTTTTGCTTGCAAGAGATTACTCCTTCCCCATACCTTGGGGAAAGGGAATAAAGCTGCAGGCCCTGCGAGGCGTGGAGCCTGAGCCCTCCCCACCAATTCCCAGCTGGGAGACTTGGCTATGGGCTCCCCCAGGACTTTTCCCCCAGCTGGCCTCTCCTCTGGCCCACTGGCTGGGAATTCACAACCACTTCTGTGCCAAGGAGCTGCGGATGACGTTATCCCTCCTCCCCAGACCAGGTGTGGGGAGCACGGCTGCTCCCTGGGGGTGCAGAGCTCCAGGGGCATGAGGGACCATCCCTACCATGAACAGGGACCCCCAGGCTTGGGGAGAGCATCCCCCAAAGCTTGTCTTGGAGCTCCATGCAGGGATCAGGCTGCTCTGCTGCTGGAACCTCTAAAGGGAAGAGCAGGGAGCCAGAGCTGAGCTATGGCTGCCTGTCCCACCTGTCACCCCTGCTCCACATGCAGCCCATCATCTGTTTGTCCTAGGAGACACCAAGTCCCTTGGGGTGAGCCAGCAGCCAAGGCAGCCCTGACATCCCCATCCCAACCTGCACATGTGGGGCTTGGCCAAAGAAGAGGGAAAACTCAGCTTTAGTGTCATGGGAGAATGATCTCACAGAAGAAATGACCAACTAGAAAGGGTCTAATTGCCATTTTGAAGGCAAAACCTTCCTCAAAATCCTTTTGGATGAATTAGAGTTAGTCGTGACCTTGCCAGCCTGAAGGACGAAACTCCTCAGATACCAGTGTGTCCCAATTTACATCAGACCTGCAGGGCAAGAGGTTCCCAAAGGTACCAAATGCCTTTTTGGGGACCTTGGTCACCTTGGGGCAGCATTTGGTGAGGCTGCTCCAGAAATCCAACACCGGTCCTGTGATCTCTTGCTTATTAGCAGGTCAGCACCATCTGGGGAGTTTGTCCTGGGAATTTTGAGTGTCTGTCACAGGCTGGGGGTTGCTTAGATGAAGGGCCAAATTATATTAATCTCTAATTGACCTTTTTTTTTTTCCTTTTGGCAATTCACATTCAGCTCCAAAGGCCAATAATCCATCCTGGGAAGGCAGCAAAGCAATTTGAAGTTTTCCCTGGAAGCCTCTTGGCCCAGGTGGTGTCAGCTGAGACGTGCACCCCAGACTGATGCAGCTGTGGGCATGTATTGAAAGCCTCCACCCCTTGTGGAACTGGGTCTTCCTGACTTCCAGGGAAGGTCATGGAGGGAAGGACAATGTGCAGCTCTCTGCTGTGTCTGTCCAGGCCACTCCAGATTCCCTCTCTCCACTTGGGAGGATCAGGATCCCGCACCGGTGTCTGTGCAACTTCTCGGGACATGCTAAAAGCAGCTTGGAAGGGCATCAATATTTCCATTCATTTTTCAGTGCCGATCTTCCTGCCACAGAACAGGAGCCGGAAGCCTGGCGGGGTTTGGAGGAGCCCCCGTGGGTGCCTCTGTAGCCCCCTGCCAAATCCTGCTTGCAAACTTCTGCCTCAGGCATCCCTCAGTGAGCAAAATGCCTTTCCCAGGTTTTCCTGGGAAAACTGCAGCCTGCAGCACTCAGCATCAGCTAAAAACAATGCAGAGACAGGTGAGGTGAAAAAATTTTAAATCCCCTTAATCTGGCCTGTTTGTATGGACCCTGACATTGCAGGTAGTGCTGGGGAGACACTTGCCTACATTTCCCATCTAGAAAGTTTTCTTGGAGACCTGACTGTCCATCCCTCTTTGGACCTGTGGGTTTAATACCTTGTGGTTCCCCTTGCCTGGAGGCTGGAGGATGGATTGCTGAGGTTATCCTGGAATTTAGCCCTGAGTGGGACTCTGTTTCACAGACATGTGTGTGTCTTTTTGGGGCTGGGGAACCTCTCAGTCCTCACCCACTCAAACTCAGCCCCTAAAGCTGGAAGAGGAGGGGGTCCAGGGTGCAATGCATGTGGCAAAGCTCTTTTTCCCTGCTCCTTCCAAGGCCACCACCTTCCACTTGGGGACACCAACCTCAGAGGAGCTGGGCTGATGTTTGCTCTGCAGTCCCTCTCCCTGTGTCTAATGGGCCCATCAGGATTACTTGCACTGTCTGTGCAGCTGGGAGGCAAAAGGAGATATCTGGGCCAAGCAATCCTTCTTACTTCATTTTCAACTGTTTGCAAAGCCCCTGATCAGACGACCCAGATGGTGCTAAATGGCCATGAAGAGCCATTAGACAGTGGGTTATTGTCGTGCTCCTTGAGTTAGATAATTGTGATGGGCCCGAACTAATTAATTTCTACCCAAAAAAGTAGCACTGAATCATGGTCTTTTGGCAGCATTGGTGAGAAGGACTTGTAAGCAGTTTCCTTTGGATTTATCTAGCCTGTACAAACAGGGATCTCTGCTGGACCCACACACTTCCATGGCCAAAAAACAGGGGAGCAAGAAAAACCATGCAGGTGGTCAGTCAGAGGCAGCAAAAGCGGATCTCCCTCATCCCATGGGGCACGAGATCCATGGGACAATCCACCAGCTCCTTTGTGCCATGGGTCTGTCCTACCTTCCCTCTGCAATATCCTCTTTTGGGAATGGGCAAAGGCCAGGCATCCTGCTGGAGGAAAGGGCCTCTGGGACTGTGCTGGTGCCATGCCGGTCACATTTCCTCCATCCCTCCTTTGGCTCCAGCTCCCATCTCCAAGGATTTCCCTGCTTTTCTCATCACCCCTTTCTCAGCACCCGTCTTCCAGGAAGCCAGGGGCTTTTTCCAGTGTCCGGATAGTCCTGACTCACTGGCAAAGCTTCTCTCTGCAGGGATTTCTTTGTTTCCTGATTCTGGGGGTGTCAAGTGTTGACAAAGCTGAAGACAGGGAAATGCGATCCCATTTCCCCAGCAGAGCTTGGACAACCTGCCAGATTAGGTACATCCTGAGCTGCTCCTGCATCCAAAAAGGTGAAGGAACAGGAGAAAAGAGTGATTACAGACACATTTCTATGTGAGAAGAGACAGGAAATATTAGGACTGTTTAGTCTGGAGAGGAGACAGGTCTGTGGTGGCACGAGAACAGCCTGCGAGCCCTGCAGCACGGACAATCCTCTGCTTTCTTCATTTCTCATCCCCCCAAAAGAAAAGGATGTGCAGAGGAGAATGAATGCAGGAGAAACATTTGCCCAGCACAGTATGTGGGTCTCCATGGACAGATTTTAAAGGAAATCTTATCCTTTGGGGAGAAATCCTTCCCTTTGACTGGGAGAAGGTGATATGAGAAAATACACTCCAATTCATTGGGAGATGCCTAAAAATTCAGACCATCTCCAGAGCTGTGGGCTCCATGCAGGACATTTGGAGCAGCACCAAACCCTCTTTTGTGTGGCTGCATTTCCCTGTGGCAGAGCCTTGGCAATGCAGTGACACCCCGAGCTGAGCAGTGCCTGTCACCAGCACCAGCTCTCCCATTGCTCCTGTGGGAGCAGGACTCCAGCAAACACAACCCAGAGGTGTTGGCTTCCCCACAGGGAAGGGGGCTCTGTGCACATCAAGGTGAAAGTGGATATTCTGCGTGACTGAAAACCTGCTGCAATGGAAAGCAGCAGGGGTCAAGGAAGTGAGTGTAGCTGGCAATTATATAGACATATAGTTTGGAGAACTGTTTTGACTAACCTGATAATACAGCATGAAATAGCATGGCTCTGACGTAAAAAAGCCCTAAGATCCCAGAGATAGAGCCAAGATTTTTGGTGGTGACTTGCCATCTGTCCCAGAGCACACAGCCACAGGGTAATTCTGGCTGGATGGGACCACAGGAGGTCCCTGGTCCAACCTCTGTCTCCAAGTAGGGATAACTTCGAAGTTACATCAGGTTGTTCAGGGTTGTTTGGATTTCTCCAAGGATGGGATGCCCCTTCCTCCCATGGAAGGGAGTTCCATGCATTTCTGAAGGGGAAAATGTTTCTGGCATATCTTCCAGCTGAACCAGGTCCATCCAGTCCCTGCCTGCCTGGTACTAGCGACCCAAACTGGACCCAGTGCCCAAATGTTCTCTGCAGAGAGCAAGGGTGTCTCAGCACAGGCTAGACCAGCCATGGGAGAGCTGGTGCACTTACTGCACTCCAAACAAATCACAGAGGATTGCAGGAGGGCTGGCAGGAGATACAGGTCCCAGAGAAGAAGCAGCAGGAGGTCTGAGTCCTGCAGAAGTGGCAGGACCTGTAGAAGCAGCAGCAATCCAATCCTGACATCTTCCTGAGCACTGAGAAGTGACTCAACAACCACTCCAAGCAGAGATGTTGCATTAGACACTCCTGGTGTCCTGTCCCTCCCTGGAGCCAAATCCTTCCCTGAGGGTGAGGTGTTGCTGTGGCCCAAGCCCATGGATGGCCCTGCCCACGCCTCAGGGAGCCCACAGGAGTGCAGTGGAGCAGTTGCCCCATGTTTCACCCCTGTCTAGGTGAAGGCATGGTGCCAAATTCCCTCTGTGTCACCTCCGCCCTCATGCCTGAGCCCTCCTCCTTGCAGGGCTGATGTCCTTGTTTCCTTGGCTGAGCTGGTGTCTGAGTCCATGCTCTCTCAGACAGGACATTTGATGTCCCCAAGCCCTCGGTGTCACACAAGCTGGATTTGGGTGTTTGTTGTGAATTTTTTTCCTCTCAGGACATCGGGCTGCCTCTAGGGGACATCAAAACCCTTGATGTTCCTGCAGCTTGGCAGTGCCACCAAGCAGGTGCTGACTCTCTGCTCATGGGTTTTATCCACATCAGCAAAGGCCTAGGCTGGCTAAAACTCCTTCTGATGCCCTGTGGTTGTTCAGGAGGAACCTGTCCAGAGCAGAGGGCATCAGCCAGGTAGGGCAGAGAGGTGAAAAGCTCAATTTTTTCCTCAAACCATCCATCATTGAGCTTACCACAGAACCACAGCATCACTGAAGCTGGAAAGGTCTTGAAGATCAGTGAGACCAAATGTGCACCCAGCACTAGCAGGGCCACCACTGACCCATGTCTCCAAGTGCCACATCTACATGGCTTTTAAATCTCTCCAGGAATGGGGACTTCACCACTGCCCTGGGCAGCTGTGCTACAGCTGTGCAACCATTCAGGGGAAGAAATTTTCCCTAACATCCAACCTGAACCTCCCCTAGCACAGCTGAAGGCCATTTCCTTTGTCCTGTTCCTGTTCCCTGGGAGCAGACCCCGACCCCACCTGGCTGCCCCCTCCTGTCTGGGAGTTGGAGAGAGTGAAAGAGTCTTTTCCAACCCAAACAATTCCACGCTCCCGTGTCCACCTCTGCAGCCACAGGCTGAGGTTGCTCCTTGCTCACCGAAGCGCAAACACAGCCGGTGCTGCGAGAGATGAAAGGTGCCAGGGCAGCTCTGCCCCCGAATCAACCCCGTGTTCACAGCTCGGGGTCTCGCCGGGGCGATGCCTGCGCAGGGAGCGCCCGCAGGGAGGAGGAGCGGGGCGAGGAAGGCGATGCCGCCGACGGCGAGGCGCTGCCTTCTGCCCTGGGGCCGCTGATCCCATTACAAGGGTTAATCCCGGAGGTGCCCCGCGGGGAGAGCGGCCTCTCTGAGGGCAGGCTCCTGGGAAGGCTGGGCATGGCTGGGAATCACCGACACCACTGCGGGGAGTGCTCGCTGCCCCACCCAGCCCACAGAGTGTCCCTGTGCCCCGCCACAGCCCTGTGTCCCCCGCAGTGCTGTGACAGAGCCCCGGGTGGCCCCTGTGCGTGCCCCCAGCGCTCCGGCAGTACAGATGGTCCTGCACAGTCCTGGGGAAATGGAAATCTCTGACATGGGATGCCTGTAGGGCTCAGCACCCTGTAGGTACCTGCAGGAAACCTCACCTGGACCAGGCGGTGCGGAATTCGTGCTGGTTTCCTCCCAGCCTTCCCTATGAACCCAACGGAGCAGCTTCATTCCAAACGCCTCCGCTTCTGGTAAATGAGCACAAATTGGCCCTCGGCTCAGCCCGAGGTAGATCACACCAGGGCCAGCTTATCAGGCTGACAAGTGAGGGGTCAGGCTCTGCCCGAGGACTGGCAGCATCCTCCCTGCCCACACGCAGCTACAGCCATGCAGGCAGCCCTGGGGCAAGGAGGAGGCTTGGCCCCTCTCCCTTCCCCTCCTGCCATGGGGAGCCCCCCTAAGGCTCAAAGCCTCACAGGGATTTTTTTTCCTGGATAAACTTAGGCAGCTCAGCCCCATTTGTGGCCCTGGTGAGCAGTGCCAGCTCAGGGCTCAAGCCTCACGCTCTGTTTTCAGCCCAGAGCCTTGAGCAGACCACAAGCAAATGGGAAGGGGTGATCCCTTATGGATGAGCAAAGCATCTGTGGGATTTCTCTGCATCCCAACCCTGAGGAGGTTCCCTGAGTGAGTGCAAGGGAACCAGACCCCACCAGGGTCCCCGAGCATTAACACAGACCCTACAGGTAAAGGACAACCTGCACAGGAAGCTGAATCAAGAAGACGTTTTAATCGGATTTGTCAGACAGAGTTGGATCTCCAAATAAATAGATTTATCAAAACAGAATAAAACAAGAATCCAGGGATAAATACATATACCCAAACAACCTGAAAATCCCCCAAAGCTGTTTCCAGACAGGGGGAAGGTAATGCTGCTGCATGCCCTCCTCCCCATGCTGCCAAAATGATCCTGTTCACCCTTTGGGAGATGCCCCTCCTGTGAATACAGCCCTGTAGATATTATATAGGATAGATATAAATATATAGCACAATAAATGCTGAGTAGCGACCTTAGTGCAGTGCTCAGGGTCTCAGACCCTGCCAGCAGGTGGGTCCTCCCAAGACCTACATTTTCAAGTGACCTGCAAAGAAGTGAAAAGAATCATCCCAGCTGGAAGAGAGGAGATTTTTAAAAAAACACCCCTTGGAGGCCATTCAGCCCAAGAAAGCCTTTTGCAGATCCCAGGGGCTCCGAGGAAATAAAAAGGGATGGTTTTTCTTTCTTTGCAGGTCATCTTTCCACCAGCAGCTGGTAAGAAGCATGGTAATGTTCTGCTTTGCTGCGTGCTCCTGATGCTCCTCGGGAACGCCGGGGTGTCCGGGATGGATTCCACCTCCTCGTGTCGCACCAGGTCTCACCCCTCCTCCCTCTGCTCATCCAACACCTTTGGGATAGCGGGAGGTGATGGCCAACCTCCTGCACTCTCCTGCTGGAGAGAGGCACCTACACGGCTGTGGCTTCGATGCCGATGGATTGGGATCGTTCTCTGGAGTTGCTGGAATTTCCACTAGTGTAACCTGTATTGCAGTGCCAGTCTATTTAATAATGCAGCTCTGGAGTTCATATATATGTGTATGTGTGTCTGTGTGTAGATAAATCAATAGTTAGGGAAAAGTTCTCTGCTTTACAAGGTCTTTGTTTCCTTCTCTGGGCTTTCTGTCATCCTCAGCTCCGACGTCTGGGCTCGAAAGATGTTCCAGTGACCTGGATGAGCAAAGACAGACACACATTAGCAACAGCCTCAGAGCAGGAAAGCACAATTCCCCCACGTGCAGCACCCTCGGCACTGGAGCATCCACAAGGACCTCGCTGGGGAGAGCTCTGCCCACAACACCGGCCGTGCTCAGAGCAGTTCATCAGTGATCCCAACCTGAGGCTTTGTAGTCTTGCAATTAAAATGGTGCTTGGAGGGGCTCCTACCCTTGCAATGCAATTAATGGCACAATCAATGGCACTTACAAGGCTTTTTCTGGAAAACACTTGTGTAGCGATGGAGAACAAAGTGACACGGAGCCCCTTATGCACCCGAAGGAGATTGGTTTATTGTACAAATCACACTCTTTTTATACCTTTAATCTCTACCCGACATATCTGAAACCAAACTGAGGCCTAGCAGAACTTAATAGAAAGGGCACCCATTGGCTGCTTCAGCTGCAGTGCCACTGTCCACACTCCCTCCAGCCAATCACCTTTCTGCTCATATGCTGTCCACACTCCCTCCAGCCAATCACCTTTCTGCTCATACGCTGTCCGCGCATCCCTCCATCCAATCACCTTCTGCTCATTCGCTGTCCATGTGTTCCTCCAACCAATCATGATCTCACTTTCACCTGTCACTCACCTGGCTCTCCCCTCCCTCCCAGCCACCTCTTCCCCCTCAGCCAACTCCATTGGCCCGTCCTGCAGCTGTGCCATTGCCACGGGACCTTCTGCTGGGCCTTAAACACTTTTACAATTATAAACCAAACCCTACATCTCCCCCCTCTTTTATAATTAACCAACAAAAAAACCTACTGGGAAAAACCCAGACAGTTCCTAAGACATTAATAGCGGTGACAACAACTGTAATAGGCTTTCCAAAACTGTGGTGACTATACAGGCGTGGACTCAGGAGGGTGCGACAGAAGGCTGCACACACGGGGAGGGAACCCACCTCACTTGGTGGCCTGTAGAGACACAGGCACTCTTGCACAGCCTGAAAAGAAAAGGGGCTCACACTGAAACAGGGATAAATCTCCCTCTCCACCTCTTTAAAGGGTGTTCTGACGTGGTGTTAGGTCTGTGTCCTCCCTGGTGTGTCTTGGATTTGGGCTGACTTTCTGCCTCTCAGGGGAAGAAGCATTTTGCTTGTTTTCTGCTTTAACCTCAGAAAGCCAAATTTTCAGTTTCATGGGCAAGGGACAGGTATGGTTCTCTCCTCCCTTCTGTCAGCCCCGTTTATTTGGGGTGGGTTGCTCAAAACCCGCCCATTTACATTCATTTTTTGCTGCTGCCTCAGCCTTGGGTCTTCATTCAGCAACCTATGGTAGGGGGAAATCCTGCTGAAGAAGAAGAGGGAATCCCTCTGAATCCCCCGAGGAGCAGCAGACTCCCAGCAAATCGAATGTGGAGCTGTGAACAGCCCCCCAAAACAGGACAAAGGGCTCCAATCCCTCTCCTTGCTCCATAAAGAATCCCTGGATGTGCAGGAGGTGGCTGGAGGTGCTTTCCCTCCAGGTGTTCTCTTCCTTCAGTGCAATCCCAGCAAGGATTATGCAGCCCCGATGTCATCACCCCGGGGGTGGAGGGAATATTTTCTAGCTGAATTAATCTTCTGCTGTGAGGAAATCATCGGTCAGAGCTTTCCTAGAACTCACAGCCACGGCAGTGGGATGGTTTCACAACAGGGTTATTTTTGCCAGGGGAAACTGAGGCAAGAAGAAGGAGGAGAGAACTCTGGCAAGAACCAGGGTGTGAATCCAGCCTGGGAGCAAGGACTGGAAAATCCCCCGGGGTTTGATCAAAAGATGCTGTATCAAATGGATTGGGGGTGGAAACAAACCTGGGGCACTGGGAGTGCCGGTGTGCACTGCTGACCGCACAACCCGCGGGTGCCGGGCACTGCGGGCAGGGATCTGATCCCAACCTGTCCCACTAGACTGCACCCCAGCCAGGGGAGGAGGCGGCCAGCAGGAAACAGCCTGGCAGTTCGCTCCATACAGGCACTCCCGGGATAGGCAGCGGCATTCCTGCTCTTTGTCATGTTTACGCACATCCCGGGAACATCCAGAATGATTTGTTAAAACATTTCAACGGTTTATTTATTTGCTAATCCCTTGCACCTTTTTTTTTTTTTTCTCCCCCTATGCTCCCAGGAGCACCAGATGGATTAGATATAAAAATCAAACAGTTTTACAGGCTCTGGAGAGACAAAACCTCTGGATTTCACAAGAGTGCATCCACTTTTAGAAAGCTGGCTGCCCTTTCCAATACCATAAAGTGAAAATGTGGCTGTTAATCAGGAGTGTTGCATATGGGTGTGAAGACAGGTCAGCCCCAGCCCAGCTACACTTGCACAAGTGTTTTCCCTATGGTTCAGCTCCCCACACTGTGCTGGGATTTACACAGCCTTTTTGGAATGGCTGGAGCAGAGCAGGAAATCAGGAGGTTGGTTGGGGCAGGGAGTGCTGGAGGAGTGAGGAAATGGGATTTTTCTCTCCCTACCTTCATTTGTCCTAGTGATCAGCCTGAAGTTTTGTGCTTCTTGCTTGAATTCTTGTTTGCTGATCTTCTTGGTCTGGATCAGATGGAATATTCCTGCAGAGGGGGACACAGGGCATCAGATTCTGCAATGCCCAATTCAGAGCTCACACAGGTTTGGATTCTCTGTCCCATCCTGATACTGTCTGCCCTGGGGTCCTGGTTTGGTGCAGGACTTGCTGCCAGAGACTGGAACTAGGAATGAATCCAGGGCTGGCCAAGGCCAGGAGACATCTTATTTAAGTATCAGATTAGATAATAGGAGAAAATACTTCCCTGTGTGGGTGGTGAGGCCCTGGCACAGGCTGTCCAGAGAAGCTGTGGCTGCCCCACCCCTGGAAGTGTCCAAGGCCAGGTTGAAGCCACCTGGTCTAGTGGGAGGTGTCCTGTCCACAGCACGGGTATGGAATGGGGTGGCCTTGAAGCTCCCTCCCAAACCAAACCTTTCTAAGATTCTATGGTACTGTGTAAACAGACACTGCTTGTTCAATGAGGATGTTTCACCATGAAGCAGGTGAGAACAATATGATTTTGTTGCTCCAGAAAGCATCTTGCCCTGCAGGAGTTCCACTCTCCCCTAAAACCATGGAGAGTAAAGGGATGCTGGGATCCCTGCCCCCTCTGCTCACTCTCAAACTCCTTTGTTCCCCAAGTGCAGAGACCCCTCCATGCTCAGATGATTTCTTTTCCTGGAAGCAGCCAGGGACCAAAGTTTTCTATCTCTTCGTCAGCAGCACTGAAATTGCTCCAGGACAGGAAAAAACACAAGTGACCTCAGCAGAGATTGATATTTCTGCCCCTGCCAGCACTCTCCCCTTAGTGGAGGTGCCTGACTCAGATGTTTGACCCATGCAAACCAGAACCTGTATGTAGCAATGGAAGTGACCTTCCTGTGGGATTAGGGGTTATGATATTCCTGTTCTCCTGCAAGGCATGACAAACCAGGCAGGTATGCCTGGAATATCCTTCCCCACCTCTCATCCCAGAGCAGCCAGCCTCTTGCTGCCAGCAGATGTGAGAGGCAACATGGTCCCCCTTATTTGGTTAAGAGACTTTCCCTGATTCCCAGCAGCAATTACACATAAAAAGGGTATGTAATGAAGGGGAACTGCCTCACAATCCATATAAATGAGATGTTATCAACTGTGGAAAATTAGTACAGGAAGTCAAAGGCATAGAGAGAAATAGATGCATATTTGAACTATTAATTAGTCCGTTCAGTGAGTTGGGTAAAGAAGTCCTACCAGTAACAAAAGAAGATACTGGATGGAGATAATAAAACTGTTATTGACGCAAGAAAGGCACAAGTGTTCAATAAATTCTTCTGGTCTATACTTAGAAAGGAGCAGGAGGGTGTGCTTACAGTCCCCGGGGCTGATGAAGCACTCTCCAGCACATTAGTAACCAAGAGGATATTTTAAACAAGACCTAAAAGAGATAAACATCTTTTAATCAACCAACCTAGATAATGCTCCCCAAGAGCTCTCAGAGAGCTGGCTGAGACCTTTGGCCCCCGGGATGGTCATTCCTGACACATGCCAGGAGCTGGGGAGCAGTGGAAGAACGCAGGACACGCTCCAGCAGCAATCAGGACAGCAAAAGAACAGTTCACCAGCAGAGAGGCAGGATGGATGGAGCTGGCACAGGGCAATGCCATTTCCTGGCAGGCACACCCCATCCAACAGGCAGGAGCATTCCTGGTAGTGTTTGGGATGAGGTGGAGTGAGCTGCTGGGGCTGTGGGGCTCGTACCACCATTCTTGGTGGTTTAACGGGGGTTGATACAAAAGATGTGGATGGACTTCTAAACAGGGCCTGTAGCGAGAGGACAACCGGTCAAAACCATCAGAAAGTCAATTTTCAAGCCTGCTGGTGATGTTCAGACCCCTAAAAAGATGGGGAAGCCCATACTGTAACTCTTCTGGAGGCCAGTTATGCGCCACCAGCCAGCTGGGTAAAACTTCTGGCTGGGAGATGGTGCTGGTTTCTCCTCCCATCTCCTGCTTTGTGAAGGAAACCATCCTGGCCAAGAAATAGATGAGGCCACGTAGGTATCGTGAGCCCATACAAAGGCAGATGGACAAGGTCCAGGTGTGACTTGCAGCCTCTTTACTCCACACACGCTGCTCTGTTGGTAGAGTGATGGACCATGGAGAGGTGGAATCCATATGTGAGTGAGCTCATGCTCTTTCCCAATAATAACACTTCACTCTGCCAAGCAAAAGAGCTGTGTTGGCCTCAGGGACAAGGGCCTCCCCTGTCCCTGGCTGGCAGGGCTGGGGAGCTCCATGCAGACTGAAGCTTTTGGCCTCGGAAGGTGCCGAGAAGGTTTGGGTGCTGCCAAGGAGCGAGGGGAGGAAGTGGCGGGGCCCAGACAGCGCGGGCTCAGAGCTGTCCTCAGCCACAAGGTGTCATTGTGAGGGAGGCCCCGCTGGGGCTGGGGGGCACCACAGAGGATAGAGGATGGCAGGGGCAGGATGGAAGCATGGTGGCAACCAGGGCTCCATCTCTGGAGCTAATTTCTCTGGCTGCTATCCGTGTGTGCCCAGTCTCAGCAGCTGGCTGAGGTCTCCCTGGGGAGTGATGTGGAACATGGACATACCAGGAGGCCAGAATGGCTACACGTGTCCAGCAGACACAGGCTGAGGGTCACTGTATCCATAGAAAAGGCACAACCAACTCAAGCACTCAAGTTTTTTGGGGTAGAGTATGTCCAATGGAAACTCAGGAATGGGACACTGGGATGCTTCCCTGGGCCGCAGAGAAACACAGCACAAATATCTACTGGACTGGGTGTCCCTGGACTCCTCTGGTCCGTAAGAGCAGAGCTGGAGGTGTGAGGAGAGAGCAGGAGATTGGTGTCATTTGACAGTGGATTTGCTGTGCTTTGACCTCCAGAGGACACACCAACAGGAGCATCCAAATCCACCCATCCAAAAAGAGGGCTGAGGACAATTCAACCCCCTTGTACGCACCTTTGCAGCTGTTTTCAAGCTGTAGGTGGATTAGGGTGTGAAAAAAGAGCAAAAGCAAAACCACAGAGTCACCAGAACAATTTTTTTGTTTGTTTTCCATGTGCATTTGGCATGAGAGCAGGGGGGTTTGGAGGAGAAGCCCCAAGGCCCCTTGTCTTGCTTGCCCATGTGCTGTGCCTCCAGATGGTGTTGCAGCTCGTAGTGAGGTCAGTGGGGCCAAAAGTGGTTTCCAGCCCCTGGTCTGCATGGAATGCAGGAAAAGAGTGTGAAATGGGGGAGTCAGAAAAGCCAGCCTGCTGTCAGCAGGTTTTGATTCACCACACAAGGGGTGGAGCACCTCAAGAAAAGCCAGAAAAACTGAACAAAGCTTGGAAAGCATCATGTTTCCACACACATCTCCTGCTCTGCTGGCTGCTTTCATAATGGTGCTCACCTTTAATCAGCTTCCAGTTGTAGATTTCCACCTCTTCTGCCATCTCCTTCTCGATGGCCATAGTCCTGAGGATCTCCTTGGAGGCCTCGGAGCGCGGCGGCACAAACATGTACACCAGGACACGGCTGGGGCTCCTGCCACACCGCGGGGTGGCGACTTCATCCGTGGGCTTGACCTTGGCTTCTGAGCAAAAACAAGGACAGAGTTCATTAAAGAGGGTCAGGAAGGACCATCTCATCACCCAGGTCATTGATAAGGCATCTTGGCTTTGGTGCCATGTGGCACAGTCGTGTCTGTCCCACGATCCAATCCCCAGCTCCAGGACCAGCAGCAAAGGAGAGGTTAATAAAGGACCTGTGGACCGTCTTGTTCTCATGTTTTTCTCTCCCCCTGACCCCAGCAGCCTCTGTGCCAGCAGGAATGGGGAAGAGGGATTCTGTCTATCTGGTTCCCCCGTACTGTCTGCAGGGACCTTGATGGCTGCAAAGCATGGGCTGGATTCCCCACTTCCCATCTCGCTCCTGATGGGGGAGGAACATCAGGGGAGCAAGGGGATGAGCCCACAGCAGGGGAGCCTGGGTTACCTGGGCAGCGTGCCCAGCTCAGCCCCACAGGTGGGTTCAGCATCAGTCCCAGCACCCTTTCCACATGGGGTGTCACCACAAGGACATTCACACCGGGTCCTACATGACTTTTTTGGCATTCTTGGTGAAGAGGTGAAGAAGAGCTGCTAAGTTTTCCCTGTCTTTTTTTTTCTTTTTTTTTTTTTTTTTTAATGTATTTGGAGTAATTAAGAATCAATCTCTCGTGGTTTTGGAAGGAGATTTATTGCCTTTGGTTGTGGTCCTTGGAACACAGAGGAGCCCAGCTCTGCTGAATTTAGCCTTGTTCTCCCAGTCAGTTTGGATGCTGAAGCTTTTTACGCTACTCGAAAGAAAGTTTGGCTATAAATAGATGCCTGGGGTTTATTTTAGTAAGACAGTTATTTTAGGCCTGATTCTGCTCTCCCCCAGGCATTCTGGGGTGGTCCTGAGCTTTTCTTCTCTGAGACAGGATGGAAATCCCAATTTAAAGGGAAACAAAGCTTTTCAGCAACTAGAGAACTGATGCTCAGTTCTGCAGTTCAATGGGAGGCAGAGGGGGATGAGCACAGCCCCAGCACCCTCACCTGTCCCACTGCAGGTCAGGGAGCAGGGAAACCTCTGTCCCAGAGCCTTAAATTTCACCTGCTCCAGGGCATTCACAGCAGCATGGAGTTGTTAAAGCTGGAAAAGCCCTTTAAGATCATGGAGTCCGTGATTAAATCCCCACCTCCACAGCAGGAAAGTAACCCCTGGAACTCAACAGGAATTTAACAACCAAGGAGCTTCTCACCGGAGCCACTCGATTGCCCACAGCACTGGGGAGGGGGAGCAGGTACACAGAGGTCGTGATCACCAGCTCTGCCCACAGCAGTGCTCCCCCCATCCAAACAACACATCGCAGTAATTCCCGGGATCGGCGTCCCTTTAGCGAAATCACTTAGCATTCCTGAGCTACTGGGTACAAAGGAGGAAGATAAGGACAGTCACAGAAAGCACCAGGGAAAAGAACCTGGGCAAAGCCTCCACGCAGTGAAGGAAAGGGCAAGGATGAGCAACGTGTGTGATCACTGTCTGTGAGAACTGGAAAGCAGGAACAAAATCATTTTGGCTGCATCAGGGTGTTTAATTGGAAATAAAATGAAGTCTGAAGAGCAGACAAGAGATCCAAGCAGGGAAAGTTGTCGGATTTAAACCAGAGAGACCCACTAGAGTGGGAATGCAAGACTGGAAGGGCTCTGCTCAGTCATCACATCCCATTCCCACCAGGCACCACATCATAAATCCTGCTCATAAACATATCAAAAACCTTATTAAAACAAGCTGAGCTTCTGCCCTTGGCTCCCCTGGGGAGGCTATCCCAGAACTTCTCCAGTCAGGGTCTGGAAAAACTTGAAAATCTCAGCTCAAATGACTTTGCAGCCATTCCAAAACATGGTAGTGCCCTTTGCTTGCTCTCCTGGGTGAGACCCCTCCACAGAAACCTCTGGAAGATGCAGATCAGAAAGGATCACGCAGAACCTGCGGCACCTGTAGTTAGGCTCAAAGACACTCAGGTACCTTTAGTCTGCCCAGGGAAGCAGTGGGTGGTCCATCAGCTGAACATCTCCTGATAAATGTCAGTACAGAGAGGTATCATCCACAAAACATTCTCCAGTGGGAGCAGGAGGAGATGTCATGCCCTACCACATCTTTGCTAGGTCTGTGGCTTAAGGCACACAGCTTTCCAAAGGACAGGGAGCTGAGAGACCCAAAATACACTGAACAGAAAAGGAAAAGTGGTCTTCTCCATTATGGAATTGCTGAATCCTTAAATTTGGAAAAGACTTTTGAGATCATCAAGTCCAACTGTTCCCCCTGTGCTGCCAAGGCACCACTGGCCCATGTCCCCAAGTGCCAAAGAGTTTTTAAGTCTCTTGGGGATGGGGACTCACCACTGCCCTGGGCAGCTAAGCCAGGGCTGGACAGACCCTTTGGGGAAAGAAATTCTCTGTAACATCCTATCCGAGCCTCCCCTGGCCCAGCCTGAGGCCGTTCCCTCTCCTCCTGTCCCTGTTCCCTGGGAGCAGAGCCTGATCCCAACCTGGCTGCACCTTTCTGTCAGAGAGTTGTGGAGAGACAGAAGATTCCCTCTGAGCCTCCTTTTCTCCAGGCTGACCCCTTTCCCAGCTCCCTCAGCTGCTCCTGGGGCTCCAGCCCCTTTCCATGTCCCAGCTCCTGGACCACCCTAAAACCTGTGCGTCAACCTCCACTTCCAGAGATGGGGGTTTCAATTCCAACAAAACATGAGTACCAGAGACAACCCCTCTCCTGGGAAGTGTCCTCACTTCTCCCCTCACACCTATACCTCAGCTGCCACAATTTGATCCTCTGGTTTTTGTCCCACCTGGACATTTGGAGAACAGACTGCGTCCTCTGCCCTGAGGGCACCTTCCATCTGAGCACTCTCAGCATGTCCTGCCTCAAGTGTCTTTCTCCAGACTTCATCCTCCCAACAGACGGAACCTGTTGGGGGTCAGTGCATCTTCCTTACCTCAGGAAAGTCCTGCTGCCCTCCAAGACAAGTCAAGTCCTCTCTCAGTGCTTGCCCTACTGAACTTGTCTGGTGTGAATTCCAGCCACCAGCAATCTGAATCCCTACACATCGGGACTGTCAGCCTCAGTCTTTAAACCAAGGTTAAGGAAGGAAGCAGAAGGCAGCCGCAGGAGCAAGAGGGATCCCACCTACCTGGACATATTTTACAGCATTTCCCATCTACTTTTTCTGGATGTTCACACGGATACTCCTTGGGGCATGTGATCTTCTGGCAGTCCTGGACACCGTCCCTGCACGTGCAGAGGATGCAGGGCAGGAGGCCGTAGAGCCGGAAGACGGGGTGCCACACTTCCCCATGGGAGTAGGTCTTCCCATTGTAAACACAAGCTGGGGGAGAGAGAGAAAAGAGCTGCTTGTGGAAATAAATCCTCCTCCTCTTTGTAAACCCAAGGCTCTGTGGAGTCACTGCCTTTCAGCACCTCAGACATGGGTGGTCCTGCTGAGTGGAGGAATGAGGTCCTCTGGCAGCAGATCCCACAGCAGCGGGCACCGGGATATCACAGACATCACATCCAGAACATGCTATGGGACACAGGGAGCCAGGAGATGGCTCTGCTGGGTTTGACCACCCTGGTGGGGACTGGGCCAAGTGTGGGCAGGACCTCACCTGCCTCCCAACCTCTGGAAGCCCAGGGTCCCTCCAAAGCTGTCGCAAGAGTGAAGCACAGTGAAGAGTGCCACCTGCTGACTCCTCCATGGAAATTTCTGGAGGTCCCAAAATTTCCTCCTGGCCTTCATCTCCAAGGACTGGAAAAGCCCTTCTAAAGGCACAATGGTGGGAGAGCAGCCAAGAGGAGAAAGGACCTGTTGTTCCCCCATTTGGATCAAGGGGCTTGCCTCCTCACTTTCCTACTCTCTCCTCCAAGAGGAACACCAGGGAGAGCACTGGGTCAGACCCAGCACTTGCACATCCTTACAAGGAGGAATATCTTGTCCTTCTGTGACACTGTCCTGGAAGGTCCATGTGGAGTCTTCCAGCTGAGCTCCTTCCTTCCCAGGTCCCACGTCTCCAAAACATTCCAAGCACCAGTCTTCTTCCAACCCATTTTGGAAAGTGGTAGATTGGTGCAGTCAGGAGACTGTGGGCATGAGGGCTGCGATTTCTGGTTGAGGTGGGCTATGGAAGAGTGGGATGAAGGACTTGCTGGTGGAAACCAGCTGCTGAATCAGATTCCTTGAAGAATTCCAAGCTCTGGAGAAACCACTTTAAGTCACATACAGACTGCCTGGCCTCTCCATCCCTTACCTTTCTTGTGCTTCTCTTTCAAGACAATCTTCACAGTGGTGCCACCTGTTCCCTTGGGTTTGAAGCTTCTGGGAATTAACTCCAGGGAAGAACTGAGAACAGTGGACACGGTGGCTCCAGGTGGCTTCCTCCCCACCACCTCTCCCAAGCACTGGTCTTGTGAGTGTCTCTGTGAGCAGACAGAGAAAAGAGGGGATTCAGACTCTGGCAGTTGAGTTGTTCCCATTCCAAAGCATTCTGGAAAAATCCATGCAGTGTCCTGCACACCTTCCATCAGGAGTGGAAGAGGCAGAGACCACAGGGATAAGCAATGATCCACAAACCATATAAATCAGAGAAATGTTGAGGTTGGAAAATTCCTCTGAGATCACGGAGCCAAATCATTCCCTCAGCGCTACCAAGGCCACCACTAAGCCATGTCCCCAAGTGCCACATCCACACAGCTTCTAAATCCCTCAGGGGATAGGACTCACCACTGCCCTGGGCAGCTGTGCCAGGGCTGGACAGACCCTTTGGGAGAAGAAGCTTCCCTAATATCCAGCCTCAACCTCCTCTGGCCCAGCCTGAGGCTGTTCCCTCTCTTCCTGTCCCTGTTCCCTGGGAGCAGAGCCTGATCCCAACCTGGCTGCACCTTCCTGTCAGAGAGTTGTGGAGAGACAGAAGATTCCCTCTGAGCCTCCTTTTCTCCAGGCTGAGCCCCTTTCCCAGCTCCCTCAGCTGCTCCTGGTGCTCCAGCCCCTTCCCCATCTTGCTGCTGCCACCACCCAAGGGGTGCTGAACAGTTGGTGTGAGTGCCCCACACTGGTGTCTTTCTCATGTGGGTCACCCTCACTGGGGCCAGCACCTTCCCCTACCCAAGCTCAACCCTATGCCCTCAGAGAAGCATTTGAGGTCCTGCATCCCTAAAACACACAGGGAAATGGGCTGGTCTTTCCTAGATGGGAAAATGAGGACTGGCATCTGTGTGGCTCAAACAGGATCAGAAAGGTAAGGATGGGCCATATCCTGATCTCTCACCTGGTAGGCACCAGGGCAGTTGGAATGGGGCTGCCATCCAGCAGGACTGAAATGCCAGGAACATCCCAGGAACATCCCAAGCTTCCAAGAGCAGAGTGCTGGGACAAGACATGTAGCACAAAGGGTCCCCTTGTGTCTGTTTTGGAGGTTTTATAGGTGGTGGAGCAGTATGGAAAAGGGCAGAGACAGGAGCTAAGTGACCTAATCCCACAGACCTGGCATGGGCTGCCCAGCTCCAAAGTGTCGCCGTGAAGGAACCCTTGGCAGCCAAGGAGTCACTTTTTCCTTGCTGGCGCTGCTGATACAAACAGCCTGGAAGGAAGGCAGAGAGGTGCCCAGCTCCAGCACTGCCCTCTTGGTGGGAGGCAAGACACTTTGATGCCCAAGGGGAGATGAGGCACCTTATCCCAAAGGAAAAACCCTCCCAAGAGAGATCTGGGCATCTGACTATGGACAAGGGTCAGGCCTGGCTGCTGGTCACCTCTGGGTCTGCTCTGACAATGTCCTTCAGCTGTTTAACCTGGCAGACACTGGTCAACCAGGAGGAGAAGTGTCCCAGATTTCTAGTCCCTGCAGGTCTTTTGCTCTTCCAAAGATGTCACAGAATCACAGAATCAGAATCACTTAGGTTGGAAAAATTCTCCAAGGTCCTTGAGCGCAACCCTTTCCCTGACACTGCCAGGTCCAGCACTAAACCATATCCCTAAGATGCTGCCGAGGGAGAGGAGAAAAGTCTTTCCCTGGTGGCCTGAGGTCTCACCTAGGCTGATATCTCTCAGCTAGATTCAATTTCATGGCACGATTCACCTGCAAATCAAGTGTCCATGGTTCTACTGTGCAAGATCTGAGTGTCCTCCTAGACCTGCTGGAGGTGATATCTTTGCAGAGGACAATGTGCAAGGGCATTCTGTGAGATGTTCAGGGGGTTGTGCTAGAAGCAAGAAGCGGAGTTTTAAAATGCAAATGTCACGTACAACACCTCTGTTTAACTGCAGGGGTTCCTCTTCCGTGGACTTCTCAAAGGAGCCATCTGCAAAGGAAAAACACTGTCCTGGAAGATGCTGCAGGGCTGAATGGAGGTTTGCTCTCTGTGGCTGAATGCAGCTCTCATGGGAGTCTGGGAAGGCAGGAGCTTTGCACATGCAATTCATATTATCCAAGGAAAACCCAAGCCCTCAGCTTTTGCTTCCTGGTGCTCCTGGTGCAACCAAGAGGTTACAAGCAGCCTGATTTAGAGCCCAGGCTTCCAAAACCCTGCTGAAGTGGCTTGAAATGGCTCCTGGTGTCAGGTGGCAACCAGATGGAGTCTCCCAACCCTCAGTCCCAGCTTCATTACCTTTGCAGACCTGGCAGCAGGAATCTGGCACAGTTAAGGGAGAGGAACATAGCAGCTCAGGGCAGGTCACCAAACCACAGTAAATCTGGCCTTCCTAGGAGGGCAAGAGGAAAAAAAAAAACATTGTCAGCATTAGGAAGAGCTGTATGTCCCTCACACAGGGCTGCCAGCACTTCAAACTGCCAATTTAACATAAATCATTGAGAAGAAATTCTTCCCAGTGAGGGTGGGGAGCCCCTGACATAGGGTGCCCTGAGAAGCTGTGGCTGCTCCACCCCTGAAAGTGTCCAAGACCAGGTTGGGCAGGGTGTGGAGCCACCTGGGATAGTGGAATGTGTACCTGCCCAGGTGGGACTGAAGGCACTTTAAGGTCCCTTCCAACCCAAACCATTCTAAGATTTTATGATTCCATGATCAAAAGCCCCCTGATAGTCCATCTTCCAGAACCACCAATCATCCAGCACCTACTGACAGCTGAAGGTCTGCCCCTGCTGCACCATCCATCCTGCAGGGCACAGCACGGTTGTGTCCTCTCCTGGCGTGGCTGTTCTGTGAACAGTGCACATGCTCCCAAGTGGACTGCTCTTCCCTAAAAAGGGGCAGGCAGTGCCCTCCTCTCAGGCATCATTAGTGCTGCCAGACCTGAAACAGCCACCACACACCTTCCAACTCTGCAGAACAACCCCCAGTTTGAAGGGGCACAAGAAGATTTTCCTTGACATCTGCCAGGAAAAAGACCCAGAGAGATGGGTGGAAATGGGAAGTGTGATTCGGAGCCCAGATTCAGGTCCACATTGAAGCTCTGCCCTCTCTCTCCTGTGGTTAATTCCATAATACCAGAACCAAGTGCACAGAGGTGCAGGGATAGACCTGAGTGGATAGTTTGGAAAATATCATTGCTGTAGTGATTCAAGATGAAAACCACAGGTTGAGGCTAGCCTTGACCTTTGTGCATCCCAGTGCTACCTCAGTCAGTGGATTTGCACTAGTTTGTTGCAGGAATAAGTTTTTTGCTACCTTGCCAAAGGGTAAAAAAGGATGTTCATTTCAGACCTCAACAGCAAGGTTGTCTTCTGCAGTTTTCTCTGGTGTTCCCACAAGTTCCCAGTCAACCAAGACCAAGAGGTCAGCCAAGGATATCCTTAGAAAACCAAACCACAGCTGCCTGTTCTCCCATCAGGAAGCCAAACCACTGTGCCAGGAACATGAGGAGAATGAGGGAAATTTGGTGGGTGACAGGATCTGGCAGAGGTCAGTGCATGCCAAATCCTGTTCTCCACTCAGGGAGTCCAGACCTGCCTCTTCCTTCCTTCTCCTTCTGCCCAGCAGCTTGCAGCAATGACTGCTCTAGCCTGGAAAGAGCCAGTGCCATAAAAAGCAGGATTTATCCCAGAGGCTCTGGTCTTAGGGCAGTTTTAAAGAGGGTTAGGCCAGCTGTTCATGCAGCTGTTCTAGCAGCTGACAGCCTCAGACACAGCCCGGGGAGATCCCCATCGAAGGCTCCACAGCCAGCCCTTTATTTTCCCCTTTGTATCCAAGGCATTACCCTGACAAATAAACAGAGGCTGAGTGACAGCCGAGAGGGACATGGAGCTCCACGGACTACTGGGGACAGTGGCGGATGAGCACATGCAGCTGGACTAGAGAGCTCCTTCCTGGTGTTTCCCACCATCCATCTGGGGTCCCTAAGAGAGGAACCAGCCTCAAAAGCTGCATAATTTCTACATGTCAGTTATTCCTCCTGCCACCCAGCTCCGAGGTGGGTGCATGCCCCAGAGGCTCAGAGCAGCAGCTATTCCAGTATCACAGATAGATGTAACTACTATGTGTGTGTTCTTGGCATGATAGGGAGGTGGTATGGGGATGGAAACAGAAAAGCTTTAAGGTCCCTTCCAACCTAAGCAGTATTCTGAATCTATGGATCCCAAGAGCACCTGAATTCCAAGAGCTGTCAACTCATGCCCATGTTGCCTTGCAGGCACACTGAGCTCCCCCAGGCTCCCTGGCTACCAAGCCCACCTGCTTTGCAGCCTGCACAGACAGAAAGGCTCCTGGCTGTGTCCTGCACTGACCAGACAAAGACTTAGTGGGGCAGGTGGGACAGCTGGATGCTGCTGGCCACAACCCTGGAGCACTGGGGTGCTCCATGAGGACAGGGCTGTCCCACTGTCCACCCCAAGTTGCCCCAGTGTGGCCCACCCAGACTTGGCCCCCATCATCTGCACTGATAACCCAATCCCAATGATAAGGCACCCTCCCACAGGCTGGTGCTACCAGGTCTCCTGGGGTTTTTGGGCTGGTGGGGCACTGTTGGGGTGAAGGAGAGCCCCAGGTCCCAGGGTGGCTTACAGAGCAGCTGCACTGCACACACTGGTTGGGCTGGCGGCCGGGGAAGAGCTCGCTGGTGCTGAACATCTCTCCCTGCTGGTACGTCGTCCCGTTGTACTGGCAGGACCTGGCGGGTGCCCGCAGCCCCGACGGGGAGTGTGCCTCTGGAAAAGAGGAGGAGAAAGGAGTGGGATGAGAGCCAGCCTTTGCCTGGCCCCAGTGCAGTATTGATGCCCCACCAGCCCACCCCTAAAGGACCAGCAGCCCTTTGCACACCACAGGCACTGTCAGGTGGCCAGGGCGCTGCGTGGTTGGTCAGCAATTAAGTGTCCAAAAGCTTTTGGAGAATGGGGCTGCCCTGACTGCACTGAGCTCAGAACAGAGGGAAAACCTGGAAGTCTGACCTCACAAGGTTCTTCACAAAATTCTTGGGTTTTTCCCTCCCCTGGTTGCAACGATCACCAAAATCAGATGGAGTCAGGTAAAAACGGCTTTTCTCATGGGTAATTAGAAAAAAAAAAAAAATTAATGAGTTTTTTTCCCTCCTAGTTTCTTAAATCACCGATGGTTTCTGACCAACTCTGCCAGCACTCAGGTGAGGAAAGTTTTGGGACCAAATCTTGAGGTAATCTGTGGTGATGAGAATGAACATATTGAGGTAAAATGAGGCAATCAGTAGTAGTAAGGTAGAAAAGGTTTTGGGGATAAAACTTGAGGTAGTCTCCAGTGCTCCAGTGCAGAGAAGGAAGTTGTTAAAAAAACTTGGATTTTTTTTTTTTATTTTTTTTTATTTTTTTTTAAGATCCAAGACACTTTGCTGGCAAATGATCAGAATAAGTTGCCAGCTTCTGTTTTGCCCCTGAAGTGTGAACTGACATTTTGTCCCTACAAAGCTCTTGGGATGGGGGGGAGAAAGTGGTCTGGCAGAGAGCCCTTTTCCACCAAGATGAGATTTTTGGAGGGAAAAAGCTCTGTGACCAGGGCCAGGCCATCGCTGCGTTGCCACAAGTGGCAGCAGTGCAGGCACCTTGTCACCCCGCCCCTGAGGAATGTCCACCCACCGGGACACCGCGGGCAGCACTGCTGAGGGTCCGTGACAGGGCTGGCACACGGTGGAGCTGGGCACTGGATCCGGTAGCACCTGATGTTGGTGTTCTGGGGAGAGAAAGACGTGTTTTGTTTAGTGCACAAGGAACATTCAGTTCACGGTTCACCCCTGCAAGAGGAGGAACACAACATTATCACAACAAATTGTGCTGGCTGTAACACAGCAGAGATGTCTCCAGCCCCGGCTCAAGCCCAGACAGCTCATGGTGTCTCATCAGCAAAGGCCACCCCTCATCTGACAGTAGCCCTGAGCCACCTCCATCCACAACACACCAGTGCTACAGAGGCAGAACCATGGAATCTCAGAAGGATTTAGCTATGAAGGAACCTTAAAGATCTTTTTCCACCTCCTGTTATGAGCAGGGACACCTTCCATTATCCCAGATTACTCAACCTGCTCTTGAACACATCCAGGGATGAGGCAGTCAAAGTCTCTCTGGGCAACCTGTGTCAGGCCCTCACTACCCTCACAGGGAGCAATTTCTTGTGAACATATTAATCTAAATCTCCTCTCTTCTAATTTTAAACCCTTCCCTCGTCCTATCATTTTCTGCCTGCATAAAAAATAACTCTCCATCTTTTTCACAAGCTCCCTTTAAGTACCAAAAAGGTCTCCTCAAGGTCAATGGCAGCTCCCTCACAAGGTCAACCCAACACCCCCCAGGGGGACAGCTTTTTCCAAAGGGAAGAGATTAATCCAGTGCCACTATGGGACTGGAAAGGGTTCTCTGGTCAAATGAGACAGGGGGACTGATGTGCCTCAAAGCTGCTGAGTGCAGCCCCAGTGCAGCCCCTGTGCAGCCCCAGTGCAGCCCCTGTGCAGCCCTAGCCCAGCAGCAGCAGCAGTGTCCCCGCCAGCCCTTGTGGCACCCTGGGGACGTTGGGGACGTGCCTCGGAGCAGCTGCAGCGGATGCAGTACATCATCCCCTGGGGCTCCAGGTACGGGTGCCAGCTCTCCCCCGGGCTGTACTTCCTGCCGTTGAAGTCGCAGAAGGTATCAGGCCCTGCAAGTCAACCAGGAGAAGCTATGTGAGAAAAGGGGCTGGTTCCTGGGAGAGCTCTCTGTGAGGAGAGCCAGGACAGCCTTCACACTGCTCCCCACAAGTAGCTGGTGGCCACATCCCATCCACCAAACCCAGATTTTGTTTCCCCCAGTTTTTTTTTTTTTTTGCATGCATTTTTTACACTGGGATCTATCTGACCCAAATGGCAACTCCTCCAATCAAACTGGACTCCCTTGGCAAGAAAAGAACAGAATGGGTGGTTTTGAGGCAGAAAATAGAGTTTTCACTCTAAACAGAAATGCTCACTGGAAGATGGATGAGTGATTTCAGGGTGATGCTACAAGATGGAACTTCCCCCAGTGAGATCAGAATGGTTGGGAGTGGTGACAGAGATGGGAGACCCTGAATTTAGGGGATGTTTTCACTGTTACCCCAAAAAATATCAAAAGTAAGAAAGGGGCGGGCTGGGGGTGGAAACAAAGAAAAAAATTATGGCCAAAAACACATTCTAGGGAACAGCCTTTTGCTTCCCCTAAGAGCTTCAGCTCATTCTCTCAAGCATCTATGGACAAGCAGGACTGGGATGCTTGTGCCATCCCACAGGGTCTCAGTTCTTTGCTCTACCTTGATGCAGCACTGCTCTGACTGAGTGACTGGTTTTTCATTTATGGGGCTGTACAGGGGGACAGCAAGTCCACCTCATCTGCTTTTCAACCCCAAAAGCATAAACACGTGGGTTTTTTCTTCCTTCTTGATCCTATTATCCTGAGAAGAGCCAGTTTCCAGCTGTACTCCTGAACTGGAGGTGTCTGTCCCAGAAATGATCCAGACCTGCCTCCACTGGCATAGTGAGGTTTAACCTCACTATGGCACAGGGATCAGATGGTGCCCAGCACAAGCAGTGGAGGAGATCCTCTTTGGAGATGTGTGCCCTCTCCATATTTTAGCAGATCCTTATCAATCTCCTTCATCTCCACAGTCACAAACCAATCCTCTGGCAGGACCAGGCCAGCCTGCTGCAGGAGGCTGTGGGATGAGGCATGGCCGGGATCACCAACAAACCCCTCAGGAATTTGGCCAAGAACCCTGATTCAGAACCCTTAATGTTCACATCCACAAGCACCAGCTGGTTCTGCAGGAGTGAGCTCCAAACCTTGCAGGTCCTGCAGGAACCTGGACCCTATGAGAGTCAGGGTGCTGCTCCCACTGTCCTGTGTGGGACAAGTGTGCCAAGGCCTTGACCAGGCAGAGGGTCACCCCAGGACCCAAGGTCTTTCTAAGCACATTCATGTGTGTGTGTGATTTTCATGGTTTACGTGCTCACAGCCCCACTGAAAACTGAAGGTGATTTAAAAGGTTATGTCATTGAGGGAATTTGAGGTAGTTTGGGTGATTTTGTTGCTCGAAGGCAGCAGAGATGTTTATAGTTCCTGAAGCATTTATGGGTCTTTTAAAACCTTGCAGCACCCTGGGGATGCAGGAGAGAGGGAGGGCTGTTTTCCAAGGCATGATGCCCACCACGCAGTACATGAACTCAGGTGAGCCAGAGGGTGCTGACCGTGCCAGGCTGTTGGGAGGGCTCCTTAATGAATAGCAGAGGGTCCCTGAAATTATCTCAGGGGCATTCACCACCCCAAAGATGCTAAGAGCCATGCCACACTCCACTCTGTCACCTGGGACACAGCAGTGGCTTGGAGGGGCCAGCTGGAGTTGTCTCACCTTGCTGAAGCTGGAGATACCACCTGCTTAATGGATTTCTCCAATCTACTGGACAAAATTCACCCAAATATGCTGGGGTGGGCTGCAGTCCCTCTTCCAGCTCATCACTACTCTCAGGATGAACCCTGGTGATGCTCCACCATGGCCAGACCCTCAGGCCAGCAGGAAAGGCAGCCCTGTGGGTCTACAAAGATCTTTATGGGTCTCTTCCAACTCAAGCCCTGCCATCAGACTTGAGCCTCTCCTTGATGGCTTTAAGCACTTGATTCTCCAAGTGATTCACCTTCACAAGTGGTGACCACCAGCTGTCCAGACTGCCTGGCCCAGGTACAGCAGCACTGCATCTGCAGATGTGAAGGTTTGCAATAGCTTTGGAGTGGACATTACCAGAGGGCAGGCAGCGGTATTTTTTGTTCTTTTTCCCTGATCAGGACTTCACACTGTCCCCACAGCTCTTAACAAATCAGCACTCCTTATTCCTGGCCACAAAGGTCACAAGCTTACAGCATACCACACAAAACTGGAGAGCATGTGGCTTGAATATGAGGAAACCCAGAAGAGAGAGGAAAAAAAAAACTCCACAAAACTAAAAAACAAAAACATGCAAACAAAAAAACCCTAAACAACAACAAAAAAAATCATATTTTTGCAAAAGGGTGAGAAAATGACTTCATCTTTCCCTGCTTGCAGCATCCTCATGAATTATGCTGAGGGTGAAGAAATGGAGTTGCCTTGGTGTGACGCAGCCCTGCTCAGCTCGCAGGCTCCCATGCCAGTTGGCTGCTTCCTTCAAACATTTAATCACAAGTGGAGCCCTGGTTTGGGTCCAGCCCTCGAAAGCAGCCTGATTCATGTCTGCAAAGGGCCTGCTGGTAAAAATAAAGCTGACTGGCAGTGCTGGGCAGTAGGAGACACTTGTTGGCATCTCAGTAGTGCTATGTTTTTGGCAAGAGGTGTCAGCAAGTTTGGGCAAAAGCAAGATGGGGATGGATGGATGGATGGATGGATGGATGGATGGATGGATGGATGGATGAGGCTTAGAAGCTGGAGGCTCTGGACCATCCTTTCCCATGCCAGGCTAATAATTTCATTTTCAGAGGTCAAACTTTGGATATCATCCTAATTCACTTGGAGGGAAAGGCCATGGCAGTGAATTGCTCCCGTGCTGGTCAGGAAGGTGATCTTACTTATTGTACCTTCAGCAGCAGCACACTCAAAAAAGTCACGTGGATTTACTTTTCACTGGATCTAGAGCAGGTCAAGAAGTTGTGGGGTGGCATCTTGCTGGTGGCTGGTGTCTGAGGCTGTTGAGATACATCCTAAGGGGACATTCCCTTCTCATGGTGTGAGAGATGCAGCCCAGGATGGGTTTCTCCACACCATTCACTTTGTCACTGTGCATTGGTGTCTCTGAACTGCCTTGTGAAGATGCTGCTCAGAGTTTCTGTGACAGCCTTTTGTGAGGCTCCAATTTCCTGGTAGCTGGAAAGCTTCCCACAATACCTACCCTAAATCTTTACTGTCCCTTCCAACCCAAGCCATGTGTGATTCTGTAATTCTGTCTCTGGGACTGTTCTGAGCAATCTGATGGCTCAACAAGAGGTTGTGGGATCTTGCTCATCTCCCCTTACTCCTCTTCTTGCTCATCTCCCCTTACTCCTCTTCTCCCATTTCATCCCGAGGCTGAGGGGGAAAGGGTGGTCCTGCATGCCCAGATGGCACCTTTGGGGTTGTATCTGGAGCAGGGCATTTCTGAGCTGAGCTCTCAGTTCACAGTTTTTCTGGAGGTCACACACCTGCCAGCCAGCGCCGTGCTGGGCATGAGGGAGGGAGTTCATGCAAACCAGTTTGTAAGTTTTAAGAGCAGCCATAAATAAAGTGTAAAGAGCACTGTCTGGTACACAGAGTCCAGGCGCTCCTATGACAGCCTTGTATTTATGAAGGGCTTAAAATGCAACTTAGCTGAGAAGGGACTGGTTAAAACACACTGGCCCCTTGACATGTGGCATCCTAAAGACTCCACTCACATCCAGGTCAATTCCTATATACTAGTCTTGCTCAGTTCTGGGCTGCAAATATCTTCTTGGGACTTTGAGAGCCTGGAAAACTCTGTAGCTCTGAAAAGGCAGCCTCATGAAGCATCTCTGAGTTCTCCAGAATGAAGAAGCCAGGCAGACAGGCTCTGCTTCCCCCCACTCCTTCCTTAGGGAATGCTCTGTTACCTATAGCAAGGTGTACAACCCTCGCCTCTCCCTTACCATGGACATGGTAGCACTCACTTTCCATCACAGTCATTCACATCTTGGAGCACCCTTCATCCCTGCTAGATCCAAACTTGTAGGACAGAGGGATCTCAGGAACCCCCTTTTTTCCAGCAACTATTTTAAAAAGAAATGGAACAGCAGCTTCCAAGCTCCTGGGGAAAACCACTGCCCCATGCTCTCCAGCCAAAGATGCATCCAGAGATGCTGGTGTTTAAATGCCTCCAGCCAAAACACGGTTGCATTCAACCATTGCCCCTGAATTACTCAGAATGCAGCACATTTGTCCCAGTAACCTGTGCTTCTGATATTTTTTTTTTCAGCTGGAGTGCAAATTCCCTAAAATAGCCTGTTTCTGTGGGCAAATTCTTCTTTTCTGACTTGCCTTCAAGCCCAAGCATTTCTGCTTCTCACCTATTTTTAGCCACTACATTGTAGGTCCCTTGGCTGATGAGCCTGCTCGCACTAATTTATTCCTGTCTTCACTCTCCCTGAACACCCAGCCCTGAGAAAAGTGTGAGGCTGCAGAAGTGGACGGTGGAGAGAAGTCCACAACTTGATGATGACTGTCACCCAAACCACCCTGCCTCTGACCTTGGGGCAGCTCCTGGCCAAGTCCTCCCCATCGTGTGATATGCCCTGTAGCAAAGCTAAAGGGTTTCAGAGCTGGGGAGTGACCCTGGACCTCCCTGCTCCAGCCCTGCTTCAACCCCATAGTCACCAGCTCTTTATCAACATTTTAAGTCCAGCAAATTGGCCCCAACTCTTCATCCCAAATCAAACAAACCCCATCCAGCATAGTTTATGCACAGCTTATGAGCTCTGTTACCACCTCCAAAGAGCAAAGACCTCACCCAACACCTGTTTCACCTTCTGGATGTGTCTCCCATCTTCCCAACCCTACCATGGCAGTCTGGGTAGAGGCAGGGAGTCAAACCCACAGCCCTTGCTCAAGAAACAGATGCTGTGCACCAGGTTTGGCATCTTTGGATGAGCCCAGGGAAGGGAAAGGAGCTGAATTCACCAGGATTTTGCTCTCCAGGGACTTGCACAGCCCCATCCATCCGCCTGCCTCTTCCCCCAGCACACCCCGCGGTGGGATGAGCAATCCAGTGCTCACATTTTGGGTCCACACTCCAGGAGGATGATTGTTTGAGTGCCTAATGCGCTGCTGGCAGCAGGCAAGTTGTAAATCACCCTGATGAAGCCACCGGCAGACTCCACTGGGATTCCAGAAGATTAAAGGGAAGAATAAATGTAGGGACACAACAGGTCCCGCTCCAATTTGCTCAGAGCTCTGGTGGCTCTGCAATGTTGCAGGGGTGCTCAGCACCCATGGTAGAATCCCAGTGCTTTGCCTGAGCCAAGCCCACCTCCTGGCCCCAATTAACACGTCCAGCACCCTCCAAGCTCCTGAACAGCTCCGGCCAAGTCCTTCAAGCCTTTTTGTGGGAAGTGCCAAACCCTCCCTCCCTTATCCCAAACATTCTCTGCCTTGGTCAGCCCGCTGGTAGCAAAAGTGAGAGAGACAGAGAGAAGGACATGGAGATGGACAAGGGATGGATACGGAGGAAAGCCCCCAGCTCTGTTAGGGGCAGGAGAGGCATTGCCCCTGTCCCCGTCCACCCTCGGAGGGGAGATACACTCGTGCAGGGTGGGATCTGTGCAGAGGGAGGTGTGTAAGACAACCTCTTGCTCTGTGGCATTTCTAGCCCATGGAAGGGGGTCCCAGACCTTCCTCACGCCCCTGCCAGCCCCCGGAGCCCCCCAGCCCCTCACCAGCAGTCTCGCAGTGCAGTGCTCGGTGCTCTGCAGCCCCGCAAAGCCGGCAGGGACAGCGGCAGGCAGAGGGGGACACAGCCGTGTCCCCAACAGTGCAGGACAGGAAATCTGTGACGTCCCAGCCGCGGAGGTCCAGCACCTGCCACGGTCAGAAGCCTCCCTGTGCCCCCAGCCATGCCCGCAGAGCACCCCCGCAAATTCCTGGGGACCCCGGTGGCGGGGAAACTGAGGCACGGAGGGAAGCGGCGCAGCCGGGACAAGAGCGGGTAAGACTTACGAGCCCGGGCTCGGCTCTCGGAGGCGAAGAGGAGCAGGAGGCACCGGAGGAGGAAGGCGAGGGGACCCGCCCCGGGAAGCATCGCAGCCCTGGGGCTTCGGTCCCGGTGCCCGGGGTTGCGCTGCCCGATGTCCCGGGGATGTCTCGGGGTCTGTGCCGAGGGCTTCGCTCCCGCTGCCGGTGCCCGGCGGTGCCGCGGGCTCGACTGCGCTGTCGGGCGCCCCGGAGGACGGAGCGGTGCCCGGGGGTGCCGGAGCCGGGGCCGGCGGTGCCCGGGGATGTCGGTGCCGGCAGCGCCCCGGTGCCGGGATCGGGGGTGTCGGTGCCCGGCGGCGCCTGTGCCCGGGGCTGTGAGTGCCCGAAGGTGCCCGAAGGTGCCGGCGGTGCCGGTGCCCGGGGATGGCGATGCCGGGGGTGCTGCCGTGCCGGCGGTGCCGGTGCCCGGGGGTGCTGGTGCCGGTGCCCGGCGGGGCTCGTCTCGCTCCGATCAAAGGCGCCTCCTTTAGGGAGAGTCGAGGACTTGTTTGTTGGTATTAAAGGCGGAGATGGAAGCGGGAGGGGGCATCCGCAGGGTGGGTAATTTATTTTTTAAATTATTATTATTGTTATATTACCACTTTTTTTTTTTTTTTTTTTTTTTTTTGGGGGGGGGGGGGGGGAGTGTGTGGGGGGGATGTTTTAGGAAATTCCTCGGCGGCGGGAGGGAGGAGGGAGGGCGGGCGGGGAGGTGGTGCGGGAGCCGCAGGGTTAACCCCTGCAGCCCTGCAGCCCGGCCGGGGCTCTGCCGGCCTGGACCTCGCCCTGCCCTGGGGGCTGCGAGCCAAGAGGTGACATAAATGGGGCACATCAGCGCCCCAAACACGGCCCGGCTGCACCCCTTGTCCCTGCCAAACGCCACCTGGACACCTGGCTCTCCCCCCCCACCAGCTGCTTGACATTCCCTCAGCTTCATAAAGCCATTTAAATGACCAGTGTAGCCCCTGCCTTGAGAAATCCCCCCGACCCCAGTCCACAATCCCAAAGCCTCCTGCCGCCACCCCAGCAGCGCGGAGAGCAGTGCTCCCACCCAGCTGCCGTCCATCTCCACACGATGGGCATGAAACACCGTGCTTGGAAAACCACTGGTCATGCTGTCATCCCTGGAGAAGCCACCTGGCCTCCACACAACGTTGCTCCTGTTCCTGCTGCTCCCCAGATCCTGCACAAAGTGGTCCAGCTCGGGCTGCCAGCCCTGCTGTGCCTGTCTGTGGGGCTCAGATTTCTACTCTCCAAGATCCTCATGGAGAAGTTGGGCAGCACTGGATCCTCCCTGAGCAGCTGTATCCCCTCAGCAGGGCCACTTCCCATGGCCAGAATAAGCCAGGGCCACCAGTTCATTATGGAGGTGAATTTCTGCAGCTTCCTTAGACCAGACTTAGTGTTTTTTAACCCACTCCTCCTGTTCCACCCTCACAACTGGAAGGGGTGCTAAGAGCAAAACACTTCATTAGCACATGAAATACAGGCTTTAATGCAGCAAAGAACACCTTTGTGTTCCACCATTGGGAAGACTTGGATGGAGCTCCCAGACTTCACAGGATTCCCGGGCTTCTTCCTTGCAAATGCCTTCAAGTCTATAACACAAAGTCTCTCTCTTCCTGTCATCTCCTTCGGCTTTCTCACACCACTGGGCAGGGAAGAACTGTCATCCCCTGTCATCCCTTTGGTGATCTCCTCCATCAGCCAAGTTATTAATTTTTTCCTCTTAATTCAAGCTCAGGATTGGGCTTTCCAGGGTGTAAGACCTTTGTGCCTGCTGCCATCCCACAGTGAGAGTGGCACCAAGCCTGTCTGACACAGTGTCCCCAAACCCCTTATCCTGGTCACACCAGCCACAAGGCCCATTACTTGCAGAGATGAAAGAAATCAAGGATAGTGTCTGCAGAAAAAAAATCTTTCCATCCATCTCCTAATTTTGTCTAACTCTACCCCAAGTGCCAACACATCCCACTGTACCACACCCTGTTTGCAGGTGCCTGCTCCTGGAGCTGGATATGAGGGAAATCTTTGTAATAAGAGAGCTTTTAACATCCCTTTAAGTCACCAGCTTTGTTATTTTCTCTTTAAGCTGTGAGGAAAATAAATCAAGATGCATTTCTGTGCCCACATATATTCTGGGAAGAAAGTGGGAAACACTGAATCCCGGTGATGAAATGCAGGTGAATCCACCCACCTCGACTCTCCCCCACGGGAATACCTGTGACCCTCCAAGAGCACAGCCCAGTGTGCAGAGCAGAAGACAGAGCTGAGACATCTGCAGGGGTGGTCACAATCTGTTGTTTACCAGCTCTAATAACAATTTTACCATTCAGTGCCATCCCCTGGGGATGGTGAATCCAATTCTGCTGAAGGACCCAGGAACTCCAGGGGATATAAGAGCCCAGAATCCAGGGACATCGTCTGGCACGGACCCTCTACAGAAAGCACAAGCTGTGCTGTCACATTCCAGGGCCGACCACAAATGGGAATTCTTCTCACAAGGAAGAATTTCTTCCCTATGTCCAGCCCTGCCCTCTGGCAGTGGGAAGCCATTCCCTGTGTCCTGTCCCTCCAGGCCTTGTCCCCAGTCCCTCTCCAGCTCTTCTGGAGCCCCTTTAGGTCCTGGCAGGGGCTCTGAGCTCTCCCTGGAGCCTTCTCCTCTCCAGGTGAGCACCCCCAGCTCTCCCAGCCTGGCTCCAGAGCAGAGGGGCTCCAGCCCTGCAGCAGCTCTGGGGCCTCCTCTGGGCTCTCTCCAGCAGCTCCAGGTCCTTGTGCTGCTGGCCCCAGAGCTGAAAGTTATCACCACCTAATGCCACTTTCCTTTTTTCACTGCTCCACTCATTTCCAGCTCTCTGCAAGTTTTTCTAGCAATGCCCCTTGATTCTCCCCTCATGCTTCGATAAAGTTGTTTAAAGGGGTTTGGATAAACAGCAGGCTCCTTCCAGCTCCCACCAGGAAAAGCTGGTACCTCCTCTCCCAGCTCTTCCCTTGCACAGGACTGACTTGAAAAGCCCATTTGTAGCACAAGTCTGTGGGCAAGTTATGAAAGTACTTAGAAAAATGGGGACACAAAGTCCAAGTCAATGAAGTTATTTTGTGCCTCTGCTGCAACAGCAACAGCTGAATTCAGGACTGTAGATCCTGGCCCCACATCAGGGCTAAAACTTATGGGAAAGTTCAGGCATGTCCTAAGTGCAGACCCAGGAAATAAAGGCCAGCCTTGTCAGGAGCAAGGTGCTGTGTTACATCTCTGTTGAGTTTCATAAAGAATACATTCACCCTTTGGCAAAACCAAGGCTCTTTATCTTCATCTGTGAAGGAATCTGTCTGACAGTTCAATACTGCCAACATCAATCCATCTGTGATCATGAATCAGGCTCCAAAAACCATGGCATTGGTCTGCAAATAATAAAACATGGGTCTGTTCTGTTTGCCTTCTGGTTCCTGAGTCTTTAGGTCAAACTCACTTTATGTTTTCTGGGCAATCAAGAAGGCAAGACAATTCCTTTTTTTTTTTTTTTTTTCTTCTTTAATGAGAGTGAAAACAGAATCTCCGACAAAGTGCTGAGTAAACAGCGTGAGCTCCAATAACATCCCCCACCTTGCAAGCCTTATGGCTGGAGTGTGAGCTGGCCAGGCTGCAGGCTGGAGGAGCTGGCTGCACACTGCACCTTTCCTTGGAAGTCTGTAGCCCTGTGTCCCTGACATTTGATCCAGCGTGGGCGAGGAGAAATGCACTGGAGAGGGCTGTCAGCTGTAGGCAATGGAGCTGGAAACCTGCAGGACTCTGAATTGTTGGAAGCTGGTCTGAAGAAAATCGGCTGCAGGAGTAAGTCTTGTAGTGGGAATGGAGGAGCTGCTGTCCTACTTGGAGTGAGGGGCCCAGAACTGCCCCCAGGATTCGAGGTGCCCCAGCAGAGCAAGCACAGGGGACAGGCACTTCCCTGGTCCTGCTGCCCTCTGGTCCTGCTGGGACAGGCCAGGATGCTGATCAGACAGCTACTAATCATGTTGTTATCCAGGATGCATCATCCATCATCCTGCACTGAACACTACAGTCCCTACTCACACCCCATGGCCAACCCACCCCGCTGACCCTCAGCCAGCCATGCAATCTGAGCTGGCAACAACCTCCTTTCATCATGAGGGGAAGACCTCCCATGACTTCATTCTGCTGTTATTTTTAACTGTGGGCTGTGGCATGAGAGAGACCCTGAGCAAAACCCTGACACCCGTGTGGGAACTGTGGCCAGCAGGAGGGCAGAGGGGGTTGCCTGATGGGGAGCAGAGGAGGGATTCTTCCTCTGATTCCACAGTCTACCTCCCCTCTCCTTTATGACTAGTGACCATGTCCTTTATCTTTAACCTGCATTCAAGGAGGAGTCACTGCATCCCACATCAATTTGCCAGAAGTCCAAGCTACGTCAGTGGAGTTGGAGATGGGCGTTCTATGGAATGATGCCTCTCTGCCATATTCAACACGGTAGAGCTAAATCTAGCAAAGTCCATATTTTCTTTGTGCCACACCTTCACACAATTCCCATCCTCAGCCTGAAGCCTCATGGGTTTTCTCTCCTCACCTGGGGATTTGAAAACTAGAGGATATGGTTAGGTGGGCTATTGAGAAGGAACTGCTCCCCATGAGTGTGCTGAGGCCCTGGCACAGGGTGCCCAGACAAGTTGTGGCTGCCCCTGGATCCCTGGAAGTGCCCAAGGCCAGGCTGGATGGGGCTTGGAGCACCCTGGGATGGTGGAAGGTGTCCCTGCCCACATCAAGGGGGTTAGAATGAGATGAGCCTTAAAGTCCCTTCCAATCCAAACCAGTCCATGATCCCCTGCTCCCATCCTGCCAACATCCTCCCATCCTGCATCCCAACACTGGCAACAGCTCCTCATGGAGGTCTCCTGAAGGTGACTGTGTTTGGAGGATGCTCATCAGAGGGTTTCCCATGGAGTTCTTTCCAATGTGTGAAACTCCACCTTGCATGAAGCTGGTGGGCTTTGAAGAGCTCAGAAGCCACACCCTTTTGAGGGTTTAAGGCAGTCAGTGACTGGTGAGGCTAAAGAGGATAACTTACCAATGGAAGCACGTACTCCAACCTGGAATGGGAAATCTGGTCATTCTTTCTAGAGTCTGAGCATGTTGCCAAGCACGAACCCAAACAAATAGTTTATAATCAGTGCAAATCAGTGTTACAGAGAGGACAGTGGGTAAGAGATTCTCCTCCAGGAATGGAGATCACCAACCAAGTAAGAGGCAGGGGTGAAGAAAGGCTGAATAAAGCAAAGGGGAAGGATAGAGAGGAAAAATGGGAGAGCACAGTGCCATGGCCTGTCTGTATCTCTCGTATCCACCATGTCACATCCCATCTGCACCCCTTGAAAGGCACCTGCCTGGCTAGGGCCACTTCTAGGTGGGAAACAGAGAAACGTTCCTTGACAGGCTGAGCAAGGCTGAGGTTTTGGCTGCGGATGGCAGGATTTGAGGCTGGAGCCTTGCACGGGCTTAGGATTCCCTCTGCAGGCCAGCCCTGAGCTCCACACATCCTGAACTGTAGAACCATAGAGGGCTCTGGAGTGGAAAGAACCTTAAAGCTCACACAGTCCCACTCCCTGCCGTGGGCAGGGACGTCTTCTAGTATCCCAGGCTGCTCCAAGTCCCGTTCAACCTGATCTTGAATGCTTTCAGGGATGGGGCAACCACAGCTTCTCTGGGCAACCTGGGCCATTGTTTTATGAATCTTAATTGTAAAATATTTCTTCCCAGTATTCCATATAACCCTGCCCTCTGGCAGTGTAAAACTATTGCCCCTTGTGGGGCTTTGGGTTGGAAGACAAGCTGGAGACACAGAAGCCAAGTTCTGTCCAGGGTAGGCTGAATGTACAGAAGTAATTTGGGAGAACAGCTGGCAGAGATCCTTTTCCAAATCCAGTGTGCCTAGGACTCTGCAGAGAGCTAAAGATCTTCACACCTCTTTGTCCTACAAGTAGCTTTGGTGGGGAAGTGTTCCCTATTCCCATGTTCTCTGTCCCTCCCCAAGGGCTCCCCAGTGCCCAGCTTCCAGGTCAGGCTGATCCCGAGGAGCAGCAGCTTTGTGGGGAGCCAGGGAATAACACACTCTGTCCGACTCTGGCCAGCAGCAGCATCTACAGGACAGACACACAAATTGCTGAACTGAGTCCAGCCCCAAACCACTGCCATAATTCATCTTAATAAAGTCAGTATGAGTTTTTTGTTTCATGAGAAGGAATTTTTTTTTGTGAACTGGCATTTCATGGAGCCCACAACAGCAGGGATCCGCATACTGGTATCCTTTGAGTCATTCAACAGCCAGAGACAACTAAAGATAGACGTGTGGGTGAGATGGAAAGTTAATGATATCCCTCAGCAAACTCCTGGCACACGTGCAGAGGCTGTTTCTTGGGCATGGATCATCTCTTCCTCTCTCCAACTATGGAGACTGGAGCCTCCTCAGGGAGGCTCAAAGGTGTAGGGCTTCACCTCTGTCTCTGCAGCCACATTTTCTGTTCTGCCAGCCCAATGGAGCTGAGAGGCTCCATCAGAGAGGGTGTTAAAACATGATGAGAAGACAGATTGGTTTGGTGCCCCAGTAAAGAGATGAAAAGCAGAAGAGAAGTGCAAGAGATTTCCATAGCAACTGGTGCAGAGGCTCTGCCTCCTCTGGTTTGCTCTGAGTCACCGTCCATGATGGTTTAACTCTGGCTGGATGCAGAGCTCCATCACTCCCCGGCTCAGCTGGGGGAAGACCGAACAGAGGGCTCGTGGGCCGGGACAAGGACAGAGGGAGAGCAGCCACAATCACGGGCTGGCAGAGCTGGGGATGCTCACCTGGAGAAGAGAAGGCTCTGGGGAGAACTTAGAGCCCCTTCCAGTGCTTGAGGGGGCTCCAGGGGAGACGGATAGGGACTTGGGACAAGGGATGGAGGGACAGGACACCGGGAATGGCTTCCCACTGCCAGAGGGCAGGTTTGGGTGGGATATTGGGAAAGAATTGTTCCCTGTGAAGATGGAAAAGCCGTGGCACAGGGTGCCCAGAGAAACTGTGGCTGCACTGAGTCCCTGGAAATGTCCCAGGCCAGGCTGGACGGGGCTTGGAGCCGCCTGGGGAAGGTGTCCCTGCCCATGGCAGGGGTGGGTGGCACTAAGTGATCTTTAAAGTCCTTCCAACCCAACCCACCTGTGATCCCGTGATTTGCCCTAAACAACCGCTTTTCCGGCTCTGTCCCGTCCCGGCAAAGAGCGGGAACGCGCAGGTGGCGCTTCCCTCTGCGGCGACAATGAATATTCATGAGGGGCGTGGCCTATGGGGGCGTGGCCTATAGGGCTCATTAATAAAAAGGCGGGGGGCGCGTTCCCTCATGAATTATGCGGGAGGGGCGGGGCCGCCGCGGCCCTTCAAAGTGTGGGAAGATGGCGGCGGCGGCGGCGGCGGGTGCCGGCGGCCGGGCCGCGGTGCGGGGGCGGCGGCGGCGGGGCCGGCCCGCGGCCGAGGAGGAGCAGGACGCGGTGGTGCTGTCGGTGGCCGAGTGCCCGGTGTGCCGGCAGGCGCTGGTGGAGGCGGTGACGCCGCCGTGCCGCCACTCGCTTTGCCTCGCCTGCTTCCAGCGCTGCCTGCAGGGCCCGGGCCTCTGCTGCCCGCTGTGCCGCAGCCGCCTCTCCACACGGGCCCGGCGGCAGCAGGCCGAGCCCGCAGCCACCACGGCGGCCGGAGCAGCAGGCGGGGAGCAGCGGCCGCCGGACCAAGGTGCGGCTGCGGCGGCGGCGGCGGCACCTGCGCCCCCCCCAACCCTGGAGCGGGAGGGGCGGGGGGGGCGCGGGGCGGGGGCGTGGCCTCGGAGGGGGCGTGGCCGCCGCGGATCGCGATGAGCTCGGGGGGCTCAGCCCGAGGGGGCGGGGCCGGGCGGGAAGTGCGGGGGGGGGGGGTCTGCTGGGGGCGGGGCCGGCCCGGGGGCGTGGCCAGGCGTGGGAGGTGTGATAAGTTCGCGGGGGCTCAGCCCGGCCCGGGTGTCCGGGCGTGGGAGCTGTGATAAGTTTGTGGGGCTCAGCCCCCCCGAGTCCTGCAGAGCCTCGCGGGGAGGTGGCATGGGGGCTGAACCACCCTGCTCTGTGGCATAGGGAGATGGAGGCAATGGATAGCATCATCCTCTGGAGGGGCTGCCCGGCTGAGAGGATGTTTCCCCATTTCCTCTGGTGTTTTTGTGATAACCTTGCCCCAAAAGTGAACGGTTCCAACAGTGCTGCCAGGAATTGGGCAGGTCTGTACTGCATCAAGACAGGAAGGGATTTGCACCATGGGAAGTCCTAGTGCCTTGCCTTGTTGACATAAAAAAAGTCCATCATCCCTGTGTTCGTAGCTTTCTGTCGGACATTTCCTGCCTGCCTCCAAAGCTAGATGCCTTCCTCAACTCCTAGCAAACTGCCCCACTGTGTTCCCTTCAAAATAAATCCTCGTCTGAGACAGTGGCATTGCTTTTTCCTGGTGGGAGCTGCTGGAGATGCCCACCTTGCTGCTGTCGGAACTTGGGATGCCCTGGGGTGTGTTGGTTGGAGAGGTGTTGCAGCAGTGCCCACTTCAGCAACATAGCAGTGCTGAGGGGAACCCTGCAGAGCAAACAAGGATTTAAGCTACAGATAAACATCCTTTTAGCCCAGCCCGTTCCTTTCCGAGTGTGTTTCTGGTCTCCCGGTTCATGCTTGTGTCAGCACCCTCTAATTGGCTGTGGGAAGAATTGGCAGGATGAGCTTATACAGCTTAAATTGGTGGTTTGAACTAACCCCACTAACCTGGAAGAGATTTAGGAAGCCTTCACACAGAAGGATTTGCTGAATCAATGAACAGATGGGCTGTCCAGAGGGAGCTGAGCTGAAGCTCTGGGAGTGCTTCCTCCGGAGGAGGGACAGTGGGAACTCCCCGAGTCAGACTCTGCTCCAGGGCAGTGCTGTCAGTCATGCTTAAATGGACCCAGCCAGGTGAGCTTGGATGAGAATACCCAGCCATGCTGCAGGAATGCTTGTGCAGTGTCTTGGTTGGGCTTTTTTAAGCAGAATTAATTTTAATTCTCTGCTTGTCCTGAGCTGTGGGAGATGTGAGTGGGACAAAGGGCAATGGCTTCTCAGTGCTGGAGGGCAGGTTTAGATGGGATATTGGGATCAAATTCTTCCCTGTAAAGGTGCTAAGACCCTGGCACAGGCTGCCCAGAGAAGCTGTGGCTCACCCATCTCTGGAAGTGTCCAAGGCCAGGTTGGATGGGGCTTGGAGCAACCTGCAATAGTAGAAGGCCCATGACAAGAGGTGGAATGAGATGATCTGTCCAGTCCCTTCCAATATCTGCTGCTCTGTGCTCATCCACTGAGCCAGCCATCTCACCGTGGAAGACATTGGTTAAGCCTGCTTTCCTTAAGTCCAGCAGCCTACCTCCCAAACACCTAGTCCTTGTTTGGAAGTGGTTTCCAGGAATAGCTGCTTCCCAGGAATCAAGGTGGGGCTGACCCTGTCATTCCTCCTCCGTGCCCTGTCTGAAGGGATGGGTGACATTTGCTTTCTCCCAAGCCTCACAAATCTCTCCTGATCACCATAACCTTATCAATGGACATGTAATGTATATATATATATATATATATATACATATGTATATATCAATGTCTGGAGAGGGAGCAGCAAAGGCAGCAGAGCTCAGCTCATCCCAGTGGTGCCCAGGGCCAGGACAGAAGGCAAGGGACACAGACTGAAACCCATGAAGTTTCACTGGCCATAAGAAAAGTACCTTTTACTTTGAGGGTAACCAAGCACTGGCACAAGTTGCTCAGGGTGATTGTGGAGTTTCCATCCTCAGACAGAGTCAAAACCCAATTGGACATGGACATGGGAAGCCTGTTCCTGCTGACCCTGCTTGAGCAGAAGGGTTGGGTCTCCAGAGGTCTTTGCCAACCTCAGTTATGATGTGATTCTGCTACCAAACACTGATCAAGCTCAGGTATTTAATTAAATCACTTTAAATGTGCAGAACCTTTAAAACTACTTGGTGTGACCACTTGACATACCTTGATTATTCCAGCTTATTAATAAATGGTTTCACATACCGGTTTTTGTGATTCCCTTTGGGATTCATCCATAATAGTGGGCTTAAGGAGCTCTCAGATCTTGGCTGGGGCTGGAGATTCTGCACCAGGTGTCCAACTAGGTATAAAGTCAAAGTCCTTGTCATGACATTTGTCAAAGAAAACTGGGTAGAAATCAGTGGAGACACACACTGCCTGTGTTGTCACTCTCAGGCAAACCCAGTCTTGGCACAGGCCTGGTTTGCCTGAGAGCTCCTGGGCATCTGATTCCCTGGGAGCTGCCCTGCTGCCTTCAGCCTGGCTCCAGCCGCTGCTCCTAAAGGATGCAGGTGGCCCACGGGTCCCACGTCCTCTCTGTGGAAATCCCCAGGTTCCATAGAGCACCTGGGAAGATGCCCTAGGTGCTGGTGTAAGGCCAGACTTTGAGCTAAGGATGCAGTGCTGGCTGCAATGCTTTGCTAAGTGAGGTTTCTTATATTAAAACAGTTGCTTGGTGAAATTCTTGGAAGGCAGAGAGGAGCAGCAGATGGGAGGCTTGGAGACTGCGGGTGTGTGTTTGAGGATTCAATCGACCAAGGAGAAGGAACAGAATATGTTTGTGGCGAGGTGCTCAGCCTGATTTGTGAGAAAATAAGTACATTCACATTTCAGAGAATCAGATTTCTTTTGTTTCTCCTCTGCCCAGCAGCAATGCACAGCAATCAGTAACTGACGCTCGTGTAAGAGGGGTGGTGTGTTTTTGTCGGACTTGTAAAATGACTTCCCCCTCCTCCCTCCCAGTCTTTTTTTGGCAGTGGTTTTCCCCTTTCCCTGCTGGACCAAACCAGTCTAGTTCTTGAGCATTTCCTGGTGATTCCTTAAGTTCCTGTCATTTCTGTTGTTCTGTAGCCTGTCACTAGTTATTTTTTCTCTCAAGACCACAGTGCTACAAGTTTGGAAGTGGCAATCCCGAAGAAGCCTTTCCCTGTCTTGGGAAAAGCGGTGATTTGCTCCCCACATCAAACTGATTAAAACTGACACCATCTCTTTTTTCCTCCTTGTCCCAGTGTTGTATTGTTGGTGGGATGGGTAAAATTTAAGATTTCCTAGGAAGATAGGATAGAGTCCCTCTCTGGGGGCAGTAACTGTGCCGTGAGGCTGTCTGAGGGCTTGCACCTCCATTTATTTCCTCGTTCCCTCTCTCCAGCTCTCCAAAATACTTAAATTATTTTTAATCTGTTAAAGCCTTTAATGAAGAGAGTGATTAGGACCAGAGCCAGAGCTAGCCCCAGTGGTCAGTGTGAGAGGCATGGCAGTGGATCATTAACTCTTGGAAAATAATTTTCCAGTTGAGTAGTGGTTACACCTGTGCTAGGGTCATAAAATTCCTAACTTTTTGTTTTGTGTTTTGAAAACATTTAAGATTTCATCTTTGGCTGCAAGTGTTAACTGCCAGGAGTTAAAAGGAAAAGTAGTGAAAACCTCAAGGGAGATGGAAACTGCAAAGCCTGTTGAAAGTTTCCATGGAGGCTGAGGGTGAGGGGGATTCACTGCTGATGGCAGAGCTGGGACTTGCCTGATGGCATCAGTTTGGCAAAACCCAGGAGCCTCTGAACGACAGACAGGGAACCAAAGGGTTCTGAATCGAGTTCAGCTTTACTTTTAGTTAGCCCATGTTGCTGAATTCGCCAGATGGAGGTTTCTGAATCTTTTCCCAGTAAATATAAAATGTGCTGCTCAGGAGTGCGGCTCCACGGAGATGGTGTGTAAGACACACTTCCATGCTGGCCTGGAAAGGATGGGCTCATTCAAGGGGATCGAGGCTGCAAGTCTCATGCCTTTTATAAAGAAGACCAGTGTTAAATAATTAGAAAATCTTTTGTCCTCTCAAATAGTGCAGAAATCAGTTGTTTTTTCCAAGACTGAGCACAATAGGATGCAACTCTTGTCTGCCAGCATAAAAAAGCAAGATGCTAGGTTTGATCCTGCCACTGCAACTGTTTCAGTGCTCTCGCTGGGCTTGGAAGGAGCATCCCAATGGCAGCCCTCCCAGCAGCCCTTCAGAGTCAGCTTCATTCAGAGAACAGTTCTGTTGACCCACAGATCACTTGAGAGAAAGGGCAAGCGGGAGATTTGCTGCAAAATCAAGTAAAAAGCCTTTTCTTCCATGATTTTGCCTTCTTTATTGTCTGATGCTGTGGCACACACTGAACCAGCCGAACAGCCTTGTCCTGGACCTGGACATCCAGAACTGGCGTGGAGAGTTGTGCCAGAGAAAGACACATGATGCTCTGGTCATCTTGTCTTCCCTGTGTAGGACTGATCTGGTTCCACTTGGAATGGTTCTGTGCCCACAGAAACATCCTTGGGTGCAGCACACTTCTGCTCTGTCAGCAGAGGAGATGCTGCCCCTCTGCCCAGCCCTGGAGACTCCTATGGAATGCTGTGTCCATATGGAGTGCTGGAGCATCTCCACGCCCAGGAAAGGCTAAGGGAGCTGGGGCTGCCCAGCCTGGAGAGGAGCCCCAGCTGAGAGAGGCCCTCAGCCCTGGGTGTTCCTGGGTGTCCTTGTGTGCAGGGAGGGGCAGAGCAGGGCCAGGCTCTGCTCCAGGGGCCCAGCAGTGGCACCAGAAGAATGGGCAGGGACTGATCCCAGGAAGTTCCAGCTGAACATGAGGAAGAACTTCTTTTCTAGCAGTCACCAAGCATTGAACAGGCTGCCCCAGAGAGGGTGTGGAGTCTCCCTCACTGGAGATATTCCAGAACCCTCTGGTCACAATTGTGTGCTCTGGGATGGCCCTGCTGGAGCAGGGAGGTGGCACCAGATGAGCCACTCTGGTCCCTTCCAGCCTGACCCATTCTGGAGTTCTGTGAAATGCGGATATACATCTTTGCATACATTTTTGTTTTCCTCTCTTTTGTACAGAGTTGAAAATTTGGGGTTTCGTCTCTTCTTGACCCATCTATAAAATATACAAGTTGGTACATAAAGATACTATTGATAAAGTTGTATCCACCTGGTGTTAGAGCCCTTTAGCTCAACCACCACAACTTAAATGTAATGTTATTCCATTATTTAAAATTTCTTCTGGCTTGCTGAGCTCAAGTGAGAAATGAGAGAGTTGATGTGGCTCAACTTTCCTGGTTCATGTTTCCCTCAGCTTAGCATGTGCCCTGAAGGGGAAAACTCCACCTTTATAGCTCTGGAGACAAGCCTTAAACATTGAGAAGTAATTGAAGTTTGCTGCAGGCGAGTTACAGATTGCTCCTGCTCTTGGGACTGTCTCCGTGGAAATTCAGCTTGATAAAGTTCACAAAGAACTGGAACTGCTCAAGGACACAATTGAAAAAATGTTTTGGGAAGCCAGTGGAAGGTTTCCAGCATGGCCGGTTGCGGAAGCAGAAGCAAGGAATGCAGCCTGGCTTCCCCAGCATCAACATTGCTTGGGATTTTTATCACATGTGTAGGGACACTTGGGATGTTTTCCTTTATAAACAAGCCTGGCTCGTGCAGGCGTGTGAATAAGAGGAAATAGCAGCTCTTTTATGAGAAAAAAGGCCTTATAATCTATGTGTTTAATGTTTGCTTACATGAGATTATTTTTCTCCCTCTGAAGCGAATATTAAAGAAATGCTTTATGATTTGTGCAGCTCTGGCATCGCCAGCATTGCCTGTTCAGAGCTCCAAAGGCTGTGGAGTTTGCATTCACCCTTGCCAGTGGGTGGGCCTGAAGTTACAGGGCTCCCTGGGAGCTTGGAAAGGGGAAAACGGGAAGGCGGGATGGGTGGTAACAGGATTTCATCAGTCTGTACATGGCGTGTTTGGGCACCGGGGCTGTGACCCATCCCCAGGGATGAGAGAATGTGGCCATGAACCAGAGGACGCCCCGCAAAACAGTCGCCAGCTGGTCACTGGGTGTTTGATTCACCCACCCTGCCGTATACCTTTCATTTTGAGCCAAATAGAAACACTTCCTGTGTAAGGGGAGTTCTGTGAGGGGGGCTCAGCCTGCAGGAAAGGAGGCTCAGGGGGAACCTTCTGTTTCTCCACGATTCCCTGATGGGGGGAGGCAGCCGGGGGTGGGTTTTGGGCTCTGCTCCCAGGGGACAGGACAAGAGGAAACAGCCTCAAGCTGTGCCAGGGGTGTTCACTTTGGGAAGCAGGAGGAATTTCTTCACTGAAAGGGTGGTCAGGCATTGGCTGGGCCTGCCTAGGGAGGTGGTGCTGTCCCCATCCCTGGAGGTGTCCAAGGAACAGCTGGATGGGGCACTCATTGCTCTGGGCTGGGTGACAAGGTGGGATTGGTCACAGATTGCACTCAGTGGTGTCAGACATCTTTCCCAGCCTAAATAATTTTGGGATTCTGTGAAAGCATGTGGTGGAGCTGCTGGTTTATATCCTTTAATTTTAGCAGGGTGGGAAAAGGAAGTACCTCTGATGTTTCCTCCTTGCTCAAACCTGTTCCATCCTGACTGTAGCACATTGGGATGATGAACTGTGCTGCACTCTGCCTGGAATACTGATATGGATTGAGCCACGATGTTTGTCCACGGGTTGTTGTTTTGTTCTGGTTGTTCCCTTTTCCCTCCAGGCTCCTTCAGCAGAAGTGCAACTTGCCCAGACTTGCACTGCACAGAAGTGGGAGGGAGATTTGAGGCCGATACAAACACAGGACTCCTTTGGGAATAACAGATTTCAGGGATAGAAGTTAAGCTATAACCCTGTGCCAGTATGCTTTGGCTTCTGAATTCCTGAGGGGAAGAGGAGGAAGTGGGAGCAGGAAAGGGAACTTCTGCCAGACAGAGCATCCTGCCTGCTCGGCTTCCGAGCACTGATGTGGGGAGAGCACTGCGAGCGGGAAAAGGGCTGTGCTTGCTCCAGCTCCTGGGACAGTCCTGCAGGGCATGGATGGGGAGGAGGCATTATGGAGAAAACGGGAGTGTTCTCCAGGCATTGGCGTCAGCGGCAGGAGGGCAGGGGTGTGAATTGGGGGTGCAGGGCTGCTGCTGGCATCCTGTGTGCCTGGCGTGTCCGGCTGCAGCAGGCACCTAAATCCTGGCTTTATTCCTGGGACTTAGATTCCCTCTGCCTAAAGCCTAGGTTTATTCCCGGGACTCAGATTCCCTGTGACATCTCCAGGCTGTTACTTCACCCCTGTTTACATCCTCCCAATGCTCCCTAATTGCTTAACTGCTTGTCAAGGACTCTTGAGAATCTTAAAGGAAACTCGGGAAGTGCAAAGTGGGATTACTTGGCCATCCTCCTCCCGATGTTTCTGTATGTTAAACAGAGCTGTGATAGCAGTGGCAGAATATAAACATCTGGGGTTGAAAAAAGTGCTGCAGAAGCTCTTGTGCAGCCTGTGGAGATCTCACCCTTTTTGGGAAGTAATGGCCAACACCAGTTATCCTGCACTAAAAAGTATTTCCATTTTTCTCCCCTTTTCTTTCCAGACTTTATATTCAGAGCACCCATTAAATTAAGCAAAACAGGAGAACTCCGAGAAGAGTATGAAAGCCAGCTAAGGAAGGTCAGTATTTTGGGTAATTGTGTTTTTTCTTCCACAGTAACTTGGATTTCCTGCAGGAATGCCATCCTACCTGTAGGGAAACCTGAAGGGCTCTTTTCTCCTGTTCTGTAACAAAGGTCGTTTATTCTCTTTATACTGTTCAGCCAGTTCAGGTAATGGCTGTAGTTGAGCCTGTAGATGCCAAATTTTGCTGTTTTAGTCTGCCTTCCAGAACATGGAAATGTACCTTCTTTGGAGTGACTGCTTGGTTGTGCATGTAATTCCATAAAGGCTTTTGCAGCATAAGGCATCTCCTTCTCTTCAAACATCCTTCTCCTCAAAAACAAACTATTCCAAACCAGAGCTTTATTTTTAGCCAAGAATAAAATGTCATCTAAAGGAAAAAAAAAAAAAAATTTAAAAAAAGGCTTTTCACCTGGTTTGGAATTAAAGTCCACGAAAACATTTTTTAGATTTTTGATCTATGTGATCTTGTTTTCCCTTGAGATGGGTCCAACCCCTTGCTGATTATTTTACCTGCTGGGTAAGAGGAACCTGAGGGGGTTTTCACTGTTGAAGAATTTTTTGGGTTTTTACTTGTAGATATCAACAAGTGTAAAAAGGGCTGGGAGGCTGATTGGGTTAAAAATCAGCCTTGTCTGAGTAGGAAAATAGGTGATATTTCAGGTAAGTAACTAGTCTGGGAAATGCTTATGTGTGAGGAGACAGTTAAAAAGCATGGAAGGGTCTTCCCTCCTGCTTCTCCATGTGTGGAATTAGCAGTGACACTGATGGGCAGTGTCACTGCAGGTTACTAAGATAGCTTTGGCTGACTACTTAATTAACTGATCATGGGAATTGCAAACTCTACTCCAACTGAGATGCCTTGCCAGGAAGGCAGGGATACTTTGTGTGCAAAGTCGTGGGACTTGGGGCATTTTCAGCCGCAATTCTCTGTCAAGTTTAAGGAAGCATGTTTGCATTAAGGTCAGGCTGCAGCTGAATAGGTTTTTACAACTACAGCTTGACTTCAGCAAAAAGACTGCACCGTGTGCAGTCCAGTGCCAACACTTCTCCCTTCCCTTCCAGTCAGAAGGAAATACTTCACCATTTTTCTGGCATTTGGGCATGTTTTCGTCTTGTTCTTGTTCAGCCTGCTGCCTTCCCCTTCTTGCTCCCTGACAGATGGGAGATGGGTTTCTTCCTCCTGCCAGCTTAAGCTCGCTTTTTGTGAAGCTCAGCTGAAAGAGCCGTGTGGGAGGAGATTCTAATGTGAATCGTCACCTAAGAGGAAATGGCAGTGAAGTTTTGCTGGTAAAATGACAATTGATGATGCAGTCACACTGTTTCCTTATTCATAGAATCAGAACTGTTTCCTTATTCGTAGAATCAGAATAGAATCACAGAATCATTTGGATGAGAAAAGCCGTCTGAGCTGGAGTCCAGCTGTTCCCCCAGCACTGCCAAGGCCACCACTGTCCCATGTCCCCTTGTGCCACATCCACATGGCTTTTAAATCCCTCCAGGAATGGGGACTCCACCACTGCCCCAGGCAGCTGTGCCAATGACTGGCTACCCTTTTAGGGAAGGAATTTACCCTGATATCAAACCTAAACTTCTCCTGGTGCAAATTGACCCTGTTACTTCTTGTCTTGTTACCTGGCATGAGAGATTGACTCTCCTCTGTCCCTACCCTCCTGTCAGGAGGTTTTTGGGAAGCAAAATTGTGACTGTTGCTACTTATCAAGAGTTTCTTGTTGTCTCTGAACTTCTGAAATAGGCAGGAGGAGACAGGAACTCAGGTTTGGGAATCTAAGCTTGTATATGATTGGGGTTTCATCCTAGCTTCCATGCCCATGGAACGGGGATAGCCTGGTTTTCCTCCTGAGGAGCATTTCCAAACCTTTTTACATCTCCCAGATGTGAGTTGTTTTATAAATCTGAACTCTGGACCTGCTTCCCTGCTTTTTGGAGTTGAAAACAAAGTGGTACCATAATTATGTACTGAAGAAATTTTATTTGACGTGGATTATCTCACGGCTTAATTTCCTCAGCTGGCTTTCAGAATGAGATAGATACTTGCTGTCTGTGCAGGATAGCAAGACTGGGTTTTCCTCTTTCGTGCCCTTGGTGCTCTTGCATTTTATGTTTTTCCAGAGGAGGCTGTGATTTCTGTGTACTAAAACCCTAGCTCATCCTGTCCAGCTGTCTTTCTATCACAAGCAAGTCTGTTGCTTGTAAGCACACACAGTGGGAGGGAAACTCCTACCTGAGGCATGTGCTGACATGCAGCTTCCCAGAGCCAGGGCAGACGGAGCAGGCTCCGGGAGGCAGCAAACCTGGACAGTTTGTGGAGGGAAGAGAAGATACCAAACGTGAGTTTGCCAGACTTTTGGACATAAATGTGAGTGTCAGGAAAATGGTCCTGAAGTGGGCATTTCTTGAGTGAACAATTATTGATTGCTTGTGCAGCATTTTTTTCCCCCTGGAGTTGCAGTATCCAAGAGGACTAAAATGCATTTTCTGATAACTATGCTGTTCACAGCAGCTGTTGGTCCTGCATCCAGTATTTCAGAGATGCTACTCAGATAACATGAGATCCTTCTCCCAGGGTACGTTTCACACTACATTGTTTCAGTTTCTTGTCCGCCTGTCCCAGCACAGCATTGTCTGGAAGGAAATTCTCTGGGACACAGTTTACATTAAAGCTACTTCAAATTATTATTTTCGTAATTAGTACAGATTTTATCATTAGAGTTTGATTTTGTTTGCAACCTTAATTCTGGAACTAAATTCCTTTCTGTATCTTATTACTTAGGGTTAGGATCCTGTTGTTGCCTTTTTGATGTCACTATCAGCAAAGCTTAGGTTGCTACCCCACACTAATTATGCCATGGATTTCCCCAAAATCCTTAAATATTCCTGTGTGTTGTTACATTTGCTTGTGTCTTTTGATTTTATAATTTAGCCAGAAAAGTGAATATTTCCATATAATTTTCTTCCACATGAGAAGTACAGGAGGGACACGAGTGGTGGGTAGTATTTCAGCCAGAAAAAAAAAACCCAACAAAAAAACCCAAAAAAACTTTGTGATAAATCTTGATATGAATTTGTTTTTCAGATGCTTCAAAAAGGGCAGAAATACTGTTGACTTAGAGCAGACTATTCGTCATGTCTGCATCATGTGCTCACAATCTTTGTTAGTCAGACACTGTTGTAGTTATTGCTTGAGATTATTAATAGATGAGGAATTTAAAGATACATCTTAAAACAACTCTAAGCAAGGAGTCAAGCCAGTCTTTGAAAATATTTGCTGAACACCAACAATCAGACAAACAGTGGAGTCTTTCCTGGTTTCTGCCTTGTTTCCTCCTTGTTTTCCTCCTTGTTTCTCTCTTCCTCCTCTCTGGGGGCTTGGATTTGGGAGGGTCTGGGTCCTTCCCAATTAGAAAATCACAATGTGCTTTTCCTGTACTGCCTCATGAACTCTGTTTTCTTTGTCATCCTTATGTCCCTATTTTTGGGGTTTTCCCCTCCTCCAGCATGGAAGAAAAACACTAAATATTTTTGGAAGAATGAGGAATTGTTGCATTATCCCCTACTGCCTTTTTGAGCTAGGGAGCTTCTTAAGCACCTGAGATGCCTATGCCCAAATATGAGGAAAAACCCAGGGATATGAATTCCTAGTGCTGTGGTTCATAAGCGGGATGAAGATGTGTCAATCAAAGGTCCAGATAATTTCTGCATGGAGGGTGGAGGGAGGAACGAGGGAGGATCTGTTCTATATACAGATACATGCAGACTATTCATGGATTGTGTGTAAGTTGAGGAAGAGGCAAGACATAAGGTGGGAAAATGGCTGGGTGATGGAGGGGGAAGGAAGCTGGTTACCCTGGGCAGGGACAGTCAGATGGTGTTATCTGAAGTGTGTTCTGCCAAGCCTGTTCATCAGGAAAAGGTAGTGGAAAGGAGGAGAAAAAGGGAGTCGTTGGTTTTGATAGCAAGCGTGAAAAAAAAAATGGTCCTGGCAGAAAAGGGGAGGAGCAAAATAGTGCAGCAGGACAGGCAGCCCATCAGAGTCTATGTATCTTGTGTCCCAGGTGCTGGCATTCCCTGGCATTTCTCTGTGTTTGAAACTGAATTCAAGCTTTGAGTGTGGAGTCAGCTGTCAGGGGTGAGGTGGCCTCTCTGGATCCTCTCCATCCCAATACATTGGTGAAACAGTGGGATTTCATCTCTCGTGTAGCTTCCAACATAGGAATTGCTGCATCTCACCTTTTATTTGAGATGCTGCTGCTTATGTGTCTGCCAAATTGTGTGTGCTGTGTATCAGGCCATTGGAAGACTAAAACTGAAATATCACAGCTTGCTTGAAACTAGTTTTGCACATTTTTATATGTAGTATCATCACCTACAAGTAGAGAAAAGCTTTTATTTCAGAAAATGCAGTGGCAGAGAAGGCTTTGTCCAGCCCTGGGCCTCACGGTGCCTTTGTTGTTTTGCAAAGAAGATGAAATCCGTGATGCTTGTGTATAAAACACAAATGTGGTATAGAAGCAAACCAATCTTCACATTATTGCAAGAGAGAGGCAGTGGATCTACCCTGGAGTAGAGAAATGAAGGCACAGAATTAAATTATGTGACTAAACTCTTGGTCTCACCAATCTGAAAGTGTAGCACTTCAAATTATAACTACTCTACCTCTCTTGTCATTATTTCCAGCTCAGAGAAGAGAAACTACAAGAAGAAAAGACATCTGAGGATCTGATTCACAAGTTCATTCTAGATGACGTGGACGTAGGGAAAAGAAAAATGGAGGAACAGCAGAAAAAAGATGAATCTGTAGTGCTGAAAGGGAACCAAGACTGTGTAAGTAAGCTCATGCTTCTCCTTCCTGCCCACATATCAAAGTTTTCATTCTTTGGCTTTCCAGGATTCACTGATTGAGTTTTTATAGTTCATGAAGGCTATGAGCTGGCAGATTATAAAGTTCCTTGTTAATGAGAACTGTCTTCTAAGGTCTGTTATGACTGCAGATGTTCTTCTAGAGGTTTCTGTCCTCCTTTTTACCCTCTACTGTGTGACTCTTCCTAACACAGCAGATCCCCTCAGCTTTGGGGATATCCTTGGTTTTCAGGCTTGCATGCATTTCCATGAACATATCTCCATGAATCTTCTGCAGTGAAGTTGTACAACTGAAGTTCAGCACATTCTTCGTGCTGACTTCTGCCTATTTCCCTTTTCATTTGGGAGGCTCTGCAGGAAATTACCTTTCTTTTATGACTAACAGCTATATATAGGAGCTATGTGCTTATTTTTGTATTATTTATGCCTTATGTCCTCTCAGTATAATCAGAAAGGGGGGATTTGGGGATCTTTAACACTTTGCAAGAAAGAGCTTTATTTTCCAAGTTATTCTTTTTGTTGTACATGTCAGCTAACTCTTCCTTGGTTGACTTCAGTTTCCTGAACGTCTCTCGGATTCCGAGAATGAAGAACCATTCCAGGGCAAGCAAACACATCGGTCAGCTTTTGTTTCCAAGACCAGTGCCTACTCCTTTGCTTTCCTTTCAGGGTAAGATGCTGAGACTTTATTTAATGTCCTTTTAAGATGGTCTTCGGACTTGTTTTAAACACACCTGAGATGCTCTAATTCAAACGGTGGTTCTAGTCTTAGTGATTTTTTTCTGGAGTTTTAGAGCAGACTCATTGGTAGAATGTGGTATCTGTCTGATTACTTCCTATCTGGAAGTTAAGAAAGTTAATGTTCGTCCCATGAAGGAAAAAAATCATTGCCTGTAGGTTTAAACCATTAGTCAGAAATCAAAATTCTGTAGGATGAACTCAAGAGCGCTGGTTCCTTCTCCAGCACAGATATGAAGGGATAGCATCAGCCCCAAAGAGCTTTTTCTCTGGAAAGCTGTTGCTTGATGCAGTGGGAGCAGCTGAATAACCAGGTGTGTTTCCAGATGAGCAGCAAAGGGATTTCCCCAGGTTCCTCATTAGCACTGCCCTCAGTTCACTGTGAGCTGTGGGTGGAGGTGTCCGTGTGTTCAGTGTGGAGCCCGTGAGCGCAGACTGGCACTCTGCTGCAAATCCAAGATTCCTGGATCCTGTTTCCCTGAGGGCATGAGAAGTGTCTCTGCCAGCCAGGTGCTGCCAAGGCTGATGCCTCTCCCACAGGGAGCAACTGCCAGGGCTGTTGAGCTGGTTGTTCCTAAGGTCACAAACGGTCTCCTGTTCTCACCCATCTGCTTTTCAGGAATTTAATCTCCAAGGTGGAGAGGAGTCGGAGCTGCAATGACACCATTCAGGAGAGATCCAAGAGCAGGCAGAGATCAGCCCCAGCCACCAAAACAAAGGTACAGGCAGCGTCTGGAAACAGGTTCCTGTGTGTGTAAATGTTCTTATCTGAGGTTACACAGCACTGGTAATCTGGAGATATAAAATATGGGCTTTGTGGCTCTGTGTTATTGCCACAGGGCCAATCGCTTCCTTGTGGCTCCCAATAAAACCTGCCGGGTAAGGAATTAATAAACAGAGAAGCAGACAGGTGTCAGGGTTCTTGGGTAGCATTGGAGGCTAATTGGAAGTTGAAAGGGTTCTCATGAGGCTTTTGTTTTGTGATTTGTTTTCTTTTCAAGGCTAAATCCACATCCAGGTAAAGAAAAATCTTTTAGAAGTTTAGGAAAATAATCCTCTCTTCCTTTCCCTTTCTTTCCAAAGCTATTTAACCAGAACAAAACTCATTGCTTTTCAGACAGGGTATGTTGGCACTTTGATACTATAGATCCAAAGGCCTGATTTTCATAGGATCATATAGAATAGTTTGGGTTGGAAGGGAAGTTAAAGCTCATCCAATCCCCTGCCCTGGGCAGGGAGATCTTCCACTACCCCAGGTCACTCCAAGCCCCATCCAACCTGGCCTTAAACACTCCCAGGGATGGGGCAGCCACCCAGCTCCTCTTGTTAGGATGTTCCACTTCCTCGTGCTGACACCCCTCCTTCTTGGGATCGGTTTCATCCCTGATGGAGAAGGAGAGGGTTCAGATTCCAGAGATCCCATGAGGAACAGAAACCTGTGCAATCTGCCATCTGAGCTGATAGGAGCTGGACTGAGCCCAAAGCGAAGATCCATAGCTTACCTTCCCTCCAAGGGCTTCCTTCTTTTTTAAGAGGTAGCCTTATGGACATGACCAATTCGTGTTCCAGTACAGGGTATTCCCAAAACTTACTTTGACCTCAAAATAAGCAAGTAGAAAATCCTTCTTTCGGACTAAGCAGGGAAAGGCTGTTATTGTGTGCACTAGCTGCCGGACAAAAATATTTCATCTCAATGCTAAGAATAAGACCATTTGCAGTTGTGTGTGTTGTTTCCTCTCTGATTTATTTGTGCCAGGATTATGGCCAAGTGTAGCAGCATTCAGGGACAGTCTTAGAGATGACAAGAAATGTTGCTCTTAGTCACAGAATCATCCAGGTTGGAAGAGACCTTCAGGGCTGTCAAGTCCAACCATCAACAGCACCACCACAATCACCCCTAACCCACATCCCCAGGGGCCACATCCAGGCGACTCTCATACCTGGGCCAAGTCTTTATTCTTTCTCTCCCACAGCTTGGGAGGAAGCAAAAAATAATTTGGAGATCATTTCCCTTGAGGAGTATGGTTTCCTTCACCCAGGGCAGTGCAGTGCTTCTTGGCTTCTCCCTGTCTTCACATAATCATCCAGGTTGGAAGAGACCTTTAAGGTCATCCAATCCAGCTATCAGCACCACTAAATGGGCAGATTTATCCAGGTAAAGAGAAAACACATTTTAAGGCCAGGTTGGACAGGGCTTGTAGGAATCTGGTCTAGTGGAAGGTGTCCCTGCCCATGGAAGAGGGTGGAATGAGATGGTCTTTAAGGTCACTCCTCACCTAAACCATCCCATGATTGTGTGATTTTGCCATTGGAGTGGTTGTTACTTGTGGCAAGAGCAGCTCTTAGGCTGCAATAAATTTGACACCCAGATTGTGCTGGACTCCAGAGTCGGTTGCTCATGTCCCACATCCTTCATGGAAGGCACTGTGACCAGCAGAGACTGTCAGGGACAGCTGTGCACGGCAGCCATCCATTCTCCCGGTCTCCCCTTGCGTGTGCAGCTCCATGAGCCCCTTTCCGAGCTGTGCTGCCTTGCCTTGCAGGTGCTGCCCCTCACGGGCACGTCCACGCCGCTGCTGGGGGTGCTGTCATCCACGCAGAACCACCGCTGCCTGTCGGCCCCGGACCTGACGGCCGAGAAGCGCCTGGTGCTGGGCGCCGTGTCCTCCCTGTCGGCCCTGCACCGGCCCGAGCGCTCCATCAGCCCCGAGAGCAACGACAGCATCTCCGAGGAGCTCAACCACTTCAAGCCTATTGTCTGCTCCCCGTGTACTCCTCCAAAGAGGCTTCCTGATGGCAGAGTCCTCAGCCCCCTCATCATTAAATCCACCCCCAGAAACCTGAACCGGAGCCTGCAGAAACCGACAACCTACGAAGCCAGTCCTAGAATACTGAAAAAATGGGAGCAGATATTTCAGGAGCGTCAGATCAAAAAGACTCTCTCCAAAGCAACCCTTACGTCCTTGGCTTTGGAGCCTGGGGAAGATGTCGTGGTTCCTGACATCACCAACTCCAGCAGTTGCACTAAAGAGCAGCCACAAGTGCAGGATGATCACCTTCCACCTGACACAACAGGAGAGCCTCGCCCTGAGCTGGATTTCTTCCCTTCTGTCAGTGAAACAAAGCTGGGAAGAGGGAGTGAGAAGAACAGAGGTTCACAGGCCTTAACCACTGATGATGGTGCTGCTGAACCAGATGTGAGATCAAATGTAACCCCCCTAAACACACGAGTGGCTGAAGTCCCTGACCTAAAAGTTAATACATTCATGGACAAATCCTGTCTTAGTCTGGGCCCCAAAATGCTGAGCAGGAGACTGATGGGTGTCGGTGCATCGCTGCCTGACAGCAGCACGCTCGGAGTGCCCATCAAGCCATCGGGGAAGAAGCAGCTGAAATACCTGAACAACAGCGAGTTGATCAACGTACAGAACAGCACCTGCAACTCCGTGGAGAACATCATCGGGGAGCAGCCGCCGCTGCTGCGACGGGGCCGGAAAAGACGCTGCAAAACAAAGCACCTGGAGCACAATGGCTCCGTCAAGAGACTGAGGCACGTGGCAGGGGAGGTGGGGCTGCCTCCCGAGGTTCGGGATGTGGAGCAGAAGCTCCAGCAAGAGGAGGAGGACAGGAGGTTGGCCCTGCACCTGCAGCGGATTTTCGACAGCGAGAACAGGACAGTGGACAGGCGGAAAGTCCGTGTGGATCGGTACCTGCTGCGGTCAAAGAGCACTCTGGGTGCCAAGTAGCACTGCTGGACAATGTTGCCTTTCTAGAGGACAATGAGGTTTATCAGATTATCTTATAGGAAAACTATTTTTTGCCCTACTCCCACCCACACAATTGTTTTTTCGTTTTGGTGGTAAGACGTTTCTAGGTCCAGTTCAGAGAGAAGCCAGCGTCCTTTCAGATTTACCAAAAAAAAAAAAAAAAAAAAAGAGAGAGAATGAGAAAAAAAGTCCTCCCATCCTCTCTGGTCCATTGGTGTGAAGGAATTGTCTGTCATCCCTGTGAATACACTGCAAGGCCTCCACATGCAGTTGGGCAAGCCAGGGATCCCCAGCTAGGAGGGTTGTGAACATGGGGTATGAGGACCATGCCTTGCCAAGAGAAATCTGAGCTCTGCTCGTGGAAACTATCTGAGAGTCTTCTCCTCTCTGCCTGCCCCATTTTGTCCCCCAGGCTGCATCTGGTTGTGGGGTCAGCCTCTTACCCATGCTCTGTATTTCTCCTGGGGAGTCCTAAACAGAGCCCCCCCATAGTACATTTAAATGAATGTATCTCACTGTCTGCAGCAGCAGTACAGATCATTCGTCACTTTCTTGAAGCAGAAAGCCAAATGCAGTGAAGAGAAAGACTCAGAATAAGGATTTTACTGAAAAACCTGATAGGGATTTATAATTTCATGTTCGTGACAGGGGAGAGAGCTCAGGTGGAGCATCTGGAGCCACATGCTGAGCACTGGGACCCAGGGAGCTTTTCTCCCAGTCCATGTCTTTTCCAAACTGAGAGGGTTTCCTGTTCTTCCCTATAGTATTGAAGAAAGGGAAACGCTGTCCAGGGAGTTTGTGGAAGGACATCCTCCCAGCTGGCATGTCTCTTGCTCTGTTAAAAGCTCTCTCAGGACCCCAAGGGCTGTCCTTGCATGTCCCAGAGGAGCATCCTGAGGGATCTGGTTCATTGCTGTGCTCTCCAGGCAGCCCATGGGACAGGAGCTCAGCTGTCCCAACAGCTGCCCTGCCCCTGCTCCAGCTTCCTGCCTTTAGGTTCAATCCACTGAGAAAGCTCAGGTGAGTGATGCACTAAAAACATCCAGGTATGAATCTGAGTCTGGAGCAGAGCCGGCTCGGAGCCTGGGCTTGATGGAGCGGGTGTTCTCTGCCCAGATGTGGCAGGCCACCCTCTGAGTGTTTCTAACCCTCTTCCATGGATTAATTTCATGGATTATTTTCTGTAACATAGCTCAAAGAGTACCCTTTCAACTCAGTCCTTGGCAACTGCCTTGCAGAGTATTCACTGGGACCCTTGAGGCCTATGGGGACCTTTGTCTTTGGCAGGGCTTGTGGCATTATCCACTCCTGCCTCCCACATGCCAGGTGGCAGGGCTGGTTTTGGGATGAGCACAGTGCAGGGGCAAACTTCCCTATGGATCATGGCAAGGGAGGGCAGCCAGGGCACATAGACAGACAGATCTGATCTAAGACAACTGCATTGCCCAATTTCCTTTATCTAAAAATGGTCGAATTGTCTCCCTCCATCTTAAACAGTCAAAAAGAAAACAGGAATTGGTTTTCTTTTTCACTGCAAGGACCCTGGCAGGTTTTTTTTTTCCTTATCGAACTGGATTTAAAAAAACAAAAACAAAAAACAGAAAAAAAAAAGAAAAAAATCCTATATTTTATTGGGTAAAATTTATATATTTTAAATACTATATTTCAACAGATTGACACTTTTGTTTTGAGAAATCTTCTAGCAGTGATTCCATAATATATATCTCTATCTCTGTATCTCCTTGCCACACAAACTACTGCATGGTTAAAGTTGTACCTGGGGCTGGTGAGACCTGGCCTGCTCTGCCTTCCCAGCAGCTGCAGCCTCAGCAGGTGCTGTTTGAAGCAGGCCCAGCTTTTGACCCAAACCAAAACCTGCTCCTCTGTCCAGCTGTGAATTAGAAGGAAATTAAGGAATTAGAGCCTTGACTGGACCTAGAAGAACAGCACAGAGAGAAGTAGCAATGGCCTGGATCTGCCCTCGGAGCTCAGGAGGGAATCCACAGCTTTAACACGGAATCCATGCTGTTTCTCCCAACATTTTGAGCTGCAAAATGCACTTCCTAGGTGCATTTAGATTTAGAATTATTTTTACAGGCCCCCTTTTTATGTGGCTCATCCCTGGAGCCCCAAACAGACTTCCCTAAACAGTTTCCTTTTTCTCGTGGTGTTTGTGGGGGTGCAGCTGGGCCTGGGCTGCTTACACCACCACCACCAAAAAAAAAAAAATAATAGATTTACACACTGAATGTATCTTTTCTTTCCCCTCTTAAAACAGATTTCACAGCCCAATGCACTAGGCCAGTGTCTTAAATACCTTATTTTGAAAAAAAATTATAAATATTTAGGGGTTTGTGCGTTAATTTCCTGATCCCAAATCCAAGCTGGGCAGAAGTGTAGGAGGCAGTGCCTGGGCTGGAGCTTGTCCTCAGCCAAAAAAAAAAATGGATTTGGGGGCAGCCGTGCACCCAGCTGCCGCCAAAACAGAGATCCCAACTCCCCAAGCATCACGCACAGGCCACGGCATCTGCATTCCAGGAGACCTTTGGATGCGGAATCACCATCGTGTCGTGGAAGAGTTGCGGCGATGCAAAGCCAGGATGAATGTTTTATTAATTTAACACTCTCCCAAGTTTGTGTAAGCTTGCAAAAAACAACAAAAATTGTAAATAATTACACTCAAACGAGCAGGAATATCCAGCCTCTCCCCTGTAAAGGTCAGGAATGACACCACCTTTGCCAGAAATCGTGCCAGCTGAGAAGGAAAATACCTCCTGCTGAATGGTGGATGCAGCACGAAATGAAACCAAGTATTTCTTCACTCTTCTCTGAAAGTCCTTTGTACCCCTCAGCTGCCTTCCCCTCGGGATGAAGGCATTCCGTGCTGGCCGTGGGACAGCACGGGCGTGGGAGTGTCCTCCCAAAATGTGAAGCTGTCTAATCCGGAGGGGCTGGGGTTGGTTCCGTGACAGAAGGACTGTGTCTGCCAAAGATGCCACCGACTCCCAGAAAGTTGCTTTCTGACCCTCTGGAGCTCTCTGCCCGGGAAAAGCCGTACAGAAAGGTCCGTGTTCGGAGTCAGCGAGATGAGATAAATGAAGGAAAAGTGCCAAAAGGGATCATGCCAGGTGATTGTATGACGTTGTTCTATATTGTCAGTATTTCTCTTCCAATGCTATTGTACATGCAGTGCACAGTAGTCATGAAGTGTAGCTTGAGCAAGCGCTTCTTTGTATTTTCTCAGTGAAAGCAAAGGGGGAGATCGAAGCCTTAAAGACTCTCACTGATTTTAGAAAACAAGCCTTTAGCAATGCTCCGAGGGCAGGGCTCCGCCTGGGCTCTCCCACAGCCCTGCCCTGTCTCCCGGTTGTCCAGCGGAAGGCTGGCAAAGAGCTTGTCCCGCACATGAGGGAAGGCGTTTCGGGGGAACCTGGACCCTCTGGCCCAGTAGGGGACGCGAGACGGAACCTCCCCAGTGTCCGTGGTGGAGCCCCCCGGGATGTGCCGGGGCTGGAAGCGCAGCACGGAGCCGGGATGATCCCGAGTGCCGCACGCACCTGGCACCACCCCGTCCCGTCCTCCCCGTGCCTGTGGAACACCGCTCTGGAGTCAGCTCCTCACTATGCAAACGGGAAAACGAACCTGCAGCTGGGCACGGACGGGGGGTGCGCCTGGTTTCCTTGGGATTTGCTGTCGAACTGTTCAGAACCAATCTAGATGTCGCTACACTTTTTCTCCAATAACGCTTTAAATCGTTGTGCTTTTGTGTTCTCCGCTCGCCAGCAGAGCACCGGCTGGCTACAAACTGTCACGGTCGTTCTGGTCCCCGCTGAACCCCCGTGGCTTCACCTGAATGTGTTACAAAGCGATGGAAGGCACCAAAGGACCGCTGACTTGCATGTGTGAAATGTGTGAGTGGAATGACATGCGGGCATCTGTCATGTTGTGGCTTCTGTTGTTTGAAACAGAGTAAATCCTGCTTGTGAAACAATTGTCACAAACCAGAAATATGCCAACAAATGTGTACAAATAACAGTGTTTGTTTTAACAGCAACCAGGACTTGAACTGCAGGGCAAAGGCCGAGGTTCAAACAGAATAAAACCAGATTCTGACAGTGAAAGTCCCTGCTTCTTGCTGTTCTTGGAAACAAGCAGGATCCTACTGCTGCTTGTCTCAGACAGGTGACACTTGCCTCCATCTGAAGGAGGTTGTGGAGTAATTGTAGAATGACAAAATCATTTGGTTGGAAAAGCTCAGAGACCCAAGTTCAGCTTCTTCTCGGGACAAACCCATTTTAATCCGAGGCTGACCTCCCAACAGCTGGGTTTGGGCTGGGGTTAATCCAGCTGTAGATCCCAGGGAGCCCAGCGGTGTCTGTGTGGCACCCTGGCAGAGCTGAGCCCTCTCCCACTGGAACATGTCCATGCTTCCCTGTGGGCAGGGAGAGGCAGGTGCTGCTCACCCATCCTCTCTGGATCCCTGGCATCTGCAGCAGGACATACTCAAGCTCTCCTCTCTCTAATTCCTGCTCCACTGGCACCTCCGTGTGACCGGCAGTGCTGCCAGAGGCTGCTCAAGGACTGGTGCCTGCTCCACCCCCAGCCCCTCTGCGCTCAAAAACACTGAGGACAATGCGCAGTTTCCTCTGGGAATGTCTTGGCACAGCCAAGGGCACCAAGCCAGACCCAATTCCCACCAAAAGGAGCACAGGTACAAAGGGGTTCATTAATAGGAAGCTTGAGCAAGACAGGTGAAAACCCATCATTTGCTCTCGCTGCAGGGAGGTGCATCTGCCAGGAGACCGGACTGCGGCTGCTGAATCTTTTAAGGTAAATCTGATATCCTACGTCAAAGCAGTTAAATTGGATCGGTCCAAGTGGCCATCCAGCTTAGCATGGCATCTCCTGCAATGGAAAATGGGGGGGGTTCCTTGTCATGGCAGCTGGGGCCAAGCTGAACACGAAGGGTCTAATTAAGGAGGAATAAGCATCATCCTCCTCACGTGCCTCAGCCACACAACACGGCTGCTGTAACGTGTTGGAGATCATAGAACCATGGAATAGTTAGGGCTAGAAAAGGCCTCCAAGGTCATCGAGTCCCCCAGCACTGCAATGCCACCACTAGCCCATGTCCTCAAGTGCCACGTCCACGCAGCTTTAAATCCCTCCAGTGTCGGGACTCCACCACGGCGCGGGGCAGCTGTGCCGGGACTAGACAGCCCTTTTGGGGGCGGACGGGGCTGGGAGCAACCTGATCTAGTGGAAGGTTCCACTACCCATGGCAGGGGGTGGGGCTGGATGGGTTCTAAGGTGGCTCCCAACCCAGATCCTGTGATTCCATGATGCGAACACCTTTTCCACGTCATAAGGACGGCAGGCATGACGGACTGCATTTCCCAGCGTGCCGCGCGGCGCGAGGGGGGCCGCACTTCCTCCCGCGCCACCAATCAGGGGCGCCCAGGTGTCGCGGGCAGGGCGGGGGCGGAGGCGGCGAGAAGATGGCGGCCAAGAGCGGCCGGAACGGGCTCCTGGACAAGGTACCGCGGCCGGGGCTCCTGAGCCGCCCCGAGCGTCCCCCGCCCCCCCGGGCCCCCGGGCAGCGCCCCGCCAGCCCTGGGCTTCCACCTTTCACGCCTGGGCATCCCTCCCTAAGCCCTGGGCATCCATCCTTCACCCCTGGGCATCCCCATCCCTGAGCATCCGCCCTCATCCCTGAGCATCCCTGTTCCTAAGCATCCCTATTCCTGAGCATCCCCATTCCTGAACATCCCTATTCCTGAGCATCCCTATTCCTGAGCATCCCCATTCCTGAGCATCCCCGTTCCTGAGCATCTCCATCCCTGAGAATCCCCATCTCTGAGAATCCCCCTTCAGCCCTGAGCATCCTCCCTTCAGCCCTGGTCATCTTCCCGGGCTGAAGATGCTTGTGTGAGGAAAAATAAACAGTGGAAAGAATTCGACCCTATTCTCTTACAGCAAAGGCTTTGGCTTCCAACTAACATGTGTGCTGGAAAAAATGCTTCAAAAAGCAGCCACGTAAAATATTTGGTACTACAGACTGATGTGAGAGCTCTGTCCCAGTTCTCCTTGATTTTTAGATCCTTCTGGCTGTTGCTTTTGTGCATCACAAACCTCGTGGACATGCAGTGACATTCACTGTGTGCCTCATAATTCCCACATGCCGGGCCTGGGGGATAATTGGGCTTTTCCCTGTGTGGCTGCAGAGGAAGCAGATCGAGTTTTACATCATATTTTAAAGTGGTTTTGTTCCTTCCAGAGGAGGGGAAGGAGCTCTTTGGACTGGTAGTTAATCAATCCGGCTTGGGAGCTTCCAGAGCAGGAAAATAACATGAGTGAAATTGAGGATTGCTTTACTGGCAGCTACGATTCCAGCTCCAGTCACTCAAGTGTTTGAAATAAGAGATTACTTAGGGTGCTCAGGGCTCGGACTGACATGTCACTAAAAAATAATGTGGTTCAGGGGAAGGTGGACCCCTTGGAAAAGCTGAGCCATTGTATATGGGAATTGTTACTGGGGAGAGACCCATTCCTGCAGAAGATTTGAATATGGCAGCGACAGAGTTCTTTCCTTTTGTTCTGCAGAATGGTTTACCTGAAATTTCTTGTTTGTGCCTTTTAATTCTCCCCTTGTACAAAGATAGTTGGGGGTTCTTGAAATTTTCCTCCATCCCCCAAGAGTCTGTGGCTGGAGTGTGTTTCCAGCAGTGTGGCTGGAAAGTGGGAATACATCCAAAGGCAGGAATTCAGCTCAACTGTCACTTCCTGGGGACGGCAGCAGGAGCAGCAAATGCAGAAGCAAAATGAAACCTGCTCTCAGGGCCACTTCAAACCTGTGACAGGGTGTATGAGCTGAAACCTGCCCAGAAACGGGCACAGTACTGCTCAGGCAGCTTTTGGGTGCAGATTCCCTCTGTCCAGCCTGGTTTTCCCAAAAAGGCAGCTGCTTTCTGTTTTGTCTTGGTGCTCACAGCAGGAACAAATGCATTGGGATGAAATTCCCCTCACTCCACACTGTTTCCATTGCAGTGGAAGATCGATGACAAGCCAGTAAAAATTGACAAATGGGATGGTTCAGCTGTGAAAAATTCCTTGGATGACTCTGCCAAAAAGGTGGGTTCTCTCTCTGCTGAGGTGTCCCTCTTGGGAAACTCTGATTTTCTTTCCTGCTTTTTGGGGGTTGGTTGTGCCCGTATCCATGCCAGGGATGTATCCATATCCATTCCCACGTGTTTGTGCCTAATAGGGATCAATTATCAAGATGCCTGATGCAGACATTAATTCCCCATAAACTTTCTGCTCAGTTTACCTTTGCCACTGGGATTGTTCCCTTCAAACCCTTCCCAGAAACTGCGTGTCAAATTCCTGAAAAGCTCACAATACACTCAGCTGCCTGTTTCTCCCTCAGGTGCTCCTGGAGAAGTACAAATACGTGGAAAATTTCCATTTGATTGATGGCCGCCTCATCATCTGCACAATCTCTTGTCTCTTTGCCATTGTTGCTTTGATTTGGGATTACCTGCACCCTTTTCCTGAATCCAAACCGGTCCTTGCCTTTTGTGTTGTCTCATATCCTTTACACATCTTTTCTTGGTGGTACCAGAAGGGTTTGATTTTTCCACATGAACAAAGCCCTGTTGGATATTCCCATTTTCAGGCCTGTGGGAATTACACTTCCTGTGGTGTGGAGATCAGCTGACAATCAGCCAGTTTTCATGTGATGGGAAAATTCTTGCCTGTCTGGGTGTAATGCCCTTAAATTTGGATCTGAGGGAGATCTTTTTTTTTTTTTTATTCCATCCACAGTCTGGTTACAGACATGTTTGCTTTTCCCTAATACCACAGGTCAGATACTGAGAGGGGAAAGAGGAAATTCTTGCCAGCAGCTCCCTGCAGAGGGATCTGGACAGGCTGGATCCATGGGCTGAGGTCACCCCATGAGGTTCAGCAGTGCAAAGGATTAGTGGTGGACTGGGGGAATGGTTGGACTCAATGGTCTCACAGATGTTTTCCAATCTAAACAATTCTGGGATCCTAAGGAATTTCCTTGTTCCTGACTGTTCTGGGTGGCTTTCAGAACAAATGGGTGATTTGTCTTGGAGCACTTGAAATTACTTAATTCTGAAAGTGGGAAAGGAACTGCTTGGTCTGTGCTTAGGAGGAATGCCCAGCAACTCCTTCTGTGGCTTGTTCAGTCCCAAGTTTCCCCACTCTCTCCCAGCAAATGTCAGAATCCCAGATTGGTTTGGGTGGGAAGGGGCCTTAAAGCTCATCCAGTTCCAACCTCCTGCCATGGGCAGAGACACTTCCACTATCCCAGGTTGCTCCAAGCCCTGCCCAGCCTGGCCTTGGACACTTCCAGGGAATGAATAGTAAATTACTAAAGTTTATTACTTAATTTCTTCTGCTAATGAAGCATCAGCCAAACATCCTGTTTGGAATTAAAATGTCACGAGAGGTGGTTAAACAACATTGTCTGAGGGGATCCAAGCGACTTCTCTGCCTAATTTCTGCTTCTCCTTGCACCTTCTTAATTTCCTTAACTTTCTCTGCACATATTTTGTGATGATGGGAATCCTGACCATTTATACCTCATACAAAGAGAAGAGTATTTTCCTGGTGGCTCACAGGAAGGACCCGGCGGGGATGGATCCTGACGATGTCTGGCAGCTCTCCTCCAGCCTCAAACGGTACTGTTTGCTCTGGCAGCCTTCTGGGCCATCCCTCCCTCCCCAGAGATCACCCAAAATACTGCCTGTGCTTCCGAAACCTAATTCATTCTGCTCCATCAAAATTCATAGCCTGGGCTAGGAATGGGAGCGGCTCTGAGTGGTTTTCTATCACTGATGTTTGTGTTTCACTTCTCTTTAATGCAGGGTGTAAAAGCCTTTAATTGTGTTAATTGTGAGTGCCCAGGTGGGAACCTCCAGTCCAGGAGGGTTTTCCCTTAAACAGGAGGGGGGTTTGTGTCCCCAGTGGGATCCTGCCCTGAGGTCTGTCTGCCCCCCTGCAGGTTTGATGACAAGTACACCCTGAAGCTGACGTTCATCAGCGGGAAAACCAAACAGCAGAGGGAAGCCGAGTTCACCAAATCCATTGCCAAGTTCTTCGACAACAACGGGACATTAGTCATGGAGGCCTATGAGCCGGAGGTGTCCAAGCTGCACGACAGCCTGGCCCTGGAGAGGAAAACAAAATGATTTCAGAGCCGACCTGCCTCCCAGGAGCCTGCTAAATTAACACCAATAAAGTCAAATGGCAAAGAAAGTGAATCATGGCCTCTGTTTTTGTCCTGAAGTCCTATTTCATTTTGGATAAGCAGGAATTTTAATCTTGGACCCAAGATTTGTTGAAGCTCATGGCTAAGCTTGGTCTGTGTGCCTGCCTTCCAGGCTCTGAGGCAGATCCCAGAGTTGGATTTTGGGGACCCTCAGGAGGGGAAGCACATCACCAATGCTGCCCCAGCATCCTCTGCTTTACCTGGCAGTGCTTTATCACATGGCTCTGTCTCCAGGGGGCTTTACCAATCCCACCTTTCCATTTTCTGTTAGGAGTTCAGGACAAAACCCTTCTGTGAAACAACCATCCCCTCGCAAACAAGTTTGCTTTATTTTTGTATTTATCTAATTGGGGGTAGAGGATTGTTTTATATAAGAACCTTTTATGTGTTGGGAGTGGAGAATCAAATATGCTATTTCTGTGTGCTCAGCCACGAAGCTTCTCAGAAAGTGTAAAAGATTTTCCAAGCTGTGTCTGTCTGTCCCGCGGTTCCCTTATGGCATCTCCTGTTCCATGTGTCCCTTCTATAAACTGGCATTTTTTAAAAGAGAGATTTTTTTTTGGTTGTTTTTTCAATAAAAGGGAAGAACAGACATCAGACGTGTCCTGGAGCATCTCTGGGGTGTTTCATGCCTGGGGAGGGAATCCCAGTTCACAAAATCCTTAAGGTGGAAGAGTCCTGGCATTCCCACAGCACCACCACAATTTCGTCACCTAAACCTCGTCCCCAGGTGCCACAGGATAAAGTACACAGGATAAGTCTTTTTATCTTGTAGAACTGGTTGGGCTTGTCTGCCTCACCTCAGGGGCCTCCCACATGGACCTTCATGATTTTCCGGCCCTCCCTCTCCACGCCTGTTCCACAGGAGCACCTGGGAAGGCAAGGGCGGCCGGGAGGGGATTCTCCTGCCATCCCAAGCAGGGTCCTGCCTGCGTCCTTCTCTTGGCTTCGCTCCTGCTTCTTCTCGGCAGCGGCTCCACCGGTCAATCTCCTCCGGATATTGCACCATTGATATTCCACCCGTAGGAGCTCCAGGGGAGGAGCACATCACCTGCTCACACCTGCACAGGTATGGTCCCTGCTGCCCTCTGGCACCTGCGCCAGGCTCTGATACCCCGACAGCTGGATCCCCGCTCGCTTCCTTGGGCCGCCGAGCGCCTGGTCCGGCCCTTCTCCCGCTCCTGAATTGCAGGAAGAGGCGGAGCGCGGCGGCGGCGGCAGGAGCGAGGTCTGCGGGGATGGGGGGGATGCGGAACTGCGGGGGATGGGGGAGTGCGGGGGGGTCGCGGCACGGAGGGGATGGGGCTCGGTGCTTGCGAGGGGTGGGGGGGTGCAGGGGGACGGGGACTGGGGGGTCACCGGGGGCTAGGTGCGTGCAGGGAGTAGGGGAGTGGGGCTGTGGGGGTGCCGGGGGCAACCTGGGTACTGCAGGTGGGTGGGGGGCCATCAGTGCCTGCGGGGGCGCAGCGGGGTCAGGACATGTGAAGGGGGATGCACGGAGGGGGTGTCTGTCACTGGAGGGGGTCAGTACGTGCTGGGGTGTAGGGGGTTTGTGCTGTGGGCTGGCGTAGGGACATGGGGGGGGGTGCAGGGTGGGATCCAGGTGGGAGGGGTGCATGGGGAATAGAGGGGGCATGGGGAATGGAGGGGGGCATGGGGAATAGAGGGGGGCATGGGGAATGGAGGGGTGCATGGGGAATAGAGGGAGGCATGGGGAATGGAAGGGTGCGTGAAGAATGGAAGGGTGCCCGGGTACAGGGACTTTGGGGGGAGCTTAAGGCAGTGGGAGCCTGGGAGTTGTGGTGCGGAGCAGGAGATGCACAGGCCTTGGGAGCAGCCTGGAGATGGCACCGTGGGTGAAGCAGGAGAGTCTGTGCAGTGCAGGGGAACAGCACGGGCAGGCAGGAGGGCGGCTGTGATCCCACCGAGAGGTTCTGCTCTCATCCCATTCTCCCATCCTGCTTAGGTCCCAGGGGGAACCTCAGGGAGGCCACCATGTCCCAGGCCACTACCTGCCTCAAGGTGAGCCTTCATCCCTATCCCCCCGTACAGGCCACCCTCTCCTTTCGGTGGGATTTAACCCTTTACATCTGACTTTCCCACCCTTCCAGCAGCAGGGGGATGGCCAGGAGAGCCCCCCACCACTGCCACCACCAGTATCGCCGCAGGTTTTCCCTCCAGAGACGCTGTTCCAACAGGCAGATGGGGTGACCTACCGCATCCCGGCCCTGCTCTACGTCCCCCCAGACGATTCCTTCCTGGCCTTTGCCGAAAAGCGTTCCTCATCCCGGGACGAGGATGCCAAGTACCTGGTGCTGCGGCGGGGCCGCCGGCACGGCTCCTCGGTCAAGGTAAAATCCCCCCGGGCTGTAGGAACGAGAGATGGCCGTGATGCCGGCTGGCTCCAGCAGCGACCCCGCGGCTGAGCCCCTTTTTCCTCCTTGCCGGCAGTGGGGTCCCATGGAGGAGCTGTCGGCGTTGACGCTGCCCGGCCACCGCACCATGAACCCCTGTCCTCTCCACGACGCCAGGAGCGGCACCGTCTTCCTCTTCTGCATCTGCGTGAAGCAGGGAGAGACGGAGCACTACCAGATCTGGAGTGGGCGCAGCGCCACGCGTCTCTGCTTCGCCAGCAGCGCGGATGGTGGCCGCGGCTGGAGCGCGCTGCAGGACGTCACCGACGAGGCCATCGGCGCCGACCTGTCCCGGTGGGCCACCTTCGCTGTGGGGCCAGGCCACGGGGTGCAGCTGGACTCCGGGCGCCTGGTGGTGCCGGCCTACACCTACTACATGCACGGTTGTCTGTGCGGGGCCCTGCGGCTGCCGTGCTTCACCCGCCAGCATTCCCTCGTCTTCTACAGCGACGACGGCGGGCGCCACTGGCACAAGGGCGCGCTGCTGGGCGGGGAGCGGACGGGCGAGTGCCAAGTGGCCGAGATCCGCGGCGAGCAGCAGCCCCTGCTGTACTGCAGCGCCCGGGCGCCGCGGGGCTACCGGGCCGTGGCGCTCAGCACCGACCGCGGGCTGCGCTTCCAGCGGCTGGAGCCGTGCCGGGCGCTGAGGGAGCCGCCGCAGGGCTGCCAGGGCAGCGTGGTCAGCTTCGCCGCGCCCGCCTGCTCCGCCGAGGCGCCCACCTGGTTACTGTACTCACACCCCACCGACCGGCACCACCGGCGCGATTTGGGGCTCTACGTGAACCCGTCGCCGCCGGACAGGGCGGGCTGGAGGCGCCCGTGGGTGCTGCATGCTGGGCCGGCCGGATACTCCGACCTGGCTGTCTGCCCTGGAGGCGTTTTTGGGTGCTTGTTCGAGTGTGGCGCCAGCAGCGCCTGTGAGGAAATCACCTTCTGCCTCTTCACCCTGGACCTCTCTGACGATCAGGACCTGAAGGCTTCCTAAAATAGACCCGTTTTAGGCAGTGCGGTTACTCCTGAGGATTGGCTGCCAGATCCAGTGAGCACGGCTGTGCCGAGACCTCACCAGGATATTTCAGGTGCTCCAGAGGCTCAGCATCATGGACCTTTTATTTAATTATGCCCTTTTAATTGCCCATCAGGTGTTGTCGGTGACCTGGGGCGGTGCAGGATCTGCTCCGGGTTGGCCAAGGGGAATGCCAGCACAGCACACAGCACACGAAATGCCGCTGCTTCTCCAAAAATCAGCGTTTTTTACCTGGTAGCAGCTGAAAAGCAGAAGGTGCCAGCAAGAGCAGCTGATTCCCTGAGGAAAATCTTGGTTTACTTAAAAATATTCCAGTTTCTACATTCCTCCAGGTGGCGGAGAATTCCCACTTTTTACTGGTTTTTATCCTGTTTTCTTTGTTTGCCTGCTTTAGACTGAGTTTCTCCCTGCCTCCTGGGATAAAGGCTCTTGAATCTTGGGGGGGCTGGGGGGAATGTTGGGGAGTGTTTCATTCTGCTCCATAGGGAACAGGTTGCAGCATCCCAACAGTGACAATGACCTCACATCCCCACATTTGCTGCTATCAAATAAAATTCTCCCAAAACACGTGAAATCCAGTCAATACAGGGACCCAAGGGAGCTGACCCTGCCCCAGAAAGATGCCCCAAACACAGCACCTCCCACTCCATCCTGGTGCTGTGTTTTGTGTATGGAGAGACAGGATGGAGGCAGGCAGGGTTAGTGCATGGCAGGATAGCAACAGGCAGGATGAACACAAGATCCAGTCGAGACGGGCATGGGCAGGATGTGGCCAGGGACAGGCCAGAAGGGCAAGATGGAAGGGCCACAGGCAGGGTGGGGCCAGACAAGAGAAGACAGACGACAAAATAGGGACAGACAGGAGCGGGCAGGCAGGATAGAGCTGAGGACAGAGCAGGATGGGGCCAGGGCAATATAGGGAAAGGGGCAGGGACAGGCAGGATGAGGCTGGGGCAGGGCAGGGCGGGGACAGACAAGAAGGGGACAAGCAGGATAGGGACAAGAGGGGCAGATTGGAATGGGGACAGGGAAAAGCAGGACGGGGACCAGCCCCACACCGCCTTCCCCAGCCAGCGTGGCGGATCCAGGGCACCCCCCCACCCCTTTTCCCCCCTAAGGCGGGGCCTCTCCGCCCCTTTTCCCCCGGCTTCTCTCGGCGGCGGCGGCGGCCGGATGCGGCTGGGGCACGGCTGACACCGGGCGTGCTGGGGGCACTGCTGGTCTTGGGGCTGCTGGGGCTCGGGGGGCGCTGCTGGGACTGGAGGTACAGGGGGTACTGCGGGTTTTGGGGATACTTGGAGCGCCGGGGCCACTGAGGATACTGCGGCCACTGGGGATACTGTGGGTACCGCGGCCACTGCTGGGAGCAGGGGCGCTGGAGGTGCTGGGGATACTGGGGGCGCTGACGGTGCTGTTGGTGTTGCTGGGACTGGAGACACTGTGGGTGCTTGGAGCGCCCGGGGTACGGGGCGTTCTGGGTGCGCTGCTGGGACGGGGGGCACCGGAGCTACTGAGGATCCTTGGAGCACTGGGGGCGCTGGGAGCACTGGGGGCGCTGGGGGTGCTGGGGGCGCTGCTGGCGCTGCTGCCGCCCCCCGCCCCGGCCGAGACGTTCTCTGCGATGCTGAGCGTGCGGGGAGCGCTGGGCGCCGAGCGCCGCCTGCTCCGCCGGCTCCGCTCCTACCTGCGGGACGAGAGCTCCCGCCTGCGCCGCCTCCGCAGGTACCGGCACCCCCCCCGCGGCATCCGCTCCCCTCCAGCCACCCATCCCGCCCCCCAGCCCCAGTTCCCTGGCTACGAGGAGGGGTTAACCCATCCCCACCTTCTCTGCAGCACGTAATTTTTGGGGGTGGTCCTAAATAAGAGGGTAGTGAGAGGACGAGGAGCTGAGACCGGACACGGTTCACGTCCTCCCTCCCCGCAGCCGTGCCCCAGGAGGGGGACACGGTCCCCTCACCCGTGGGGATCTGGGGACAGCATCCCCAAGGCATGGGCCATCCCCACACACACACCAGGGATGTGTCAAACAACATTTCAGCTCTGGCTTGGCCAAAGAATGGATTCCGGGGCAAAGCTGCCCAACAATGGGGGGACTCAGCCCACACCCAGGCGGTGTCAACACTGAGGAGCATTGAACTGCACAGTGATCCATTGGGTGCCTTGTAGGTTCTATGAGAAGGTCCAGGCACTGCACCAGGACCCCAAGGCCTCGGTGGACAACCCCTTGTTGGCCTTCAGCCTCATCAAGCGCCTCCACTCTGACTGGCCCAACATCATCTACAGTGACGAGGCCACCAGGAACACCCAGGGTACAGGGAAGATGCTGAGCCTTGTGTCCCCTCTGTCACCTAGGCAGAGCCAGGAGGTGGTGGGGAAAGGATGGAGGAGCATGAGAATAGACAGAAGAGTGGAACATGTGGAAGAACAAGATGGAGGGCAAGGGTCAATGGGTAGAGGAGCAGGAGAATGGATGGAGGAACCAGGAAATAGATGGAGGGGCTGGGGAACGGGTGGAGAAGCAAGAAAATTGTTGGAGGAGCAGAATGGATGGAGGAGCAGAATATGTGGTCCCCAGGGAAAAGAGCTGTGATTGCACCTCGTAATTTCATTTATCCCCCACCCTGCACCTCTTTCCCACCCTGCAGCACTCCATGCTGGCCTCCGGGAGGTGGAGCAGGAGCTGCCTGGAGCCGAGGACCTGGAGGGGGCAGCCAGGGCGCTGATGCGGCTGCAGGACGTCTACGCACTCAGCGTGCAGGGCTTGGCCCGCGGTGTTTTCCAGAGAGCCGGGCACCCGCCCCTCTACAGCCCCGGCCGGCTCGCCTCCCTCTCCGGCGACGACTGCTTCCATGTGGGAAAGGTGAGGGAGAGCTCCACCTAGCTTCTCCGGCCTGGGATGCTGCTCCCATGGGGACAGACATCGGGGTTTCTTTACATGGGATGAGATGGAAGTGCAGGTGCAAATAGGACAGGAAAGGATGATGTGGGAGGGAATGGGGATGGAGGTGGCAAAGGAAAGTGACAGATGCAATGGTACAGGATGGGTGGGAATTGCGATGGGATGAGATGGGATGGGATGGGATGGGATGGGATGGGATGGGATGGGATGGGATGGGATGGGATGGGATGGGATGGGATGCAGGCCAGGCTGGCCCAGCTGGAGGTGCAGGTGATGTGTTACCTCGCAGGTGGCCTATGACACAGGTGACTATTACCACTCCATTGCATGGCTAGAGGAGGCTGTCAGCCTCTTCCGCCTCTCCTATGGCAGCTGGAACCTGGAGGACCGGAGCAGCCTGGAGGATGCTCTTGACCATCTGGCCTTCTCCTACTTCATGGTATAGCCATGAGTCCCCTTCCCATCCCAGTGTCCAGCAGAGCCAAACCATGGGCAGGAGGATGGATACTCATGGGGTATCCACTCCCCCATCCAGGCTGGAAACATCTCTCATGCCTTGAGCCTCTCAATAGAGTTTCTCCGCTACGGTATGTGGGACAACTCTGGATGCAGCAGGAAGAGGGGAAAAGTTTTGGGATGTCCCCATCACCTCTGCATGGCAAAAGCCCCTCTCACCCCATTTCTTGCCCCCATCTGGGGTAATTCTCCAGGGACCGATGCCAGGCAAGGGGGTTGATGGGGATGCAGCATTCTGGGTGACATCACCTTCCCAGCAGATCCCAGTAACCAGAGGGTGTCGAGGAATGTGGCCAAGTACAAGAAGCTGCTGGAGATGGGGACAGGGGCAAGCACTGGCCCCCTGCAGCGCCCCAACAGCACCCGCCTGCAGAGCCGTGATGCCTATGAGGAGCTGTGCCAGCGCCCCAGGGGACAGGTGGGACTGGCAGGGGTGCCATGGTCCCCCACCACCACTGCTGTCCCCCTTTCATGCCCTCCTTGGTCCTTTTCCTCCCCAGCCAGCCCCAGAGCGGCTCCTGCACCTCAGCTGCTCCTACGAGACCAACAGCAGCCCCTACCTCCTCCTCCAGCCTGCCAAGAAAGAGATGGTCCAGATCCAGCCCTACGTGGCTCTATACCATGATTTCATCACTGACGCCGAGGCTGAGACTATCAAGGGGTTGGCAGGGCCCTGGGTGAGCCATCCCTGTCTCCAGCGATGTCCCTTCCCTGCAGAAGGGTGTCCCAGGAGATCGTGATCCAGGGTGAATGCAGAGATAGAAGGGGTTTTAAGACCAAAGCCTCCTCCAGGGAGTTCAAATGGGACAGGGCTTGCAGCATCCTGGTCTAGTGAAAGGTGTCCCTGCCTATGGCAGGGGGGTGGAACTGGATGATCTTGGAAGGACCTTCCCAACCCAAACCACTGTAGGATTAGATGAAACCCTGGGGATGATGGCCCCAGTTCCATCTGAACCCCTCAAAAGATACTTTGGAAGAAACCAGGTCCACGGATGCACCTAAACCACTTCCCAACCAGCCTTGACTTGGTGACACCCTACTGCATTGGCTCCACCTGCTGTCACTGCTCCCCTCACCCCAGTGAGACACCTTGGGGTGGGATGTTTGGCAACCAGCTGGTACAAACCCATCAACTTTGACCCTGACCATGGCCCCTACTTGGGGTGAGGGTCTCCATGTGTGGCAACATGCATCCCCCATGTGTCCTGCAGCTGCAGAGATCCGTGGTTGCCTCTGGGGAGAAGCAGCAGAAAGCCGAGTACCGGATAAGCAAGAGGTAGCAGCCGCCCCTCCATGGCCACCTCTGAGGTGCCATGCTGGGAGGCCTGGCTCCTCCAGCAGCACCCTGAGGGTAAAGCCCAGCTGCAGATGAATTTGGGGGGCTGACGGGGGGTGGTCCCGCAGCGCCTGGCTCAAGGACACGGCCGACCCGGTGGTGCAGGCCTTGGATCGGCGCATGGCCGCCCTCACCGGCCTGGACCTGCGGCCGCCCTACGCCGAGTACCTGCAGGTGGTCAACTACGGCCTGGGGGGACACTACGAGCCACACTTCGACCACGCCACGGTCAGGGAGCTGCCAGGGTGGGGCCGTGGGGGGCCATGGGGTGATGCCCAGGGTGGTTCCTGTGGTACTGCTGGGGTGGAGGAGCGGTCCCTGGGATGTTCCTGAGGATGGGCCCTGGGGTGATTCCTCAGAAGTTCCTGAAGGAGAACTCTTGGGTAATCCCTCAGATATTCCTGGAGATGGGCAGTGGGATGCTGATCATGATGCTGCTGCTGCTGGGATGGTGCCCAAAGGAAGACCCCAAGTGGTCCCTAGGGGTGTCCCCATGGTGATCCCTTGATTATTCCCTGAGATATTCCTAGTGATGCACCCTGGGATGGTCTCTGGCAGGGGTAGGATGGATGGTCCCAGGATAGTGATCCCTGGGTGGGTACCTGGGGTATTTCTGGGAAGGGAGGGAAGGAGGGAGAAAAAAGAAGGGAGAGGGAGGGATTTTCTGGGAGGGGAACAGTGTGGGGCAGCTAGAGCTGCTGGGGGGTGAGGTGCCTCCAGGCTGAGCCGTGTCAGTGCAGGACTGACTGTCCCCATGGGATTCACCGTCCCCACCTCCCCTGTTGGAGCAGTCCATGAAGAGCCCCCTGTACAGAATGAAGTCGGGCAACAGGATCGCCACAATCATGATCTATGTGAGTCGTCCCTCATTTCCAAGCCTGGAGAGTTGGCACTGGCTGGGCCCTCAGGGTATGAGAGGGGTGAGGGCAGCCCTAAAACACTGCAGTGGGTGGAAGTGCCAAACTCTGTGGAGTATTCAGGAGCTTGTGCCGTGCCAAGCACGAGGGGAACAGAGTTGGGGCCCAAGGGAGGTTTTGTGCCTCAGTTTCCCTGTGCAAAGGAGCATCACAGGGAAGGGGGGATCCACGGCTCCTATTTTTGCTGCTTTTCCAGCTGAGTGCAGTAGAGGCTGGAGGCTCCACTGCTTTCATCTATGCCAATTTCAGCGTGCCTGTGGTCAAGGTAAGGAGTCATTTGGAATCACTGGGAGCAGGGAAGGGAGGACGCTGCTATCTGTACCTCAGCTCTTGCAGGGAGTTCTGGCCAAGGCTCTCCTGATGCCAAACCCCAGCCTGGGACTCCCTAATCTGTTTTGGGGTGCCAAAACTCAGTCTTGGGGATCCCAGGTCTGTTTTAGGGTACCAAACCCATCTCTGCTCTGCAGAATGCAGCACTTTTCTGGTGGAACCTGCGGAGAAACGGGAATGGTGATGGGGACACCCTCCATGCCGGCTGCCCCGTCCTGGCCGGGGACAAATGGGGTGAGAGATGCTACCCCAGGGTTACTCGGGGTTGGAGGGACAGCTCCACCAGCAGGGAGGCAAGAGGGGCTGGGAATGCACAAACATCCTGCATAGCAGGGAAAAAGTTCCCTGATACCAGCACAGGGTTAGAGAAGGGTGCAGAGGGATGGGAACAGACAGGGACTTGTCCGTTCCAGTGGCGAATAAGTGGATCCATGAACACGGCCAGGAGTTTCGGCGGCCGTGCAGTGCTGATCCACAGGACTGAGCCGCCGTGGGATCACAGATGTGACATCTGTGGGAAGCAAAGCCACCCCGGCACAGCATCTCCCCAGGGGCCGAGCAAGGGAGGGAAGGGAGTGGCGGAGGAGCAGGGGGTGATCGGGACTTGCTCGACCATGGCCAAACTGGTTGGAAATAAAGTCAAAAGACACTAAACCGGTGTATGTTCTGGGGTGCCAAACCCTGTCCCTGGGGCTCCCATCTGTCTTGGAATGCCAAAATTCAGTCTCGGGGAAAAGGCAGTTCCTTCCAGCCTGTCTGCTCCATCTCTCCATCCCTATGTGACGGGCAGGCCAAGAGCAGCTGCCGGGATCCCGGCCGCGCACGGACATGGGGCAGGAGCCGGGCCCGGCACTTCCCAGGGGAGACAGCCCGAGTGTGGTGAGGGCCAGGCTGGGGACACCTGTGACACAGCGCGTCCCCAGCTCCAGCCAGCCTCATCCTCCTGGGGGGTTCTCTGTTCCCTGCTCACTGCTCTGCCCAGCGACGGCTGCTGTAGCTCCAGGGTGGGTCGGGGGACCCTCAGGGCTCTCTCTTCTCCAAGGCCTCGCTGCCCAGGTGCAGACCGTGCTGTCTCAGCTGCTTAGCTAGCTTGCGTTTTGTTAGCTTAGGCAAGAACGGTTTGGGGTTGGTTTTTTTTTTTTTTTTTTTTTTTTTGTTTTTTTGTTTTTTTTTTTTGTTTTCCCCTCCTGGGCTGTTGGGTTTGGTTTTGGCCCAGGCCCAGAGAGGCGGCGGGATGACACGGGCCGGGGCCGGCGGGACAGGGAGGGGCCGCCCCAGGCCTCGGGACAGCTGAGCCAACGAGAAAAAGGACACCGAATGCATCAGCTTCATCTGCTGTGAGGAGGGGAACAGACCCGCGCCAGGAATTCACCAGGTTCCCATCTGTTTTGCCCGAGCTCCTGCGTGCACCCTTTGTTTGCCCCTTCCCCGACACAGGAGCCGGCGCCATTTCTTCATTTCTTTCCCCTCTCACCACCTTGCGGCCGTTGTGGGATTTTTTTTTTTTTTTTTTTTTTTTTCCCTGGGATTTGGTGGTGGTGTTTTTTTTTTTTTATTTATTTTTTATATTTTTTTTAAACTTTTTTTTTTTTTTTAATCGGGGGGGGGGGGGGCAGTGGTGTTAAGGTCGGACAATTCAATATCTAGTATTTATTAATTTTTCCGTGCCATGTGGGCGCTCTGGCAACAAACGATTAGGATTTTTTTTTCACTTTCGGATTGTTGGAACCCTTTCTTTAGAGGAAGCACTCATTCCAGAGCGTTTTAATCCTAAACCGAGATACTCTTCTAGGTGAGATTTGGATGAGATTCAAATCCTCCAGGATGGAAACCCAGCTTCCCAGGGAGGTCCAGGTCACTGTAACACCTCCTGGCGTTTTTCCAGCTGGAAGGAAAAGGCCAAAAATCGGGGAAGGGGGTAGAAACAGAAAGCAGACCTTTCCCAAGGCTCTCCTGCATGCTTTGGGTTCAGAAATGTGCGTTTATCACTCCTTGGCTGTGTTGATCTGGCCGTGGGTTAACCCTTCCGTAGGCACACGGGGATAGAGGGTGAGCTGCAAGGAGCATTTGGGCAGGACAGCAGGAGCTGGAGCACTGGGAAGAGCCTCCAGCAGCCCTTTGGGGCTGTTAAACCTGCCTGAATGTCAAACAGCCTGGAAGATTTCCAGTTTCTCCCAATTCCTGCTTTTCAGTCAGGAACAACCACCGCAGGACTCAGAGAAGGCTGAACAGAGCACAGGTTACTCACCAGCCACATTGCTCCGGTTTATTGCTTCCAGATGTTTCTGTGCACATGGGAGTCATTGGTCACAGAAAGGAGGGGGAAAAGTGAAAGCTGAGGCTAAATTCCCCCCTCCTCCCCACAATGGGGTGCAGGGAAGGGATGGGGGAGCATTTTGGATGACAAGAGGCTTCTGTGAGTCACCAGAAAAACCCAAGGGTTGGGCCTGGTGCAGGAGCAGCTGGATAAACCCCCTTCCTCCACAGGCTGCTCCAAGGAGCCCAAGTATCACAGCTAAAGGGAAAGCAGGAATTCCTACTCCAGACCTTTCACAAATGCTTTATTTGTAGGCAAGGGAAACAGACACAGAACAAGACAAGACCAGGATGAGGCTGACAAGGGACACAGCGTGTGGTCTCCAGAGAACTCTCTCTCTCTCTCTCACACACACACACACACACACACACACACATTTTCCTTCTGGAAACAGCAGCACATGGCAGGAGGTCACCCTGCCACACTGGGAAAGCTCAGCCACAACTGGCCAAGCATCCAGCAGCAACACCTGGAGCAAACACCCAATCTCATTCCCGCCATGTCAGATGCCACATGGACACAGTGCTGAGGGGACACAACCAAGGGGTGCAGGTTTGGGCAACACAAAGGGCACTTCCAGGCTGTGAGCAGAGTGCCAGGCTCAGAGACTGGTGGTGGAATGCACTAGGGCCAAGCGTTCTTGGAAGTGAAAAGCCATAAACTCAACTTTTTGACCTTGCCTAAAGGCAAGGCACCTCCACACAGCCCTCCTCCCAGGCCTTTCTGCTCCCAAAAGAAAAAGCAATAGTGGAGAAGAGGAAAAATGTCAATGCTAAAGTCAGAGAATCAGAATCATTTGGGTAGGGACCAACCTTAAAGCCCATCCAGTCCCACCCCTGCCATGGGGAGGGACACCTTCACTATCCCAGGTTGCTCCAAGTCCTGTCCAGCCTAGCCTTGGATATTTCCAGGGATCCAGGGGCAGCCACAGCTTCTCTGCGCAACCTCTGCCAGAGCCTAAATAGTAAAAAAACTTCTTTCTAATACCCCATCGACCCTCCAGGGGAGGATTCTCCAAGGTCTGTGTTGCCCAGCTCTGCCTTTGCAAGTCGTCCCAATGCTGCTTGCAAATCGCAAACAAGCAGAAAGTGGGGCTGGAATGGGCTTCCTCAGGTTTTCCAAGCCTTTCATTTGCCAAAAGGGGAAAATGAACAACTTTACCTATTGATGCATCACCTCTGCAGACCCCCCTGTCACAGTATGAGGGGGAAATTCTGTCTGGACAGCCCCAGGGCCGAGTTTAATTCCTTACTCAAGGGTTGATTTATTCAAAGCAAGAGTACCTGCTTTGGCAGTACAGGAAATATTCCTTTTCCAACAATCCCAATGCTCCAGTCATATGCAAATCCCTGATAGCTTTGTCCGGTACATATAATCTGGCAAAACCCATCCTAGGTCTCAACATTAATTTATTTAATTAAAATGAAGCCTGCAACAAACCAGCATCCTGAAGTGCATCTCCTGCTCCTCACAAACCTTGGGATATTCCATTGGGAAAGTTGCCACTGACCCTCAATCCAACAAGTGAAACAAAATCAAGAAAGTAATCCAAAGGCTGCAGGAAAAATGTAGAGCTGGGAGTTTTGGAGGGATATTTCTCTGTGTCCCTGTCTTTCTTGTGAGCCAAAGAGAAGATTCCTTCTCTCTGCAGTTAACTTTTGCCACAGCCTGTGTATCCTTCAACAAATGCCATTTATCCCAGCAGGAGCATTAATATTTCTCAGACAAAAGTAGTCTCAGAAATGTACATGGCTTGACAGAGCCGAAAGGAATTTCCCTTCCACCCACCCCCACAGCGCTGCTGCTGTCCCTGGAATCCATTTTTTTAATCCAGTACCATATGAGTCCCTGAACAGCCACCTATCCCAGGGAAGGCAGGGCTGAGAGCTGGCATGGAGCAACACACCATTCAATTAAATAGGCTCTTGAAATATTTATTTTCTTTGCACTCACGCAATGTTAACAACAAAACAGTATCCCAGGGGGCCCACAGGATTTCAGAAATCATTCCTTCTCCAGTGGTGCTTCTACAGAATCCAAAACTGATTTGCTTTCCATGAAGGGTTCTGCTTGGTTGGACTTTTTTACGAGCTCGCAAATCAAAGGGATAACGCGAGGAATCACTCCAAGTCAGACTCTCCAAGTTACTTCACCACGGAGGAATGTGACTTCACCACGATCATTCATGAGTATGATCCCGGGAAGTGAGACTCTGGATGCACACACTGGATTATTGAATCCCTAACAATCTGAACAAAGGAGTCGCCTGCAAAAGAGAATTTTGGCCATTTTGGGGACATGGCAGGGGAAAGAAAGATTTTGCATCTTGGCTACTGAAGATCCATTGAATCCATCAGGAACTAAACCAGGGTGGACGCTACATCAAATTAATGCATTAACATGGTGACTCACAGAGGGAAGTGCAGAGAGCCAGCAATTGCTCTTGTAACACCTGAGTGCCAATGGCCAGAGTGCCAGGAGGACATTCCTTGATGGAATGAGGCTTTCCTGTCTCTAATCCAGGCACCTCCCAACCTGATGTGTCAGGGATGGGACACGGAGGAGCAAGGCCAGGGCTTCTGTGCCTGGTGAATCACAGCTGAATGTATCTCCACCAGGCCCAAGGCCACATCTGCACCTCTCAAATGCCAAGAATTCCTGATGGGTCTTGTCATGGGATGCACAGGGCAGCTCCCAAATCACCACAGAACTTCGCCTCGGCAGAGCAGGGTTAAAAATCATTGAACAGCAGCAAGCGGTTATGGACACCAAGCAAAAAAAAAAGGGGTTTCAGACATCCACCAGCAAAATATTGAGGAAAACTGCTCCAAAACATGTCTGCTCTTACACTCAAAAGTGACTCTTAGGTGAAAGCAAGCCCAGGAACTGTCTGTGGATAACTGAACCCTGAAGAAAAGCTCTCTGTGCACATGGAACTCCAGAAGGCAGGCAGCGAAATTATCTAGGAAGCTACAGTGGAAACAAGGTCCTTCCTCCAGTACTGGGGAGAACAGCTGCCTACACCTCTGCATCAACATCAGCAGGACTGACTCCAAGCTCTCCCAGGGTTTTTCCTACAGCCCATTCCATGCTTTTCCATCCCAAAGGCGCTGAACTCTGCTCAGCTGTGTGCGGCAGCTACAAGGGAAGAACACACACATTCCAGGTGGCGGAAAACAGCCAAACTGCCTGTTGACCACATTGTCCCTGCTGCTCTTGGGTCTTCTCCATAAACACAGGTTCAGAGTCCTCTGGCCTGGGATGTGCTGTAGTTGGAGTTATCCAGGCTCTTCTTCCCAGAGAGGACTTGAAACGAGCACTAGAAAAACTGCAAGACTCTGAAATGGAGCTCACAATGCCCCCCTCGCCTTTCTGATTTACAATCCCATCCAACTTTGCCCAGGAAAGTGGCCTCCAGGCTTTTCCCACAGCTTAACCCCTAAGGCTGGCACTGGTGAGATGAAACCTGAGCTCCCAATGAAGCTGATTCCTCATCTGCTTTAGGGGAAAAAAAAGTGTATATATAAAACCCAAACCTAAGGGGCACTTCCAAGATGATTCTGTGATTCCACGGAGAAATCCTGAAGCCTTTGGCTGTGCTGCAATGCCCTCGGTGGATCTGGACTGCCAACAGCCCTTCTGCAGTTGGGTCCAAGAAAGCCTGAGAATTGATGGAGATTGGTATGACTGACTACATGGGATTCCAGGAGGTCTTTCCTTGTGGCAGCAGAGAAGAGGATCCCACTTCTGAGAGGCTGAAGAGCTTTTCATGGTCTTCAGTAGAAGCTGCTTCCCAGCAAGGAAGTCCCTAAGAATTTAGATATTCTGGAGAACTAGTTCTAGGGGATGAATCTCACACCAACTTCTCACTGCTGCTGGACTGGGAGATGAGAGGATATGGATACATCACAGTGGCCTCTGGTGCAGTTTATTTACAATGGGAATCAGTGCTGGAGAACACCAGGATATTAACAAGCAGGAAACACACTAGGAGGCAAAAAAGAGAATGAAAGATAGACCCCATGTTAGCATCAAGGTATTCTCTGCAAACTCTGTGACAACCGAAATTTAGCTGTAAAGTTCTTAGGTCTTCTCCCTCTCTCCCTATTTACACATCAACTTACACTATCAAGCTTATCAATGACACCCTTCTCTCACTGCCTGGCTGATCACAGGGGCCTGGCTTCCACAGGCCATTTTGATAAGAAAGCACACGAGGTAAGTTTGGAAAGCCTGCAAAGTGAAGCACACAGCTTTACCTGCCTCATCTCACCAGTATTTCTTGGCCAAGGGAGTGTGATGCAAGTTGTTTCCACAACACAGGGCCTTGGTTACTTAATGAAATATTATTAAAGCTAAATGCCATAAAGTCTGTAATTTTGCTTTCTGGCAGGTTATAAAGAAAGAAATCTGCTCTGGTCCTCCTTTCCAAGGAAGGAGGTTTCTTCAGCATATGTAAATACATGAGAAATTTAAAAGGAACACTAACACCAAATGTATTACTGGCTGTGATTCAGAGCTGTTTGTTTATCTGTGGTTTTTAGCACCAGGCTAAAATTCCAGCCTCCCACCTCAAGAGCCAAACAGGCAGTGAGAGCAGGAGCTCTGCTCAGGGACACACAACTCCATGGAGCCTTACCACTGGAATCCACCAATGGGCTCTGTAAACCTGTGACGGATCAGGAACGTTGCAACAGCTTCAGCAACCTGAGAGAAGGGAAAAAATAGCTCAGGATTTAAAGGGACACAAAGAGAACAGAAAACCCAGTCTGTTTTCAAAGCCTGCAGTATTTCTGACAACAGTTTACCTCCTCAGGATTCTCTTGCTGAACTGTTGCTCCTTTGAAACAAGAGCTCTGTGTAACACACTTCCAGCTTTACTCCAACACTGAGCCTGCCATCAAGAAGTGACCAAACTTTTTCCTCCGCCCATTTCAGTAATTCTTAAAACAATGTCTAAGTTTAGCAGGGAGAAAAGGTAAATTCAGGATGCAAGACAGTAACCTGGAATGGTTTGGATTGGGAGGAACAGTAAAGCTCATCCAGTTCCAGCCCCTGCTGTGGGCAGGGACACCTTCCACTAGACTAGGCTGCTCCAAGCCCTGTCCAACCTGGTCAACAATGCTTAGAATATATAAAGAAAGAGTAACAACTTAAGAACTCAGTAGGCTTAGATAAAAATACCTATTTCAGACTGGTAAAGTGAAGCACAAAAAGGCTGAGTTTTAACACAGCTATCAGTGCAGACTGAGCTTTAAAACCAGATGTGCTTCCAACCGCAGGCTCCACTAGGTTCACCGCATTCCTGCTTCCATCTGGACACAAACTCCAGCAGTGCCCAGAAGCAGCACTGCTCTTAAAAGCTGCTATAGGAACATTTGGTTTCTATTTGGAAAATGTGAGCCACCCAACTCAACAAAACGCAGACCAACCCCTAAAGCTGCAGCTTAGTGCAAGGGATAGTGGGGAACTGCATGAGGAAAGGAAGGGAGGAGAAATCCACACTCCACATGGGTAGAATTAGGTACATCACCACGACCCTGAGAGTTAAATCCACAGCCCAGCCCTGTGGCATGTAAATGTCTTAGCCAGGGCTTTTCAGACAGCTAAAAAACCCCAGCTGCTTGTGAAAGCCAGTTGTTGTGCCAAAAAACATCCCTGAAGTATGATCTCTGCTCCATGGTAAGGAACAGATCCCTTTTGGAATTTCAGATCATGGCTTATGTAGCTTCAACCCCACAGGGGGCCTCACCTTGTCCGGAGCGTCTTCATGGACTGCGTGGCCACACTGTGGGAGGACCTGCATCTGGAACTTCCCTGTGGATTGAGAGAGTCAGTACATGGATCCCACACTCTGGACCAACTAACCTCACTAAATGTAGATGCAAAAGAGGCCCCAGGGATGGCAGGAAGTCTCGGCAGACTCCTCACTATGCACAGCCGATGGTCTCTAAAGAAAACATGGACCAGCTTCTTAATTCACCTTCTCCAGCTGTAACTGGAACAGGTTCCCAGGAGTTAAAATGAAGCTGAACTTCTCAGAGCTTCTCAATGCAGGCAAGTGTCAGAGTTGGAACTTTTACTGGATTTACTTTAAGGTAACATTTATCCTCCTATCCAATACTATTTTCTAATACTGGTTGCTTGGGATGGGGGGGAAAAAACCCAACCCAAACCCCCAACCCAACGCAAAATCTTGGTCTGCTGTCTGTCAGAAACACTGGGAGATGGGACAATTTTGAATGGTCCCAAGTGTTCTAGTGAGGAACATCAGGAATGTAGCTAGAAAGGGAAAAATTGGATTAGAAAGAAGCCCTCATGCACAATCATTCTGATCCAAGAGAAGTGTGGCAGCTCCACTCCTGGGAGCACTGAACACTAGATTGAACAAAACCTATTGCAGCAGCCCTTCAATTTGAACCTTTCTCACCTTCCCCACCTTTCCTTGACCACAGTAGGAGAACACTTTGGGACAGACAAATTCTTTCATGCCCATTTGTTTGGATATTGAGTGTACCCATAGCAGTAAGCTGTCAGGCAAAAAGAGCATTACAGTAAGGCTGGAGTAAAAATGTTACATACTCACCTTGCATCTGTCCAATGGTCAGATCTTTATCCAGCCTGTCAACACCTACAATCATATAAACAAATGTGTTGGAGAACAGCCAGAGAGAACACAACTCTCTGAGCCAGGCTTTACTCCATATTTTAAAAGAGACATGAGCTTGAAAAACAGAAAATAAACATCTCTGACACCCACGACAAGGACAATTCACTGCTGCATCTCGAGAGAGTAAAGTGACAAGAAAGAAACACAGCCAAAAATGCAAGAGCATAGCCCTTCCTACTACTTAAAAAGGATATTTACATGCTGTATTTCCTATTAAGGTACAGAAAGGGCTTAAAGCTGTATTTGACTTTCACTGGAGAAATGCTATTTTAAGAGATACAGAGAAGCCCAGGTATTCCCAGGAAACACTGTAGCCCAGTGCTTGACCCTGTTCTATAAAACACAAGTGTGACATCACTGAAGTGCACACCAGGACTGAGAGAGACACGTACCAGCTAAAAGCAAAAGCTTTGGAGTGGGACAGCTGAGGAAGAGGTTGGATAAACCCCTGAACCAGCCATCCCAGTACTTTTCTGTTTTGGCCAGTTCGATTCTCCACGTGTATAAATGCTCCTTCTTGGTCTGCAGGGAGGAGAGAGAGCTCTGCATTAGTGATCAGTAAAACAGCAGAAAGAAAACCAACTCAGGGAGCCACTTGGAAATGCATAAATATATAGATATAAAAAATGAAAAAATACTGGCTCCCTCTGGCGGATTACACACTTCCAGGGATGACCCTCCTTGCTTCTAAATCTCTCTCCAAATCAAAGTACATTACTAGGGAACAAGAAAGTCAGCAAGAGCTACACCAAGAGGAGAGGACTGCAGGATTCAGGGCAATCAATTTGCTATTTTTTACTGACACAAATAGCTCACAAATTGTCTGAACATTTGGGCTTGGCTCTCATCCAGTTTTCTCTCCGTGGAGTGGCTCCCTTTCATATCAGAATGATTTGGATAACCACAGGTGACAGCTCTTGCAGGGGAAGCTGAAAACACAGCAGCAAACTCCCTACCTCTGTGTCATCCTCTTTCTTCCTCTTGTTGACAGAGCCTCCCCCTTCCTCATCATCCTCCTCCTCCTCCTCTTCCTCAATGATTCCCTCTACTATGGCTTTAGGGCATTCAGGACTGGCAGCCCCTTCACATCTGTGAAAATAAAATCAGAAACTGATTCCCTGACAAAAGAAGAAACTCCAAACCAAAACACCACCCAGGATTAAACCATAGGTGTTCAGCAATTTTGCATGAAGAAATTTTAATTTTCAAGTGCACTTATATAGCAACGGTATTGTAAAACAGAAAAAAATATTTTAAAATAATAAATAAACCAAAGGCCACCTACTGTTTGACTTGACCGACCATAGAAACTCTGGCAGATTCGAGATTTCTTATCTGTCCACTTTTTACACTAGGAAAAAAATAATCAGAAGACAGAAATATTTACTGAAGAGATTCAAGAATCAGCAGGCCCAGAAACAGGAGTTAAACTCCTCTACAGCTCAGGATTTCCCCAAACTATTCCCAAAGCTCCTGCTCTCTGATTGAACAGAGTGGCTCCTGCTAAACTTCTGTGAACCCCCTGTTGTCATTGTAACAGTGAGGAAGAGGGAGGTGTTGGTGAGGAAACAGGGGCCAGACGGCTGGGAGAGGGCCTGTAAACAGCCAAATTATATAAAGTTTGTTTTCTTCTGGAGTCAAGCTACAAAGACAAGTGGTTCCAAAGATTGAGCCCAAGCTTTACCTCCACTCAATGGCATTCTCAAGTGACTTGAATGTTTTGGGGCGACTCCTTAAGAAGTTCTGCATGCTGTTCAAGGCATCCATGGCTGTACCTAAAAGCAAATGACATCATCTTCATCAGCTTCATGGCATCTGATGAAATTATCGTCACATCCCTCTGTACAAAACTGGCTGCAACACCCTCAGAGGGAGCTGGAGCTCCCTAGTGATTTAATTCTGCTAAGGAAAGTACAGATTAGTATTTTTAAGCCAACAGTCATATTGGAAGGTTACTAATTGAATAGGTAGGATGTTCAGACAGTAAGAGAAAGCAGCGACCATTTATGTTCCCCACCAAGAAAGTGTTTCAAAGAAATTAGTGCCATGGTCTAGTTGACAAGGTGGTGTTAAGTCATAGGTTTGACTCAATGATCTCAAAGGTCTTTTCCAACCTAGCTGATGCTCTGATTCTGTGAAATTAGCAGGAAAAAAGCAAACAGAGAGTACATCTGGGAAAAGGAAAAGAAGAGGTCCCAATGGTTAGATTTTTGTGTGCGTAGGATCTGTTAGGAGGATGGAAATGGCTTAAAAACAGGGCAAAACTTTCTGTATTCAGGGAGTTGGGGCTGAGAGAAGAGGTGGAAGGCAGAAGCCCAGCCGAGGGGCTGGAAGCCTCGGCGGGCAGGCACACTCACCTTCCACGACGTCGATCATGCAGAGCCCCAGCAGGCTGGGCACCAGGTTGGCCACGGCGGTGTGCACGGCGATGGCGCCCCCCATGCTGTGCCCGATCAGCATGATGGGCGGGGGCAGGTCCCCGTACAGCGCCTCCACCACGTTCCCCACGTCCCTGCAAAGGGACAGCAAACCGGGATGGCACCTCCGCCTCCGCGGGAGGACAGGGGACATGCCCAGTGTGGCTGTGCGGCCCCTAAGCCTCTCTTAACCCGCAGGCAACAGGCAAGTTTGTTCTCCTGTCGCTGCTTCATCTTAGTACCAAACTGGCTGCAGGAAACCCTGCAAGCCAATGCCTTCCTGAACATCCACGTAATTCCGCTTTTTATTAACAGAGCCATCATTTAAAAGATACTAATTTAAAAGATGTTCTAGTGGAATTTAAAAGATGTCTAGTGGAAGGTGTCCCTGCCCATGTGGATGAAATTTATAGCCCTTCCAGCCCAAATTCTGTGATTCCTTGAAAAATTTTAGGCTGACACTTGCTGGTGGGAATGTTAAATAAAAGGTGTGAAAAAGCTGTCAAATCATCTTGCATGGAAGCACAAACCAAGAATTTCATTGTTCTTAAAAGAAAAAAACTGGAATTAGAGAGAGAAAACTAACTGGGCTCTATTGACCACGGCAAAGATGAACAACACTGAGCACCAGCAAAAGGATTGAGACTCTCTATGAGCACAGATTCTACAAGGCAAGGGGCAATTACCCCATCCTTCCCAAAAGGCACCTACTGTTAAACTGAAGCTGTCACTTCTCGACACTTTTCCCAGGATGGGAAAGCTGCTGGCTATGATTCTGAAACTCCAGAACAGCAGCAGAGCTAACAACTGAAATCTGCTGAAGAGCAGTTTACAGACACCTCCCAAATGGCTCTTGTCACTACAACTATTCAGAAGAACCTGAGAACTGACCAGTACTGAAAATTGAAAACAAGTGAAAAAAATTAACAGGTCGACCAGCTTGTTTGCTCTGCTAGCGAAAATTGCCTGAGGATTTGATTTAAAAGGACAAACAGGAACATCAGCTATAATTTAAGGCTCCTATTTAAAAGATGTTCAGGACTAAGTTTCAAGCTCATTGCTAAGAAGAGGGGAAGGTATCAAAACAAAAGGAACTTGCTTTCCCCCCACAGCAGTGCTGGTCCAGATCTAAAATTTTCTAATTATTTAATCCAGCATCTCCTCAGGACAGTTACACATCAGGATCTGACAAGGCATAAGCAGCAGGAATAAGGTATACAATGGAAGTCAGAATACATTTCACACATGGCCTCCCCTCAACAAACCAAGTGGATTTGTCCACGGGAAGGTTACAAAACCCTTCATCATTCAGTTATAGTCACAGCAAAGAGTCTCTTTGTACTAAATATGGGCAGAACATAATGTGCTTAGCAGTGGGTATTTGCTTTTCTTACAATTTTGTCAAGAGGGGGATGGATTTGCATGCCAAAGCGGGTTATGGCAGTTCGAAAAAGCAATTCCATGCTTGAAAATCCTGTGTCTGTGACCCAGACTTCGGGGGTGTTACCAGGCCAATGTGGACCTGCTCTGAACACTCACTCCAAGGGCTGAAGAAGAGTCAAACTGGGGACTTCAGGCTAAAATACCCCAATGGATGTCTAAGGAAAGCATTCCACCTCCATTAGGAATTCTTCAGCATGTTGCAGGTTTAAAGTGCTCACTGCTTTAAAAACTCAAGGTACTCGGGGAACAGCTCCAGTTCTTGGAATCTGACTCAGCTGGGTGAGACATCATTTGAAACTGTCCCAGAGTGGAAGGAAAGAAGGGGCGACTACCAGAATCACGTGAAATTAAACTATGTTCCATCTCCTTCGAATGAAGGCTGTGTGCCCTCAAGTAGTTTATTGTTAATCCAAGGAAAGAAAATGGAGGTTTGTGAAAAGGGAAACGAGCATAAATTTCCTTACTTTGACATGGTCTCTGCAGACAGATCTTCAGGATTCCTTACTTTTGTTTCTCCTGAAAAAAACCCAACCCAAGTTAAGTTCACTTAAGTTGAAAAACTTCAGGCCCCCTCAGGACTTAGAGCAGTGATGGTACAAAGCTTTTAGGCACAGATATGAAGAGCAAGCCTACTGCAATGAATATGAATAATTAAGAAACACAGAATTAACAGGAACACTTGGTACTATGGGTAGGAAACACTGCCCAGAACTGTTCATTATGGATCTTAAAATGAAAGAACAGTCCTTATTTCTCATGGCAAAGACCACCTATAGGTTATGGAAATATGAAAGAGGGCTTGGTGGAAGGAAGTAATCCACCACTGTCTCCCGCAAAAGTTCAGGGGGGGTCTCAGCTTCTGACATAAGCCAGTCTTCTATCCCTGCTTTTCAATCAAAATTGGGATGCCTTAAGGATGTTTGCCTAGTCATCCTGTGAGGAATTCATTGCATCTCCTTTAAAAAAAATGGGAGTGTGTAGCACATTGATTTGACTCCAGATTTATTTCTTTGACTTACCATGGCCTCGGAGGTCTAAAGCCACAATCCTACACTGGATCCTGTTAATGATTGCAGACTGCAAGGAAAGACAGAGAGAATATTGTTTGCAAAGTGGGAAGCAACAATAAGCACTCCCTAAAAACCCTTCAGGACCACCAAAACGGCTGAACCTGGATTGGAAGGGATGTTACAGAGCACAAGCAAAAATATTCTGTCAGACCGTCCATAATGGGCCAAAGCCCCACCCTTGTCACCACTAACCAGGACAGTTATTTCAGTGTGTGTAAGACATGACGTGGGTTTCCTGGGATCACGAATTCAAGCCCTGCAGCACCTCTGAAAACTGGAACAGCAGTGGGATTATGGACACCAAAGGGATTCGCTTGCTTTTCAAGCCCCATACAGTACAAAATTACTCTTGGCTCCATGGCAGACACAAAGGTGAAGCAGCTGCTTTGCAGTACATGTTCAGTTTGCTCTCAAAGAATATAATTTTACAGGCTGGAATGTATAAAAATTGATTAGTCCAAAGAGGTCAGGGGGAACAGCTGAGGAAATCTTTTTAAGGTAAGGCAGAGGCTTAATAATTGCAACACAATTATGGCTCTATTTGTCCTGGACAGATCAATTTAACTAAGTTATTTCAGGCATCACAGAGAAGTGGCATGTTTTGTTGACAGGAAGACTTCTGTGTTAAGGAGTCATTGATTATTTAAATAACAGCCTGGCAGAAGTGGGGGACTTTGCTGAAGGATTCTTAATAGAACCACCTACACAACTGGCAAAAGCTACCCAGTCCTCAAAGCTACCCAGTCCTCTTTTTCTGATTTTTCAGCTATTCAATTCTTAAATGACTGGAGCAGTTGCTTTCCCCAAACCCACTGAATCCACAGATTAGTATTTTCCAGCCCCTAAAGGCAGCCCAATCCCTCCATCTGCCCATGCACCTAAGTGATAACCCCAACCACGCAAAGATAATATTGTTATCTTTTAGAATACTGTTTTGCCATGTTTCCCGGAGGTGAATGGAGAACTACATTCCACACTCAGAGAGCTCCCTTTCCACACATTTATTTCTATAGAGCAGCAGCTTTACTTACAGTAAACACAGCCCAGGACAGAGCGGAGTGGCCTCCACCGTGTAACAGCAGCAAGACAGGCCCCTCCAGCCCACTTTTGTAAATTCGAAAAGTGTATGAACAGTTAAGGAACATTTCACAGAGTTACTTCAAGACACTAGAATGAATTTTGGAGTTTGCAATACCCAACAGTATTTTATTTCTACCCTTCATTTCTCTGACCAACAGAAATGTTCAAGCATTACCTGGACAAAAATGTAACTCAATTTAAGCTTCAAGAGTTGTATTCCTGCTGCTCAGGTTTTCTCCTCTCTTGTAATTCACTCATCCCCTCTCCTTTTCTCCCTGGGCACAACAGGGAAGTGAACTAAGAGGAAACTAGAAATCCATTAGTAAAAAAGATGGAGAGCTATTTTTTACACAGGCAAGATAATGAGAGGACAAGGGAATGGTTTTAAACCAGACGAGGGGAGATTTAGATTAAATGTTCCTAAGAAATTGTTCCCTGTGAGGGTGGGGAACAACAGGGTGCCCAGAGAAGCTGTGGCTGCCCCTGGATCCCTGGCAGTGTCCAAAGCCAGGCTGGATGGAGCTTGAAGCAGCCTGGGACAGTGGAAGGTGTCCCTGCCCATGGCAGGGGTGGCACTGGGAGGGCTTTAAGGTCCCTTCCCACCCAAACCATGCTCTGGTGACTCCATGCTTCATGATGGGCACCTCGCCCACATTTGATGAAGGGCTGTGCACTCCCCCGGGGTTTAATATAAAGTAGCGCAATACACCTATTTGGGTAAGTTGTGTATAGAAGCATCCCAAATTCAAGCAAATCTCAGTTGTTTAGGATTTATTCTGCTCCCTTCAGCAGAAGCTTGAGATCCCATATGAAAGGCTGTGGACAGATGTGAACTGTGGAAGCAGCTGAATTAGGACTGGGTTGGTGCCCATGCTCTGCCTCAGGGACCTGGTGAGAGCTCCAGCACATCCCCTTTGTGCACAAACACAAAAGCTGATGAAGAGACTTCTCCTATGTGTTGATCACAGTTTCAGGCACTGAACAGAGATCTCACACCTCCCAGTGTGTTTGGAGAGAAGTAACTTTGGTTTCCCTAATGGCATTTCTATCTTGGAGAGGAAACATCTGCAGGAAAATCTCTGGCTGGCACTGCCAGATGACACTGATGGCATCACAACCTCTGCCTTGGCCAGAAATTTGGAAGTATTTATTCACATCTACATATTTCTGTCAAGGTTTATCTGTTGTACTGCTGCTATTAATCCTAAGCAGACAGTTCACTGATTGCCACTTAACTAACTGTAGTTAATAAAAATCAATGAACAGCTTTGGTGCTGACATGGTTTGAATTATGAAAACTTGATGAGTGTTTCCCTGCAAAGTATGCTATTGAACGGTTGGAAACACTTTTTTAAAATTAGTGATTACTAAATAAGCAATATCAGGAATTGGCCTTGCTGTCAGCCTAGAAGGGATAGTTCTAGTTTAGTGACACTGAACCCTGCAAGAGACATAATGGAGGAGAAGAAGGAACACATGAAAAAGCTGAAAAACCCCAATAAACTAAACAAAACGTAATATCTCCCCAATCACTGAGATGATCACAAATTCAATATGGAAAAAAAAGGATATATCCTTGCCAGTGTCATTTTCTACCACAACATCCTCCATAGACTCAAAGTACTGACTCCAAAGCACTGGTGAAAAATCACGCTTTCTTCCAGGGCTGCAAGACAGAAAAAATTCCATAAGAAAGAGTTATTTTTAAAGTCTTCCACTGAAACTGGCATCCAGGCCTCCTCTCACCAAAGAGAACATGCTGGTGTTACACAAGAGTTCAGACTGGAAGCAAACGACGCATCAGTGAAATTCCCATATAAACACAATATTCAGGATTTTATTGTCAGCGAAGAAATCCTCCCCTTTTCCCTCTCCTTAATTGTTGCTCCTATTGAGGAAATGTAGTAAAAACAGAGAAAAGAGTATTTTCCTCATCAAGTAATTCCAAGGAAGACTGAGCAATGGTGATTTAGACTACACAGACCCAAGCCAAGGGAAAATAAACAGAATAGTGCTACTGTCCCAGTACAACCTCTGAGTTTGCAATGACCCACAGACAAAAGGTGCCAGGCTGACAAACCAATGTATTTTTTGCTTCCTTCAAAAGGTGCAGCTGTGCCCTCTCCTTGTACCCCCATTACTGACAAAAGGCTCCGCAATCAGAATTTTCCTGATGACTCAGTAGATGCAGAATATGTTTCTCGGGCTGGTATTTACTCAGTAAGGCTAAAAGAGTAGTGCTTAATTTTGGAAGTGGCATAATTAGGCTCAATTCGAGCCCAGGATGAGTAACAGTGCACCATTTTAACCATGTTTTTGCACTTCAACTCTTCTGGGGGAGGCAGGCAGGCAGCACAGAATATTAAAATCAAGCATGGGTGTGAGGGGTAAAAGACTTTCACAGCAGAAAAATCCCTGCTGAAGTTTCTCCTGAATTCCTGGCTTCCTAAAGAAGTAGAAAATAACAGACAAAGCAGCTTTTCAATTTTGTAGAAACAAAATTTCTGTTTCCCTTGGTGTTTCTAGGATATGAAACATAAACCAGCCACCCCCTGAATGGACCACATTCCCTCCTGTGGGTTTCCAGACTTCTTGTCAAATCTCAATTAAATAAAATGAGATGTCACACACCTACATAAATCCAGAAAATATTAATCTCTTTTACTGCCTCAGCTTAATCTCATTCTCTGATCAAGGAAAAAAATATCACATTCAAAGCTCAATTTTTCCCTGGAAGCCATCCCAGCCCTGATCACATGCTCTCTCCATACCAGTTCTGGTTCTTTCTGGAGATGGAGAGAACTGCCCACAGCTTGGATGATTTCCCTTCTCCGGTTTTTGAATAGGTAGGATGTGCAGTTAGCGAAAATTAATTCCATCACCCTTTCAAAATGCAGCATTTCAACTGCAGTCAGACTTTTTGCATGGCAAGTTACAGCTGTTTTTGGGTTCCATTGCCCTGAGCAATTCCAGGTGATCAGTAAACACTGTCATCTGCCTGGCTACAGCTCTTCCCACATAATCCATAAATCTGGTGAACAGCAGGAACTCCCTGGTAAACCAGCCCCTGCACTACTGCCACACCAGCAATCTGAAAAGGAATCCTCTTACCTATAGGGGAGGCAGAGCATGGGGAAGTGGCTGACTGAGTGTGTCATGCTGGATGAAAAGCTTTGGCTAAGTGCCAAATGAACCCATTTTTGTAGAAGGAGGGCTGCAGGATGGACAGCCACTGTTACACAGGGGAACACAGCAGCCTCTTGGCTGGTGCCAATAAATCACCTTTCACCAGACCAGGCTGCTCCAAGCCCCATCCAACCTGGCCTTGGACATTTCCAGGGATGAGCATCTGTGTGTCTCCTTCAAATGCCATTTCTGACAGCAGAGATCCAATGTTAGAATTTTCATGCAAGAGGCAGGCAGATGCTAACACCGAGGCAGATCCATGTAGAAGATCTCATGAGCTGCAAGAGGAATCCATGAAACCAAGGCAGAGCCCTCCCCAAGGAGCTTGCCACACTGATGCATTTAGCAATGCTTCAAATTCAGCTTAACAAGAGTGAACACCTCCAGAGAAAATGTTAGTAGTCGTGTCATATGTAAACTATCTGGGAAAAACATATAGCAGACCTCCTATGTTTGCAAGAGAATTGGAGCAGAGACTGAAGAGGAGCTGGGAATTAAAAACTGTCATCACCTCTGATGCAAATACGTGTCTATCATGATTTAAAACAAAATACTCGCCTCCAAGTAATGCTGAGGAAACATTAGTGACCCCAGGTTTAACATGGAACCCCCAAAAGGGCAGAAAAACTGTGCAGTTTTCCACAAAATCCCAGGTGACCACAGAGGGTTGAGCAAAAACATTTCTCTAAAGAAAAGAATCTTTGATTTTGAGTTTTTCTAGAGCTGCTTTTTTTAGTGAAGCATCAACACACACTCAAAATTAGAAGTGTGCCCAACAAACAGCAGCTGTGGTTTTGCACCTTCCTATGCTGAAGCCATATTTTGCTGACCAATATTTAAGCTGACAGAACTAATTACAGCTTTTTAAAGTATCCAGCAAACCAAAACAGAAGTGGATGACATAGTAACCTTTCTAGAATGATCCCTCAACTCCAAGCCAGCCAGCATATTAAACTGGAATTATAAAACAAATTCTGGGCACCCTCGGCAGCTGTTTTATCCTATTGTGCAGTTTATCTTTATCATGTTCTCAATCCCTAGGATGCCCACATGGCTCAGCAAATCTCTCCCCAATTTTTGAAGTTTTTTTTTTTTCAGGTATTTTCCTAAAAAAAAAAAAAAAAAAAAAAAAAAAAAAAAAAAAAAGTTGCACCAAGCAGAAGGAACCATTTTCAGAAAGTCTTTTTTCTGCTGAGAGCCCCTATTTAAAACTACTAAAGCAAATATAGAACAAGTGCATGAATCAAGAGATTTCATTCTCGTATCATATTTGAACCCAACCAAATCAAACATCATCTACAAGTAAGAACTGCCACGGCTGACAAGTTGTATTTAGAAATTCTAAAAATTGACAAGAACAGTATCTTAAGTTCTGCCTTAGAGATGCTGAATACATAAAATGTTTTTTTTTTTATTAAAAGGATTCCAAGGGGGAAAAAATGGATTAAAAAGGAAAAAATGAGTTGGAATTGCCATGATTGAATTACATAGATCTGATCCAATCATGTCCTTCTAGATAATTAAAAGATCTTCAGAGATTGTATGTGATTTTTACTCGCACATTGGAAAGGAACAGCAAACTGACTTTCATTTTACAATCCCATCCATGTGCTTAACTCTGAATGAGCCACTAGCAAAAAACAAAAGGCAAAAAACAAGACAGGAAATACAGAAGCTGCTACAGCTGTTGGGATCTGCTGCCATGGGTCTGAGGCCTCTTGCTCTTAACACTAACTATATAAATCCTATACTTTTATCTCCTCACACACAATCAGGCCATAAAGCCTGATTTTGTTTCCATTTCAGTCGAGCAATTCCAAGGAATCACTTGCAACACGCAGGCAATTCCCAACACGGCCCTGGCCATGAGCGCTCCTTAAAGAAATGGACACCGAATTCCTCTCAGTGGCTGCATTTCACATATTGATCCCAAGAGAAGCTCCAGCTTCCTTTGGAAAGAGCCTTTTGGAACCATCATTTCACTGGGCAATTCTTTTGGAGAGCACTTAAATCCAGGGAGGAGAGGACTGTGCTAGCAAAGCAGGAATCGCTGCCACGTACTATGAAATACCATGAAATTCTAAGCACACATCCCATATTCCCACAAAACACAGTCCAAACTGTGTGGCAGGAGTCATGCTGGATATCAGGGAAAATTCCTTCCCTAAAAGGGTCTGTCCAGCCCTGGCACAGCTGCCCAGGGCAGAGGTGAGTCCTGTCTCTGGAAGGATTTAAAGCTGTGTGGATGTGGCACTTGGGGACATGGGATAATGGTGGCCTTGGCAGTGCTGGAGGAACGGTTGGACTCCAAGATCTTAGAGGACTTTTCCAACCAGAACAATTCCATGATTCAAATTGCTTCAGCCAGTTTGACTTCTCAAATGAGGCTCTCCCACAGAGAGACATAAGGAAGTGATTGTACCGAAAATTTGCAAAAAAAGAATAACTTTTAAAGAAAAAGCTAGAAACAAGTTTATTTTCACATATTTAAACGCAGCAACAGGTGCCATTTTTTACCAACTACTAAAACACATATTAACCTCTTAACAGCACATTACCAAAAAATGTAAGACTTTATTTCGGTTAAGAAGTCCGTGGTAAATTCTATTTTTCTGTAGCAATCTCACATGCTTGACCCTCTGCTTCTCAAGATCTGCTTTCAGCCACACCACAGTCAAATTAAGATGACCTGCATGGTGGAAAAAAAAAGGGAATAAAAAGAAAGTGCCCAACACACCAGCCAGAAGATTTGGCCACAGAAAAATCGAGTTGCTGGCACTCTTGGATATTAAGTTTAAACTTAATATTTTAACTTTTTTTTTAACAGTTTGACTTGCCGTTCAAGAAATTGAAAGCACAGAAATAAATCACATTTATAAATGCAAGATGCTTAATGCAGCAAATAAATGTTTTCCTAAGTTTAGTTATTTTTGTTCCCTGTAAAAGTTTGGGTTTTGAAGGACTATTCAGTGGAGCCCTGCACATCTGCCAGCACTGTAAATCACACTGAGTTTTCTCTGTACAATTAATTCCATTCTCTTTTGGTGGCATTCTCTTCTGGGGGAATCTCACACTTTGTTGCACTGAACTGAATTTTGATGAGGATAAATTCAGCCAAAACTAAACTTTCTATCCCACTTCCTCTTGTTTCTCTTTTCACAGAAGCCCCAGGCCTCTCCAGATGAGGCCATTCCATGTTGGATTTGCAGCGCCTGCCACAACAGGAACGTCACCTGTAAAGGGATTTACTGGGTGGCAGATTGAGAAATCAAAAATACAGCTGTGCTGTGCAACCACAACATGATTATGAACTACTCCCCACTGCTTCCAAGGGAAGAATTCCAGGGGAATTCTTGATCTTTAACCGCAACACTAGATTTTGTATCAGTGCTCTCTGAAAGCATTTGAAAAAGAAAAAATAAGTTTATAAAAGAACAGAAAATAAACTTTCATTCATAATAATTTTCCTAATAGCTTTTAAAACCCCTCTAATGCATGGTAAGAGAGGAAGAATTATAGAAGAAATAATATGTGTTATACCCTTAGACACTGGTCAAACTCCTCCCACGGCTCCCAAAATGTGCTCTCAAACCCTGCTCAAAAGATTAAAGAGTATCCTCGACTTTTCCATTATCTGGAAATGCAGATTTAAGCAGGGAATAAAGTCACAGAGCTCACCTACTACTTCACATGGGTGCCTGCAGCTGAGAAGTCCCATTTCACAGAATCATGGAATATTCTAACTTGGAAAGGGACCCACCACAAGGATTATCAAAGTCCAACTCCAGCTTAGGAATTCAGCTCCTGAGAATTTCCCTACACCTCCTCCCCCCAGCCACACTCTGAGATACCACCCAGACATCGTGCTTGATCCTTCCTCCAAACACTGATGGAAAAAGGACTGGGAGGTAAGGGCTGGAGACTTGATCCCAACACCTGCCACCTTCCCTCAGCCTGAGGATACTCTGGACATTGACACCTTTGTGGCTGAAGAAGCCTGATCCAGCTATCACTCTACTGGAGCACTGGGAAGCAGGACCAACCTTCCCTCCAGACCCCCTAAGAATGATCACCCCTCTGCCCAGATCCCCCAATAATGACCATTCCCTCTGTCCAGATCCTCCAGTAGTGACCATTCCCTCTGTCCAGATTCCCCCAGTAATGACCATTCCCTCTGTCCAGATCCCCCAGTAAAGACCATTCCCTCTGTCCAGATTCCCCCAGTAAAGACCATTCCCTCTGTCCAGATCCCCCAGTAATGACCATTCCCTCTGCCCAGATCCCCCAGTAATGACCATTCCCTCTGTCCAGATCCCTCAGTAATGACCATTCCCTCTGCCCAGATCCTCCACTAGTGACCATTCCCTCTGTCCAGATCCTCCAGTAGTGACCATTCCCTCTGTCCAGATCCTCCAGTAATGACCATTCCCTCCATCCAGATCCCGGAATAACGTGCCTCCCTTTCTTGTAGATCCCGCCAGTAAGGCCCACCCGTCCCTCCAGGCCCCCAGCAGGAGCCCCCTCCCTGCGGAGGCTCCGCTCCGTTGTAGCCTCTCCCCCCGGCTCCCCCCGCCGCGATCTCCGCATCCGCCCCTGCCCTTCCTCCGCCTACCCCATGCGCATCTTGGACCCGGACTGGCCGCCGCCGCCGGGCAACGGGGGCCGAGGCGGGAGGCGGCCCAGATGCAGCTGCTTCTCCAGGGCCGACATGACAGGCAGGGACGCACCGGGAACACCGGGAACACCGGGACCCCCGAGCCGCCCCCGCCGCCCCGCCCCGCCCCGCCGGAAGCGGCTCCCCCAACAGCGCCGCCACGCGGCGCCGAGCGCGCCCGCCCGCACGGCACCAAGGGAAACGTAGTCCGCGCCCCCGCTGTGCCCTACGCGCGCGGGGCATGACGGGGGGTGTAGTCCCCCGCCGTGGCGGCGGTTGCCGGGCGGGAGGCGCGGGCGGGATGCGGCGGCGGGGAGGTGCGGAGAGGGACGGAGCGGGCGCTCGGGGGGATACGGCGGGGATAGGAACGTGCCGCGGCGGGACGGGAGGCGGGCAGGGGTGCTCGGCGTGATGTACGGGCCGCTGACGCCGCCTGTCCCCGCAGGTCCCGGCGATCCCGCCGCCGCCACCAGCCTCCCGCCGCTGGTGCAGGGCCCGGCGCGCTGCTTCCTGCGCTGCACCGTGTCCCGGGTGCTGTGGGCGGCCCCGCAGCCGCCCGCCGTGGTGCGCCTGCGGTGGTGGGGAGAGACCTCCGGCGGCACCGTGCTCCAGCCCGCCGGCCGGGCCGGGCAGCCCGCGGGGAGAACCAGCGCCCGGTTCGCCGTGCGCTGCGGGCCCCGGCAGCTCGCCGCCTACCTGGCAGGTGGGGACCCTCCGCCCCGGGAGGGCCGTGCGGGTTGGGCCGGGACGGGAGGACTCGTCTCGAGGGGTGCCGGAGGAGGGTGGGCATCGGGAGGAATTTCTGCACGGGAAGGGCGGGCAGGCTGTGGGAATGGGCATACCCTCCAGCAGTGGTAAGCCATCTCCCTTTGTCCTGTCATAAGCGTTCTTTTTCTGTTAATCCTATAATTATTTATAATTTATTACCAGTAATAGTGTCTGTATTGACCCTCCTTTACCCGCTGCCTTGTTACCGTCATTTCCTTGTACAACGTAGTGTTACTCCCTGTCATTTTAGCCAAAAAGTGTGAGTTGTGACCGTGAGACTGAGCTGAAGATGTTGATGATTTTTGCAGATATGGGTGTTCTTGTCCTGGAGGTTCTGACCAAACTTGACCACCTCCCCCTTGGCAGAGCACAGATCACTAAACTGTCCCAGCTCTCTCCCAGCCATCCCATCAAAGGGTCTTTTCCTGTGATGTCACCAACTTCGGATAAACTTGGAGAGCTGCAGGTAGTCCTGATGCCTTTGCTCATTATTATAAGTTATGTGCTGTGTCACTGGTGTAATCAGGTGCAGGATCAAGCTGTCCATGGCACAGTACATGTACTGCAGGCCTGCTCTCTGTCCAAGCCATTTCTGAGCTAAGGTAACAAATGAAAAAACAAATACTAGTGGTGTTGACTTAATTTTGTTTAGAGGGATGTGGGGTAGTTGAGCTTAATGAGGAACGTGTGGTCATCTCTACACTGAGAGTGAGTATTAGCAGTGGGTTTAAAATTGGATATTTGGTTCTTATGTTTCACTGGGCTGGAATAATAGAAGATTTTTACATCTGGCATTAAGGAAGTTGTCTTGCAGCCCTGGCTCTGGAAAATTGATTATGAAAGATAGTTGACTGGGATTTGAAAACATGGAAGGAGAAATAAGTTGTTGTAATAATGTATCATAGCTGGATAATGTTGATATTACTTTTTGTAGAAAAGAAACAGTTTCCCACTGCACAACAAGTGAAGCTGAATGCAGTATTTACTGCACTTAATTAAGAAAAGAGCAAAGTAATATTTTCACTTCTTGTTGTCTTTTAGGTCTCCCTGGTTCTAGAACCTCTACCAGAACTGTATGGCACCAGCAGCTCTGTGCCCACCACAGAAGGAAATTTAGATGCTGCTGCTCAGGGAAGCAGCAAATCCCAGGTTCCTGCTCCATCCCAGCAGCCCAGGCACACACGGGTGACTTTTGAACAGGAGTCTGTTGACAACAGCAAAGCCACAACTCCTCGGTACCTTCTTTTTTCCTTGTGACAAAATCGTGGTTTGTTTTGGAGTTCACATAGAATTTTTCAGTAGTGGCAGTGCACTCGTGAGTTATGGGATGCTTAATCTTTTCAAACATACATTTTATATGAAATCCAGAATGTTGAGGAGTTCCAAGGTGAGAGGGACAATTTCTTGTCTGATAGAAATTTGCATCTTGTGTTGACTTAGTTTAAGTCAAAATTCACAAGAGGTGCTTCAAATCATGAATCACAGACTAATTTGGATTGGAAGGGATCTTAAGGTTCATCTCATTTCAGCCCTGCTGCCAGGACACCTTCCACTATCCCATGTTGCACCAAGCCCCATCCAACCTGGCCTTGGACATTTCCAGGGATGAGCCAGTCACAGCTTCTCTGGACTTTTCACAGAGTCTCACCATGCTCCAGCAAAGAAATTTCTCCTGATGTCTAATCTAAACCTACCCTCTGGCGGTGGGAATCTGTTCCCCCTTGTCCTGTCACAAAAGATCTTTTGAAAAGCTTTTTTTTTAAAAATTCTTTTACTTGCAGCTTGGGTCAGTCTCTCTGATGGTCTCAGTGGCAGGTGAGGAATCATTAAACTAGCATGTCATGTTTCCTTTTGGAGCATGTCCTGAGGGGAGAATTTGTGGAGTTCTGAATCCCTTAATCCCTTTACACTTGAGTTGTTACTGAGATAACATTTCATTTTTCACTAGAGAGAAGGACCATTTGCTCTACCTGGAGAACTGTGAAAACATAAAGGACACCTTTTCTACTTCTCATCACCCTATGATTTTACCCGATGAACATTTGAAAATGAATCCTTCAAATGAGCCCCTGTCATTTCCCACCAGCACCGACCCCGAAGCGCTTGCCAGAAGGAACACACGGGTGCTCTCCATGCACAACCCACCTACAAAAGACCTGCTCTCAGGTTTGTGTTCATCTTTTAGATTTCACTACAAACAACTCTTGGTGTTATTTCATGTGCCTGTCTGGAGATGAGATTTTCTGAAGGGAAAGAGAGACTTCAGACCCTCTTGCTACATTGTACCAAAAAGGCCTTTACTTAAAAACCACTGTTGTCTGGGCTGGATTGAAATAAGCATTGGAGTAGGGCACGTTTCCATATGTTCTGTCTTTTGAGTTTCATGTGTACAGAAAAGAACAAAAATTAGACTAACTGCTCTTCCCTAAATTAGTCCTGCTTTTATGTCCTAATAATGCACTTCTAATATCTGATCCAGTGTGTGCAGACAGGTTCCTTGTACAGGCTGAGTGGGAGACTGATGGAGGACTGACTCTCCCTCACTCCCAACTGAGCAGTTTTCGGATGTGTAAAACATATTTAATCTCCGGTGCATCAAGATCTCTTTCTAACAGCAGAAAACAGAAGTTTCTTGACTGTAGCTGACACATTTATTGTGTCTACACATTGCTTTTAAATCGCATTTGAATGCTGAAATGCAATCCTTCTGCTTGTTTCCCAGCTCTCTTGGATCAAGGCAGTAAACTCCGTGATGCCATGGTTGTTTCTGCAATGAAGTCCAGCCCAGACATGGAGGTTGAACTGAATACAATGTCTCATTTTATAGAGAGGGACGATTTTAAAGCACCAACAAGGTGAGTTTGGACTGGGGGAAGTGAGATTCAAGCTCCAAATCGTAAATTTTGAAGCTTTATCTGCAAAATTGTAGATACTGAGATTCATAGGATGTGTTTTAGGATTCATTTAGGGTGAAAGCAGCACATCATTCAAATGGGATGTTAATTTCTACCTGTGAATAAGTACCTAAATTTTGCAAATTCATTTTAATCTTCATGTAGTTAGCCTTGATTTAAGTAATTGATTTTTAATTTCATTTCTTAGTATATTTGTATTAAATTCAATGTTATTTGACAAGGAAATATTAAATGTTGGTAGGGAATAAGAGGAGTGCAAGAAAGTGCAAGTGAAATGGCACTGCATCACAAGGAACAGCTTTTCAGAGAAGTGTAAGTAGTTGATGACCTAAATACATGGGTTTTTTCTTAGGAGAGAAGAAACTTAGATTTCTTGGTTTACCTCTGGAAAAATATTGCCTGGTTTTGTGTGATAACCAGAAAGCAATGTCACTGTCTTTGACAGTCAATGATGCTATTGCAAACTCAGTTTCATTTATTTCTGCACAAACTATTTGTATTTGTTTAAAAGTAGATTTCCCAGAAAAAAAACCTGGTAGACCAATTAATGGATTAATCTTGAGTGTGCCTTAATGTCTTATTTTTCCTTTTACTGCTGTCTCTGCTTCCATCGCCATTACCCAGGAGCCCCAAATCCTTGAAGTCCAGTTTTGTGCCCATTCCTGAAGATCTTTATCACTTTGGATCTGAAGTTTCAGGTCAGCAATTTGACCTAAACTCTGAAGAAAGAGCAATCCAGTTACTGTTGGGCAGGTGAGTGTGAAGCACTGGAGGCTTCTGCAAGATTGTTTTTACCTGACCATTTTGAAAAATATCTCTTGACCCTTTTAGGAATGTAACCAGTGACTCATGTGCAAGTGATGGAGGTGTTTTATAGCTCAGCCTTAAGGCATGACAACCTGGATAGCTCCAGGTCACTTGGTGTAAAAGTGAAGTCAGAAAGATTAACCACTATTTTTGATAAAGTTAAGTTATTTAATAGTTGTAACTGTTGTGGCCTAAAATATTACATAAAGTAAGTACATAAAACAAATACTATGTCTCTTTGAAGAGGAAACACTCTGTAAATTAAAGTTAATGAGAAACAATAGCTAGTTTTAATCTTTCTCCAGATATTAAACGGACCTTTTCCTCTCATTTTGTGTAGCAGGAGCATAAATGATGCTCCCATTGTGTCCACATCTGCACCCTGAACATACAGCTTCTGGGTCAGATATGGTTCAGAATTTCAGTTCATGTTTCTTCTTGTGCTTTTATTTTTTTACTGTGGTTTATCAGTGGGTAACACTGTAGTGTTGCAGATCATAAAATGATTTTAAACTTAGAGCACAGAGGAAACCCTTACACCAAACTAACTCCAGCTTGTATCTAAAGATGCTTGTATTTGCATCTACTCAGATACACCTTGGGGTATTTCTTTAATCAAAGTAAACTATCCTTAAGTATTTCTGGTATCTTAAAGCATTGCAGAAGTTATAAATAGTGAAGAGTAAAAATTAGAGGTAGATATTCATAGGTATATTTTACAACAAAAGACATCAAGATCTGGAGTTGGTTGTCCCAAGAAGTTGTGGAATCTGCAGCTTTCAAGATTCTCAGAATCCAACTGGACAAAGTTTTATTTGTATCCATTCCTGTTTGAGTTGGGGTTGGACTGAGTGACCTCCAGAGAGGTCTAACCCAAGCTGTCCTGCACTGGGCACACATTGCTTTCCTCTTGGGGCAGGGATGTTATCCCGAGGGAACCCTTCCAGCCAGGTCACAGATGTGCTGTATGAGCACAGCTCTGTCTGCAGCCAAATCCAGGATAAAACAGGCAGTGTTGTCCACAACCCTTAGAGACTGACTGCAGAACTTGGAACACTAAGGTGGCTTTCTCTCTGTTGTATCCACAGTGCTGATTTCTCTCCGGGGCAGTTTTGGGATCGAACAGGCTCCCTGTGGGATTCTCTCTCCCTTGGCAGTGAGGTGTATGACAGTGAACTCGGTGATCCCCATTATGACCAGAGTCTGCTGGAGAAGCTCTTTTACACAGCTCCTGTAAGTGGAGATCCAAAGGAAAATGTGCTTTCCCTAGTGTGCAGAAAAATGGAGGTTTGCATGATGAAAAAACTTCAGATTTCAGTACTTTAAAGCCAAATAAGCATTAAGTATCATACAACAGCTTGTAAGTACATGTGTATACTGCTTAAAATTAATATTATTAAAGGAATGTTGTTAAGAGTACAAAGTCAAGAATTGAGTTTGGAAATTGCTAGGATTGAGGCTGTCCAGTAACACTTTCTGTTTTTTAAATGTCTGCAATTTTGATACCATTTTAATTGTTTCAAATTATGCAATGCACAAGTTGTTTTCTATTTATGTATTGTGACCTTTATAGAACTCTCTGTGCAATGATAATTAACTTCTTATTTATGTGCATTATTTCTGCTTTAGAAATCTGATTCCAGTTTGAGTGATTTCCTCAGTGATGATGATGTTAAATCCTCAAAAAAAGCATCCAAGACAGAAGCTCTCAGAAAAGCAGACCCAGTGAATCCACAGAAGGATTTTCATGACTTTGATCAGAATGTGACAGAAACTAAACCCAGGTAGTTACATCAGTGACTTCTGTTCTGACTTAATCTAAATTCTGTTCCCTTTTTTTCATGATGGAAGCAATAAGTGTCCCTAAAGATCCAGCTATCAAGCTTATCTTGTACAATGTAGTTAATGTAAAAGTTTTGTGACTTTTTTTTCCCTAATTCATCTCCAAACAATTATTTCTGATTTTTTTTCTAACACTGCTGTTTTTACATCAGGTAAAATTCATATCCCCAGAGGAACCAATACAAAATCATTTACAATTCAAGTCTTGCGAATTACACAAATGAGATTTAAAATTATGGCAAAAGTCCTGTTGCTGTTCCTCTGCAGCAGTGACTTGTCCTTGTGTATAACTGTATCATATCCCTGCTTTTTTACATGGTATTAAATGAAGCTTTCCTTTTTGAAGAGTTAGGATAAGATTTTTTCAGATCAATGATGTAGAACATGCACTTTTTGGGTTGTTTTTTCTTCAGTTATGGGCCCCAGATATTGTAATTTTTTTGTTACAGAAAATTACAGAGGCCACCGAATTTGTTATAGAAATACCTTGAAAAATGTATGCTTTAGTGAACCTTGGGCAGTTTTTAAGTAACATCCCACCAAGCTAGGTCATGTCAAGAATGTTTCTGCAGTCCTGAACCTCAGTGTTGTCTCTCCAGCTGCTCTCCCACTGCTCCTGCAGAAGACCACAGAGAAATGGCACTTCTCACATCCTTGGGTGCAGACAGGTTGGCATTGCTGCAGCAAATACATCTGGCCAAAGTCATCATTGAAAGCTTGAAAATCTCTCCTGAGGGCATCCAGATCTCCCCAAGGAGGAAAGGTTTACTGGGGAAACCTCCACGGCCTATGTCTGTTCATAAGTGGTAAGAGGGATTGTTCCTTCCTGGTTTGTTTGCTGTGCCTTCAGGGGAGATTTCCCTGAGGTATCTTTGTACTTCAGCTTCTCCAAGCTCTCCTGGCTCCTGAGGTCTTGCTATTTCTCTTCTCCTCTCAGGAAATTGTATTGCAGAGATATGACTAATTTATCCTGATGTGGGCTCACTTCAGGCTGTGCCTTTCCCATGGTTTTGGGAAGGGACAGATGCACTTTGTGCCTGGCAGTACACTGAAAACGAAGAGGGGTTTATTGGAGGAGAATCTGGCATACATATAATCAATGGAAGGAATTCACAGAATAGATATTTCAATTATCCTAAAAAAAAAAAAAAAGGTGTTACAGTAAACTCTGAATCTGGAACTTGCCTGCTGTGTTCAATTTCATGACTCATGTCAGTTTCTGGATGGATTGTGGTCACCCTTCCACTTTTTATTCACAGTACCTTCTTTGTGGAGTGCCACTTTCCTGTGAGAGCCTCCAAGGATGATAAAGGACAGGTCTCCATAACAACAGAAACAATTCGAGTAGCCTCAAGTAAAATCACAGATGATGGTAAGAGCACCATTTTTCCCCTGTAGATTTAGTTTTGTTCCATCTCTTAGAAATTATTTCATAGTGTTTTCCACATATTTCCTTTGCTGCCTGAAAATCACAGTATTATTAGTGGCACCTCTGCCCACAGAGTTGCCGTGCTGCAGGTGAGGGAATGATCCTCTCAGGAAGAAGGAAACCAAGTGATCTTTTAATTAATTTTTTTCTTCTGAGAAGTATTCATGCTGGAAATTTCCTTATGTGTAACCTGCATTTTTGTCACCACAAGAATACTTCCTTATTCCTTGTGAACATTGTTACTGTATTTCTTATACTCTTTTCCAGACTGGATGCCAGTTGATTCTATCTCTGCTTGCAGATATTCCTGTTCTCCTGAAGCTGTGATTTTTCTTGCAGCTCAGCTTTGACTCTCTCAAGAGCCATCTTGAACTCTGTTAGTTAAAATGAGGCAGGGCTTTCCCACTGAAGAAGGACAGGTCTTACTGCATGCTAGAATGGCAGAGACTTGGTGTCACCTGACGTCTTTAAATACTGTTATAATGTTGGTTTATGTTCATGCATTTAATAGTTTATTAATTATTTTTATGAATTATTTATGAATTCGTCATCTTAAGTTTGTCCTGCTGGCCTATTCCTATTTGCTGGCCTTCAAAAATGAAAACCAGTTTACTTGGGCCTTGGTGTTAATAAATAATGCAGAATTAAATGATTGTTTAATGGAGCACTCTCTAGGGGCAAGTTTATTTATGTCAGGTAATTTTGGATATTTGTTGCTCCTCTCTTCCTTCCAGTGGTGAAATTCCAACATCAGTCTGTGTTCCCTGTGTGCTTTGGAGGAGCAATGATCGAGCACTGGTGGGGCTCTGACCTGGCTTTTAAAATCTACATGAGGAAAAGCACACAGAAAAAGGTACTTACTAGAAGTTGTTCCTTTTTTGTGTGTTGAGAAGCAAAGAAATTCTTTGAATTTCTGTTTTCCAGCAGACAGTCAGTGCAGACAATCAGGTATTAGGAGGGGAAATGGCATTATATGCAGATAGTTGAACTCATTGCTGTTCAGTCTTCACAGAATCACAGAATATTCTGAGGGACCCACAGGATCATCCAGTGCAGCTCCTGGCCCTGCACAGACATCCCAACAGTCCCACCCAGTGCATCCCTGAGAGCAGTGTCCAAATGCTCCTGGAGCTCTGACAGCCTCAGGGCCTTCCCCATTCCCTATTCCAGGCTTGTCACTCCTGTCACTCCATTAAAGGATTTTCTGAGTTTGAGACTGGCAAGCAAAAAAAAAAAAAAAAAAATTGTCCTTTCCTCATCTTTAAGACTGATCTCTTGCTGTTTAAGCACATTGGATCAATTATAAACATTATCCAGCTGTCATACATAATAAACATTATTCTTCAATGAGAACACAGCTCCTTTATCAGTGTAGAATGAGTTCATGTGGATGCAGGTTATATCTTTACCCTGCCCAGTGTAAGGGGAGTCATGTGAGCTGTGAAAAACAGCTGCAACTTGTGCATTTTTGGGGGAAAAAGGTATATTTCTATCTGATAAGATTAGTTGCATAACCTGTGATGAAGATGGTGAGAGGGGTTCACTCAGCTTGTGTTATTTTAATCAGCACTGAGGATATCTGCTTTTCTTTTAATGGAGGAGTAAATTGCATCTTTCAGTATGGAAATTTTGCTCATTTACTGGTATTTAGGTTATTCAATTTTTGCATTAATCTGGAATTGTTTACAGCGGGTTCTGGGAAAATTTGTCTTACTGTTGTTCTCGTGAGACTTGAAATTGGAAGTAAAGGAGATTTCCCAAATCCCTGTTGGTACAACTGATGGTGGGAGTGGGAGGCTGCTCATGGCTTCCCAGAAAGCTTTTGTTTCACATAAGTTTTTTAAATCTGATAGAAATCTTGCAAAATGAATTCTTTTCCTACCTCAGCCTGTGGCCATTGGCTCAGCAGCACTTCAGCTCCGCAGGGTGATTGAGGCTGAGCAGCTCAGTGTCAGCTGGGAAGTACCCATGGAAAAAGAGGGAGATCACACACAAGTTGGGCCACTAAAGGTATGTGTTTTACCATCTTGAGCTTGAATCGTTATTAATTTTGGGTGCATGCTCTTATTTTTAACTCCTTTTTTCTCTCTTTGTTTCAATTTGCGAGGTCTCAGATACAAAGGTTTGCAAGACCAGTATAGAATAATGTGAAACTTTTTTTATTCCTTAGGGTTTTGGAGAAATATTTTGAAACTCCTGCATGTCTGGGAATGTTGTCAGTAAGCTGGGAATTGAATACAGGCACATTTTGAGTGGCACATATTCAGGGCTTGGAGCTTGGCTTCTTCAGGTGTGACATGAGCTGGGGGTTTCTCCTGCCATGGAGGCCTGGTGTTCCTTGTCACTCCAGGAATTATCTTCTTCAGCCAAAGTTTCTACCAGTTTGCTCAGCTTCTGACTGAAAAGCATTAGCATTTTGAGAGCTTTGACAGTTCTGAGGATGAGCAGCTCTCTGTATTAGCAGGTGAAGGGTTAAGAATGGGGTGAGCTTTAAGGTCCATTCCAACTCAGATCATTCAGTGATTCATCTATAATTTTGTGGGTTTGCACACAACTGTTTGCACAACTGGACTTTAATTCCTAAAGCCACATGTAGTTTATTTTACAGCAACAGCTGTAGCTTGTAACCAGCATAATGCCTTAGGGTGAGCTCTTGAGCAAAAGGTGTGATATGTTTTCCTGGGTTTCTGTTGCATCCCTTGTTTCTGGATGGGGCACATCTGGCCAGCTCTGCCTTGCCTTGCAGGTGTCCCTGCAGCTTGCAGCCAGCAACAGAGACCTGGCCTGCACCCCTGCCAGGTCAGCCACAGCTGGGCACCCAGCCCCAGCTCATGCCGTGAGAGGTGCCCAGCTGAAACTGCAGGGGTCCAGCAGGACGGGTGTGGATGCAGAAATCCCTCTGTGCTCCAGGAGGAGCCCTATAGACTCCCAGGAGCCAGGAGTGGGCAGCCAAGACGTTGTGCAGCCGCCGCGCCCTGTACCAGCCTCTGAAGTGAAGGAGGTGGTGACACACATAGCCCCAGCTGAGGAAGAGGGGCTGTTGCTGCACGTGCTCCTGATGGTGCCTGAGGGAAAGGATTTCATTGCTGAAGGCTGTGGGCTCCCCAGTTCATGCAATGTGTATTTAAACTGCAAACTGCTCAGCACTGAGGAGGCAACGAGATCCGCTGTCGTCTGGGGCACAACACAGCCTGCCTTTCATTTTTCTCAGGCAAGTCATGTGTTCTCCATTTTACACTGATGGAAGTGTGGTATTCCCCACTGACAAACACATTTCATAGTTAAGTTACTTTTATATACTTAGAAACATCTCTGCTTGGCTCCGTTGAATGCCCATTTGATTTTTAACTTCTATCTCTAAAAAGCAGAATTCTGTAGACTGGAATAAAGTAAACTTACCAGAATGCTCTGTATTTTGCCAATACTGTCCAGTGTATTCTGTGTACTAATTCTGCTTTAAACCTTTCAGGTGATGCCTTTTTCATTGACTTCCAAACACTTGGAGCGGCTGAAGAACAATGTAATGATTATTGAAGCATGGAACAAGCTGGGAAGCCCTGGCTCTGACAAATTGCTGGGATTAGTGAAACTCCCTCTGCATCAGTTTTACATCTCATTCAAGTAAACTTAATTTTTTCCCTATTTTTTTATTGGGTTGGGAAATATCCTACCTGAAGTTTTGAAAAAGAAGTTGGTGATGGTGTGTGGGGGGGTTCTTGGTTATACTTCATAGCAAAAGGCATTCTTGCCCTGCTAAGTTTCCTATAGCCCTTCCCTACAGTGAGCAGGGTGTAAGTTACACTGTCCATGTCCAGAAGTACAGATGGGGTGTGAGATATAAAGTCACTGCGCTGCATCACAGTTGGTGCCTGCGTAACTTGTGGTCCTAGGACTAAATAAAACTAGAAGAAATCAAAGTGACTACACAGGAGAATGAAGTGTGGCTTTCCATCAGTGGTTTTCCAGGATTGTGACTGATTGGGTTTGCCCCTAATTGTGCTCTGCAGAGATCCCATAGAGATGCTGTCAGTTTGCACAGCCTGCGTGTCCAAAAGTCTCCAAAACCTTCATATTTTAATGGTGTACTTATCTGATGGGATTCTCCAGAGTTCTTTGTTCTTTTTGGGTTTAATCTACTGGCTTCTTGTTCAGAGTAATATACCTGCTTAAAACAGGTTAAATAGCTGGAAATACTGGACAGAAGAAATTCTTCTTAATGCAAAGGATTTATTCCTTTTATTTTGGTCAGACCTAGTGACTTGTGGAAATCAGGTGATGCTGGAGCTGACTGGCCACTACTTTGTTAGTTATTACTGTGTCATTTGTATAATTTTTTTAGTAAGCCACTGTAGTTTATTTGTGTATATCTTAGAATGCCAGAATGGATTGGCTTGGGAGGGACCTTAAAGCCCATCCAGTGCCACCCCCTGCCATGGACAGGGACATCTTCCACTCAATAAAGTTCTTCAAAGCCCCATCCAACCTGGCCTTGAGTCATTTCAGTGTATGATAGGAGATTTTTACGTCTTTCTGGGAGGCTGTCCCTGTTCCTTCTTTTCTTACATCCCTAAAGGCACATAACTACCTCATAAAAGTATAATATGGCTACAGGGTGTTAATGGGAGTCTTGTTCTCATTCATCCCTACATTCACAGGTCTCTAGGCTGGCTCATAGCTAAAGCACTGTTAGGTTTTGGGAAATTGTCCTTTGTCATGACTGAAAATAACTTCTTGCACCCAGCAGCTCATCAGCAGGATTTCTGCTGAGTGAAGGCTGGATGTAAGTGAGACAAATTTCAGAGGAATGGAGGTAGTTTGGTTTTAATCAGCAGTGAAAATCCCATCTGAAATGAGTTCTGTGTGTTCCGGCTCCTACTCAGATGGCTCATGCTCATGCTGGGGCTTTGTTTGTTTTGGGTTTGTGCTGTAGGGATCCCAAGGTTTCCCACCTGCTGCTGCAGGCTCAGTACCCAGTGGTGGCCGTGGATGGCCACATGCCCGTGGTCGATGTTTTCACTGGCAGCAGGAGCGGCAGCCTCAGGGTCATCCTGGCAATGGGATCAGCTGATCAAATTGTGGCACTGCAGAGGCTCAAAACTGAAGAAGGAATGGTGCCTCCAGTCACACAACGTCCTCCCCACTCTCTGGACTATCCACTCACAAAACCCACAATGGTATTTATTTATTATTTATTTATTATTTATTATTATTGTTTAATAAGTCCGCATTCTTGCTGTTAAGGACATGTGAAAAGGGTTTTACCAGTGGGTTCATTAACAGATGAATGATCCCCAGCCTCTTCTTGAGGCTGCAGCCAATTTTGTTATATTCTACAAATTGTACACAGGATTATATTGTTTATACTCTTTTTTTATCAGGTTGCTCTCACCAGTCTAGACATTATTGCCCCTTTTATTGCCTTGCATATACACTGCTTCTATCTTCATAAGTCCAGTAAAAGCAAAAACAAAAAAACACCAAAAATATAGAAAATCTTAATTCTCACAGCCTTATTGTGGAGGTTTTGCCACTACCTTGGAGTTGGATAGGTAGCAACTTTTATGCTTTTTATGTGCTTTGCAGGAAAAAAAAATTCTTTCAGGCTTTCAATGTTTCTGTGAACTTTAGGAGGAAAATGGCAGATAATTTTTCTGCCCCCCATCTCAGGCTTCTTAGATTTTTATCACAAGTCATTGTTTAGGTTGGAAAAGACCTGTATGCTCACTGAATCCAACCACCAACCCAGCCCTGCCAAAGCCACCATTAGACCATGTCCCCAGATGTTACATCCATATGGTTTTTAAATATGTCCAGGGCTGACTCAGCCATTCCCTGGGCAGCTTGTTAAAATATTCCCAAGTTTCCTCAAGTCATCCTTCCCATTTTTTTATTAGCAGTTGGACCCAAAGGGAGAAGACCTGATGGAGCATGTGTTTGAGATCCATGTGGAGAGTGTGAAGGGACTCACTCCCTTACAGTCCACAGTCTGGGGAGAGGCTGACTGCTACATCCAGTACTATTTCCCAGTTCAGGAGGCTGGCTGTGCTGCACTGCAAGGACCTGGATTGCATGAGGATGGTAAGTTTGTTTTATAATTTTCCCTTATTTAGAGCATTGCTTTAATTAAATACTATTTAGTCATGTTCTCTCTGCATAAGTAAGAGGGGGCATGTTTTTCTGAGCTTTAATGCAGCCAATGCTTGTTGTCTTGGAAAAATGGGACCTGGATTAAAAGCCTTGTTTGTCTGAGGCTGGTGGCAAGTTCCCAGTGAAAATAGAGAGTCCTAATTCCAAATCTCTTCGCATGGTACCTTTTGTTAAAGGTGCTAGAGGGCTGTGCCAGCTGATCCCACAAATATGCAGGAATAGGTCTGCAGGGAATAGTGACATTGTGCACAGTGAAGTTCAGCAAAGGCCTTACATGCACAAGCCTTTCAGGGTGCTCATTTTGGTCTCCACAATTCTCTGACAGGAGAGTGCAGCCAAGTGAGGATCCTGCTCCCAGGCCACGAGGGATAGGACAAGGGGAAATGGCCCCAAGTCACACTAGGGGAGGTGTAAGTTGGATATTAGGGAAAATGTCTTCATCAACAGGATTATCAAGCCTTGGCAATGACGGAGTCACCATCCCTAGAATGTTCAAAAAGTATTTGGATATGGCAGTTGGGTACATGATTTACTGGTGGCTTTGGCAGGGCTGGGTTAACAGTTGGATTTGATGATCTTAGAGGGCTCTTACAACCCTAACAATTCTGTGATTTTCATGGATACACCAACAGAAGAGTTCCTTGGTTTAGATCACTAGAATTAACATAGAGTGCTTTATGTGGGCAGGACCTTTAAGCACATCCATTCCCACCTGCTGCCAGAGGGAGGGACATGTTCCTCTCTCCCAGGGTTCTCCAAGCCCCATCCAGCCTGGCCTTAGACACTTTCAGGGATCCAGGGGCAGCCACAGCTTCTCTGGGCACCCTGTGCCCAGGCCTCACCACCTCATGGGGAAGAATTCCTTCCCAATATCCAATCTAAACCCACCATTTTCGGATTATAAAAGAATATTTAAATCATTGTGATTGTAGGAAAGAACATAGTATTGAGTGCTTTGCATCACTGACATGTATTCCCACTGGAAAATGACAGTCAGCAAAATGGTTCCATAGTAACTCCTGTGGGATTTTTGTGCTGCCTTTTTAGCAGTAGTTCCCAGGCTGTGGATCACAGATTCATGGGGCTCCATGGATTGCTTGTAAAAGCTTTGTAAAGTGAAGCTTTGTGAAGAAAAACAAGCCTTGTCCCAGGAGGATTTCACTCCCTGTCCATGCGTCCTACCTCCTGAAGGATTGCAAGCAGAAAAAGGTTGAAAGCTTCAATTGTAACTGTTTTTAACCAGCTCTGCTTGACTTTTAGGCATCACATTAAAGCCATTTAGAACAGCTACCACTTTGTGTGTCCCTGATCCCATCTTTAATGATGAACATCATCATTCCCTGTTGGTTCCTGCTGATGTCCCAGTCCAGAGGCTCCTGGTCAGTGCATTTATGGCACCAGGAGCAGCAGGAGGAGGAATCCAGTTTGAAGTTTGGTGCAGGTACAGAACAACATCCTATTATTTATAGATAGCAATACAGGTAGCGATAGATCTGATCTTGAAAAATCTCCAGCTCTGGGGTGGATATTCTGTAATATTATTTAATTGTAGCTAAAAAAATGGTAAGCTCATCAATGTTTGATGTGGGTATCTGCACTTAAAACCTGTGAGCTTTTTTCCCCACCAAGAGTCCTAATTACTCCTTTTCATAACTTAAAAATTGTGTGTTGTTAGTTTGCTTTCTTCCATCTTTTAATCAGCATAACAATCTAAAAGTAGTGTTTAAATGCTTGGCACATCTATATTTTACTTAATAGGACCCTGAAAGTATAATTTCATTGTGCTGGGCTTGCTTTTGTCCCCTCATACAAGTCACTGAGCACAAGAGAAATAATATAAAGTGTTTTGTAAGTTCAAAATGCTTCTTTGACTACTGAAGTTAATTATTAGTAATGGAGAGCAGAATCCATGAAGACAAATAGCTTTAGAAAAATACAATAACCTGTACATTCAGTAGTGAGCAAGTCAGGCTTTTTAAAATTTGCAGAGTCACATTAGAATTACTACGGGCTGTTTGTAAGATAGTGTCAAAATTTGTTTTAGGATGAAGCTGAAGCCAAGTAATGGCACTAAGGAAAGTTTTAGAGTAATTTTTTACACTCACAAACTGGTACCACTAATCTGTTCTGCAAGAGAAGTATTTTCATTTATTAATGGGAAGTGAGAGCAGAGAATATTTGGTGCCAGATCCTTCTCTTGTTTTCCTTTGGGAAGCCAATTTTTAGTGGAGCTCCTGCTAGTTGACTTGTTAGGACTAGTGCAAATATATATTTGTAGCATTATTAAGGATTAATAATTAAGGATTCTTTTCTTCAGTGGAAATACATTTACTGGACTTTCTCCCTTAGCTGGGGAAGCTAATGAGGCTTTAAAGACACTCAAGATAAAGTTGACTTCTGTGCAGTTGTGAGAGAAATGTTGAAATAAAAATGTTTATTTATTTATTTTTTTTTTTTGGTGTGTCTTACCAGGTATTATTACCCAAATGTCAGAGACCAGCTGGTTGCCAAAGGGGCCTTGCCTCTGTCACGGCTCTGTGCCATGGTGACACTGCAGCATCGTGAGGAAATAGGGATACAAACTTTTAATCTGCCCTTGGTCCCCCGGACTGATTCCTCAGAGGAATTTCATCTGCGGTCTTCGGGTGAGCACTTCGGCTTGTGGGCTCTCACTTCCTGTGGTAAAACCAGGCTCAGCTGGGGAAACCTCTGAGCAGCACAACAGTATTTGATGATGTGTTAGCAAAGGACAAAGGAAATGGCCTCAAGTTGTGCCAGGGAGCTTTAGGTTGGATATTAGGGAAAATTTCTTCCCCTAAAGGGTTGTCTAGTCCTGGCACAGGCTGCCCTGGCCATGGTGGAATCCCCATCCCTGGCAGGATTTAACAGCTGTGTGGATGTTGCACTTGGGGACATGGGAGTGTGGTGGCCTTGGCAGTGCTGGAGGAGTGGTTGGACTTCGTGATTTTATGGGTCTTTTCCAGCCAAATCTGTTCTGATTCTGTGTAAAATTTGGTCAAACTCTATAAAGATAAATTCTATTTGCCTCCAGGGCAAATAAAAATATGGATTTGCATTGGCAACTGAAACCAACCAGGAGTGGTTTTCCTTCCAGCTTTCACTAAAAAAATCAGTGATTAAACATGGGAAACCCTCAAACTCTCAGAAAGTTTTCAAAAGCCCTCTCTGTTTATTTGACAGCTTCGCTGCTAATTAGCCTCAGCCTATAGTTAATCTTCCCATGTAAGGTGGGAAGGAGGATCTGAAGAAGGGCTGTTTATGGTACATGGTGTAAGCAGAGATGCCTCTTGTGGCTCTTACAAATAACACGAACATCAGCTCTGGGAAGGACACAGGGAACTCTAAGGTGGGGTAAAACAAGCTGGGGCTGGACAGGGAGGTCCGTGTGCTTTGCAGTGGGTGAGCCACGTGCAATAGCAGAACACAGTAGCGTTCTTTGTTCCAACACCTGGAAAATTTTCTCGGGACAGGGCTGTGCCGGGATGTGCGGGGTGCCAGGGGGGATGTTTGGGATGAGGACAGGGCTGTGCCGGGATGTGCGGGGTGCCGGGGCGGTGTTTGGGATGAGGACAGGGCTGTGATGGGATGTGCTGGGTGCCGGGGGGGATGTTTGGGATGAGGACAGGGCTGTGATGGGATGTGCTGGGTGCCGGGGCGGTGTTTGGGATGGGGACAGGGCTGTGATGGGATGTGCTGGGTGCCGGGGCGGTGTTTGGGATGGGGACAGGGCTGTGATGGGATGTGCTGGGTGCCGGGGCGGTGTTTGGGATGAGGACAGGGCTGTGATGGGATGTGCTGGGTGCCGGGGCGGTGTTTGGGATGGGGACAGGGCTGTGCCGGGATGTGCTGGGTGCCGGGGCGGTGTTTGGGAGCTCGGCCCCGGCGCTTGCTGTGCTGGGCGCTCGCCACAGGAGGGCGCCACTGGGGCGGGCCGGCGGCTCTGGCGGGATGCGGGATGAGGTTTTCCCTCTGTTGTTCCTTGTGGATCTGGCTGTATCTCCCGGCAGAAGCGCAGCCTCTTGCACAGCCAAGATCAGTAGATTAGTGGAATTATCTTTTTAGAAAAATACTCATTAACAGAGTAATCTTTGTAGTAATAGGTATAGCAAAATATTGGTTATGTTGGATAAACTTGCATTAAGGGCTGACCACTTCTTTCCTTTCTTTAATTTAATCCAGGTTTGCTTGATGTGAGTGTGAGGTACCAACGATCCATGAAAACAGCAGCAGGAATAACTGCTCAAGCTGTTTCACTTTCTGTACAAATACACAGGGCAGCTGGTTTGCAAGCAGCAGCCAGGTAAAGACTAATTCAAAAAGGACCATTTTTCACTTCAAGCAGCTTTATATGGAGGCAGCAGGCTGAGGCATGAGATTAGAACAAATTCTTACTGGCCAATTTTTCATCTGCAGAGACCAGGATTCAAAGTGGGTTCTGCTCCAAAGTGAAAATAACCTTATAAAGACCATCAGCAGTTACTCTGGTCCCTGAAGCTGCAGTATAAGGTGGTAACATTTGTTCTGCAGAAGGATGCAGATTGGAAGGACATGTTTTCCTACATTTCCACATTTTTCTGCACCAAAGACTGATATAAAAATCAGCTGAAATAAGATGGTACTTATTTGGGCATTGGATCCTAGTGTTGCTGATGCTATTTAAAAGCTAGCTGAGGTTGTTTTCATGTATTTCACTGTGAAAACCTCAGTAAAATAACTAGGAAATGAAACATGTTCTTATCCACCTTAAGGCTTCTGCTCCAAGTGTGTGGTATCAGCTGGATGTAGTTCCAGAATATGTGATTTTCAAGAGTTAGGAAAGGGCTAGAATAGAGAGAATCAGTTCCACGTGAGGATGGCTCCTGTCATTCCAGAGCCGTGGTCTGAATCTTTCTCAGTGTTGCTGTGAGCCCCTGATCCATCTTCATTCAAGCAGATCCTGGCATGTGAGGATCACTGTGATATGGTGCTTGGAGAAGTCAAGGGAATTGAATGACTTCAGACCCCTCATCCTTCAGGTGTATGACCTGAGTAATACCTGGGTCTGGTTTACTTGTAAATTATTCCATTTGCTGATTTCACCTCCATTTCCTAGTCAGTATTGGTCTGTAAAAATAATTTGGCTTGGCTTTTGGCTTCTTTCTGGAGCAGGTTCTCTGGGAAGTTATTCTACAGTACAGTGTATCCTTAAAGGTGCTGAGTACTTTCTCAACCACAGATAAGAGCACAGCCACCAGTGATGGACCTCGTGAGTTCCTCTCACCATTTCATATCTGTTCCTAGTATGTTCAGATGGAAAGAAAAGATAAAAGTGATATGCAGCCAGAACCCATGTACATTTTGGCTTAGAACGTTCACTGTTAGTCCCATCTTTTCACCTTTGTTTTAAGCATGTTGGTTCCTAGATTCCTCATAAATTATATGCATTCTCTTCCTTCTTTTCTTTTAATTCCCATGTGAACTGAAGAGCTGTGGCACAGAAGAACCCCTCTGTGCAGTACTATGCAGGGGTGGGAGTGAACGCCTATGTGTGTGTGCTCCTGTCCTTCCTGCCCCAGGCGCAGACGCGCAGCACACGAGCCGTGCCCTGCTCCTTCTGCCCAGAGTTTGGGCATCGCACAAAGTTCCTTTGTAACCTCATCACCCAGAAAAGCACTGGGGAAGCCTCTTCTCTGGGGGAACTCCTGCAGTCTGCCAGTATTGTTTTCTCCATCTATCATCAGAGCACCAAGTCAGGTAAGGACAAGAGGTGCGATTGCAAGGATTGAGTACTAGTGCAGAAGTCCTCTTGATTTTAGTATAGAAAAGAAAACTAACTTATAGAATAATGGAATAGTTTGGTTGGGATTTTCAAAAATGCCCTGCAATGAGTAGGGCCATCTTGCAACAGGTCAGGTTGCTCAGAGCCCTGTGCAAGGAGCTCTGCAGTTGCTAATAGATGTGATTATCTAAATTGCCTTTGGCAGAGACTGTTCCTCTTGTGCGAAGAGTTTTTGAGACTCCCAGTGATCAAGATCACCTGTTACCAGCTATTCTCCAGTCAGTCACTTCTAAACTCTACATACCAGTTTGGTGTATTTACAAAATTATTTCTTTTCTAGCCACTGACAAATTGGCTGATAGAGCATCTAGAGATTATCTCCTTGGGACAGTCACGATTCCAACCAGAGACCTGCTGACAAGAAGATCAGGTAACACAGGAGTGCTATGCTGCTGGCATTCTGTGTAATTGCTAATGTAATTCCTTAAAACTATTTTCATTCCTGTTTTGGGGGATTTTGTTTTGGTTTTGGGGGGACTTTCTGGGTTTTTTTAGACCAAAGTTCTTTCAGATATTTCCCACACGTTCAGTAAAGATCTTGTATTAGAAAAGTCACATAAAGGTTGTTGTTTGAAAATCTGTTTTCAGGGTGTAGGATGTTTAGGTGATTGAATATGCTGGGGCTACTATGAAGTAATTTAACTCCATGCCAGCTAAAAACTACACCTAAAATCCTTAGGATTTTACTCAGTGCTGTTTATTTTCTAGATAGAAAGTCCAAAAAGGATGTCAAGTCCCTGAGTTGCAGTGTTTAGTGCAGGAACAGTGACTGCTTCTCAGATGTCAAAGCTGGAAACGAGAGTCTTAGATAATTCGAAAGTAGTAGAATTAACTAGTTTTGTTTCTTTTTTTAAACTATGTTAAATGGACTCCTTTTGAGTCCGTTCCACTTTAGAATATTCTGTGAAAAAATTATTCACATATCTGTCCACTAATGATCTCCTCTATCTAGCATTAGTTTGGGATTGTTATACCTTGTACTAATTATGTTTTTATTATTGCCTTGGTTATATCTGCTTTAATTTCAGAAAAGTTCTCATTTTCTCCAGCCCAAAATTTTGGGGTTGTTTTTAATGGGAAGAGAGTAGGAAATAAATGAGAATACATAATTTTATGATTGGATATCCCAGGGATGTAGTTTTGTTGTAAAATGGGTGTTGTTAATGAAGTGAAAATCCTTTGGGATCAGAACTTCTGCTGAGGTTTTTAGAAGGCCAGTAACTTGTTGCTTTTTCAGATTAGAAATTATTTAATAAACTTACAAATGAGAAATAAACCCTTGGTGTTCTGGTCCTTGGCTGATGACCAGAGAGGTGACCATTCCTCACTGACATTTTTTGAAACCCAGGATAATGCGATCTTTCCTCCCAAAGGTATTTCAGGCTGGTTCCCAGTGACCCTCTCTGAAGATCTGCTGCCTCCACACTGCACAAACGCCATGCAGGCCATTGTGGGAGGGCTGGAGCTCTCTGTGGCCTTTGCCCACCAGGGTGACAGGGAGCGTGTTCTGGAGGCTGCCAAGCTCTTGGGCTGGAGCAGCGAGGAGACGCAGGAGGACAGCGAGGATGAGAGTGGGGACTGGGAGCAAAGTGCCAGCCCCGTGGCTGTGACCATCTCCACCCCAAGGGTGTGGCTGCCACTCCACTGTGTGCTGCTCACAGGCCAGACACACCTGCACAAAAGCACCTACTGCTACCTCAGGTACAAACTGTACAACCAAGAGGCCACCTGCACTTGGCTCAAGCGGCCAAAACTGAGTGATGATGCAGAGAGTGTTACAGTGAACTTCAGGAAACCCAGCAAGGTGACTCTCAGGAGGAGCCAGGGACTGCTGTGGTTCTTCAGAGAGGAGAAATTAGAAATCCAGGTGTGGTGGGCATATGGCAAGGAAAATGAGGTGGAAAGACCACTTGATACAGATCGTCTGATTGGATCTGCCTACGTCAACCTGGCAGCCTTAGCAGAGAGATCCAGGAGAACACTGAGTGTTAGTGGTGAGTTCCTAAAACACAGGGTCACATTTCATTCCTCCTTACTGACAATTTAATGTGCTTCCTTCTCTAGGCACTTTAAACAAAATGTTCACTTTCACAGCTTTGTTTTATCCTGCACAGAATCCCAGGGTGGTTTCGGTTGGAATGGATCTCTGGAAATCACCCAGTCCCACCCCCTGCCTAGGCAGGGTCACCTGGAACAGGTGACACAGGAATGTGTCCACATGGGTTCGGGATGTCTGGAAAGGGAGACTCCAGGCCCTCCCTGGGCAGCTGTTCCAGGGCTCTGCCCTGTCCATGGAAAGAAATTCTTCCTCACACTGAGGTGGAACTTGTGTTTTAGTTTATGCTTCTGTCACCTACATGGTACGCCAGCCACCAGATTTGTGGACTGATTGGCTCTTCTTCTGGATACACTCAGAAAGGGAGGAAGAGCAAGAGTTAAAACAATTTTTTATATGTTGTATTCTCCACATGTGTATATAAAATTACGCAGAGTCACTGTTCCCAGGGCACTCAGGATGTTGATGTGCCTTAATCTGAATTACGGGGGGAAAATGAAGGTGGACCAAATTTGGGGGATTGGTTGTGGTTTTTAATGTTTCCAAGCTTGTACTTCTGGGTGATAACTCACATAGAAATTACACTGAAAATCAAAATTCATTCTGCTGGGCTTATGTGAGATCTCTACAGTAATGAACTGTACCAGCTGTTTTCCAGGCTCCTGCTTTTCCTTTGGCTCAGTTAGCTGGTTGTTTGTACATTCTCCTGCAGGTGTTTATCCACTGTTCAGATGCAATGCTGCAGACCTGGCAGGAGCCGCTGTGCGTGTTCACGTCAGCCTTGCTTCCCCTCCTGCTACTCTGCCCAGACTTCCCTGTGCCGAGGAATGCAGCTACAGTGAGGATGAAGGCACAGGGGAAGCCCCTGAACTGAGCCAGCAGGCCTCTGACAAACAGCAAGTGGATATTGTAAGTTCAGGAATCACCAATGGTGAACCACAGGAAGAAGATGTGACATTTCTGGAAAACACAGTTGCTGTCAATATCCTTGTGGAAAGAGCAATGCATCTAAGTTTAAAAGGTAACATCATACACACACACCCTTTCTTTTCTTTCTTTCTTTTCTTTCTTTCTTTTCTTTCTTTCTTTTCTTTCTTTCTTTTCTTTCTTTCTTTTCTTTCTTTCTTGTCTTTCTTTCTTGTCTTTCTTTCTTGTCTTTCTTTCTTGTCTTTCTTTCTTGTCTTTCTTTCTTGTCTTTCTTTTTTCTTTCTTTGTTTTCTGTTTCTTTGTTTTCCTCTGAGATCTGTTCCTACTCCAGCAAAGTGAATGGCATGGATGGATTTTGAACTTGGCTTCATGGTATTGCAACCCCAACCACTGTGTAAGTACAGGGAAAGCAGCAGGCTGAACTATTCGGCCTGTCTGCATGAATAAAATCCAAAATATAAATAACATAATGTGACCTGTTAGAGATGACAGCTGAATTCTGAAATTAAGCATTATCTGAATAGCTAAACTCCAAGTTAAGCATTGACTGAATAACCAAACCCCAAGACACCCCTATCTCAAAACTCCTGCAAATCAGCACATAATAAATTTGTAAAGCTGCTCACTGTACTCAGCTTTTGTTCCCCTGATAACACAACTAAGAGTCAAATGCAAGCCATGATTTAAGGGTATGTAATTCTAAAAGATTCTGAGCCCTGCAGATGGATTTTTATAGTGATTCTAGATTCTTCTGGAATTCACAGTCTTTGAAAAAATAATGCAACTTGGTTATTGCAAAGTTTTTGATGATATAAAAGAGGTTTCTTTTGATTATTGCAGAAATATTTAAGTATTTCTGTCTTCAACTCTTTATTTTAGGGGATTTTTAGAAGTAACTAATTGAGAGGCAGCTGATCCACTGAAACAAATACAAGCTGATTTCAGGAAGAAATTTTATTCCTCATGATTGCCAGACAGGTGGCCCAGCATGGAGAGTAGCTCAAGCACTGGAAATAGGGTCCTCAGGACTGGGTTTTATTCCTAGCTTTACTTCTGACTTCTTAGATGATCTTGGGCAGATGGTTTTTCTGTTTCTCTCTTGAATATTCCAGTTTCTGCTCTGTGAAAGGTTTGTGTAATATTTGCTTCCATTGAAAATATAACGTGCTGTCAGGTCCACCAGTGAAAAGGAGTATTTTCTAGATTGTGAATTTCTTTGCTAATTGTGTGGTTTTAATTGCTGGATTGCTTTTAGATTTTGTTATTGTTGTTGTTATTAATTTAAAAAAGTATCTGTATTTAATTCTGTATCATTTCAGGAAGTCCCTTGACAGAACGTGAAGTGACAGCCCCCAGTAGCTGTGTATCATTTGCTGTTGCTGGTGCAGATGCTCCAGTAACCACTCCAGTGATAGAAAATACAGATTCACCAGTCTGGGACTTCCAGCAGCAAGCAAGGTGAGAGATGGGGATTCACACAGACACTCCCTGGATCTGACAGGGAGATTCACACAGACACTCCCTGGATCTGACAGCCAGGCCAGGTGTGAAAAGGATGTATGGTTTGGGGTTTTTCAGCTCAGACTTGAGCTTTTCGGCTTCTTTTTTCCATATATATATATATATATATACGTATATGAAGAATGAACTTCAGACATTACAGCTTTCAACCGTAACCCCAGTGTTTTGCTGTCACTGTGTAACTGAGTCATGAAATAAACTGTATTTCTGTTCCTTCACAATTTCTCTGTCCTATCTTTTAAATGTACAGCAGAAGTGAGGAGAAGGAAATACTTCTGGAATAAGCAGAAGCCCAAGCTATGTAGAGCTATGTTGTGCTTTGAGGCTTAGTAATTTTGGGATTTGTTTTGTTCCTGCCCCCATCAGTACAGAAAGAAATTGATTTGTCTGGGTAGATAAAATGGCATTAAAACTTCAGAAGCATTTTACTGCTTTTTCCTGCTTTGCATAAAATACTGTGGGTTTTGTTCTTAACAGATTATCCAAAGAGCTTCTCGTGGATCCACAGCAAACCTTGGTCTTCAAAGTGTGGCATAAAGCAGGTAAAGTTTGTAGTGCCGTATTAAAAGGAGTGTGTTTTCTGCATCCCCTTCCATAGGTTACTTGTATTTCATGCAAGGAAAATAAAGTCTGTCAAGTGAATTGGAGAGTGGAATTGTAATGCCATCTTTTGCCATGTACTAGAAGGATGCTAGAGATAAATACCTGTTGATTTCCTGGCCTTTGGCATCCTCCTTTTCCCCATTAATCATCTTAGAGGGTTTGGTTCATCCATATTCTCTCTGGTTTTATTTTGACGGTGCTTTAGAGGTTGGATTCTCCTACTGAAGGAAATTCTTAACTGCTTCCTTCACATGCTGTTTGTTGTTGCTGCAGGTGGTTGAAGTGTGGGCAGCCAGCTGTAGCCAAATACTTTTATTCCTTTCTTTCTACATATTGAAGTTCAGCTGTCTGATTTTTGCTTCAAAAGTAAACTTCCTGTGTATCCAGAGAACTGTGTACACACAGTGGTTCTCCTTGCAATCCCTCTCCCTGCCCTGGGCATTCACTGTTCTGCAGGGACATTTTTAGCTGAACCCAGGTAATCCAAATAATAGCCCCCTTTTGGATGGGATTATTCTGGACCTCAGGTCAACTTCCAAGCCATATTTCAAGGGCTGTGTTTTAACATTCCTGAAATTTATTCATAGCAATGTATATGTGCTTTGTGTCCTTGTTCCCCAGAGTCAGAGCGAGTGATAGGATTTGCCTCGGTGGACCTTTCCCCTCTCCTTTCTGGCTTCCAGCTGGTGTGTGGGTGGTACAACATCACTGATTTCAGCGGGCAGTGCCGGGGGCAGATCAAAGTGGCCGTGTCCCCTCTCCAAAACATCAGTAGTCTCAAAGAAGAAAGGCTGGCCAGGGCCCGAAGCCAGCCAGAAAGTTCTTCTGTAAGTTCTTCCATTTCCCCTCTCACACTTCATTGGATTGCTGATAATCAGTACCTGGGGTTCCTGAGCTATTTCACCACAAACTCACTGCACTGTCATGGACCAGTCAGCATAAATGCACCAAAACCGCCCGATTCCTTAGGAATTCTGCTCCAGGTTTCCATGGTAGCTACTGACCAATGCTAGTTACAGCACTCCAAACAAGTCATGAGCATCCCTGTTGGCTTCACTCTGTTGTTGCTTCATGGGTGTTTGGGATTTTTTTAAGAAGAATATTCTGTATGTTTGGATGTCTGGGAGCATGGCATAGTTCTATTTGCTGCTTTGGATGACAGCTGGTGCTCAAAAACATACAGTAGATTCAACTTTTCATTGGTTAGGAAACATCTAATTGAGCAAGAATCTGTTTTTGTGAAATATTTGCCATTTTTTCTTTATTTTCTAAGATTCCCTGATATGCTGGGGTGTGTTATAGACATGTAGTGCAGCCCTTATCCTGCTTTCCATTGCTTTACTCTCTGATAGTGTGGAGGCAGTTAACAAAAGCATCACAAAAGAATGTGATGTGAAATAGTACTTTGGCTCAGTGCTGGGAAATCATCTGAAAATATAAAGCTATTAAGAAAGCCTGAGATTTTGTTAGATCAGCCAGAGAATACCTTAATTTCTCTTACTTTCTTGCTGTGAAAGACTCATGCAGATAGAGTGTTCCTATTTCCTTTTCATCCTAGGTGAAGGTCAGCTTTCCAGCATCTCCTAGTAATTCTACAAACTTGTCCAAGCAGATGCTGAATTCCTTGTCAAAGGAAGTCAGTGTTCCTGCTCGAGAGCGGTAAGTCCACAGGCTGACAACCTTTTGGAGTATTTACAGGTTTCAGAGATACCTCTCTAAAGCCAATTGACTCTACTGGAAAAATGATACACCCTGTCAAACTGTGTCCACTGTGTTTGGGTTTAAAAATTAGTGGACACTCCATTTCACTGTGAGAGGGAGGTGCAGGAGGTAGCAATCCTGGGACAGGTTCCTTTTGACACAACCCAGATGTTCTTTTCCTTGTCATTGATACTTCCTGATTTGTTGCATTTTCACCCTTGTAAACTAGGATTCAAATGATGCTGTTGTTAAAACTGGCAGATACTTTCTCCAGGCCCTGATAAGAATAAAGGTTGTGTCTGCATTTGGTTTTATTTTTAGTCAGTGTAAATTAGAGTATTCCTGATGCATCCCCTTGATTTTGCCGTAACATCTGTCCATGACCAGTGAGTGACAGCTGGTGAAATGCTGTAGTATTGCATATTACAGGAGTAAGAATGTCATCTATCCTGCGGTAATTCCTACTTTCTGTCCCTTCAAATGAGTGAGAGAGTGTTTTAGCTCATGAATTGTTTATTTAGCCTACAGAGATGATCCTTTTCCCATATGTGTCTTTGAAGTTTAAAGGGACTGTGGGCCACCACTGTAGGATCTGAACAACTGCCTTGGGAGCTGCCAGCAGGCATGGAAAGCCCCCTACCAGCCCCACCATTAACTTGACTTTGGTATAAGTCTGAAACAGTAAATGACATTCCTGTGGACATTTGGAAAAAACAGTTTCATCCATCGGTGGCTCTTTAGCGGATTTCAAGCCATTGGACAGTCTTAGTTGGCAGACTTTGCAGAGTCAGAGGTTCCAGCCTGGTTGTTGGCCTGTTTTCAGCAGGACTAGCCCCCCTGGCACGCACACGCCCCGGCACGAGGAGCACATGCAGAACGTGCGCAGATTCCACGAGTCCCTGCAGCAGGTGGATGGGAACGCACGCCGTGCAGCCCGCCTGGACTCAGCACCGCTGTCCTCGCGTGCTGCTCTCCTCACTGCTCTCAGGTAAAGCTGGGCTGGGGCCAGCAGGCCAGTGCCAGGCCTTGGGTTAGAGGGAACAGCTTGGAAGTGATGGATCCAGGTCTAAGGAAGTGGAAGTGAGACAGTGCAATAAGCAATGAAGAGATTCCGGTGTCACTTAGAGTGGGTTGAGGCGAGGCTGGAAAATCAGGGGCTGGATGGGGAGCTCCACAACAGGAATGAAATGCTGTAACAGTGTGGTGATCTGTTGAAGGGGAACAGTAGCAGTAGTGTTTCCAAATCTGGAGAGAATGCTTGGATTTATCCATCCTGGTACTGCTGTCATAGAGGAGTTGCTATGAAGCCAATAGTCCCTTCAGTTGACTTCCACAGGTACAAGGACAAGCCTGTAAGCATTTTAGGGGTGCACAGGGCAGTATATCCTTTCCCATCAGGATGTTTTTCTTCTTGCTAGAAGCACTGTTCTCTTGACTAGATTCTAGGTTTAAATGAGGTATCATTTTAGAAGAATAGTGTTTATTATCTGTAGGCATATAGGAATGAAAGAGACTTCCTGAGGTGTTTCATCCTTCCCATGCTGCCACAATCTTGATTTTTATCAAGCTCAGCCATAAGTCAAGTATTAACCTTGGCTTTATGACTTTTATTGAAAGGTAATCTCAAATCCAACTCCTTTGATTAAGTAGGTTTAGAGCTAGCTCTTTTTTAGCTTCCAGCCTAAGTTTCATAGCCAAGTCAGGATTTGTTCTGGAGTGTTATGGTCTTGCTTAAAACAGCCTCAAAACTTGCTTACTGATCTGCTTTTGAATAAAAATGTTTGATCTTTTATTTGCATATTTACATGTTGTTGACTAGAGTGATTCAACTTAACCCCTACTGCCACAGGCTTGTTTTCTCCCTCTTAGCAAATTTCTTATCACTGCTTGCAGAAAAAACTTGAGCGAGCTGGATGAGGTTCAAAGATACTTCACTGAGAAGCTGACCAGGTCTTTTCCTGACTTCAGCACATCCAAACCAAGCCATGAGGAGTGGGAGAGTGACCATTGGGGCTCAATGAGCAGAGAAATGGATCCCAAAGGCTGCCATCTTTTGGAAAAATCTAGTCAGTTGGTGTCTCAGGTCAGCAGCCTAGTCAATGGTAAGTTGTTGCCATGAGTAGCAAAATGACAAGGAAATCAAATCCCTGCTGATGCTTTTAAAATAACTTAACAGAGCAGAGAATAAGCTGGAGCCCAGAGCTACAGTTGCTGCCAGTTGGAAAGTTATTCCATGCTTTTTCTGCCCATGGCTTCATACATGAAGCAGCATTTCCAAGAGGTGGAGTTGAAGGGCACATCCCTATTATTGTGCCATTCTTGTATCACCACCTTGATCTTCTCTTTTTTTGCCCCCTCTTTTTCTCCAAGGTTTTGCTCTTTTTAATTCCTTTCTCATCCTTAGCAATTGTTTTTACTGCTTTTTTACATGCCTTCCTCTACAATCTGTTCCAGACTCTTCCTTCTCCTTTTCCAAATGTCCCCCACCTTTCCCTTGGAGCAGGACTTGCCTTAAAATAGTTGGCCACTTGACCTAATGCTGGTGAACTCATTTCTCAGAGGATGCAAGCAATGAATAGGATCTGCTCACTGAGAAGCAAAAATAAGTGATTGTGGCTTTTTAAAGAATTTGTAAAATTTCCCATTAATTTCATCCTTAATGCTTCTGGGTTTTCCTTAGCGTTTCTGTTCTTCTGGCCTTGTCAGTGGGAAACAGAGCTGAAAAACATGCTCACATCAGCAGTGTTTGCAAAGCTGTGCATGTTTAGCTGACAACCATCCTTACATCTAGGGCTTTCTGTCAAAACCCCATATAAATTGGATTTAAGCTGCATTGTTGCTCCATGCATTAACTGATGCTCTTTTCTGGTAACCAGACTTGCAGACTATAAGTAAAATTAGCGAAGAAGCTTCTAATGTACATCAAGACAGCAGCAGGAAGCTGAGTGCTATGGATGTACCCATCTGGAAGGAGAAAGGAGCCAGACCTGGAGTTCCTGAGGGCCAGCTGGAGTCTGGTGCACCTGGTGTTTCAAGCGACCCGCAGGGAGGGAGGTCTGTGTTTGACAGACACATGTTGCACCAACTTCTAGACCCCATTGTCCCTGAAGATGAGCATCCAGTGGGTTATATCCAGGAAAACGAGGGTGCTTTTGCCATCCAGCCACACAGTGAAGAGGAATATGAAGAAGATGTTATAGAGCCACGAACTCTTAATGAAATAACAACTGCAACAGACAGGACGAGCCCCTGGTCCAGTGTGATCTCTGAAACAGGGCAGGGGGCTGAGCAGCATCCTCTGGACCCCAGGCATGAAGATCAGCACTCCATAGGCATAGCTTGTTTCCAAAGAGGGAACAGCAGCATCTTGCAAGGGGACAGCCAGAGCGTGCTCAGCACCCTGAGCCCACCCGTGAGCCCCCACACAGGTGGGAGCCGTCCCTGGGGAGCAGCAGGAGATTCCCAGACCTTCAGCAGCAGTGTGGGAACAGCGGAGAAGGAGCCACCGCTGCCCCCTGGGCAGAGCCTCTGGAGCAGAGCACTGAATGCTGAGCCCATAAAGAAAAGAGCAGAGTTCCATGCAGACTCCAAGGAACTGCTGCCATTCCCAGGAGACATGGGTTTGCCCGATGGAAAAACCACTGAGAGGGAGAAGGAGGAAAATGCTGAGGTTGTAAGTGAAGATCATCAAGGCAAGGAAGGAAGTGGTTCTGATGAGAACTGTGTTCAGAGTGTGTCAGCCCAAGCTGGCTCAGAAAGAAATAGTGAGAGCTTCCCTGATGACAGCAGTGAAGACCCAGTGGAAGGCTCAGAAAACCCCATCAAACCAAAAATCACTTTGTATCCTTTACTCTTTTCTTAGACACTTCTTGCACTCTTCTGCTTAGTTAGAATCTCCCTGGCCTCAGGACAGAGAAATTTGCTATGTGAAGCTCTTCCCTGGGAAATGAATCCAGAACTGGTGATCTGGGGAGGTGTTGAAGGATCTCATTACACTGTTTCACACATGGTAGTGATGACTTTCTTGAAACTTGTAGCCAGTACATTTTGTGATTTGTGAGAGTCACTTTATTTTGAGTAGTTCTGACATACCTTCTTGCACTTTCACTCCATGTTATTTTCCCCCATGTGTTAGAGCTCTTGTGTTTCTCCTGTATTAAAAGAAACATGCTTTATTTTGCTTTTAAAATACTTCCTAATGTTTCTTGCATGAATTACAAATCATGGGTTAAGTGTTGGAATTTTTGCAGGGTGAAGTCCTCTACAAATTTGTGAGGTATTGTTTTAAAGCAAGTCAGTGTCCCATGCTCTGTAAGCCCAGGTGAGAGAACCAAGTGTTCAGAACAATGGAATATTGATTAAAACAAATGAAATTTACTATTTGGGTTCTGCTAACAGGTGAAGCTTTTTCTACATCTAGACCTCTGTGAACTGCCTACTGCCAAAGGTTGTTCCTTAACAGTTCTGCTCAGATCTGATCCTGTTGTTGTTCCCAACTTCTTCCTTCCACCCCAGGAGATGGAAGCCTCCATGAGACTGCTCAGCACTTCTTCTCATCCTTCCGTGTCTCCAAAAGTAAGTATGGGATGTCCTTTCCTTCATTGTCTAACTTAGTCCATTCCTTAAAGCGGGAACAAAACTTCTCCCTTCTTTTGCCTGGCAGCACTCAGATGTGATGGCTTCCAAATTGGGTCAAGGGGAATCTTCCCGACACCTCTTCTCTCTGCAAGGATGGTTTTTAATATCCACAGCTGTTGTTCAGTATGCTCAGAAAATGCTACTCCATCGGGGTCAGTGGAAGTGGCAGGTTCTTACTCCACATTTCTTTGTGCTTTAATGTGAGGTGACATGCCTAGTTCTGAGGAGGTCTAACCTGTAATTATGGCTTCAATTTATGTCTTTTAGATCAGGATGAAATGAGGGAGTTTGCAGCAAGAGGAGGTTCCTGGAGAGGTATCTTGTGATGGTTCTGTGACCTGGGGAGTAGTAGAATAACTTGAGTGATTGTTCCTCTTGCACCAAAGCTGTGGATTGCTGAGGTTTTCCTTTTTTGTGTGTGTGTGTTCATAAAGATGTATTTACTGCGAGAGGTTTGTGGCTTGGTTGTCTCAATGTCTACATATATATCTTATTTTCAGTTCATAAAGAGGGGCTATAAAAAAGAGAGAGGATGACTTTTTACGCAGACATATAGTGACGGGATAAGGGGAAACAGTTTTAAATTAAAAGAGGGGAGATTTAGATTACATATTGGGAAGAAATTCTTCCCTGTGAGGGTGGGGAGGTCCTGACACAGGGTGTCCAGAGAAGCTGTGGCTGCTCCATCCCTGGAAATGCTCCAGGCCAAGTTGGATGGGGCTTGGAGCCACCTGGTCTAGTGGAAGGTGTCCCTGTCTGTGGCAGAGGTTGAAATGAGATAAGCTTTAAGGTCCCTTCCCACCCAAACCATTCTGGGATTCCATGATTCTTTTCCAGCCCCAGCTCTGCTGTGGACGGTGATGTGGATCTGGGTGTGCAGCACCTGGGCTGTTTGCCTACCACTCCCAGATAAGGTGATGCCTTTGTTCCTCTCCGTATGACCTAGGAAACAAACACTTTAAGGAACTTGTATGTCACTGGGAACAGTTTGGCTGAATCAAAACAGACTCAGACAGGCTGTAGTAGCTCTGAAGTCATAGAAAATGCCATTAAATGCTAATACCAGCTTTACTTGAATCCCCTCTCTGCAGCTCTGAGCTGAGTGGCTGGAACTACAGCCCTGGAAATTATTACTAATTAGGTAAAATGTTAGCAAGGCACTATTTGGATATTTTGTTCTTAGAGCACTTAATTTGAGGATTACCTGGCACTAATCCTTTGCTGCAGCTCCTGTAGTGTTGCTGAGACAGGATTCAGTTGTGCTTTGTGCATCAAATTCTCTCTGTGAAGAACCAGATTTTCACATAGAGTTCAGAAAAAATGCTTCCTCATAGTTTTGGTTTTAACTGGCCTCTGGGACATCAGCTTCTAAATCTGGACTTGGTTGGGTTCTGCACAGGTCAGCAAACACCAAGCATGACAGCAAGGCTGAAATCTGAGCTGTCCTCTGGACATCACCAGAGCCCTCACTCACTTGGCAGCTGGCAAATGTCTCTTCTGGCCCTCCCAGTGCTCCTGCCACCTCTCCCTGGCTTGTCTGACTCCCTGCATTCCTTCCTGGAATGACAAAACAGTGGTGAGGCGTGGAGCTGGGCAGTCACAGCGAAGGAGCTGGTGGCAGTTGAGACAGAAATGTCCCAGCTCCTGCTGTGAGGACATGGGGTCCTGAGGAGGTGCTGCAGCAGTTCAGGCTCAGTGTAGGTGCTGTGATCACCTTCCAGGGATCTGAATTTTGTAGTCTCACAAAACCTCTTTGTTTTTTACTTCTTTTCTCCATTACATCAAACTAACACTTCCCATTCCTGAGGTCCTTCCCAGCTCTTGTCTTCCCACACTGCTCTCCTGCTCTCAGTGGGGGCTAGAGGATAGGTTTGAAAAATCAGAGTGTTAATAAACTTTTCCATAAAATGCCAGAATCCCAGAATGGTTTGGGTGGGGAAAGAACCTCAAAGATCCTCTTGTTCCACCCCCTGCCATAGACAGGGACACATTCCACCATCTCAGGATGCTCCAAGCCCTGTTTAGCTTGTGCTTGGACACTTCCAGGGATCCAGGGGCAGCCACAGCTTCTCTGAGAACCCTGTGCCAGGCCCTCACCACCCTCACAGGGAGCAACTGCTTCGCAATATCCCATCTAACCCTGCCCTCTGGCAGTGGGAAGCCATTCCCCCTTGTTCTGTCACTCCAGGCCCTTGGCCAAAGTACCTCTCCAAATCCCATGGTATTTTTCCCCCTCATGTCTAGGAATATTCCAAAAGGATAAGAAACTTAGATGGAAACCAGTTTTACTCAGAATAATTCATATTTGTGTATACTTAGACTTACCTTCAGTGTGAATTAGAAATAACACAGCCTTGGGCAGATTCACAACAGGCTTTATATGTTCCAAAAACATTAATGGCAGCAACAGCCAAAACATCCTTTCTTGGTTGTGTTGTTTCTTCTTGATCTGCTGGATATTCCTGATTTCCTGCCTGGAAAGCAGGAGTAGGTGCAAGGCCACTGCCAGGGTAGGTTGTAGCCTGTTAACACGGATGTGTTTGTCCTCCCCGCATCCCTGTGCACAACAAAAGCCAACACAAAACTGCTGAGCCACAGTGCTGAAACATTCTCTGCCTCCAAGACTGGAATTCTTTGACCTTGGAGAAGGCCATGCCCCCCACCATGACCTATAACATGCTCATGAATCTGCTTTAGCCCAGCCCCTGGCACACAGGCACTGAATAATCCTCGGCTGGTTTCAGTGTCAGTGCCATTCCTATAAAAAGAAGAGTGAAGCGTGATCCTCGGTGCACGAGTCCCCTTTCCTCTTGCATCTTCCCTGTGGAACATGTGTGCTTCCTGGCTGAGCACCAGACACTTGGAGTCTGAGAAGCAGAGAGGGAGAGAGACCTGGGATGGGCACTGACCTGAGCCTGTTCCTGGGGTGAGGAATGGTGTAAATATGACATTTCAGATGTGTGCTCTGGAAACTATGCAGAAGGATAAAACTGGCAATCAGAAACTGCCTGCGAGATGGATCAAAGGAAGGTTTGATGTCCAAAAAAGAACAAGGGAGCTGGAGAAGGGTCTGGAGCACCAGGAGAGGCTGAAGGAGCTGGGAAAGGGGCTCAGCCTGGAGAAAAGGAGGCTCAGCGGGACCTTGTGGCTCTGCACAACTCCCTGACAGGAGGGAAGGGCTGAGGGGGTTGGGCTCTGCTCCCAGGGAACAGGGACAAGATGAAACACCCTCAAGCTATGCCAGGGGAGGTTAAGGTTGGACATTAGGGAAAAATTCTTCCCCCAAAAGGTTCTCCAGCCCTGGTATGGCTGCCCAGGGCAGTGATGAGTCCCCATCCCTGGGGGGATTTAAAGCTGTGTGGATGTGGCACTTGAAGACATGGGATAATGGTGGTGTTGGCAGTGCTGGGAGAACAGTTGAGCTCCATGATCTTACGTGTCTTCTCCAACCTCAATAATTCCATGATACTATGCTTCTGGTCATCTGTCTGAGCTGGGAGTGTTAATGGTGCTTCTAAACCTTGTTCATTTTGAGTCACACCTGTACATATAAAATAGCAGCAAGAACTGGTGTTAAACCTTTGCCACAGCTGGAAGTTCATTTTTAGGAAGGTCATTGGGATAGTTACATACATCTTAACACCACTTCATCCTGCACATTGGGCAATGGTAGGAAAATGGGAGGAGGTATATTTTAGCTGCTTATCTCTGAAACAACATACCAGTGGTGTTTTCCAAGCACGCTTGGTTTCCTGACTTTGGGAGCAAACAGACTGTTCTCCTTTGCCTTGGTGTCATCAAATAGCATCAGGCACCTCCTCTCGTGGGGTGGCTTTGGAGTACAGAGCATTTTAGGGGTATTAGATATTAGGAAGGAATTATTGACTGTGAGGGTGGTGAGGCCCTGGTACAGGTTGTCCAGAGAAGCTGCAGCTGCCCTTGGATCCATGGAAGTGCCCAAGGCCAGGGTGCTTGGAGCACCCTGAGATGGTGGAAGCTGTCCCTGCCCATGGCAGGGGGGTGGCACTGGATGATCTCCTTTCCCACCCAAAACATTCTGGGATTCTGTTCCTTACATTGAAAATGGGAGGTCTGGCTCTCCATCTCTGGCTGTGCAGGACACATGGCACATGGGAAAGGGGAGCTGTGAGAGGCAGGAAATGCAGTTTCATGCCCTTTGAAATAGGGTTAATTGGCAGACTGGGGGAATTTCCTAGAGAGAGACTTTCAGATGCTGTGCAGAACTCAGGGATCAGCACAGAGCCTGGTCACTGCCCCTCTCCAGCCACTCCTGACCTTTTGGCTGTTCCTTGGACGGATGGGCAGAAAACAGCATGGGAAGAGTGAGCTGCTGTCCTGGTCTCTGGACAGCCCAGTCCAAGGGAGGTGCTTTGCCCAGCAAGCAGCTTTCTCTGCTAATTTTTAAGCTTCTATTGTGGCCAGGTATGCATTTCATCTCTGTTGACTCCTTATATTTTGGTTTAGGAAATTCATCCTGGAGAATTGTTAAGAAGAAAGAAGAGCAAAGCAAAGATTCTCCTAATTATCCATGTCTGTTATTTCAGTGTGGTAAAAATGGAAAGTGTTTTAAAATATTTTACCTGCAGGCTGTCACCTGAGCCTGTAATGCACAGGTTACCAACACAAGGACTCATTCCTAAAAAAGTAATTTCCCTCTCCAAAGGTGCATATCAAAGTGCACCAAAACAGGATCCTGGTACTGTTTCCCTTGGTGGGGAGCTGGGCACCTCAGGAGACCTTTCCTGAGGCTCAGAGAAGCAGCCCAGTGATGTAGGTGAAAGGCCAGATTGGCGGATCAGTTTTCCAAAAGACCTTCCTGGCCTCACAGCTTCCTCCCCTGAAGGCTCCCGGAGCAGGATTGCTTTTCTCAATGCCTCACAGGCACAGGCCAGCTCTAGATTAGTTGGGTAGAAATGTGTTTCTTTGTATGCTGAAATTACTCATCTTCTAGTGCTGCTGGAACATCAGGGACAAAGCCAGGCTGCTGGCCAAGCACAGAGGAGATGACACTGCTTAAACCAGGGCTTTTCCTCTCAAGAGCTGCTGCTTTGGGGTTCCCAAGGCAGCTGAGCCTGGCCCATCCCATTTATCATGGAATAATCACAGTGATGGTTTGGGCTGGGAGAGACCTTAAAGCTTATCCAGCCTCACCCCCTGCCATGGCTTCCACTAGACCAGATTGCTCTAAACCACATCCAGCCTGGCCTTGGGCACTTCCAGGGAGCCAGGGGCAGCCACAGCTTCTCTGGGCACCCTGTGCCAGGGCCTCATCACCCTCATAGGGGAGAATTTCTTCCCAATATCTAATCTAAATCTTTTCTCTTTTAGTTTAAACTTATTCTCTGCCTTGTCTTGTCAATAGGCTTAAGATTTTTTGTGCCAGAGCATTTCTTCTCCTCTGTGAGATCTGATCTTCAGGGTTCTGCAAATTATAAAGTAAAATGATAGTTGAAAGCCAAAATGCAGTCAGGTCCCAGTGACTACACCATTGCCATTCCTTTGGCTTAGGATGGAGGCTCACAGGTTCAAAGCTCACACACCAGAGCCCCATTCTGGGGCTCAGATCATTCTCTTTCTCATCGGGGTGTTTTTTCCTGTGTGTCCAACTTCTCCCTGTCTGCACAACCCCGTGGTTTCCCACGACATGAAACCCAGGGCAAGGCAGAGCTCTCACACCTGCTCCCTTCTGTCCCCAGATCGGGAGTGGAGCAGTGCCTGGAGGAATCCCCTACCGAAGAGCAAATCATCCCAGGCCCAGCCCTGAGCTCTCGGAAGAGGAGACCAAGAGAATCGCCAGGATCTTCTCTGCTCAGCTCTCCAAGAAGGAATAGTGTTGGCCAGACACCGCCCACAGCAGAGCTTCCTAAGCCATGGAGGGATGCGCTGGCAAAGGCTGAGCCCTCCAGTGAAGAGAAGGTGGAAGCCACAAATTTCAGGCTCTGTTTTTAGTTTGTCTAATTGGTTATTTAATTGAAGCCCCCTATTTAGAAGGGCTTAAAGCCTGTGGTCACCCACAGGGAGCTGCCTCTTGTAGGGGCAGGTCCTCAATGAGACACACTCCTGTGGGTAACCCATGGCCTGTTATCTGCTCTCCAAGTAGTCCACTTTTAGGATTTATTCCTGTGAAATGGCCCTTTCAAAAACAGTTGGTGGGCAACACAATTCTCTGTTTCCACAGGTGCCCAAAGTGCTTGTGTAAACACAGGCCAAGAGCACTATAAAATCTGATGGGTGTACAAAAGAGGGTGACTAGAAAGATTAGACTTCTATATTTATATTTATATTATTTTTGTACACCTTTCAGAGAAAAGACTTTGATGCCAACAGAGCTGTTATTTTTGTACTGCTCTCTCCAGTGTTTGTTTTAATAAAATTCCCCTGGTTTCTTGTCAGCCTGTGCAAAGTGTCCTTAGGCCAGGGCAGGAACCTTTCCTCAACAGGGGTCTGGAGTCTCTCCCACATGAGCTTCCAAGTCAGAGAAATGCTGTTGGAAGCTGGGGTGGCCTGGAGCACATGGAAAGATCACTTCTTTGCCAAGGAATTGAGTATCGCTGTGCAGCACAGCCCCAGGTGGGATGAGTCGCTTCCAATCTGAGCTGCTTTTCAAACCATGCCTGGAATTCAGGATTTAAGCAGCCGAAGGATCAGCATCCGTTTTTTTCTCCCACTTCTGCAGTGTTGTTTTTCCCAGGGGACACCCTGAATGCGTAATTCACTGCTGGGACAACTTGCCCTGTGATTGTGGCCCCTTTCCCTGTCCTCACTGGGTCAGGACTGGAGGTAAAGGCACCCAGTGTCCTCTGGACAGACAGGAGTGACATGCAGGCTGCTTTCTCCTGGTGGCATCCCCAAAAAAACCTCAGGCAGGATGCCAGCTGGGCTGGGATCACTGTCACAGACGAGGTCACAGCATTGGCTCCTGAACTGTATCTTGGGCATGAGGTAAACAGCGTCTTCCTTTTAGGTCTAGGTCAGCAATGCTAGGAAAACAAGGCAGGAGCCAGCTGGAGAGGGATGTTGGTGCCAGGCAGCTTTTGTCTAGAGCCCGAGGGATGGAGCAAAGGTGGCTTCAGGGTGTCAGGACCACTCAAAGTCCGTATTGATCGAGGTGAGCTCAGGTGTGAGTGCAGAGATTTGCAGCACATCCTGAGGGACCTTTCTGTGTGTGGGGCTAACGAGCACCCAGGGTTAAACACAGAGCGTTTTTTAAAATGGAGGAAAAGGGGCATTTCTTCACTCCATTTTGGCCTCCAGCCTCTTGTCCTGAGTCCAGTCCATCTCAGCAGCCTCAGACCCAGTGCCCAGCCGTGCTCTGAGGGCTGTCACGGGTTCGATGGTGGATTTTGCTCCAAGGTGCTCACCCAGCCCCTGTTCCATGTGGGCTTGGGGAACAGGTTTCACCATGCAGAGGAAATCCTTCTAGGGGCTCAGAGATGACTGGTTTGGGTTGTGGCTCATGGTCTGTGTTGGGCAAAGGGATCCAACCTGCCCTGCACAAGGAGCTCAGTGCTGTACTGCCCCAAAACCACTTGCTTGTAAAGCCTTGGGGTGAGGGTTTTCTGCATCTCGTCCTTCCCAGGGTGGTTTTAGGGTAAAAACTGGCGTTCCTCCCCAGTCCAGTGCAGGGGGTCTGGGCAGGACACCCCTCCCCATGCCTGATTTCTGTGAGGGGGGCAGAGGGCTGTAGCAGCCATCTCATCACGGGTGCCAGGTGACCCAGTCCCATCAACTGAAATGCCACTGGGGGAACGCTGTTTTCCTGTCACCCGATCCGTGGCTGCTGGAATGTCCCGCTGGGTGCTATATAAGGGTGAGGCCAGGGAGAGGGCTCTGAGGGGCACTGCCTGTGCAAGGCAGGAGCTGGAACACTGTGCCGAGGTCCCTACGGTGAGGCCATGGAGGGCCAAGGCCCCGGGCAGGTCACTCTGGGGGAGATGATTTTCCCCAGCACCCCCTGTTATAGCTGGGGTGGGATAGGGAAGGGTGGGCATTGATGATCCCATGCTGAGCAAGCCCCATGCCTCAGTTTCCCTGGGGCAGGAGACAGAGCAGGATATGGTTTTTGGGAATTGACCAAAGCCATCAAGAGCCACCATGGCACATCATCACCTCCGCTGCCGAATAGGACACCCAGGTGAAGCCCTGTCCTGCTGCACCCTCCTGGCTCCCCGACAAACCCCTCCTCTCCTTCCAGCCCTTCTGCCACCATGGTGGGTCTGAAGCCCCCCGAGGTGCCCCCAACGGCCGCCGTGAAGTTTGTCAGCGCGGGGATGGCTGGCTGCATCGCTGACCTGTGCACCTTTCCCCTGGACACCGCCAAGGTGCGGCTGCAGGTACGATACTCTGGGCCCCCAACCCCCTGGGCAAAGGGAGCACCTGGTGACAATGATGTGGGACCCACCTCTACCACACAGCTGGTGGCACTTGGGGAGGAGCAGAAGGTGGGGTGGGTGATACAGTTGGCACCCCACAGATCCAGGGCGAGGTGAGGATCCCCCGGACCGTCAGCTCCGTGGAGTACCGGGGCGTTTTTGGGACGTTGAGCACCATGGTGAGGACAGAGGGAGCCCGCAGCCTCTACAACGGGCTGGCGGCGGGGCTGCAGCGCCAGATGAGCTTCGCCTCCATCCGCATCGGCCTGTACGACTCCGTGAAGCAACTCTACAGCCCCAAGGGTGCTGAGAGTGAGTGTCCACCCAGTCCGGGCTTCCCTGCGCACCCCCTTCCTGATGCCCGGCCCTCTCCCCGAGAGAAACTCACCCTGGGGGGCACAACCCTCTGAGATGACCCTCTGTGAGGCACCACAGGCCACTCACCCTGGAGTCCCTGCAGGGCTGGGGGTCCCTGCAGGGCCGGGAGTCCCAATACCTGCCCTCTCCAGACACAGGCATGGCCACGCGGCTCCTGGCCGGCTGCACCACGGGGGCTGTGGCCGTGGCCTGTGCCCAGCCCACCGACGTGGTGAAGGTCCGGTTCCAGGCCAGCAGGGTGCTGTCAGACAATGTCCGCCGGTACAGCGGCACCGTGGACGCCTACCGCACCATCGCCAGGGAGGAGGGGATCCGCGGGCTCTGGAGAGGTAGGAGCGGGCAGGGAGGGCCCTGGAAAAGGGACTGGGGGAAGGGAAGGAGGACTTGGACAAGGATTGGGACAGCAGGGCTGGGGCACCATCCCAGGATGCTCCAGGAGGGGCTGTGAGCAGCATTCCCAATGTCACCGCCCTCCCTCCCGCCCAGGGACGATGCCCAACATCGCCCGCAACGCCATCATCAACTGCGGGGAGCTCGTCACCTACGACCTCCTCAAGGACGCTCTGCTGCGGACACACCTCATGGAAGGTGAGGACAGCATGGAGGGACGTGGCCAGGTGCCATCCCTGTCCCTGCAGCATCCAACCCGGGCTCTTCCCCACCTCTAGACAACGTCCCCTGCCACTTCGTTGCCGCCTTTGGCGCCGGGTTCTGCGCCACGGTGGTGGCATCCCCGGTGGATGTGGTGAAGACGCGGTACATGAACGCCAGCCCCGGGCGGTACCGCAGCGCCCTGAGCTGCCTCCTGGCCCTGCTCATGCAGGACGGCCCCGCCGGCCTCTACAAGGGGTGAGTTGAGCACCTGCGGTGCCTGCACGGAGCCTCAAATATCCCAACCCACGTGTGGGACTCTGGGGACGGCGATGTCCCCGGCGTGTCCCCTTCAGCGCTGCTTTTTCCGGCACAGCTTTGTCCCGTCCTTCCTGCGGCTGGGCTCCTGGAACGTGGTGATGTTTGTGTCCTACGAGCAGCTGCAGCGTGCCCTGATGCTGGCACGGCCGGCCCTGGCCTGAGCCCCTCGGTGCCTCCTCGCCCACCGAGGCTCAGCATCAATTATATTAATTGCCGAAGTGCCGGGAGCAGTGGAGCCACATGCTCGGGGAGGCACCGGAGAGACAGGAGGAGACAGGATGTTGTTTGAGGAGAAACACGGGAGAATGGAGGTTTTCAGAGAAGAGTTTTAAGGCACGAAGGAAAACAATATTTATTGGCTTTCCAGCTGGGAAGAGCAGCACTTTCCAAGGGTGGTGGTATGGGCAGGCGGGACCAAGCTGAGGGCCAGGGAATTCCCGTTATTCCTTACTGGCGCTTCCAATAAACAACCCCTATGGGGTCTGATCACAGCGTGGCTCAGGGTTTCTTTACTTTTTTGGGCTGTTTAGGGTCGTTGTCCCAGCTGTACATGCAACACCAGTCAAGATGATATTCTCTGTCATTTTTAGTGCACTGAACAATTTCCCATTGATCTCTAATTATCCAGGTCTGTCGCAATCACAGCAGCTCCACCTTTTGCCCTGCCAAGGCAGCAGATCCTTGACCCACTCCAATCACTCTAAAGCCTCAAGTGGTCCCTTTTTAGGACAGTGAAAATGTACATCCTAAGCAGGAGAGAACACAGATCCCTGTTTCTCTGTTTCCCCTTTCCCTGTTTCTCAAGCATAAGACAGCTGGGAATTGCTTTCTTCCCATGGGTAACTGGCAGGAACAAGATTTCCTCTGCTGTCACTCCATCTGTAGCATTCCTCATTTGTCAGAGCGTCGTGGTTTAACGAAGTTTGTTTTTAGTTGGGAGGTGGGGGGAAATTACACAGACACTCAGTTCTATTTCAAGGACTTCCATCGGAAAATTGATTACTGTTATCAGAAGCAAATTCCCGAGGCGGATTTTACTCGCTGGAAACGGCAGGAATGACCAAGGCCAGCTGCTGCCACAGGGAAAGGTGGTGTATTGTATTTCATGGATTAAAGCTCGTGCCGCGTTCCAGCTGCGATGACACCGTTTTATGGGATGGGCTGAGCTCGGTTTTCCGGGAAGCACCGGGATGGGTGTCCCTGTGCCCACCCCCGTGGAGCTGCTCCTGCGGCCACGGCCGAGGGTCAGTGGGAAAACCGCAACAGGCCTGATGGAAATCCATGGAAAACGAGTTTTGTTTGGTTTTGGACTTGGTATTTTCCCCCTGATCCCGCCTGATCTGTGTTTTTTGCCACAGGAATGGGGGACAGAAGGGGGAATGGGAACAAAGACAATTCGTTAGCCCAAAAGGGACGAGTTTATTTATATTCATTTCCTGAGCCATCTGGAATGATTTGGGTCTCAGGAGGCATCTGAGAGCTTCTGTGTCCTGGGTAGGGCTGTGGCTATAAAAGGGTAAAGGGGGGAGCAGGGGATGGGAGAGGAGCAGTGATTGGGACCAGTGGCACCGTGGGGATTTGCATCTGGAAACAGCAGATTCCTGCCGGGAGTCCTGGAGACAGAACTGAGAGTCCGTGAGAAATGGGAATCCTGCAGCTGGAGTGCTGGGAATGGAGAGTCTGCAGTGAATGATGTCTGGTGAGTCTCCTGAGATCCCATCTTAACCCTGTGCTGGCACCAGGTCACCTCATTTCGGTTTGATCTGTCTTGAAATATGCTAAAATTACAAATTGGACTACAAAATGCCCAGGGAAAGCTTCATGTTCCTAAGGGAATGCTTTAGGGATGTGCAGCTTCTGAACTGCACAAATGATTCCTGCCCCCAAAGAAACCTGCTGGGCCGTGCTTCTGGGGCAGGAGTGTCAGAAAAGTGGCATCTTCAGTGCCACCTGAACAGTGATTTTCCTTGGAGCTCTCAGGACCAGGAGGAAATGGTGCTCGTGCCCCACTGGGAGAGCACAGAGCAGGATTGGGAGTGTGGCTGTGTCTTTTTCCTGCTCTCTGCACTGGTCCAAGGATGCTCTGGAGTGCTTTGGCTCGTGGCAGGATGAAATGTGTGTGAGAGCTTCCCGTGCCTGTGTGCACAGCTGGGTCAGTCACTGGGCGTCCCATGGAATCCCTGAGGCTGGAAAAGCCCTTTGTGATGCTGAAATGCCCCCGAGACAAACCTTCCCAAGCAGGAAGCAAAGCAAGTGGCAGGAAGGGAAATCCAAGAGCGTGGTGGGAAGGGCTTTCTCCCTTCTCTGGACACCCTCAAGGCAGGGCTGATTTTCAAATGTTTGTCTGCAGCAGCAGCAGCAGCAGCTCCCTCCCTACAGGAGAGCTGCCTCAGCTTGGATGAGTGTGAGGATATCCAGCTCTTCCCCAGGGCTTGGAGCAGGCAGGGGGCAGAGCTCCTGTTAAATCTTGTTTAAACACTTTTAATAGCAAAATATATTGAAACAGAGACTTTGAGGAAATAACATACAAAAGTCTATTGCAAGCATAAATACAAACTGTCTTTATATTAGAGATCCACATTGGTGGATGTTTTGTCAAGCCACTCTGAATGTGTTCCAAAAGCTTCATTAACCCCTTGTCTTCTGCTGGCAGGGCAGCCTCTTGCCCCAGGCCTGGGGACTGGGTGAAGATTCCTCCCTGGAGCAGGGTCACCCCATGAGGAGGAGCCACAGAGATTGGGCTGTTGGAGTGGATGAGGATCTATTTCCACTCAGTAACTGTTTCTGCTGCCTTTAATGTCACAGCTGCAGTGTTCCCTCAGACCTTGTGCCCTGCACCAGCACTTACAGCTCAGGGAACTGCTCTGGGAAAGGGCTTTTAGTCTCATCAGTGTCCATTTAAATCAACCATTTGTTTTATTTCCATCAGTCTCTGCTTTGCCCCCTCGGCCCGGAGAACAGGGCTGTGTAAAGGTTCCATCCCATCTGTACCAAGTCCTGCCAGCGCTTCCAGCAGCAGGTGCTGGGGGCACCAAGGGCTGCCTTTGGAGCCTTGTTCTCCCCGTGTGTTTTACAGAGGGTTACAAACCCGCCCTTAAGGATCCAGTGTTTGTTTCTGAACATTGCTCCTCCAGCTGGACAGTTCAGGTCACAGGGGTTAGAGCCAGTTCTTGGGCCCGACACAGGTTTTGTTTCACAAAGACCCACTGAACTTCCTGAGGCAGCACACAGATGATGCACTGCACTTTGGGTTAGCAGTAAGTGTTTCCAGGTGATTTTTGTGAGGTTGAACTGAAGTGATCTTATGGCTGGGAGCTGCATCTCCCCTGCTGCTGGCAGAGGAGCAGAGCTGGGACAGGACAGCTCCTCCATCCCCTGGTTCCACCAGCTCCCGTGGTTTGTTCCCGGGGCTGCTGCGGGCTGTGACCACGGGCTGATGTCACCGGGGCCGCTCCTTTATCTGGGGACTTTCCTGAGGGGTTGTTACAAGGTTAATGGCCCTTTATGCCCTTTATGCCGCAGGTTCTGCTGCCCTCCTGGAACAAGGGACCTGAGATACTTTCTGTAGAATGTGTTTCCCAGGATGTTACAAACACCTGGGCTTTTCTGTGGGAAGTTTTATGGAGGATGTTGTTACAAGGTCCTTTAAGTGAGAAGTGTTACTTTCATGTCAAAAAGCCTCGGGGATGCTAAGGGATGCAGCGTGGGATATTTGACCTCTGAAATGGGTCCTGTTTGGTATGAAATACCCATTTTTTAGTGGTTTGTAGTTTCTCTGACCTTGGAGGAGTGTGAGGCCGACTGGCCAGGTTGGTGTCTGAGAGGAGAGGGTGTTCTGGGTTCCAGCAGAACTCCCAGGGTGCTGCTTTGGGGCAGAGCCCAGCAATATTCCTGTGTGCAAATGTGGGAGGGAGTGGAACACCAGGGGCAAAGCTGGGTTCTGCTCCTTAAATCCCAGAACACCCGGGTTTAAGTTCCATCAGCCAGAGGAGGGAATGAGCCCTGGTGCCAGCCCTCCTGGGGGTATTGGACAGCTCTCACCATCTCCTCTATTATCATTTGCATTGTGTGATTCTCCCTTGATCTGAGAAGGCAGAAAGTGAAGCAGGAGGGTGAGCTCATTGTGTTTCTGTGAACTCCAGGCTTGGGGAAGCTGCAGAGCAGTTTGGTTTCAAATAATCCTGCCCAAATACAGTCAGCTTGAGCATCTCTTGGGCACTTTTGGATCCCTCTGTGCCACTCCTCCTGTGATCCTTTACCTGGGAGTGTGGGCTCAGAAACACCTGCCTACTGGATGGGTTTTTACAGGTACAAATTAATTTTCTTACAAAAGCCATCAGCTGTAATGAAAATCTGTGGAAAACAGGTGGTTGGTACAGTAGTTGATAGTAGGTCTTGGGCTTTTCTTCTTCTTCTCTTTAAACTGTTCTTAAGAGGATCCCTAGACTGGAAAATTGAAAGTGAGGGGGGGAAAGTTGCTTTTCGTCTTTTTAAGTCTTGCTGTGGATTTTGGTATGTCAAGTGACACGACTAAAATAGAATTGGAATAACTGAACTTCAGGACTCTTCATTTCTTTTAATGGGCTCATGCGGGTGCAGGAAAGGCCAAAGCCCAAAGCAAATCCATGCCCGGCTGGGATGAGCTGTGTCAGCTTGTGCGGGTGCAGGAAACGCCAAAGCCCAAAGCAAATCCATGCCCAGCTGGGATGAGCTGTGTCAGCTTGTGCGGGTGCAGGGAATGCCAAATCCCAAAGCAAATCCATGCCCGGCTGGGATGAGCTCTGGGAGCGGCCAGGAGAGGAGTTGGGCCAGGAGCGGGACAGGCTGCGGTGCTGCCCTCCTGTGGACAGCGCCCGGTACTGCAGCCCCGGCGGGGACAGGGCTCCTCCGGCCTCTCCACTGGGACTGACTCCCGGGAAAGGACATTTCTGACAGCCCGGGCCTGCCTGGGGCTGCTGGAACAGCGTGGAGGTAAAGAGGTGAATGCCAAAGTTCCTTTGGGATGATGGAGCTGTGATGTTCAGGGATGCAAGGTCTGCGGGACCAGGTTTACCGGTGGCTTTCCAAGTCAGCAGGAACAAGAGGAAATGTGGTGCCAGAACTGTCCCATCAGGCTGTGTTTCCGTCTGAGGACAGAGAGTCTCTGGGCAAGGTGAAATTGATGTGAGTGATTGGATGAGCAATCCAGGGAGCTCGGAATTACAGGTGCTGATGGCCATTGCCTTAGGTCTGCCTTGTATTTATGGACTGGGATTTGGGCTGTTGGTGGGAAGATAGAATGAAATAAATGCACTCCCTGGATATGTAGTGAAGGACTGTGTAGCAGGGAAGGAGACTGTTTATAAACTGCATCAATATTTAACCCAAATTCGGGGTGGAGCAGTGATGGGTGTGGTTGGTTTGGTTATTCACAGATGACCTCCTCTTGTTACTCCTTGTTTGGCCTTTTCATTCTGTTGTAGGATTAACTGCCCAGCACCTTTCTAACAACAAAACCTGTCAGAAGTTTAGATTTAGGATTAGCATTTGGGTCAGTTCACTACAAAATCTTGCCGAGGCTGGAGGACTGGGGCGATGACTGCTCTCAGCAAGTCATTATTACTTGCTTATTAATACTGTGTCAGATTTCCCTCAGTCCTGGGCAGGCAAGGGAGGGTTTGGATCAGGAATTGTGCAAACAAGTCCTGCTGATGGTTGATTTCTTGTGTCTGAGGGGAGAGGAGAGATTCTGGTATAAATTCAAAACACACTGGGAAAAGTAAACCTATGGAACAGCCCATTTCCTCTCCCAGACCGGCTTCTGTGTGATCGTCTGTGACTCCAACTGCTCCCATGGGATTTTCAGCCTGTGGGGCTGCAATGACCTGCTGGATTCCAACTGAGCACGACAGAAAATGCTGGGAGAACTCTCTGGATCAGGCAGTGCAGCCTCTCAGTCGTGTCCCAAAGGTCCAGCAGTGCCCAGCATCTCTGACTGGAATTTGAGGGGTCCCAGCACAGTCCCTTGTCGTGTTCCTCCTCTGGAGCCGACACTTCCCAGCATCCCTGACCAGGGTTTGGGGGTCCCAGCACAGCCCCCTTGGCACATCCCCCTGCTTCCTCAAGTCCTGTTTAACCAGGATGGGTTTTTTGGGATAGGAGCACCCAAAGCCAGCAGAACTGGCCTTAATCACTCTTTGGGGGATCTCTTTTCTTCCTGACCAAATTCCCACTGTCAAAGCCCAGCCTGAGGCTCAGCTCCCCACCCCCTCAATCTCTCCAAGGAACTGGGCTTGGATGTCCCAATCCAGCAGGGCAGAAATGCTGTTGTCCTTGTTGGATATCCTAATTGCAGTAATTCCTTAAGAAATAATTGAAAGACATTAAGGGAATGAAGAGAAATGAAACAAGAGCTGCCAGCTCCAAGGGCCATCCAAGGAATGCTCAAACCCCTTATCAATGATTTGCTTTAATTAACCAACTCAAACAAAGTAATTGACACCACATTGATACAGTATGATTCTTTTTAATGGAGTTATAGACAAATACTGCAGAATGTAAAAACCTTTCTAAGCCCAGAAACTCTTTTAAGAGATATACAGGGCACAGCTGCAGACAGAGTCTTGGGATTCAGGGGAAAAAACCCAAAGTTTTCAATCCTTAGCATCTTCCACTATGTCACTGTTGACAGCAAACAGGGCTTCAGCCTCAGGAAGACAGGCTCAGAGATTTTGCAGATCCAGGTCCACCTCAGCCTTTCAGCAGGTACAGTCTGCAAGGAGAGAGAAGAAAATGGGTCAGAATGGGCAGCCTACTTCCAGAAAATCAGCATCATCCATAAAGCATTAAGCAGAGCTGGAAGAACTTCCCCAAAGGTCCATTTCCCTGCGGACTGAGGCCTCCAAGTTGAAGCACAGGCTAGACCTGCCAAGGGGGACTCTGGAAAACCCAGAAGTAAAAGCTGCTTGGCCAATTCCATAAAGCATTCCAAAATCAGGCTCCTGGGATGGACCATCTCTTCTCTCACCTCCAAACACCCAGAATGAGGTCTATTGCTGTTGAGCAGCATTCAAACACTTGTTAGAGCAGAAACTGCCTCCCAAATGACACTGGAGTAATGGAAGCTCCTCTGGCTTACAGCTGTGTCAGGAACAAAATGTTTTAGTTACCTGACCAGAAAAGGATCTAAGACTCATCACTACAGGCTAAACTGGAGCACTGCTTCAAAACAGGGCAGTGAGGATAGAAGGGAGAAGCTTTTCTAAGAGACACAGTGCCTACCAGTGAGGCAGAATGGGGAAATTCATCCCCAGTTGTTGGAGAAAACTTTAAAACTCACAGTAGGAAAGCTAACTAGTGTTGGGTAACAAAAAACAAACAAAACCCAAACCACTTTTTGAGATTATTCTTGTTTTACACCACAACTGCTTTTGCTGAAAATCACTGAGTGGAACACTTATTCTGTATGAGAAACACTGACAATTAGTCGAATGCACAGAGAACCAAACACAACCAAAATATCAGCATTAACACAAAAAAACTGCTGAATTAATTGCTCAAATACATACCAAGCCTTGCTTAAAGGAGTGTGGCCACCAGAGCAGACCCTGTGGCCAGTACAGGTCAGACCCTGAGCCCCTCTGGCCAACCCTTCCTGCTGCTGACACTGACCCCAACAGGCTCCAGCCAGGCCCGTTTGGAACTTGCTTTGTGGACTCTCCTGACCAAATGGGAAGGGACCCTCCTGTGCGCTGGGTCTGGTGAGATTTTCTTGGCTGGAATGCAATTTCTCATACAGAAGGCAGACACGGTTGTTTTGTCTGGGTTTTTTTTCTAGGACTTGCCTTACACAGGTGCTGCTCCTCACGACTCAGCACCCCCATGCCAACAGCAGCAACACAGAAAACCACTCTGGGACAGAGCAGCAGAAAAAGCACCTCCAGCCTTGCCAGAGATATGACAGGAGCACCCTCCCTGCCATGCCTGCTGAGTCAAGTGGAGCTGCCAGGCTGAGCCATCGACATTCTGCGTTTACCTTTCAGCAGAGTCAATACGGAAACAGAACAAATCTCTCTCAGCCTTGAGATGCCTTCAGGTGCTCCTGGAGGTGCTGCCAAGTCTCCTTCAGCAGCCAGAGCAGATCAGGGTTTCTACCGTGCTGGAAGTAAGGAAAAACATTCGTTCAGAAGAAAATGAAAGGAAGCACCTCTCTCCATGCCTCTTCTAAAAAAAGTTATCATGCAGTAGAATTTTTTTCAGCATTCCTTCTTGCTTTACGCAGTGTAAGTTATGAGCACTCATCTTTCAGCCTGAATTTGCAACAGCTCCTCAGGGTGACTGACCTCAGCAAGAGCATCAGAATCACTGAATTGTGGAAGGGAATTCAAAGCTCATCCCATTCCAGCCCCCACCAGGGCAGGGACCTGCCACTGTCTCAGGCTGCTCCAAGCCCCAGCATCCAACCTGGCCTTGGGCACTGCCAGGGATCCAGGGGCAGCCGCAGCTTCTCTGGGCACCCTGTGCCAGGGCCCCACCACCCTCACTGGGAACAATTCCTTCTGATATTTAATCTAAACCTGCCTCCCTTCATCCTGATGAAGCCGTCCCTCTTGTCCATTACTGCATATCCTTGTGAGAAATCTCTCTCCATCAGGCCATAAGTGGCTCGCACAGACCACCCCAAATCAGTGTTCAGGGGCTCTCGGGGGCACACGAGTCCCCCGGGCCCTTCACCAGCTTCTCCTCGGTGCCTTCCCCGGGAACCCCCGACTGCCCCGGGGTCGCGTCCGGCCGGAACCGGCGCTCCTACTGCTGCTGCTGCTCGGCCCGGCCGCCGCCCAGCTCCAGCAGCGACAACGAGTGCTCCGGCCCCGGGCACAGCGACAGTGTGTCCCACCCGCCCGCCAGGGCACCGGCAGTGGCCCTGACATCGCTTTTGAATGGCCCGGCGAGGGAGCGGCGGTGACGGCGGACACCGGCCTGGGCCGCCCTGTAGCATTTGGAGCTTGTCAGGTCGTGGGACCAAAGCAAAGGGTCTGGTTCTTCCAGAATATGATTTTTATATGAAGCATTTTATCAAGTCACACCTAATTCAGAGAACCTCCTGAGCTGGAAGGGCCCCATAGGGATCATCCAGTCCAGCTCTCCTGGAGCCCCTTTTGGCTCTGGCAGGGGCTCTGAGCTCTCCCTGGAGCCTTCTTTTCTCCAGGAAACCCAAGCTGGATGCCCAGAGAGTTGAAGGATGTGTGTACCTCATCCCTCATCCATGTTTCTTGCTCTTAGAGAGGCTCAATCCAGGGCCCCGGGGCTCCCGGCTGGCTCCAGACAAGTCTCCTGCAGTAAGGAACTCCATGCAGAATTGGGATGTGGGGCATGACCACCCTCATTATGAACCACAGATGTGCAGCTGCCTTTACCCTTCAAATGGCACTTCCATCAAAAAGTGACACCAGACATTGTCACTGTACTTGTCTTTGTCCAAACCCACGCAGTCTGGAATCAGCTTCTCTGTCCTTTGAAAGACTTTTTCAGGTGTCTCTTATCTCAGCTTTAGTGGTGTGATTTTGCCTGGGCCGAGGTCAGTTGCAGCACTGCCCGGGAGTGACCTGGCTTGGCCAGATCGGTCTCTTTGGGTACTGGGACACCAGGACTCTTCCAGCCTCCTCCAGCCTCTCTGCTGCTCCAGGGGTGTTAACAATTCACAGAGCTGCCCCGAGTTCTCGTCAGACAGTCTCCAGGTCTCTGGGATGCAAGTTCTACAGCTGATATTATAATATGGATGGCTGGCTGGTGCCATTTAGCTACTCGATAGACTGGAAAGAAAACACCCTGTTCTGGAAAGACTTTTTTTTCTTTTTTGTCTTGCTTCTGTCAAACAAAGAGGAAAGTTGTCTTGAATACACCTGCAGCACAGCCTTGGTTCAGCTGAGGTCATAAGGTCCGGCTGCCCTCGGCTTGGTTTGGCCACAGCTCGTTCGTGTTCGGCTGAACGTGGCTACGCCGGGTTCGATTCGGTTAAAGTCGGCCACACTCGGCTGGGTCCGGCTGTTCGGCCACACTCGGCTATTTCCGGTTGTGAGCGGAGTCATGTGACACCCGCCCTTTCTTGCCGCCATCTTTGTCATGGCTGAAGCCATTTCCAGTCTGGCCGCCATCTTTTTTGTGGCACCCGCTAAGGCCCCTCTGGCTCTTTCTGCAACTGCCTGACTAAATCGGCTGCCTGAACCAGCTGCGGCATGGCTGAGCCCACAGCCTGTGCTCGCGCATCTGGAAACGCCGCGGAAAATTGCTCCTGGGCAGCACCGTGGTCGGGGTCCTGCAAAGGCAGTTAGCTGGACGTACCTGGGGTCCTTGTCTTTTCCCGCCCTTTTTGTCACCATCTTTGGAAGGTTGGGTGGCAGCACTGCCCCCGAGCTCTCACCCGGGGGCTGCCACGTGCCTCGGGGACGAGCATGGGGGAGAGCTGCAGTATCACTCTGTGACCACACGGGGGCAGCACTGCCGGGACTGGGGAGCTGCAGTACCGCTGTGTGACCACACGGCGGCAGCGCTGCCGCACAGCTCGGCCCGGGGCTCCCAGAGCGGAGGCAAAAAAGAACGTGGCCAAAAATCCCCTTCCAAACATCCTCTAAAACAAATGCCCCAAAAGACCCCGAACCACAACTAAAAGAACCCTGCCACTAACCAAATTAAAACCAAAAAAAACCTTTATTTTAGGCTATATTTCAATATTTTTAGATTATATTTATATTTACCTGCTTTATTTATGGCTTTCCAAGTCAGCAGGAACAAGAGGAAATGTGGTGCCAGAACTGCCCCATCAGGCTGTGTTTCCCTCTGAGGACAGAGAGTCTCTGGGCAAGGTGAAATTGATGTGAGTGATTGGGTGAGCAATCCAGGGAACAGGGAGCTTGGAATTCCAGGTGCTGATGACCCTTGCCTTAGATTCAGTTTGTGTGTGTGAGAACTGGGATTTGGGCTGTTGCTGGGCAGGAAAGTGAGGGTTTGGATCAGGAATTGTGCAAACAAGGCCTGTGTGATGGTTGATTTCTTGTGTTTTTCAGTGAGCTGGGGATGGCACAAAGACTCGTGCAGGTGCTGATCTGGCACTGGGGCTGTTGCCCTTTGGAGCCATTTTAAAGGCATGATCCTAGAACATTTTGGAGGCTGTTTCCAGAATTCTATTTGTAGCTGGATCTCGCTCCAAGTGCATCAGCCCAGGGGAGGGTTCTGACCTCTCCAGACTTGTGCTCCCCCTGGTACAGACTGGGGCTGGAGCAGGTTTTCCAGGGCAGCGGAGATCACTGGGGACTGGTGCTCTGTGCAGCAGGGGCTGGATTTTGCCCAGCTGGGATGAGCTGTGTCAGCGGGTGGGAGAGGATTTGGGCCAAAGCAGGACCGGCTGTGGTGCTGCCCTCCCGTGGACAGCGCCCAGTACTGCAGCCCCGGCGGCAGGCAGGACCCTGCGGAGCGATCGCGCAGCAGAGAACGCACCCCAAACCTCCCCGGCCCCACGGACACGGCTGTGGGCTCGGGAACGGGGACACGGGGCTCCTCCGGCCTCCCCACTGGGACTGACTCCCGGGAAAGGACATTTCTGACAGCCCAGGCATACCTGTGGCTGCTGGAACAGTGTGGAGGTCAAGAAGTGAATGCCAAAGTTCCTTTGGGATGATGTAGCTGTGATGTTCAGGGATCGGAGATCTCAGCCGCAATCAGGACAATGAGAGGTTTATATCCCCTGAAACTGGCTCTTTACAACCCTCATCCCCACAGCTCTACTGTAGAGGTAAAACCATGATTGTGTACTAAACATGTTATCTTCTTTTTTCAGAAGTTGTTTGGCCTCCACTAAATGGGAAGTCATGGCACATTTAGGCAGTGAGAAATAGGAACAGATGATTGATATACATAAACCTTTGAGCAGAAGTTCCAGATTGTTGTGGTTTGAAAGCAAAACGAGTGAGAGGCTCCAAGTCAGAGATACAAATTAATAAGAAGAAAGGCAAAAAGGTAAAAATAAAATAAATGCAATAACACAAAGGACCACTGACAGAGTCAGAATACAACCTGAGCAGGATGGTGGAAGCAGTCCAGATGAGGTGGTTGTCCTGAAGCAGTGATCCTGTAGAAAGGTCTGGTAGCTCTGCTCCTCTGGGAATCCAGTGGGTCAGGGCTGCTTGCACTGTCCCACATACCAGCTTATATCCAGGTGAGAATGCTTGGCTCCTCCCCCTGGGCAGAGCATCTCACAATGGGATGATGAGTTGTGAAGTGGGTCCTTGATGGCCCATTAAACAGAGATAACTCCTGGAGGGAGTTACCTGTGAGTCACGGGCAAGGTGTTGATGGGCCATTAGCAGAAGACACCCCAGCACTAGAGGACTGCCCCACTTGGTTTTAACAGTTCATGAAGATGGTGATGGAATAAATACTTTGTGTCCATCTTACACTACAACCCAGGACACAGATCTTATTGCTTTCTCTTTTAGAGGAAGAATCTGAAAAGTTATCAAGTTGCTCCTCCTCTTGTTATCTAAATCAATCAAACCAAACCTAGACCCTATTGTATGATGGATGCTTATTGATTTTTTTTATTCTAAGAAGAATTAGTTATGCATTGAAGTTGCCTTTGTATTCATTTTCCCTTGTGTACTTCAAGCACTGCAAAGAGCTAAACATCCCTGTATTTCAAAATACAGTGAAGACTTGATAAATACTGTATAAATAATAGGATTGTCTTCAAAGATAAATAGGCTGTTAGCTTTCCACTGTTGAAGAAAAAGAACAATTTGAGTGCATATGAAGAATGGGTGGTGTTTGAGATTTGCTCTTTCTTGCTACTATTTATCTTCCCTTACCTGTGGGAAACTTGAGGGAATTCCCTAGAATTCAGCTGATTTCACCCACCCTGAGGTGGGGCTCCAGTTGATACTCTAAAGCAGAAGGAGGTGGCTGGACACGCTCCTGGCTCGTGGTGAGGCAGCCCCTGTGCCCAGGTGCCTTTATCCCTCATCCAGGATGGCCTCACTGGTCTCTCCAAAGGGAGAGATGAGTGGGGGATGCCCCACTGAGCACCCACAACCTCACTGTGCTGACTAAACCCCAAATATCCCAACCCACGTTGGCTTTGGGATGGGGGTACCCCCAGCATATTCCCTCAGCACTGCCTTTCCTGGCACAGCTTCCCGTTATTCCTCACTGGCACTTGCAATAAACCACCCCTATGGGGTCCCACGGCAGCGGGGTCAGGGTTTCCTCCCCTTTTCAGGCATTCTCCCAGCCCTGGAGTGCCACTGGAAAAGGCAAGACAAGTGTTATCTGACCTCTCCCTCTGTTGTCAGGGCTCAGCCCCAGCAGGGACAGAATCTGGGATTAGGAAAATAAAGCCCTGAGGCCGGTGGGTGCCTCCCTCCATCCCCCCAAATCCTCCCTGGGGGCTGCAGAGCTGCTGCTGCAGGGTGGGGGTGGAGAGCAGAGAGCACAAAGCCAGACCCGGGCCAGGCCTCAGGGATGATGTTTTAGGGTGACCCTGTGCCTCAGGGCTCCCAGCATTTGGAAGAACTGCCCAGTCCCAGTGCTGGCTCCAAAGCTTTATTGGGGGGGGACAAGGGAGGGGGGAGAGGGGGAAGGTCTGTCCCTAGGACTGGAGGATGCTTCTCAGGAGTGTTTTCACCTGAGGGCTGAGCCTCTTGGGGAAGAGGATGTCAAAGTAGATGTAGAGGTCCCCCTTGTGCTGGGGGTCCTGGGCCAGTGGCATTCCCTCCCCTGGCACCATTTTGTAGTACTTGGGGCTGCCAAGCAAAGGAGGGGGCTGAGAGGAGCTGTGGGATGATCCCAACGTGGGAGCCACCATCCCCAGCCCCACCTGCAGAGCCCCATGTGGGTTTCTCAGGTTATTTGCCCCTCCAGCTTCAACCAGGGCCTGTCCTGCTCTCCCAGGCTCCAGCATCCACCCACACCCAGCCCTCTCCTTGCCTCTGCTCCCAGCAACATGGCCCCAGAGCAGAAGAGCCACCCCCTGTGGGCATCCTCCTCCTCCTCCTGCAGCCCCAAACCTGCTGGAAAAGGCTTTGGAACACCCCAGTGCCAGGGAGGTTCCTCCCAAGTGCCCACTCACCTCTGAGCCCTGTTTTCCCCTGGCACTTACTCCACAATGTCGTTGATGGGGATGTTCAGCAGCCTCCCATCCAGTGTCCACACATCCAGGGTGCATCCAGTCAGGGCCTGCCGGGCATGGAGCGGCACCAGGAGCTGCTGCTGCAGCCCCAGAGCCCAAAGGTGCAGCTCTGTCCCCTCACTGAGCCCTTTACCTTTGCCAGGGGGATGGTGGCAACATAAAGGAGGTTGTTGTCCAGTCTTTTGAACCTTGGGTGAATCTTCTCTTGGACAACAAAGGTGATGTCAGCTGGAATGATGTTCGGGCCCTAATGCAGGGGAAAAGGGCTCACAGAATCATGGAATGCCAGGATGGTTTGGGCTAGAAGGGATGGGAAAAATCACTCAGTTCCACCCCCTGCCACAGGCAGGGACACCTTCCACTAGACCAGGTTGCCCCAAGCCACTCCTACAAGCAAAATTCCCAAGAATTTCTAAAACACATTTCCCACTTTCTCTGTCCATGGATTGTAACAGGAGGAGACACAAAGCAGTAGAGGAAAATCGATGGGGGAGAGGATGAAAACCTTCTTTTAGCTGTCTCACCACAGGCACACACCACACACTCTGTGAGGGGAGGGGGGAAAAGAAACAGAAGGCACCCACTGTGTTAGCACTGATGTGTCCTGGTGTGTGTAACAGCATTATAACCCTTAAAAGTTCATGAGCACCCATTTCTGGCTCTTCCCCCACAAACTGTGACCTCAGCATGTGAAGGCTCCTCCAAAGAACAAAAGGCTTCAGCAATTCACTCTGAACAGGAAGTTAATTGAAACCTGAGCTGAAATTCATGGGGCTGTTCTCATTTATGTGAGACAGATGATCCTGCCCACTAGGCCATGCAAAGCTAGGGGTAAATTCTGTAAAGACATCTTGTATCTCATTGTTTCAGGGAAGTTGAGTACAAAGAACAACAAGAGGGAAAATTCATCTCTCCAGAGCGTTTTTGGGTGCCTGAAAGACCAGCTCTAAAAAGCTTCTGTGACAGAAAGGGTGGGAGAGTAACACATAAATAGCCATAAACTACAGACGTTGTCCCTGTGCAGGCACAAGTGACTCTGCTGGTAAGGCCTGCTCTGAGCCAAGTACTCAGCTGTACCCCTGAGCCCTTCTGGGTAAAACTAAATCCAGCAATGACCAGAAATCAGCCCAACAGAAAACAGGAAACACACCCTTCAATGCAGCATTTACCTTCCACAGCATTTTGCCATCAGGATTTGGAGTTTCTCCTTTAACGGCTTGTGTTCTGTGTGTTTTGAAGGGTTGCTGCCCTTTCTACCCACTGATGGCTATAAACGACTTGGTGTGAACCTTCCACCTCGTGTCCAGGAGTGGAACACAATGGCAACTCAGTGGTATTTCACCAGCTACACATGTACTGCTAGTTGAACAATAATACTCATCTATTTTCATGTCATTCACATGGAAGGTCAAGAGGAAGTTTCTAGAAACAGATATTCCTATTTGTTTCTATTAGTTTTGTAATCTTATTGCCAAGTACCTACCTGTGTGTTGCATCCAAGCTTTCCTTCTCTCTGAGGTTGTGCTGCTGCTGGTTGGTGTGTTTGCAGCCAGGTGGGTTCCCACTGGCTCTGGGAATTTGCTGTGGGAATACTCTGAGCTGCCAGAGAGGAACTAGATGTTGTTCACCTGGGTTGAGCTTCTCCCAGTTTAAAAGATGGGGGAGATAATCCAGTGTGTTTACTCCACAGAAACTTCTTGTGTTATGGAATCATGGAGTGGTTTGTGTTGGAAGGGACCTTAAAGACCATCTCATTCCACCCCTCTGCCACAGGCAGGGACACCTTCCACTGTCCCAGGTTGCTCCGACCTGGCCATGGGCACTCCCAGGGGTGAGGCAGCTGCAGCTGCTCTGGGCAATCTGTGCCAGGTCCTCACCACCTGATTATTGCAGTATTAATTGAAATTAATTAAAGAAAAAGGCCACTAGAGGGCTCTAGTTGAGAATTTTGTTCTCCAAGCAGTAAAGAGAAGTGACTTGGGACATAATTTTGAGCAATCATTGTAAAAAGCATAGTGTGTGTGTGTGATGAGCCCAGCTGGGTGTTATTGTGGCAGTCAAGTCTTGTGAGTGATGGTTGTGCTCCTACAAAGAGCAGGAAGCTGCAGCTTCCCAGAGATCTGCTTTGTGTCAGTAGGCAGTGCTAGAAATGGAGAAAGTGTTTCCAAATGACATTGTTAGAAGCCGGTAACTGTTCATTGTCTGTGTTTAATTAAAGAAGAAAACCCAGCTGTGGGGTGTTAAGTATCTGGGATTTTGCCCACGGGCAGGTTTGGCAGTGAGCTGTAGCTGTAGTGACGCTTTTGGGAGGACAGCAGCAGGCACAACGTGTTGAATGTACTTTCAGGGTATAATAACTATTTGCTGTTTTGAAACTGCTGCTACTGTTGTTTTCCTACTGTATTGGAACTGTTTGATATATTTATACTGTTCCATTTGTGGAACTCCTTTATCTCCTCCCTCTGATCTCGCATCCCTTACTTCTGTTACTGTGAAGGACTGGAATTCTCGTTTCCTTGCCCTGTAGCTTTGTTATGCATCGTGTTAGAGTTTACTAGGTTTGTGCACAGCCTTCCTTGAGTTGTCAGCTCTTCTTTCCCACTTCTCAGATAAGAACAAAAGCTTTTCTAACTTGAGTAGAAAGCAGATCACAGATCAAAGGACCTGTGGATGTTGTTTCCGAGGTGCTTCCAGGTAAAACTCACCTTTTCAAAGGCTGGGCAGTGGCCAAAGCTGCGGTCACACGGCCACTGTTGGGTTTAGTGTTTGATAAAATCCAGAGGGCTCGGGTTTGCCCCTTGGCTGTGACAGGTTTAATCTCTAGTGATGTTGTGTTTCCATGGGCCTGGGACAGGAGGGGGCTTTGCCAGGCAAGGCTTTCCAAGGTCAGGGCTTTGCCAGGCAAGGCTCAATGTCTGTGAGGCAGAGCTCATAGCTGCGTTTCTTGCTGAGGTTGTGATAGAGCACCCAGGGTGTGGATTAAATACTTGCAAGTGCTGTCCATGTGTCTCTTCCAGCCCCTCCGAGGGTGTGTGAGGGAGCTGCACACTCTGGTGTGGCAGAGGAGGAGGGAATGTGTGTCCCAGGGAGAGCTGGGCTGTGAGAGCAGCTGTGGCCCAGAGGAGCAGTGTAGCCCCACGTTGTGTTGGGCTGCTGGGGCAGCTCCTCTTCTCTTGGTCCCCAGCAGGATGTGACTCCAAGGAGCTGGGCTTGCCTTGGGCTGCAGGAGAGCTGGGATCTTGCCTGAGGAGCTCTGCTCCTTTCCCTCCTTTGACATCCCCAGCCCTTCCCTCTGAGGAGGGCAGACACACACTGGTGCTGTCCATGGGGACATCAGTAAAGGACATGGGCAGACTCTCTGGGGTTTCAGCTGTCCAGCTGAGCTGCCCATTGCTGCCTGGGGCTCCCTTCCCTGCCTGGCTGCTCCCAAGCTCTGGTGGTTGGTTACCTGCATGCTGACATCCCTGGTGCTGCTCCCTGGTCCAGCTGTGCTCAGGCACCATTTTGGGTGCCCTTTCTGCCAGGCTCCTGAGGTTTCTGGGGATTCCAGCTCCCATTTCCTTATAGGAAGTGTGTTTGTGGCACGACGGTGGAAGGCAGGAGAGGAAGGATGGGTCCTGCCACTTGGGCAGGGTGGGATGTGTGTGCTGCTTTAAGGAAGCACCTGGATGGTCTCTAATTTTAAAACTGATACTGTTATCCCTTTGTCTTCCCTGCCCTTTTTGTCCTCTCCCAACTAAGAGGGGGCTCCTTGCAGGGTGACACCCGGGTTGTCACAGTCCAGCTCGATTCCCTCTGCTCAAGAGTGGCTTTGTACAAGGTGACTGAAGTATCTCAAGTTGCATCGTTCTCCTTGCCTGGAACCTTGGGGAGTTCTGCATCTGTATTCCTGTTTACCCAATGTCTGTTCTGTAAAACTAGGGTGTATTACAAATGCAGAGTGAGAATTTGCACTTTTCTGAAGAGTTTCTGTGTACTGCTATGTGGATGTAGCTGAATGAAGTGTTATAAGTAATAAAATATTTCCTTTGTAGTCTCAATCCGGGTTTCTTTGTCTTCTTTAGCCAAACACTTCTGCCCCAGGCTGGGCTTGGAGGAGCATCCATGTGCCACTTGGATAAGGCCTGGGAACAAGAGACTGTTCAGAGCCTCCTCCTTTTGGTGGCACTGAGGTCTCTCCCCTGCTGGTGGAGGGTGTCCCTGGGGCTGAGGGGGGGCTGGGACCTGCACTGTCCCTTCAGAGCTGGCTGCAGCTCCATCCCAAGGGCTCCTGTGTCCCTGTGGTTGTTTTATCTGCCAGGGCTGCTCTCCCTGAGCCCCTCTCCTGCTCCCAGCTCACCACAACTACCCCTGAGTTCCAGCCCATCATCTGCAGGCCCTTGACAGGGATGGTGCTGTCCAGGGATGGAGTCAGCCACAGCCCTTCCCGGTGAGGAAACGGGATCAGGATGGGGAGAGGGTCAGGATGTTTGGGCTGGGCTGAGGGGAGTGGTGGGCTCACCCTGGGCAGGGGCTGCAGTGGGGACACGGTGCCTGGCTGTAGTTGCAGAATCCAGCACTGGATGTCACCACCAGTCCGTGCAGAGGAATGGAGCCCCAGGGGTGCCAGTGTGTCCCCCTCAGTGTGGGGCACAGCCCAGAGCCAGGCAGGACCCCTGGCACTTCAGGGTTGGGGTACACTGCAGCAGGGAGAGGGTGGACCCCAGGAGTGGCATCTGCTGCCCTTGTCCCTCTGAACACAGACATTTCTTCCAGGAACAGCATGAAGGGGCTGGTGGGAGCAGTGTGGGGACCAGAACATATCCTGGAGGCTCCAGGGCCCCTCTGTGCTGCTGGCAGAGCACCAGGGCACAGGGACATCCACCTGGGAGCAGCCAGGGTCGCTGGAAGCTGACGAGTCCTGGCAGGCAGCAGTGCCTGGCTTCACATTCAGGTCTTGTCAATTTAAATGTTAATTTAGTAACTAAATTAATTACCAACGTGCCAAGCCTGGCCCGCGTGGGCTGTCCCCTGGGCTTTGCTCTCCACAGGCTCCTGAGGCATCTCTGGAGCCCGTCCCTCCTGGATTCATCCTGCCTGGCTGCCCCTGCCTGCGGGAGGATGTGGCTGGTGCTGGGGAAGGGCTGAGGGCTGGGTGCCTCCTGCTGTCCTGTTCTGGGGGAAGGCTGGGGGCTGGTGTCTGGCTCTATGGAGGATGCTGGAGCACCCAAAATCCCACCTGAGGGCCCGGGGTGGGAGCAGGACCAACAGCCCCCAAAACCTGGTCCCTAGAGTCAAAGAGACACCTTCAACTGCAGTCTGCCAAAAGGGAAACTGAGGCACAGGGGAAGAGAGAAATGGGCTCAGGGACCATCCTGCCCATGCAGAGCAGCATCTCTGATGCAGAGGAGCCTGAACAATTAGAAGTGATGCAGATCATCTAAAAATAGGGATCTGTAAATGTCAGGTTGGCGAGCGGCTGCGGAACGTGCTGGGAGGATGGAACAGCTCTGTCTGTGCCCTGTGTCCTGAGGCAGGATGAGGGACCTGCACTGACCTGCCCTGGCTTGCTCCTGGCTGCCCAAAAGATCCCCAAAGCCCCAGAAGGGCTGATGTGGATCATCCTGGATAGCCAGCACCAGAGACCTTTTCTGGGCTGCTTTACTCCGACAGGAGCTGCAGAGGACCCCAGCTCTGCTTTGGGTGGGAGATGAGGTGGGGGACACAAGGCCCTCAGCAAAAGTTATTTTCCACTGGCTCTTGATAGAAGGAAACCTCAGTGAAGGCCCAAGGCCCCATGGGATGATCCCAGCCTCAGGATTTGGGTGATGTGCTGCCAAAACCACCTCAGAGATGTTCAGTCCCCCTCTCTGTGCAGATGATGGGAGCCTGGTGGCACAGGGACACTCAGCAGATGTCATCCCCTCCATCCCCTCCACCCCTGCCAGCTTCTCCCTTGTCCCCAGAATCCCACCTGTCCCCCAGCGTGCCAAAACCTTGCTTAAACCAGCTGGGAACAGAGGTTTATTTGGAAAAATAATCCAGATTGGGGCAGATTAGTGGAAACATGTCCTTCCCCATCTGCCTGGGCAGTGCTGTGCCAGCTCCCTGAGGGGCTGCCCGGAGCCAGGCTTGGGGAAAACACACAGCTCTGTTCACTCCAGGGACTCCGACCTGCCCTGTGAGCCCCCTGGCCAAGCTGAGTGTCCCCAGCCCCTATCCCTCAGAAAAAGTCCCTCAATGCCTGGTGGTGCCACCTCCATCCCCATTCTTGCTGCTGGGGACAGCTCCGTGCTCAGCAAGGAAGCCCCATCTCCCAGGAACATCCCAACCTGGCTAATTAGAAACATCCACAGGTACATGGGAGAAATCCTTATTAACAATCACACTTTCTTGGCAGGGCACAGGAGCCACCTCTGAACCAGAGGAAGGACAAACAGAGCACTGTCCTGGGTGTGGTGGTCCCAAAGCTGCCCAGTGTTTCAGGTGAACCCTGCTGAGAACCGAAATCCATTTCTGTGGGGTTTTTCCCCTGTGCAAACCCTTCCCCGCTATCAGGAAACCAACCCTGCTTTGTCTGTACCTCAGTTTCCCCAAGGTATGAGGGTAACGTCCCTGTCTTGCTTTTCCTGTAGGAATCCACAAAAAGCAGAGGGTATTTTCCCTCTCTCTGACGGTTTGAGTTAACTTGACAATGGAGGAAGGAACATGAGGACTAAGAAGCCTGGTGTGTAGGCTCTCAGGGGTGAAGTTGCTCGGGGAGAATTAATTCTCATTAATTCTGTGTGTTTGTGTAAGGATAGGCAGCTGGTGGCTCATTCTCTTCCCTGCCCCAGTGCAGGAGCACCACAGCCCCATGCTCAGTGAGGACAAGGGTGATGCTCCAGCCCAGGTGTTTCTCCTGGATAAATCCAGCTGCTGCCACCACGCTTTTGGGGGTTTTGGCCTCTTCTGCACTAAAGGAGACCACACTCAGCCTCCTTCCTACAGCCCTGGGCACCACGGAGCACCTTGGGCCACAGCTGGGACCCCCTGGTTGGGTGACAGGAGCACCAGAACACCCCCAGGATGTTCTGGAGGCTGGGTGCAGGCAGGGCTGCCCATCCCAGCTCCAGCTGCACCCACATCCCCTTCCTCAGCCAAACCTTCCTGCCTGCTGGCCAGATCAGCCCAGAGAACATCTGAGCTCTGGAAAATAAGGAAGGAAGAGCAGATATGAAAGCCTGTGCTGGCTCCAAAGCACCGGTGGCATTTCATATGCAGGGCATATAAATGGACATTTTTTAGCTTTTTTTTGCCCCTTTTGTTTTGGTGATGAGCCACTGCAGGGGGCTCTGAGCATGCTTTGCTTGGTTCATATCACAGATGCTGTTTCTATCTTGCATTTCCTTCGGCTCCAGGAGCTGCTGGGGTAACTTTCCACTCAGGCAGCAGCTCCTGCCATGAGCTTGGGGCCCTGGGAGGTCCACATTCCTCCATGGAAAGGGACAGCATGCAAATATGATGGCAGCTGGGGTTCTCCAAACACAAGGCTGCCTTTGAGAACGCAAAAAGCACATTTTGAGTCTCAGCTCAGTGACAATGCCCCAATGCAGAGGTTCTCTGATCCTGTTGCTTCGTCATGTGTGGGGTATGTGCTGTACAGAATAATATTGATGCTAACAAGCCACAGGAATTGTGCTCCCACAGCTGGTTATGCACCCCCATCCTACGCCCTGCACGTCACCTGAGGGGCCTTGGTGTCCCTGGAGGGGTCTCACTGCACCCAGTTTTCACGGCCAAGGATGTTCTGAACCTTTCAGTGCCAAAAGGAGAAGTGCCCTCATCCCTGATCAAAGCCACCACCTCCCTCCCTCAGGAAAAGCTGGAGTAACCAGCTGCCCACACCAGCCTCCTCTTCAGGGAAAGGACTTTGGGCTCAGCGAGTGTTTGGCCACTTCTTGTTCTGCCTGGAGGCGATTTCCTTCCCCTTATCTATTGCCAGGCTCCAGTGCCTGCTGCCAGACTGTGCTCTGCTCCCTGCTCCAAAAATCTCATCTGAGAGCCCTCCAGGCTTCTCCCTGCTCCCTCCAGGCTTCTCCCTGCTCCATGCTCACTCTCACCAGGGCTCCCCATCTCTGTCCCCATGAACAGATGCTGCACCCCTGGGGTCACAGCTGGGCTGTGCTCTGCCAGATGTGCAAATCCACCCCTCTGCCCCTTCTTTTGCTCAGGGGCTGCGGTTTGGCTGCACTGAGGTGGGGAAGGGAGGGAGGAGGTGGGAAGTGAACGAAGGCGAGGGCAGGCTGAGATTTCTCCCCTTGTAACTGTTGGCTGCAAGGAGTGACAAGGTGGCACCAGAGCCCACAAGCTCTGGGGGGAAAAACCTCAGGAAAAGGTCTTCAAAATGCAAGAAGTTTTGCAAGGAGCTGAGCCGTGGGGATCTCGGGATTCCCCAGGAGCCAGGATACAGGGGAGAACCAGCTCCCTGCTCAGTAGGACCAGCTGAGAGCATCCAGGAAATTCATTTTGATTCCCAGTGCTGTATCCCTACTTGAACACAGCCCAGCTGCAGGCTCTGCTCCCACTCTCCTTTCCCAACTGACCCACCTCGATACCGGGATTCCAAGGGGAAGAATTTAATGGGGGAAAAATGCAGAGGATCCTGCACCAGGCTGCATCCCCCCCAGAGCCTCCAGGCATGCCCGGGATGGAAACAACTGTGCTTTCCACCTGGCAGCTGAGTCCACACGCAGCCAGGCTCAGGAAACACAACTCCGGCAGAACTCTCACTCCAAAGGCGGCACACCGGGCACCAGCTGCTCCTGAGCATCCCCCAACACCGGGAAAACCCGGCTGCATCCAGCCGTGCTCCTCACCCTGCCCGCATCCGCCTCCCGCCGTGGGGAAAGGCAAACGCAGACGGATCAAAATGCAACGCTCCAGTTTGCATCCCAGCACCGAAACTCGGCGTGTTAAGACGCCACGTTACAAAAGCTGCAGCCTCCTTTGGGGAAGCCCCGCAGCCGGAGACGCTCAGTGCTCTGGCACCTCATGGATTAGGTGCCAAGCCACCCGCGAGAGAAAGACTGCTTTGGAAAACTGTTACCTGGATAATTTTCCTGAGCCTGAGATCTGGGCACAAGCCACACAAAACCCCTCTGCATCCCTGGCCACCAAACCAGCTCGGGAAGAGAAGTTCCTCAGCACTGATGGGAACGGAGGAGCCCAGAGCTCCCTTCCTCTGGCAAACCAACCACAATAGCTTCGCCTCAGCCACCGGCATATTCGGAAATCGTTTGCAAGGAGCTTTATAGAAAATAGACGATGAAGTGGGTGCAGCTTTCAATATATTTGCTCTAGGATATAGTAACAGGAACTAAAGCAAACACGGGCAGGGGAATTAGGGCGGGAGCTTCTGCTTTGCTCGTTTTAAATTACAAAGTGCCGAGACAGCCAGGTCTACGCTACATTCTAGAGTCAAAGGGCTGCCCCCGCGTGCCCCGGGGAACATGCACGCAGCCGGCAGAGGCGTTTCCTACAGCTGCATCGCCTTGTGCCTAGAACCAGCTGGAAATGTCATTGAACAAAACTAAATGGATAAACGAGCTCGGAAAAGCACGTCGCTTCCCGGGGAGAGCAGCTGGACGATGAGTTCTCCTCTTTGCAGCGAAAAGGGAAAAAAAAAAAAAAAAGAAATCAAGTTAAACTTTGCACCTGTCAAATAGAAATCTAATAGGAAAGAGAGCTGTACATGGTCAAAGTCAAGTCCAGGCTCCAGGAACGTCCGGGAGGACAGTTTCAGGTATTGCCCGCGGCTTCCTGGGCTGTGCCAAGCGAACGCTCGGGTGCGAGTGCCGAGCGGGGCATCCCGAGGGCCGGAAGGACTTGCCACCGCACGGGCACCAGGCGTGCCAGCTTCCCCATCTTCCGGGAGCGCCGGGGCCATGCGTGCTGGCATCCCGGGGGGCCGAGCTTCCCCCGGGCGTGCTCCCTGCCGGCGGGCACCGCGATGGGGAACGGGCCGGCCTGGCGCCCCACGGGAACCTGTAGGCTCGGAGAGAAAGTGGGAAGGGGGAGCCCGTCCGGAGCACTCTGGGGAGGGTCACCTCGCTCCGGTGCCCCCCGGCGCTCACTCCGAGGCCGGCTCGTCCTCGGAGACTGATTTTCGGTGGGGCCGTGGCAAGGGGACGGCCGGGCCTGGGCGAGGCGGGGCCCAGGCGCAGAGGCGTCGAGGGGCGGCATGGCGGGCGGGTGCCGGGGCGGGTTCCAGAGGTGCCGTCAGAGGCCGTGGCGGGTGCCGGGGCACCGTCAGAGGCCGGGGGTGCCGGCGCAGCGCGGGTCGGCGTCCTGCTCGTATCGGTAGTGGTAGCCCTCCATCTGGTCGCGGCAGGCCTCGCGGAGGTTGTGCAGCCAGCGCTTGATGCCGCGGCGGTTCAGGTAGAGCACCATGAGGAAGACGACGCCGATGAGCGCCAGCACGATGCCGAAGAAGACGTAGGAGGCGGTCTCCAGCTGCCCGGGCTCGCCGCCCTCGCCGAGGGCGCAGGCCAGCGCCTCGGGGCGCAGGCGCAGCAGGGCCGTGCCGCGCAGCCCCGGCGGCCCCGCGCAGCGCAGGCTCCGCGCGTCGAGCACGCGGGCGGCGGCGGCGCGCAGCCAGGCCAGGAAGGGCCGCAGGCCGCAGTCGCAGCTCAGCGGGTTGGCGCCCAGGCTGAGGCGCAGCCCCCGCAGCTCGGGCCCGTCCAGGCTGCGCAGCTCGGCAGCCGCCAGCCGCCGCAGGGAGTTGTTCCGCAGGTCCAGCTCCTCCAGGCCGGGCGGCAGCAGGGCGGCCGGCAGCGCCTGCAGCGCGTTGCCCGCCAGCTCCAGGCGGCGCAGGCTGAGGTTGCGCATGGCCAGGGCCAGCTGCTCCTCGAGCGGGGCCGCCAGCAGCGCCTGGTTCAGCTGCAGCGTGCGCAGCTGCGGGACCCCCGCGAAGGCGCCGGCGGCCACCGAGAGCAGCGGGTTGTGGCTCAGGTCGAGGGTGCGCAGGGCGGGCAGGCCCTGCAGGGCCATGTCCTCGATGGTGTGGATGTTGTCGTGGCGCAGGCGGAGCAGGCGGAGGTCGCGCAGCGGGCGGGCGGCGAAGGCGGCGCGGGACAGGACGCTCAGGTTGCTGCCGGCGATGCTGAGGTTGTGGACGGCGGCCGGCAGCTCCCTCGGCGGCTCCTCCAGCCTCTCGTAGCGGCACTGCACCAGCTCCGGGGTGGCCACGCAGTAGCAGGCGGAGGGGCAGGCGGCGGGGGCGGCGGCGGGGGGCACGGCCAGCGGCAGCAGGGCGAGCCCCAGCCAGGGCAGCCAGCGCCCGCCGCCCGCCGGCCGCGCCTGCCTGCGGGCCATGCTGCCGGCGCGGGCATGCAGCGCGGGGGCCGGGCCGGGGGAGCCGGGGCAGCGCGGGGATCGCTCCTGCCTGGCCGCAGCCCCCCCGGGGCCGAGCTGCCTCCGGCGCCGCGCCCGCACACGGCGGCTCTGCCGGCAGCGCCGGGCGCGCCGCTGCCCAAATCGGGCCGGGGCGGGGGGGTGGAAGGGGAGGAGAGCGAGGAGGAGGAGAAGGAGGAGGAGGAAGAAGAGAAGGGGACGGGTTGGGGCTGCCCGGCGCTGCGGGATGGGCTGGGGAGCGACGCGGGCAGCGGCCGTCGGGGGGAGCTGAGCCGGGCTCGGCACGGAACCCACCGAGCCCCCGCCGCTGCCGGGTCCTGGGGGCTGGCGCGGTCCCCTTGCTACCCGAGGAGGGATTAGGGGATGTCGCGGTCCCCGTCAAGCCCGGGGAAGATTTGGAGGCTGTCCCGGTCCTTTCCCAGCAAGGTGGGATTTGGGGGGCTGCCGCGGTGTGTTCCCCCCAGCCCTGGGGAGGGAATGGGGGCTATCACGGGGTCTTTCCATCCCAGGGAGGATTTGGGGAATTGCCTCAGACCCCTTCCATTCCAGGGAGGAACTGGGGGGTTGTCTCAGCTCACCTCCAGCTGGAGAGGATCTAGGGGCTGTCCCACTCCCCTTCCAGCCCTGGTTCCCATTTCCTGACCTGCCGCACAAGCCAGACACCTTGCAGCATCCCTGAGCATTGCATGGTTATCTCCCTCTGCTTCTGAGCCTGCTAGATCCCCACCAGCATCCCGGGGCTGCCCAGGGCTGGGGGGCACATGGGGGGGATCACAAACCCCTGGTCATGGAGGATGGTGTTGGGGTGGGCATGGGATTCTTGGATGCCAGAGCCATACACAGCCAGGGACCAGGAGTGCTGTGTTCAGAGCCAGATGCAGCAGCAGCTGGATCCCCTTCAGTGCCTGAATCCCTCCATGGACCTGAGCAGAGGGTCACATTAAATAAATCCCATGGGGAACACACAATCCCAGAATGGTTTGGGTTGGGAGGGACCTTAAAGTGCATCCAGTGTCACCTCTGCCATGGGCAGGGACATCTTCCACTATGCCAGGTTGCTCCAAGTCCCATCCAGCCTGGCCTTGGACGCTTCCAGGGATGAGGGTCTCGTGGATCTTGATTCTTGTTCTCTCTGTCGTTATCTCTCATCCTGACCTTTTCCCCAAAGTATTTCCCCTCTTATTGGGGTTCCTTTTCCCAGAAGCTCACCTGAATTTTACAGGGACCAGGTAAATTGTGGATGCTGCTATCACTGGGTGGCTTGTGCTGCTCCTGACCACCCTTTACTGCACTCCCAGAAATTGGGCAAGCTCTGTATTTAAGGTCATGGTGTCTAACAGCAGCCAGAGAAATCAAGGAAGCTTGTGGAAGGGACAGGGGAGAGAACCAGACTTGGGAACATGCCAGATAATTGTGCCCTCTCATATTTAAGTGTGGGGCAGCACCCATGGCGGGTTAGTGGGGAGAGCCAGGTGTGCAGTGGGTCGTGCTGAGCCAGCACTGCAGCACTCCCAGATGGTGCCTCCTCTCTCCCAAAATAGCTCTTTGCAGCCCATTTATCACATTTAATTGCTATATATAAAGAATTGATGGCACTCTGGAAGACAAGGCAGCGGGTGGGCGAGGTCAGGCCAGGTGAACAGGTCCTGGCAGCTCTCACCAGCTGAGCTACAAAGATCCTGGGACCTCTCAGTCTTTCTCCTCGGAGAAGGAGCTGCCCAAAAAAAAAGGCAGGCATCTTCCCTCCCGATCCAAAAGCCATAAAACATGGCAGCTGAGTGATGTTAGAGGATATGGGAGAGCATGAAGCTCTCTGCAGCTGACCCCTTTGACTTTGAAGGGTGGAGATGCTCCAAGGTTTGGAGGGGATGGGTATTCCAGGGCTGCACTGTGGCAGGGTGACTTTGGGGGCTCTCGCCTGGTAGCACCATGGTGACTTCCTTGCCTTCTGCAAACACCCTGGACTTCCCCAGGGATGGCAGGGGAGTGGTGAAGTGGCAGCATCCAGCTCTGCAGAGCTGTGAGCCTTTGGGGAGCCAGGGCTGTGCCAGTGTGTGCAAAGTTCTGAGGTCCCAGCATTGCCCACCAGGTTGGTGTTATTCATTCCTGGCTGTCATGCTGGAACCTGAAGGCCCCCAAACATGCTGTGTACAGAGCTTCAAACCCCTGATGGCCTTGGATTGATTTGGGAGCCTCCTCCACCATTCCCCCCGCACCATAATTCTGCATTTGAAGCAGCATTGAAGACTTCCTGTGGTTAAAGGCTGGGAGATTGCATCTGCCATTGCCATGTCTCAGGATGAGATTAGGTCAGGTTGATGTGATTTGTTCCTACAATTCCATACAGACCGTTACTCATTGCCTCGTTATCTTCTAGAGGCTTCCAAGGAGGATTGCTTGTACCATGTCTTTGGTAACCACTGTCAGGCCACCTGCTCTGGGACATTGCTTCTCTTTCCCCCTCCTCAGTGGTGGCCCAGGTTATTTTTGATTTTGGACCCTGGAGATGTGCAAGTACAGCTCTGGTTTCTCTCCCACCATGTCCCACACTGGTTTGGGTTTATTTTGCTGCTGGTGCTACACTTTGCAGATGGCTTTTTAGTGCAGGCTGGAACAAAAAGACAGTGGATGCTTTGGCTAGTTCCTTCTAGTGGTAAAGGGAACCTTTCCTTCCCTTTCCATCTCTCTGTGTTTCCTGCTGCTGCACACTGAAGCTGAAGGCTCTCCTCATCCTTCTCTGGGAAGAGGACAGGTGGAGAGCAGACCTGAGGAGAAGGACCTGGGGGGTGTCGATGGGTGGAAAACTGGACGTGCTCCAGCCCAAAAACTCTCTGTGCCCTGGGCTGATCCCCCAGTGTGGGAAGCAGGGCAGGGGGGATTCTGCCCCTGAGCTCAGGTGAGACCCCACCTGCAGAGCTGCCCCAGCCCTGGGCCAGCAGCACAAGGACCTGGAGCTGCTGGACAGAGCCCAGAGGAGGCCCCGGAGCTGCTGCAGGGCTGGAGCCCCTCTGCTCTGGAGCCAGGCTGGGAGAGCTGGGGGTGCTCACCTGGAGAGGAGAAGGCTGCAGGGAGAGCTCAGAGCCCCTGCCAGGGCCTAAAGGGGCTCCAGGAGAGCTGGAGAGGGACTGGGGACAAGGCCTGGAGGGACAGGACACAGGGAATGGACTCAGACTGACAGAGTAGGTTTAGATTTGATATTAGGAAGGAATTCCTCCCTGAGCGGGTGGGGAGGCCCTGGCACAGGGTGCCCAGAGAAGCTGTGGCTGCCCCTGGATCCCTGGAAGTGTCCAAGGCCAGGTTGGACAGGGCTTGGAGCAGCCTAGGGCAGTGGAAGGTGTCCCTGCTAACACTGCAGCGTTTGAACCCAGCCATTAACCTTTGCTCAGCAAACACTGGCAGCAGCATCCCTTTAAAATTCATACCTGTGACACTGGAGCTGTTCATTTCAGAGCAGGAGGACACTTGGAAAAATGCTGGAAAATAATATTTTTTTCGATGTTTTCCACATGAAACTGTTGGAAATTACATTTCTTTTCACTTAATTTTTTTTCTACCTGTATTTGCAGAGGTTTGGCACTGAAGTCCTGGCTTTGCCTTGTCCTAGCTGATTTCTTTCCCTTCCTTGCTCATACCCTTTTGGGATTAGAAAAGGTTTTGTAAAAATCTGCTTTTAAGCCAAGATGGGGGAGTCCCCAGGTGCAGGATAATGGAGATCAACTCCTAGAATTGTATCTTGCTCCAGGGATGGTGCTGGGGCTGGAGGTCAGGTTGAGCCTCCCTGGTCCCATGGTCAGCCTGTGACCTGGCAGAAATTGCCTTCCCCAGCACCAGCAGATGAATAGTGGGAAATAAAAGCCAGGCCAGGCTGGGCTGACAACACCAGATGGGGACAGCACATCCCTGTGGGTTGTGGCTGGCCATGGTTATCCCTGCAGGAAGAGCTCATCCCTGGTATTGGCAGAGGCCCACTGCTGGCTGGATGCTCCACACCGCCTCCCTTTCCCTCTGCACAGCTCCCGTGTCCGTCTGTCCCAGCTGGCACCACCCAGATCCCATCTGCCGCTGGCTCAGGGAATGGGGTGGCTGCTTTTGGTAGCCCAGGCACCGTCAGTGCGGCTGCTCCAGCCGCACTTATGGATTCCTCGTGCTAATCCAGGGAGCCGAGTGCAACTGGACACGGCTGAGCTATTTGGTGCATATTTTAAGATGGTATCGAAGCTTTTGCATTTAAACATTCCAGACTTGCAAAGGGGGGCAGGGCCAGGGGGCTGCTCCTCCTGGTCACAGCCCTACGGAGCAGAGCTGGTTGCTGCAGAGTGGTGGAGGGAGAGGAGGGGGCAAGGGAAGGCAGTGAATCAGGACCCCCTGGGTGACCTGGAGTCACCAGGTGGTCTTTCACCCCACACAAGTGGAACCCTGCGGTGCTGGGCTGTGCTGGTTTCTCTGGGCATGAGGGAACAGTGCCCAAAGCCAGGCCTGGCTCTGCTGTGTCCAGGGCCCAGCGGAGAAAGCGCTCCCCCAGCCCAGCAGGGAAACAACAAATCCCTCATGGCAAAGCCACAAGATCCAGGAGGGGAGGGACGGCCCCTCCAGAGTGTCAGGGCTCGGCTACAGAGCCCAGGGTGTGTTTAACTGCTCTGTTTAAACCACGACATCCGAAGGAGAGAGCACCTTCTCCCAGCTGCCTGCAGAGCCCTGTGTGTGCTGGTAATGCTCTATAAATACATTAGCAATAAATAATGGATAACCTGGATGGGCATTAAAGTGTAAACAGGAGGTGAAGGGCTCTCTCCCATTACCGGTCCCCCGAGAACCACGAGCATCCCTCTCTCCAAGTCCAGCTTGATGTTACTCCAACTGCAGAGCCCTTAGTCACAGCAGTGACAATATCATAGATCAGTGGCTCCAGAGTTGGCAAAAACAAACCAAAAATAGTCCAGAGGGCAGATTCTTTCTCCCGATGGCATGCTGGATTTGCCTACATAAGCGTTTTTGCCTGTGGTGCTCCTCTGCCTGCACGGGCTGACCCTCCCAAGGAGCAAGAGTCCTCTCCCTGGCACACTCCATCCCAGAAAGCTTGGGAGTGCCCCTGATTTGGGAGGTTTTATCCCCCTTGGATGCAGCTGAAGTGTTGAGCCATGCCAGCTGGATATGTTTCCCAAAAGTCACTGCCCTGTGGCTGGGGGGGGATTGTCCCCATCACCAGGGTGACCATGCCCACACATGGTCCCAAGGAGTGGGATGGACACCCATCTGATGTGCAGAGAGACAAGGAGATTAAAGGAATTTTTGGATGTGATATGGGACCAGCCACCTGGGGAGGAGACTTGTGCTGAGAATTGAAGGAGGGGCTGGTCAGGGTCAGTCAGGGTTTGCACAGCAGAGGGGTCCTGTGCTGCTTCCAAAGGGTTCTCACAACCCCCAATAAAAGCAAACCTTCCTGGTTTCACACCTTCCAGCTGTGAATGATACATCCCAGGGTCCACTGTCCTCCTGGAGAGGAGAACAGGGCTTGGAAAACAAGCTGGCTCCAAGCATTTCTCCTGCAGCCTTGCTCTGCCAGAGCTGGGCATCAATTAATCACCTGGCTGCAAACAGCTCAGGTATGGCTCTGCTTCGGGAGAGAGGAAAGGGATGAGCTCTTCATCTCCCCAGCTTTCCTGGGAGCCTCACACTCAGCCATGGAGATGGGATCTGGGAGCCATGCCAGCCCTGCTCAGGGTCAGGAACCGGCAAATCCAGAGTGTCATGGTCTGCTTGGGCTCCTTCCTCTGTGAGGGGCTCTGGCAGTGAGCCTGGACAGCCAGTGTGTCCCAGGGCAGGCCTGCAGCCAGGCTGGGCATTCATGGATGGCTGGGAATGGGGCAGTCCCGAGGTTTTCCCCTCTGCAAGGGCTGCTGCTCAAGGTCTGGCTGAGGCTAGGGGCTGCTGACTTGGACATGCTCATGTCATGGTTCCTCTGGATCCTCCCCCTCTACTCTGCCCTTGTGAGACCCTGCCTGGAGTCCTGTGCACAGTTCTGGTGCCCTAGCACAGGAATAAGGACATGGAAGTGTTGGAGCAAGCCCAGAGGAGGCCACAGGAGTTAATAAGGGGAGTGAGCACCTCCCCTATAGAGGCAGGCTGGGAGAACTGGGGCTGTTGAGCCTGGAGAAGAGGCGATTGTGTGGAGACCTCGCAGTGCCCTCCAGGATCTAAAGGGAAGCTGGAGAATGACTCTCCATCAGGAACTGGAGTGACAGCACCAAGGGCAATGCCTTTAAACTGCCATAGAGAAGGTTTAGATTTGATATTAGGAAGGAATTCCTCCCTGAGCGGGTGGGGAGGCCCTGGCACAGGGTGCCCAGAGAAGCTGTGGCTGCCCCTGGATCCCTGGAAGTGTCCAAGGCCAGGTTGGACACTGGGGCTTGGAGCAGCCTGGGAGAGAGGAAGGGGTCCCTGTCCATGCCAGAGGATGGCACTGGATGGACTTTAAGGTCTCTTCTGACCCACACCATTCTGGGATTCTGTGATTTGTGTATTTGAGCTGTTAAAAGCAGAAGAAAAATGTCCTCATAAAATTTCATGTGCATTACATTTCCTGGATCTCCCCATGCCATCTCCAAAACCAGGAGCAGTCTGTAATGGCAGGAGTGCATCTGTTTAATAAGACAATCTAGGCCATGAAGATCCATTCCAAAAGGATAGTAAATGGGATTGCTGGAATGCAGGGAACAGGCACTTCTGTTCTGCACCGATTCCCGCTCTCCTACCCTCCTCCCCGAGCCCATCAGGCCTGTTTATCCTCCTGCATTTCTTTGGAGAGCTGCTATCTCCTAATTTTCAGGGTGTCAAATCCTCTTGCAGAGTGCAAGGTGTGTGTTGGAGTCCCTGTTGGTGATGAGGAGAGGGTGAGCAGGACGGCAGTGGAGCCCATGGGGGAGCTGACCTTCTCCCAGACCCTGCTCGGGGCTGAGATGTATTCCCAGGTGGTGGCTGATGCAAAGCTGCTTGAGCATCCCAAATTCTCCAGTCAAGTGGAAGCCAAGGGGGTGATGCAATCAGGGAGCAAGCAGCTGACGGGCTGCTGAGCTCCCTCCACTGCTCCAGTGTGTGCTGCCCTGGGTATTTTTCACTGCCAGCCAGCTGAGCTCTTGTTACTACACCGAGCAAATGAAAAAGTATAAATTTCCCCAAGCTTGGGACTGAGGGAAGGTCACAATTACTCACACTGGAGCTGACAATTAATAATGGAGATCTGACAAATTACACGCTCACCTGGGATCGTGCACAGTACTTGGAGAATATTAAATTAATGCTCACAGACACCCTGAGCTTGGAGCTGTGAAGTCCTGGTTTTGATGCCTGATGGCAGAGCTGAACTCAGAGCTCCTCCTGTGGGCATGGTGAAGACAGGACGGAGAATTCCTCAGGGAATTTCTGTCCAGCTGCTGAAGCACTGTGATAGGACCTGGTTTTGTGTTATTCAGGTGACATAAATATTCTTCTGAGTCTAGAGTGGGAAAAAAGGGCAGGCACAGCCTTGCCAAGGCTCCTTTTGGCAGAAGGTGACTGGGCAGTCCTGGCAGTCACCAGTCCCAGTCCTGCTCTGGATAGTGACTGGGCAATTGTGGCCTCCTAGGAGACAAGAAGTGTAAGTGTAAGACCTCTGCAAAGAAGAGCATGAGACCTGGGTGTCCCACAGTCCCCAAAACCCTACATTATAGCTCAGCCTTTTTTTCCTCATCTCCGTGGGCAGCAGCACTTTCACAGGGTTTGGGTCTACCTGGGGATGGGTGGGAGCAGCATGTGCAGCATCCACCAGCTCCTCTGCAGGGAACCTGCCCCCAGCAGGGGAGCTTTATGGGGAATTCTTCCCAAATCCCTGAGAAACTGAAAGCCCCCATGCCATGGTGATGATTTCTGAGTCACAGCAGAGCTCATTGCAATGTTTTGAAGTCCTGCCTGCAGAGGGGATGCTCAGGGGGAGCAGCAGAGCCTGGTGCTCAGCAGGATTATAAATAACTTGCCGTGGGGACCTTCCAGCTTCCCTTCTGTGGCAGGGCCGTAAATCCTGTGCTTTGGGAAGCACCGGTGCATTAGTGAGGGCTGTAAAGCACCGGGGCCGTGGCTGGGCACTGCTGACTGAAACAGCAGCAGAAACCCAGCGAGAAAAATGCATCCCATTTTCTTTTATGAACCACAGCAATCTGCTGGCTCCAAGTGCACTTTAGGAGATTCACAAACTAAAGCCCAAAAGAGTCCAAAAGACCTCCAAAGTCCTTCCTGAGGCTGGGCTGGGGCAGAGCCTTGGATCCTCTCCCTGTGCTGTTCTTCAGGGTGTTCACCTAAGCAGGGTGAACTTTCCTCTGCCACCGTGGGCAGGGCAGCACTGGCAGCACCTGAGCAAAATGCTGCAGCCAGAAGCCTTGCAGAAGAAAATGCAGACAAGGGAGGTGATAACATCAGGTAAATGATCCTTCTCTAATTGCTGTTTTATGGTTGTTTGATGGCTGGTGTATAAAACCCCAGCAAGCTTCATCAAGGTTGCAGCGAAACCTTCTGAGAAGCAAAAGGCTCCTCTGAGGTTGCTGCGTGGGAGGGGGGCAAGGAGACCCACCAGCTTCTGGCTTTTCAAAGGCATTTTCTGAGTCACCTTCCTGGGGGATCTCTCTGCTGCTGCCCTGGGAGCTGAGGGAGATGTCACCTGTACAGGGTCCCTGCACCAGGGAGGGCAGGTGTCTCCCAGCAGCCCCCAAGTAGTTCCCCAAATGCTGAGGTTAGAATAGAAGGGTTTTTTTTAAAAGAACCCCACTACATGGAGAAGGCTTTAGGGGTGAATCAGCCTGATGTGGTCCTGTCCAGAGTTATTATTAATTTCAGATCTCCTGGAATTGCTTGACTCTGGTGATGCCTCAAGGGCGTGGGACCAGCTGGCCCAGGAGCAGAGCTAGCTCCATGCCCAGTATCCATCCTCAGCCTGAGGCTGTTGCACCCAGGGATTGGGAGCAGGGAAAGCCACATCCCTGTGCTGGCTGTTCTGACACATGACTGTCCCTGGTGTCTTGTTCTGGGCAGGGAATTGTTTGGCCTCGGGCAGCCCTGCTCGTTTCCAGGCTGGAAGATTCTCCTTGGCACCTTCTCCTTGGGCTGCTGTAAGGATGGGGGTGGGAAGCAGCTCTTTTTGCATGAAGAATCTGCCCAACCCCTGTTGTCCAGGGTTGTCCCACCCATCTGCCTTGGATAAAATATTTTTTTTCCAGGTAGCAGGGTGTCAGGTCCTGCTCAAAGCAATGATCTCTGTCCTCTCTGTTGAGGAAGCTCTCCCTCCTCTCCAGCACTGACCCGTGTTGGTCCTTGACCCTCTCTCCAGGGCATCCCTGTCCCACCTTGCCACGCTCACCACTGTTCCCAGGGCTGGGAGGAGTCACACATCCCTGAGGACCCCAGGGCAAGATCCCCTGAGGCAGTCCTGGCAGGTTGTTTCCGCCTGGCACCAGGGATGGTCCAGCTGTGGTGGCTCCTGTTTACTGGTCTGAGGCCTGCAAAAGATTAGGAGAAAACAGATGGCTCCTAATTGGCAGTGCCAGCTTACTTCCTGCTCTCCAGAGAAACCATTAAATTAAGGCTTAAATCAAACTTCGTACAAGTTAGGAGGCTGTTTGTAATTATTTCAAAATCTAGACAGATTTAAGGGCCTGGATTAAGGCTCTGTTTGCTGTAATGAATGAAAAATGCCTTCTCTGTCCTGTAAGGCTGAGCAGCAGAGGGTTGAAGTGCTGGAAATGGGACTAACAAAATCCTCAGGCTCTGATGCCTGAAGTTTTGAGGAAAAGCAAAAGGTCATAGACTTTGGCCAGGCTTTTCTGTGAGAGCAGACCTGTGATGGGGCTGCTGAGGAGCACACAGCTCACTGTGGGACATAGTGACACAATTAGGAGGATCTGGACATCCATGGGGAGTCACAATGTGCTTTAGGGCTGAGCAAAGCCTTGGGATAATTTTAATTGAAGCTGAATGCAGCTCAGTTAAGATGAACAAAATTTAATAGGCTGACCAGCTAAGGCTGATTAAAAGGGAGCGATGCCTCTGGATCTCCTGTGAGCATCTCCCACTGGAGCAGCATGGATTGGCAGCTGCTCCAAGGATGTGCATAAGCCCCTGTGTTTGGGACATACCAGTGTCACCTGTGATCCCTTAAAAAAATTCTCCAGGAAGTGAGAGGTTTTTGTTGTCTGTCCTAAAACACCAACACGCCTGCAACTCTGACCACAAAATGTCTGAAACTCCTCTAGTTCTCAACCCAACCATGGTGGAACTTTCTCAAGCCCTCCTGAATAACCCACACAGGGACTGTATTCACCCCTCAGCAGGAAAAAATGCCTCTTGCTAATGACGGGGTTTAGAGCTCTCGACAGGACAAGTGCCACGCCACGTGTCCTGCCTCCTCCAAGATGCAATCCAAGCTTCCTGGGGCATGGAGAGCTGGCCGAGCATCCTCCCGTGGAGCTGGGAGGGAGGGATGACACCATCTCTGTGCAGCAAGCTGCTATCAACCCACAGCACCTCTGGGGACAGTGGCTGTCACATGCTGAGGGTCTTCCTGCTGGCCCCAGCCTGGGCTGGCTCCCCAGGAGTTGATTCAGTGGTGAAGGAAAGGTTGTGCAGGACATGCTGGAATATGAGGCTGGAAGGGCCTCCAGGGATCATCTGGTCCGACCTTTCTGGGACAAGACAGCCCAGCACCCTTACAGGTGAATTTTAAAAGTGTCCAGAGTTGAGGAATGCTCTGCTTTTCTGGGGAGATTATTCCAGTGGCTGATTCTTCTCATTGAGAAAAATGATCCTCTTGTGTCTAGCTGGAATATCCCCAGGGAAAAATACCTGCACCCATTACCCCTCATCTTTTCTGTTCAAGGGAATCTCCATCTTCTCAGTAGCCACCCCAGAATATGGTGACAAGGCTGGACAAACCCAGAGCTCTCAGCCTTTCCTCACCAGACCTTGGGTCACCTCTGGGGCCCTTCTCTGGGCCCTGTCCCACACCCTTTCTGTATAGCATGGGCCAAAACTGAGCACAGTATTCCAGGAGTGGCCTGACAAGTGCTGAGCGGGATAATGACTTCTCTGTCTCAGCTGGTGATGCCCTGGGGTTCCATTTTGTGCCCAGCCTGTTTCTGAAGCTGATTCCCAGATGCTCCACTGCAGGGAAGGAGCTGATCCATTTCTGTGCATTGCCAGGGAGGGTGGAAATACCCCACGCGTGGGCACTGAGTCCCTGATAATTTCCTAGCAACCTAGAAGAGTATTGATTGTGCCAGGCAGCACATTCATGCTTCATCCCAGAGTGAAAAATTCGGTGCTGCCATGCAGTAAATTCAGTAAAGCATTCACAATTAATGCACAGTTCCTGGCCATGCCTTTTGGATAGGCTGCCAGGACTGATTGATGATCGGAATTCTGCTAACTGCTTTAAGGAGCAAATTAAGGAGCAAGTTAAAATATCTGTGCTTTGGGCATGGAAAAACAGCTTCAGTGAGTAAGCTGGAAGATCACATTAGTCTAGACAGGCCTCTCAGCTGCCTCCAAAGGAGTTTCATCTTTATCCATCCCTGGTCAGCCCCACAGAAGAGGAACAACACCCATGGGCACGTGCAAAGGGTCAATTCTTGCTCCCACAGGAGGATTTTTAGTGAAGTGAAAGCTGGAGGTGCACCAGACCTCACAGCAACAGCTAAATGCCTTGGAGAGCAAATAGCTCAAGGAAAGATTGCCTGTTAAATGGAACAGCAAATACCAGTATTGATATCCACGGGAGGGTTTGTGATCCCTTCCTCTTTCTCATCCAGGAAAGGATGTCAGGTAAAACAGCTGCTGGAGAGGAGGAGGGAAATGTGGAGGCTTAAGGAGCAAGATCGCTTCAGGAAACACCTCTGGGAGATGGAATGGGCTTTGTACAGAGCAGACATGCAAAAGGCTGGGCAGGGGTAGAGGTGCCTTGTTTGCAGCTGGATCAGGGAGGGAGGACTCTGCCAGCCCCATCTCCTGGGACCCAGCTCTCCTCAGGAAACTCTCTGGGCTCTGCAGGAGCAGCAGTCAGTGGGTACAAACTGGGAGAGTGGAAGTTGAGGCTGGGTATGAGGAAGAAATTTACTATGAGGGTGTTGAGATCCTGGAACAGATTGCTCAGAGAGGTTGTGGACCTGGGTAAGACTTGGATCAGGCTGCTCTGCCAGGAGGTGTCCCTGCTTTGGAGCAGCGACCAAGAGGGGCTCACTCAGCCTGCTTATATATTCCAAAGGCTTTGCTGCTATTCCCATTTCACTTTGCCCCAGATGGATGGCAGACCCAAGAGGGGAAGCTGTGCAAGCCCGGCACAGTGAGGTGTCTCTGCAGAAAGGCAGGCAGAGGTTGTTTTAGGAGTGAAGGAGCACGGAAAAATCGCAGCAACGTTGAAGAGCAGGCACAGAAAGGGCTCTGAGAGCCCACTGGAAATCAAGTGGCATTAAGGCATGAATAAGCAACTGAGGGGGAAAAATAAAAGGCCTGCATATTATGAAGAGGGATGAGGAGGAAGGGAGCAATTCGCCGTGGGAATGAAAGTGCTGCATCAGCCTGATGGCTCCAGCAGCAGCCGGAGGGATTGATCTGTGTGCTTGCTGGGAAAAGTGCCACCATCCCAAATGATGGCTCCTCAGTGCTTCCCTGGGGACAACCCCCTCCCCGGAGCTCTGGGCACAAGAAATGCCGGAGCTTTTCTCTGGGCAGGATGGTAGGAACAGCCCCCTCTGCAGAGAGGATGCTCCACACAGGGTGAGAGGCGCTCTTTCAGCCTCTTTGTAAGACTGCCTGGCTTAGGTTGGAAGAGACCGTAAAAATCATCTTGTTCCACCCCCTTGCCATGGGCAGGGACACCTTCCACTATCCCAGGTTGCTCCAAGTATGTGCCAGGGCCTCTCCTCCCTCACAGCCAAGAATTCCTTCCCAATATCCCATCTATCCCTGCCCTCTGGCAGTGGGAAACAATTCCCTGTGTCGTGTCCCTCCATCCCTTGTCCCCAGCCTCTCCCCAGCTCTCCTGGAGCCACTTTGGGCACTGGCAGGGGCTCTGAGCTCTCCCTAGAGCCTTCTCCTTTCCAGGTGAGCACCCCCAGCTCTCCCAGACACTCGAGGCAGAGATAGTGAGGGGGAAGAAGGAGGAAGTAAATGGATTGAAAGAATTTATGGCTCCTGCCAAGAATGAGTGAAAAACCCCTTTGGGGTCAGGAGAGGAAGTGCAGGGATGATTACACTTGGCTTTGCTGCTGGTGTTGTGGGAAGGTGACCCTGCTGCCAGGCACTGCAGAGTTAAACAACTTCCCTAGCTTGTGACATAGAAATATGAGCTATCTGGGGGAAAGCTGTACTTTTACAGCCTTGACATCGCAGCGTGACATTCTGGAGCTTCAGTATTCCCCTGGCAGAGCTTTGGGTAAATGCCACTGCTGGTAAAGTCTGATGACCTCTCTGGAAATTCAGGGGCAGTTGTACAGTCTTGGAGGAGGACTTGGAGAGCCTCATTGCCTGCAGCAAAAGGCCCAAAGTCTGACCACTACATACTGAACAGCAGCTGTGTCCCAGGCTATATTCCAGTACTTCCAGCTGACTGCTACAATTCCCTTAACACTGTGGATGTCAAACAGCAGAGCATGGTCATGATATGTTGCTGTACAGATTTTGTAGTGCCAAAAGGAAGAGCTGGGAAAATGCTTCAGCATTAAAGAAAGAAGGAATAAACCTGCTCAGTGTCTGGTGCACACGTGGAGGGACACGGAGTGTGCCCCAGGTGCTGGGGAAGTTATGTTTGTTAGCAGCCATGACTTGTTAAATGAATTCCTCTGCATTATCTGTCAGGAGCTGACTGCACCCTTGTTATCTTTGCTGATGACACGGGATTATTGCCAAGTTATTTTGTGCTCCGTTGATGGCCGCAGAGCTGTCGGAGCTTTCCTTGCGAGGGATGACAAGTGTGAAGCTGCTCCCAGTGACCCCTGGCTGCTCCCAGTGACCCCTGGCTGCTCTCTGCCTCAGTGACAGTCCCACAGCAGAGGGGATTGCTTACTGTGGGCCCCAGTGAGGGGCATGGCCACTGCCTCAGCACAGATTTCTTCCTGACAGAGGCATCAGGGACATTGTGGAGGATGCAAAGACTTTACTACACACTGGCAGAAAAAGTAAAAAGGGAAACAAAGAAAAGGCCTTTTAGGGGTTTTTTTTATGCCTCCAGGAGTTTAGGCAGTAGAAATAAGAGTATCTAAGTGGGAATTCCCTCCCAGGGACATCCCATGGCACTGTGGCTCAGGTGTACAGCTCAGAATATCCTTTCCATAGAAAAAGGCTTTTGTGGTTCAGGAGTGCTTTTTCAAAGTCTTGAAAATCCTTGTGTGCCAGTTCCTGGCTGAGTTCATCCCCAGCTTCTAGGTCCCCATTTCTGCTTGGAAACCCTAACCCTGACCCTCACCCATGATCTCTGACAACAGCAGAGATGATGGATGTCCTTGCTGACTGCATCCCTCACCACCAGCTGCCAGGGATTTTGGGAAGGAATGAGCTTTGTTCACCAAGGCAGAGCGTGTAACCCTGTATGGGAGTGTTGGAGTTCTTGTCCCCTCAGTTTGGCTCCTCGGGAGTCCACAGCACCATTAATCACACCCTGACCAGCTGCTGGAGGGTTTGTTTTAAATCTCCCCAGACAGCTCTGGCTCTGCAGAGAGTTCATTAAAACTTGAGCACTTTCTGTCCTGAGAGAGAATTAAATGAGTTAACACATCCTAACGAGGAAGTTAAGTGCTGGATAATGGAAATGGCAGTGAGCACTGTGGGGCTGGATGCACGGATGGGGCGCAGGGGACTCGTGGGGAAGTGCCCAGAGATCTGGCTCCTGCTGGAAAGTGTCCCTGGAATGGGGAGGATGGACAGTGCTCTGCCTGAAGAGCTGCACTGGCCCCTTCTGGGAGAGAAATCATGGAATCACAGACTGGTTTGGGTTGGGAGGGATCTTACAGCCCATCCATTCCCACCACTGCCATGGGCAGAGACACCTTCCACTATCCCAGTGGAAACTCCAAGCCCCATCCAACCTGGTCTTGGACACTTCCAGGGACCCAAGGGTAGCCACAGCTTCTCTGGACACCCTGTGCCAGGGTCTCAGCACCCCCACTGAGAACAATTCTTTCCCCATATCCCACCTAACTCTTCCCTCTGGAAGTCAAAAGCCCTGGGATCCCACATCCAAAGACAATTGGCTACACAACAGTGTGACAGGCACTTGGATGCAGGAATTAAACATGTTTGCTGTGTGCTGCTGATGAAAAATGTGGGGAAGGAGGAAGATGGGAAAAGGGAAAGATGAGGCAGGTGGCCAGCAACTGGAAATGCAAGCTGGAACAATCAAAGTACACGCTGAGAATATGGATGGCCACAGAAACAGGATTGTCCCCTCAAAAGGCAATTAACACTTGAGATACTTTGATGTTACTTTGCTCCTATATTTAATCTAAAGTTAACAAAGCTTAGCAAGGAAGATGCTGGGCTTTAGAAAAGCTGCTGCTACAGCCCTGACAGCGACAGGGGAACTGGAGCCCCCAAAACTGGGGGGCTGTGAGGGGAATGGGGCTGAGGAAGTGAGGGAATGGGGCTAAGGAAGTGAGGGAATGGGGGAATGGGGGAATGGGGCTGAGGGAGTGAGGGAATGGGGCAGAGGGAATGGGGCCGAGGGTGTGCAACTTTTGCACCTCAGTTGTATGGTCAGCCCCAAATGGCAACTCTCTGCCAGCAGACTGGCACAGAGAAGTAATTAATTTGCTTTCCATATTTTAAAGTGGAGTTAAAATCTCCATCCAGGCAGGGTTTTCTCCCAATTCGCCTCCCTCTTGGTGGGATCCAGGGAATTAAGCTCAGGGTTTGAGTGTGATCAGTCCTTCCCTCTGCTTTGCAGGAGCACAGTCGTGTGAGAGAGCTGTTACTCTTGGTTTAGCAGAAAAGTGGCATTGGAAAAAAAATAAATTAAAAAGCAATGAAAAGAAGCCTTAGAATGGCAATTTCTTATTTTTTCTGATGTCTCTATATCCGGGGCTGATAAATATTCACATTTCCCTTGGTGAAAGGGAAAGAACTGTAAGGGGAAGTGGATCTGCTTTGAGGTGAAGTACAGATCTCAATAAATTCTAATCAGCCGCTCAGGAATGGACACAGGGGAGTGGGAATTGGTAGATAAAGCCTCAGCTGTTAAAGAAACACTGAGCAGCTCCTCCTGGCTGGATGAATCAGGCAGCCCTCTATATTCTCTTGTAACCAAGGAAGGGGAATTTGTGGGGACTGCAGCTGTACTCTCACGTCAGATTAAATTTGGATTTATGGCCTGGAAGATTACATTGATATGTACCTGTGGTGGAAAAGTCTTGGTTTCATTTTGAGCCCTGCTTCTTCCTTGCCAGCTAGGCACCTGCTCAAGAAAACAAAAAAGAAAAGAGGCTGCTGGGACAGAAATTCTCATTTTCCTTCAGGCCAGCCCAAATAATAAATCCGCAACCAATTAAACCTCCCACCCATCCGTGCTTCACAAACCACAGCCTTCTGGAAAGCTTGTGGTCCCAGCTGAGTTGAAGCTTCTCCATTCCTCTCACTGCACAGGTGAAGCTATTGCTCCTCAGGGAGATGTTTTCCTGGGGTTTGGTGATTTTATCCCGGGCATTTTCCTGTTCCAATTGTACCACCTCTTAGTTTCCTGTGTCTGCTCTGGTTTGCCTTTCCAAGGCTGCCAGCAAGCACTTGGGATTATTCACACATATTTGCTTGCAAGCATCGATTAGTTTGATCACCCTTGCAGCCATTATTCTTGCAAAGACCAGAGGCTTTTAGCCTGGTTTGTTTAGTTTTCAAATGTCAGAAGTGGTGGAGTTTGCAAACAGAGAGGGAAAGGGTGACAGAAATGACCCATCCTGATGTTAAAGCTGGAACCAGAAGTAAATTTAGAGACTTGCAGGTTCAGAGAAAGGGTTGTGGGTGAGAAAAGGACAAGAAAGAGGAGAAATCCATAGAGACATGGAGAAATTTTCCTGCAACACAGAGCTGTGTCTGCCAGTAAATCCCCTGGCACTTCAAGAAGGATCTTTATGTTCCTTGCACTTAATGAGGGATTTTCCTGCTAACAAGTCCTCAACAAGTTTGCACCCAGGGGACAGCAGTGCTCTGCCCCTGGGGAGCGGCCAAGTGCCAAAAAGTGTCAGAAGGGCTCCAAAAGCACCAAGGGACTGAGCTGAAACCTCTGTGCCAGATGGGACTGTGGCTCCAAGGTCAGGGGTGAGGAATTCATTGCACCCCAGAGGTCACCAGTCCTGGGCTTGTTTCCACAGGCAGGACCCAAAGGAATGGATCTGGTCCTCAGAAAATTCAAATTTAGGCTTGTAGACTGTTCCTTGCTCATTTTTTGGAAAGCTTTTCTCTCCCAATCTTTAATCAAATGTTTCTTCAGCTTTTTATATAGTTCCTATCAAAAACCCCATCTGTGAACAAAATTTCCCTCATTTCCAGCTTAATATTTTTTTCTGTGAGCGGCAAAATGTTCTTGTCTGAAAAATGTTTAATAAATTTCCCTCTGTCTCTTGCTTTTATTAGCTGTGCTTTCCTATTCCTGACGACGCTCTCTGCCATTCCCATGTTCCAGAGCCCACTGAATTATTCAACCCATTTATTTCTGACTTTGGGTATTGTTCTGATCTGCCAGCATGTGCCAGTCAGATGGGAATGGGGAAGTTTTCTTCCTCCAGGGGGGAATCAAAACCCTACAGCCAGAGAAATCTTATCCTGCACTTGGGGACTTGCCTGCCATGGTATGCTTGTTGGAACAGGAGGCTTTCAATGGCCTTCAGTGTAGGGAAAAGCTCCTCCAGGACATCTTTTCCAGCCCTGGGGCCAACAACAGAAGGAGGTGGAACTGCTGGAGCAACCAGGGATAGTGGAAGGTGTCCCTGTCCATGGCAAGGTGGGGGAATGAAATGAGCTTTAAGGTCTTTTTCAGCCAAAATCCTCCTGTGATTCCACCAACTCTGCCTTGAGCTATGGAGAAATCCATCCTGGCCCAGTTCTGCATAAATACAATGTGGTACCTGCTCCAAAATCCAGTCTGCACCAGACTGTCATCCAAGGACTGAGCTGGGAAGTGTGGGGGTGTTGCCTAGGAAGGGAGAGCTGCCCACATGCAGGAAAATTGTGTTTTCACACACTGCCTTTCTGGCATTCATTTGCCAGAAAAGAAACATTCCTCTAGGCATGAAACAAATTGGTCCTATTTCTGTCCCCACCACCCTTAAAGCTGCCTAAAGGCTACATTTTATTGGAGGAAAGGGCTTTATTATTTTGGAAAGCAGACCTTTGGGGAGCAGATTATTATCAGAATTTAAGAGCTGGATAGAGGCTTAGCCATTGCTAAAAGTCTGGTGGTTAAATGGGCTCCTGTTTACTGATATTTGTGCTTCCCACTTGCTGGGAAAAGAAGAAAAAGAAGAAAAAGACCTTGATTTCACAAAGGATATCAGGACAAAATAGGGAGTCATCAATGACATTTTTAGCTGTGTGTTCCTTTTGATTACCCAGTCTTTCCCTGAGCACACATTACTGCCAAAGCACCGTGAGCTGTTCCTCCTTGGTTTAAACCCCTTTTTGTCTATCCCTGCTCTCCATTCCATTGCTTCTCCAGCATGGAAAGCTGGGCTCAGCTTGTCCTGGAAGGTGGCAGGCATGGACGAATTTCTGGGGAACATTCTAGGAGTTTCCTGCAACAGCAGAAATAACCAGAGACCAACTGGAGACCTGTGCTCCAGCCCCTGCCAGGGCTGCAAAACTCAGTGCACTCATTAGGGATTCAGGTAGGTTATTTCTGAACCTGAGCGGCTTCTTGTGTTTGTGTGATGCAGCATTTGAGATAATAAATCCTCCGGGAACAGGATTGTGCTGCAGAATGCACCAGCCAGTGCCCAGGCTGGGGCTGGAACAGCAGAACTGGAATTATCTGGGTTTTTCCTGTTGTTTGCAGAATTCAGCCTCATGTTACCCTGGATGAGAGAGAAGCTCTTGCAGTCATAATTAAATGTCACATACATTTAACAGAGTGTAAGTCTCAATTCCAAACTCCTCCTTCCATCTGGCTCCAGCGCAGCTGAGATCAGGCTCTTCACAGCCTGGGAGATGATATTAGGGCAGTTTGTGTTTATCACAGCCATGACTGATGCCTGCAGTCAGCTCATGATATAATGAAGGGAGTTCAGGCAGCACAATGGGGATGTATATTTAGAAGATGAAATAGGGCCCTGTGAGCCATTAAGTACCATAACATTACCACTGGGGAGTGTAAATAAGGAGTGGAACATAAGGGTGGCTGAGTCACCATGGTGGGCAGTTGTTCTCCACCTCAAAAAGCACTTGTCCCCTCCTAAGAGAGGAGAGCTAAGGTTGGAGGACACTGAACTGTGACCCCTCTGGGACCAGTGCCCAGACATGGAACGAGGGGCTCTTCCATTGCACAGAATCACAGAACTCCAGAATGGGTCAGGCTGGAAGGGACCACAGTGGCTCATCTGGTGCCACCTCCCTGCTCCAGCAGGGCCATCCCAGAGCACAGGATTGTGACCAGAGAGTTCTGGAATATCTCCAGTGAGGGAGACTCCACACCCTCTCTGGGGCAGCCTGTTCAATGCTTGGCCACTGTCTAGGAAAAAAGTTCTTCCTCATGTTCAGCTGGAACTTCCTGGGATCAGTCCTTGCCCATTACTTTGGTGCCACTGCTGAGCCCCTGGAGCAGAGCCTGGCCCTGCTCTGCCCCTCCCTGCACACAACAACACCCAGGGACACCCCGGGACACTCAGGGACAGACAGGGACACTCAGGGACAGACAGGGACATCCAGGGCTGAGGGTCCCTCTCAGCTGGGGCTCCTTTCCAGGCTGAGCAGCCCCAGCTCCCTCATCCTTTCCTGGGCACGGAGACACACCAGGCCCTTCCTCAGCTTCTGGAGCTCCTGTCCCTGCTGTACTCAGAGCCCAGAACTGAACACAACATCCTTGTTCCAAACGTGCAAGATCAGGTTTACGATTAAGTTCAGCAGGGGCAGGTTTCTGACAGGAAATCACTGGGCTGTTGCTCACAAGGAGTGACAGAGCTCAGGCATCACAAAGATTTCCGCTGTCTACCTTCCCACACGCCAGTTTGTGTCTTCATTTCAGCTGTGATTCCCCTCTTTGAGCTGACAGCAGCTCTCACCATCTGGAGAGAGGTGTGCTTCTCCTCGGCTGAGCCTTCCAGCGTGGAGCTGCCAGAGGAGCATGAGAAAACATTGCAAACTGGGAAGAGTCAGGTGTTTGTTTCTCCACAGGCTGTTCTGGGATGCCTATAAATAAAGAGTGTGCTCCAAAGTGACCTGAGAGCAAAGGGATGTTAAATATTGGGATCAATCCTGGCTGGGGGATGAGCAGATTGAGGGCAGCCCTGCTAAGAAGGATTTGGGGGTGTTGGTGGGTGGGAGGCTGGACATACCCCGTACCCTGGGCTGGTCCCACAGCCTGGACAGCAGGAGAGGGGGGATTCTGCCCCTGAGCTCAGGTGAGACCCCACCTGCAGAGCTGCCCCAGCCCTGGGCCAGCAGCACAAGGACCTGGAGCTGCTGGAGAGAGTCCAGAGGAGCCCCAGAGCTGCTCCAGGGCTGGAGCCCCTCTGCTCTGGAGCCAGGCTGGGAGAGCTGGGGGTGCTCACCTGGAGAGGAGAAGGCTCCAGGGAGAGCTCAGAGCCCCTTGCAGGGCCTAAAGGGGCTCCAGGAGAGCTGGAGAGGGACTGCGGACAAGGCACAGAGGGACAGGACAAGGGGGAATGCCTGATACATCAGAGCTCGTTCAACATGTGATGTTGATGTGGAATGGGCCATGGGCTTACTCAACAAGCAACATTTCACAGATATGTTTAATTTTGATAATAATTGAAAAATCCCCAGAGCAAACTGTTCTTGTAAAGTTGAAATGGAACAGGTTCATTTTCCCTTTTGGGACTTCTGCTTGGAGTTTTAATTTAGGCATGTAATAGTACTTTAAAAAGTCCCAAACTAGACCAGTCCTCTTAAAACACAACCAGAACAAGTTTATTTGGCTTCCAGAAAGATTTTTTGAGATTACTTTGAAATAAGAATTCAGAGAAGTTTTTGTCCTCATGTGGGGTTGGGTATCACCCAAGGGCTGGAGAGAATGGAGTGATTTTCCAGCATCAGCCATGATTTCTGTGGTGTGGATTGCTGCTTGATTCACTGCAGATGAGTGAATTATCGGCAAAATATCTGTGTCCTTCTGCCTTTATTAAAGGCATCAAACAAGCAAACAGCATTGCTGAAGTACTTTGTCAGGGAGAAGAAAACCTCCTAGGGCAGGAATATTGACGGAGTTTGTAAACTCCGTCCTGACCTTTCTCCTTCACATAAACTTGGGGGCTGAGTCAGGACAATAAATCTGCTGCATCTTATTCAGGAAGGGAAATGATTACTCATCTCTCCGTGATGAAAGGGACTTTATCCTGAGGCTTGTTGGTGACTTGCAGACCTTCCATGGGATGGGATGGGATTTATGCAGCAATAACAGGGCTGTGCATGGGGATGCCGCTGTGGGGCATTTCCGTGTCTTCAGAAAGGCATCCAGATGTTCCTGCATTATTGCTGGCCATGGAGGGGAGGAACAGAAGCAGGAAAAAAGATCCTGGCTAAGATCTAGAAATCATTGACGGGCTGCGGATGAAGCATGGAAAGTGGAGAGCAAGGAAAAGAGGGATTTTGCATCAATCCAGAATAAGCCAACACAAGAGCAGAGGGGAAGAGAAGCAGGATCTCCATGGAGATTACCAGTGCAGGTTAATTGAATAAAACATTTTTTTTACTGCTTGCAAAGCTTCCTCCCAGGACCTTTGGAAGCAGCACAAAATAGAAGATGTGTTCCATCAGCCTGGCAGAGCTGGGGCTGGACATGAGGGCTCTTCCAAGGAGCTCTTTCCACATCTTCCTGGAGTGGAGAGGCAGAAGTGGGGTTAATGTTCTCTTTGACAGCAAGAACCAAGAGCTTATTTATGATGGACAGCAGCTTAGTGGAGCCATGTTTGAACAGCCTTATGAAGAGCAGAAGTGGTTTGAAAGCCCTGAATGAAAGCCAGTCAGGTTTTTATATATTTTTTTAAAGCTTCATCAGGCTCTAAGCAGAGTTTGGATTTGGTGCATGGCAGATGGCACAGGAGATGTGTCTCTGCTCTATACATAGCAATTTTTGACCTAAATCTACTTCTGCCTCTTCTACAGAAAGCGCACGTATTTTTGCTGGTGTGAGAGATCTCCAGAGCAATTCCAGGATCAGCTTTCTGGGAAAGGAGTGGGGAAAGCCCACTGCCATCCCCTGGTAGGACAATGACCCATTCCAGAGACTATGCCAGGTTCCCTGCAGTCAGTAGAACCAGCAGCTCTCCCCTCTTGAGGACACAAGTGCAGCTGGGCCAAATCCATTGCACCACTGGAACCTATTTCTGCACCACCCTGAAGTTTTGGGAGCCATTCCTGGGGTGCAGCTCTAGGCCTTGGAGACAACGTGGGCTTGGAGTGGAGCTCACCAGAAGGAGAATCATGGAATGTGTTGGGGTAGGAGGGACTTCAAAGCCCATCCAGTGCCACCTCCCACTGTCCCAGGCTGCTCCAAGGCCCATCCAACCTTGCCTGGAACAATTCCTGAAGTGGAGCTGCTTTGCCCCTGCGTGTCACACTGTTGGTGACAGGTGTGTCACACTTTTTTCTCTGGCCACAGAGGAGCTCGGAACAGACAAAATGTCTGCTGAAAACCACCATGTTTAAGGAGAGGGTGACACTTCAGTGCAGCTGTAGCCAAGATGAGCCAATCCAGGATCTCAGCAGAGCCTGGAAGCCCATTAATATGTAATGTCTCTGCCCTGCCAGCCCTGCCAGCCCTGCCCTGGTACCTCCAGCGCTTTTCCCCACAGCTGGCTGCTCATCGCCAGTGCCGGGAGGAGCCTCCCAGGTGGGACAGGCTGAGGCACAGATGCTGTAGGGTTTATTTGAGCCACCAGTCCCCAAAGCAGGAGCCTGGTGCAGGGTCACCTGCAGTGCCGGTGGCAGGAGCTGAGGATCCCAGCCCCACCCTGCCCTGCAGCCAGCAGCTCCTGGCTGTCCCTCCGCAGGGTTTCATCCCCCCAGTGCTTTTCCCGGGGCTTAGGGAAGGAAGAGGAACTGGAGCCGTCAGGGATGCTGTAACACAGGAATCCTTTCAATGTGCTAATGCGGCTGCATTAGCGCTAATGGGCACCGCCACCAGCAGGCTCTCGGGAGGAGGGAGCATGCCGAGCGTTGAATTCCACTAATGCTTCCTTAATCCAGCCAGTCTTTAAAAGAGTAATGAAAAGAGCTCCTGTTTACAAATAACCAGGGCAGAGCAGGGGGATCGCAGCCGTCTCTGGGCTTTCTTGCCCTTTACCCAGAGAGAGAACAGCCTTGGGCTGTGGGCTCTGCCTTGCATCCTGTTACCAAATCCCACCCTCGGAACCAGGAATCACGAGTGTATCCTGTTAAATAACCAGGTTGCCTAAGCTTGGTCTGATGTACTGAAACAACATTCGCAAAGTGCAAATCCCGCTGTCAGTTACGTAACTGAATTATCCTTCCATATGCCAGACAGCAATTCTACAGTTAATTGATTTTAATCTAATCATTTGTAGCCAGTCACCAGTTTTAATCAACCCTGCCCACCCCCAGCCCATCGTTTTGCATGAGCCATCTTTCCAGCAATTACTGGTTTTAATTATATGAAAGTCTGGTTATGTTTCATTAATTCTTGTCACATTACCACAGCCCTCCATTTCCACATCCAGCGTCCAGCCACCTCGGCATCATGATCCATTACCGCGGACAAACAGGAGCTTCCTCGCTCCAGCTTCATTAGATTTGGAATGCTAATCAGCAGGATTCAGAAGAGGCAAAACACAGGTCCTTGCCCTTTTCCCCCTCCCTCCTCTGCTCTCCAGAGCCAGAGCAAAGCCACAGCACTGAGAACCTGCTCCTGGCCTGGAGGCATCTGAATCCAGGAATGAAATTATCCCCATTCAGCCCAGTTTGGCTGACTCTAGAGGCTCAGAAATGCTGGCCCAACACAGGGGCCTTCCAACCGGAATCATTCCGTGGTTCTGTGATGGTTCTGTGTCCCAAGACCCGTGGGCAGGGTGTCCTCATCCTTAGGAAAAGATTGGTTTGGCAGGAAAACTGCAAGCAGAGCTGGATTTTTGAGGAAGCGTGATGTTCAGAGGCTCATGGATATTTAGAGCTGTTGCTGGCGTATCTGCTCCAACCTGAGCCCACATCCAGGTCCCAGCTTAAAAAGAGCTCATTGCCACTGGATTACTGGAACAAGATTCCCCCAAAAGCAGGCCCTGGATCCCAGCTGCACAAGCTGCCAGGACATGTGCAGGAAACCTCTCCACAGAGCTCCAAATTCCTGCTGGGATTTCCAGCAGGGACAAAACTTCACTGAGCAGTGCTGTGGTGCAGGTGAATCTCCAGGAATTAGAGCTGTCCCTGCTCCCAGGGGGGATCCCTTTCCTGCCCCCATCACTGCCCCCAGGAGAGGGTGATGCTGAGATGGAGAACAGGGATCTTCCCGACACCTGGGCTTGAGGGATGAGCCAGGGAGGATTTTGCCTCTGGAAACACTCTGCCTACAGGCTGGCCATTTGTCTGGTTGAATCCTCCCAGCCACGGGGTCTGGCTTGTTCCCACTTAAACAAATACCTAACAAAAATGAAGGATTACTTCTCATCTCATTGGAAAGAACAGGAAGCCCTGCTATTCACACCAGAAAGTGAATATTTCCTTTTCCTAGAGTGTCTTTGTAAGAATCCATGTGCTGCAGCCTGCCTGGAGCTGGTGGGGGGATGTGAGGGAGTCTCCTGGGGTTATCCCAGTAGCCTCCCTGCCACCCTTCTGCTGATGCTGGGGTCATGTGGGTATGGAAGAGCCCTGGCCATGGGGATTTTTTTTTTTTTTTTCTCATCCTGTGTCTTCCAGGACACACTCTCAAGCCAAGGAGGGATAGAAACCCCCCACACCCAAAAGAGACCAGAAAAGGGAGCCACAAGCACTCCAAAGGAGATGTCACACATCAATAATGGATGGCCAGCAGAATGGGCTAACGAGGCTTTTATGGACAACTAATAAAGAGAACAGGAAAAGTCTCCTCCTGTCTGAGGTAACCGCCAGCCTGAGCGAGTAATCTGGGCTCTGGGGACCACTTTGTGTTTAATCCTCCCTTTCCCCAATCAGGCCAGTTTTATACAGATATGAATTATTGAATCCAGCCAAATTTTCCCTGCATTCCAGCCAGCCATGACCTCTGCTGCTGAGGACTTGAGTGGTGACACTGGCAGGGCCCCAGCAGGAACACTCTTGTGGGGGTTTCTGTTGTGTGGACAACTGAGCTGAAGTGATCTATATGGGAACTGGAATGATATTACCACCTTTGTGCTGGGAATTGTGTAGGTGATCCAATTTAGCACCTCTCCACGTAATAGGAGCATTTCTTACACATTTATTATGCTGTAGATAAACATTGCATTAATTATTCATTTATAATTTCTAAGGTTGTCTCTCACAGGGAAAAATGGAGAGTCCTGAGCCGAGTGTTGACATTGGAGGCAGAATCTGAGCCACGGAAGAACTGGGGGATGGAGCCAGGTGAGGAGTGCAGAAGCATTCCTGCCTTCCAGAGGGAGCTGTCCCCACATCCAAAGGAGAAAGACTGCCCAGCCCAGGATGGTTCTAACGGCCCAGGTTGGTTCTGGCAGCCCAGAGAGGCTCCTCAGGCTGGCTGAGAGTGACTCAGCCAGGGACAGATTGGGCAGGGCTTGGAACCCGCTCTGCTAGGAGGGGTCCCTGCCCCTGGCAGGGGCTGGAATGGGATGAGCTTTCAGGTCACTTCCAACCCAGCCCAACCCGTGATTCCATGATATAATGTTTCTGTGCTCAGCCCCTTGGTGATTTTGGAGAGCCCTGGCCAGCTTCACGGAACACCACAAGCAGGGCAACAACTGCCTGGACCTGGTGGCTTTGTGGGGCAGGAGAAAAGCCACCAGTGTCCTCTCCTGACTCTGTGACTGTCCTGGGACCCGGCGGCATCTTCTGGCACAAGGATCGCCATTGAGCGCGTCCATCCCGGCCCCTGGGGACAGGAGACACAGCCCGAGAGGAGCAGCAGGTCTCAGAGCCATGGCCAGGGGACGGACGGCTGGACAGCAGAGGGCTCTCGAACCCTCAGCAAGAGCAGGGCCCGCCTGGGGGACGCTCGGAGCCCTGCCCAAGCAGTTAAACTTCATTTGGACACACAGGGGAAGAAAGAGAAAAAGCAAGTTGAAAAATAGAAAGGGAAAAAGAAAGAGAAAAAGAAAAGAAAAAGATAATAAAAGAAAGAGTAATATAGAAAGAGAAAATAATAAAAATAAATAAAAGAAAGAAAAAGGGGTAAAGAAAAAGAAGGAAATAGAAAAAGAGAAATAATAAAAAAGGAAAAATAAATACAAATAGGAAAAATAAAATATAAAAGTAGAAATTATAAATAAAATAAAATAAAAATTTAAAAAATAAATAAAAATTTCTGTTTGCCCATGCAGAGAATCTGTCTGCAGGGAGCGGTGCTGTGATGATGGAGTGTTGGGTTCTCCCCTTCCCACCCCAGGGATTTGTCATCAATCTGCCTTTGGCTCGAATCTGAGCAGGGGAAGGAGAAAACCCCCTCCCTCGGACGGGCTGGGAAGAACCTGGACGGTTATTTTGGTATTTGGAGTGGGAGTTGAAGGAGGATGCCAGACTGGGTTTTTCATCCTTCCCATGTTCCCCATTGTCCAATAGAAAGTGTCTGCCTTCCCTAATGCAGGATCAGTGCCCCAGAGAAGCAGGGCTGGGTCTCCTGAGCAGGGATTGGGAGGGATCGCTTCCCTGGGAGCTGCATTTCCTTGGGATCATCCACTTCCACAGTGATCCTCACCTTGCCCAGATCCCACCTTAGTGTCCCGTCTCTGCACCGAGGACAGGGAGACCTCTGCCTTTCTCGAATGGCAGTGGCTGTTTAGGAACCCCAGGAGGGAACTGGGAATCCCAGGTGGGAATTCGGCACTTCCCTGTGCAGGCTTTGCCCTGTGCGATGCCCAGGGAATCTTGTCTGGCCCTTAAACCCAGGGCACGGGCAGTCCCGAGGCTCTGCCGTGATCTCCATGCACATCCCAGCCCCAAAAAGAGGCTATTCCGTGTGATGGGATCAGGAAGGTGCCATTTCTTGCGCCCAATCCCTGCAGACACCGAGGGTTATCTCGGCCTTGGCAAAGTAGGGAAGGAAATTGCCAATAGGACCTTCCACCTTGGGATCTGCTGTGGGTATTTGCCTCCCTCATTTATGTGTAAATAAGGCCTTTTCTCTCTGACACCAGGCAGGCTCTGGGCACAGAGCTCATCCTGCACCGAGCTCGGGATGCGCAGATGGAGTCTTGGAGAACAAAGAGCTAATCCCGAGTGACCTGACATCATCCCCAGCATGGAGAACAAGGTGTAGAGCCTGGCTGCCGCTGAGCACACCTATTAAATGTGTCCTCTCCGCCATGAATTATGTATCTCCGCATTTCCATTTCCCCACTGCAGCTTGTTTGATGAAATTCTCCTCAGCTGATAAGGATTAAGCCACCTTCTTCAAAGCACAGCACCTGTGCTCAGTGAAGCGGGGCTGAGGATGCTGCATTTGCATCCCCGAGCTCTGCCCTGCGGGGCTCCGAGGTGCAGCATCGTTCCCTGGGGAGGAAACGAGGACCCAGGCTGGGCACCCGGGTGGGAAAGGTTTGGCAGAGGTCAGAGAGTTGTTTTACACAAGGTGAGGGGTGGGTTTAGGGTAGGCAAACCTCACCCTGGGAGTTCGTGCTCCAAACAGCAGCCCCTGGTGCTGGCTGAGGGGCTCTGGAGAATCCAGCCCCCCACCCAGCAGACACTCCAGGAGCACAGAGGCTTCCCCAGGACGTGGGGAACACAGGGTAGGAGGGAAGAGATTTACTCAGACATCACCACCTGAGATGCTGGCACAGGAGCAATCCCCATCTCTGTCTTCATCTTTCCTTTGGTCTTTTCCCCAGGGACAACAGGCATCCCGACAAATCCATGGCTCTGCCTCAGACAGGAGCCAAGCCTGCCCCTAAAGCTCCAGGAGACACAGCTCTGTCTGCAGCAGCTCAGGGGTTACAGAGCTGAGATGTCACAAGTATTGGTCAAACACAAACAGCAGAGTGCTCGTGTGCTGCTGTCCTTGGTGACAGGAGCCAGGGAGGGTTTGTCCTGGTCAAACACTGTCAGGAGAGGGGGCAGGAGCGTGTGTGTCTGGCTTGGACACATTTCTTGGATGTGTGGTGTCCAAAAATGGATTCAAGGACAGCAGAGTTGTCAGTGTCACGAGTTCAGATCCTGTGGGGACAGGAGGTTTCTGTAGCAGATCCTAATACCAAGAGAGGTCTCCACACAGACAGAGGAGAAATTGGGCTCAGAGTCGGGAAACATCAGCAAAAGGAAGCACTTTTTGTGGAAAATGGTGATCCCTTGTGAAATTAAGAGACTGGGAGGGATCTTGGGAGCCAAGTGACAAGGTTGTGGGGTTAAAGCAGCATGTCCCCTGCAGGGTGGAGGTGCTGTGCATCCTCGGGGCAGCACACACTGGCAGCCTTGGCTGCCCACCCACTCCTGCAGGACTCATGCAGACTCCTCCTCCACGATGGCAGCTTCCATCCTCAAAGCTGTGAACAGGCTTTTGCTTTGGATTTTTCCACGATGTTCAATCTAGAGTAAAAGAAAAAGCCACCAGCTGCCGTCAGGCTCTTACAGCACAGAGAAATGAGGGAAAGAGAGGAGAAGAAACAGCTAAATGAGATCTCATCAGGCTTGACCTTGCCAGGGCCAGGAGTGAGGCCACATCTCCTGATTGCCCTCAGAGCAGATGGTCCCAATGAGCAGCCAAAACAGGCTCATGAATCTGGAGGTGCCAGTGGAAGTGGGAATCTCTGGGAATGGCTGTCTTGAGCCTTATCCACAACCACAGCCCTTGCCCCCTGCAGGATAGATAATTATTCCTTCCTTCCCCCCAGCTGAGATCCCCTGCTCGTCCCCTCCCTGGACACCCATTGCCCCAGGGCTGTTGTGTTCTGTGTCCCTTTCCCTGATGTCATGGGACACAGCTCCTTGCAAAGCACAAGGCAAACAGGAGCACAGTGCTGGCCAGCCCTGTTTGACAGGGAGGCAATATTTGCTCTGGTGTTTATTTCCTGAGGCCAGGGAAGATGGATGGGAGAGCAGGCACTCTGCTGACGTGCCAAGCTCATCTCCTTGCTCACTGTGGGGGTGAGGACACACAGTTTGTGCAAGAGAACCCTCCTGGCCCTGATCCCACCACTGCCGACCCAGAGAACATTTGACAGTGTCAGACCCCCTCAGGGTTATTTTCCTGCTGAATATCACACCACTGAGGCTGGATTTCTCTTAGCCAGGATCCTTTTATTTCGCTGGACTTGCTGCCCTGAGAGTGAGCTGCAAAAAGGGGTGAGCAGGCAGAGCCAAGCACAGGAGGTTCTCCTAAATATGCCTTGCTTTTTGTTTAAATGTTGGAGGCAAAGTCCTTGCACAGTGTTTAGAAGTAACAAAAATCCCCAAAGCTCTCCCACGGCCCTCTCCAGCATGCTGTGTTTTTTTGGCTGTTCTTGGCCTTGCATCCTTGCTCACACCTCCTCAGCCTCTGTGGATACCTTCACTCACAGCAAACCTCATCCCTGACCTCTCCATGAAGTTTTCTCTTGGCTGCTGTTATTTGAGAATGTTTTTCCCCTTTTTACCAGAAAGCAGCCTAACTATGCTAAAGCAGCATACACTTATTGTCCACAAAGCACATGGGCTCTACGCCTGCAGAGTTATCAAGTGCAAGGTCACCAGCCTTATTCAGACAAAAAACATCTGGTTTTTGTCCTCCTCTTGTGCTCCTCAGAGGGCATGTTCCTCCTCTTGTGCTCCTCAGAGGGCAAACAGTTGAGGATGGCAGTGGGAATCCTACAGGGACATGTGCAAACCCTGTCAGGTTTACACAATTACCTGTAATTTTGTTAGCCATGGAAGTTCCAGCAGCCTGCTGCTCCCCACCAAAGGACAGGAACTTTTCCTTAATGCACCCATGAGAAGGGTGAGGGTTAGAGGTGACCTTAAAGCCCACCCAGTGCCACCCCTGCCACGGGCAGGGACACCTTCTGCTGTCCCAGGGTGCTCCAAGCCACATCCAGCCTGTCCTGGAACACTTCCAGGGAAAGGGCAGCCACGGCTTCTCTGGGAAACATTCTGTGGGAACGCTGTGTGTCTGGTAGTGTTCCCAGAGGACCCATCCCCATGGGATAGCTGCATAATCGGCTTCCTTTATCTGTGCTTCCTTTCCCCAGCACTTTCCAGCAAATCTGAGAAGTCAGATGCTATCAGCACCTGCAACTATTCTTTTTTGGAAGTGGTGCTGGAGCACGCTGGTGACTTTGAGAGCGCTAAAAAAAAAGGGAACAAGAGGTTAATAAATCTCCTCTCAGCAGTGTTCATTCCAGTGTCCTCACCCCCTTCCTGGCCCTGCACAGAGAGGTGATACTCACTCATTCCTCAGTGACATTGCACAGCCCTGCTTTGAGTTCCCTTCTCTCTTTCTGGAGGAGGAAGTGGTGGATGTGTCTTGGGAGAAGGGGAATCACTCTACGGATGGGTTATGGAAGGGGAGCTCTGGTCAGCCTTTCAGTCTGAGTGGTGTTAGAGTTGCTGCCCCAAAAAAGATCTCTATGCTCCCTCAGCCTGGCACGTCTGAGTGTGATCTCTGGGGTCCAGAGAGCCCGTATCTGTGCAGCCTCTTGGATCATGCCCTTCCAAGGGGAACAAGGGCTCCTCCTCTTGCTCTCACCCCTCAGCTTCTGTTCTGCAGCTGTGGCTGCCCCATCCAGCACTCAGACCTGACCTTCCCTTTCCTTTGCACTTCCCAGGCTGTTTTCCAGGAGTGCAGCTCGGCACTGGCAGAGATCTGCCATCTATTAATTAACTCAGTACCTGACGGGTGTCAGCATCCCAAAGGGATTCGGGAACAGCACTGAGAATGATGAAGGGTTGGGAGGGAGGCAGTGATTTATTGCTGGAAGATTAAAGGAGTTAAATATGAAAAGCTCAAGTGAATGATGGCAAAGGAGAATCTGAAGCCTGTGCAGAGTGGTTTGAAGGGTATAAACACCCAAAAAGGAAGTGGTGGCATGGCTGAGATGGGGAATTTCAGCAAAAGCCCTCAGGAAAGCTCAAGGCAAGCAAAGGGAGTTGCCCTTTGCCGGCCTGAAGTTATCAGGGTCCACACTTGTAAATTCATTCCTCTAATCTAAATGCAGTGAAGGATTTTTGGCTGCAATCAAGCAGAGACATGATTAGAAGGGCAGAAACTCTGTTTCTCCTTCCTTTTCCCCTCAGTGCCTCAAGTTTCTCTGTGCTCAGCACTGAAGCCCTGAGCCCCAGGGACCCCTCAGAGACTTGTCCTGGTGCCAGCACAGGTTGGGAATGCCAGGCAGAGAGTAAAACCTGCTTTCCTCTGGAGCACTGGATGGTGCTGTCAGAAACTTGCTTGATCAGAAACTCCAATTGCTTTGTGGTGTCCAGGTGCTGCCTCTGCAGAGAAGTGCAGGAAAGCTGTAAGTTATCCAGGCTGGGAAATATCCCTCCCTGTGAGGGTGCTGAGGCACTGAGATGGGTTTCTCGGGGTGGTGGTGGCTACCCCTGGATCCCTGGAAGTGCCCAAGGCCAGGCTGGACAGGACTTGGAGCAGCCTGGACAGTGGAAGGTGTCTCTGCCATGGCAGGAGTGGAATGAGATGGACTTCAGGTCCCTCCCAAACCCCAGCCTGCGATCCTGTGAAAAAGCCTCTCTGTTAACAGACAGATCCATGCACAGGAGTTAGGGATGGGCTATGCCTCCTGCCACGGGGAGTTGTGCCTTGCAGGAATGTCCATTCCCAGCAGCAGTGGCTTTGCTGCCTCCCCCAGCTCCCCCCAGCCTCAGGGGCTGCAGAACGTGCAGTGAGAACTCTGCTAATGAGATCCTCGGGGCCGGGGGGCGCTGCCAAACTCCTCCGGTGGCTGTGCAATTAAACATCCTGCTCTTCTCCCTCACTCCTGCACAGAGCCAGACAATTACCCCCAACTTCCAAAAGGTTAAAGGAAAAAAAAAAGTGTTGAAGTTTTTCTGGTTTTTGATCATTTTTTCCCCTTTAAAATGTTTGTACCTTTTAAACTGATGCTAATTACACATTTTTTAATGGACAGCATTTTATCAATACAGACAACTGGGACTGGGACACCAATTAAAGTCAGAGAGAGAACTACAGCTGTAGCAGAACACCTGTGGTTTTTTTTTTTTTTTTTTTCCCAAAAATTATGACATCAACTTAATTGCAACTTTCCAATCCATTTTTTCCCCAATTAATCTAAAGTGGTCTATTCTTAGGAGGATTTTGGAGCTGTGATAAAGCAAGTCAATAACCTGCTTTCTGACCCTCTGCTAATGACTTTTTGTTTTGTTTTGTTTTGTTTTATCTCCATTTTAATGGAAGATGGACACAGTCAAAACCTGGTTAGGAAGTTGTAGGCAAAGTTGTGCTCTGCCTTTTGCCAGCAGGGCCATCTGGTTCAGCTTCAGAGAAAAAGAGTGGCTGAGGTGACTCCAAACTGAAATGTCAGCTGCAAGACAAGGAAGCAGAGCAATGAATGCTGGCAGAAAGGTGTCAGCTTGGCAGGTGACCCCTCTCCAGCTAACTCATAGCAGGACTTGGCTCTGGGGATCTTTAATCCCTGGGTTGGAGCAAGGTGGGGGATTTCCAACAGGAAGAGCAGCGAGGTGGTGCTGGCAGCAGGAAAAGAGCTGAGCAGGAGCCTTGGACATGTCCATCAGCAGCTGGTGGATGGAAATCCATTTCCAGGGAGCATTTCTTCCTGGGAAAAGGGCTGGAAATCCCTCCTCCAGGGAGCATTTCTGTGGCTGGTAGCTTCCAGCTGCTCCTTGCCCAAAGCACCCCAGGAGGGATCCCTGGAGCAGCAGGAGGCACACGGGGAGGTCCCAGTGCTGGAATTCCTTCAAGGATACTGAGTGCTCACACACTTCCCAGGAGTGCAACCTGCAATTAGCCACACTGCTTAATTCCTGCTCTCCTCACTCTGTGCCAGCCAGGTCTTCTCCAAATAACCATGGAATATTCTGGGTTGGAACAGACCCACAGGGATCAGCGAGTGCTGCTTCTGGCCCTGCACAGGACACCCCAACAGTCCCTCTCTGGGCCTGGCAGTGTTGTCCAAACATTTTGTGAACTCCTGAGCTCCAGCTCAAGGAGCATTGGGGATCCCTTCCTATCAGGCATTCTCTGTCTTCACTGGGAAGCACCGGGAGCAACTCAGCAGCCTCTTAACCTTTGCTGCCTGATCTCCACAGCCAGGGCTGCTTTCATCTCTCACGCTCACATGTGCTTTTCCAGCTCCTGAATCACTCCCATAACTCTTCCCTGCAGCCTCCTCCATTTATCTCTCTGTTCTTTCAGAGCCTGGAGGCAGGAGCAGATCCATCATTCCAGAATTACTTTCCAAGGAGTGCAGCTACAGCTGACAGAGCCTCCCGGCTCCTGGGGCAGCTTTTTCCCCTCAGCACTTCCCCCAGAGCAGGGTCCCCACGAAGTGTGGGGTGTTCAGCTCCTGGCTGCTTGCAGCAAACACAGGGCAGGCCACTCTGGGGGGTGTGAGACCAGCTTAGCCCAAAGCCAGGCTGGGGAGGACAGGGAGAGCTCAGTGTCACCCTGGATGGATGCACTGCACCCCTCAAACCAGCAGCAGTTTGGCTCTCAGGGATGTGAAGCTGTGTCTGAGCCAAGAATTCCTCCAGGAATCCCCCAAAGCAGGAAAGAGGCCCCACAGGCTTTGAGGTGTGTGAACTCGGGGCAGGGATCGTGTGAGTGACACAGGAATCTCAGGAGCTTTTCCAGGACTCCTTCACCAAGGAGCAAAGGCAGGTGTGGGTACCAGGAGCCTCGTGCTGGTTTTTCCCACTGGATGCAATCTGCCCCAGTCCAACTGCTTTTTATCCCATAGATGTGATGGCCTAGGGAGCCTCCCTGGAGCTCTCCCTGCTCTGCAGTGTGGCTGCATGGTGGGATCTCCCCTGGAGCAGGGACATCTCCCAGGGCTTGAGATTCCTCACCTAGGACTGAGAGATCCTTTCTTGCCCAGGGGAGAGAGACCCTCTGTGCTCAACAGGTGCTTGCTGAGGCTCTGAATTAGCACTAATTAAATTCCCGGGGTTAATTCATTTAGGCATAGATCCCTGTCCAAGCCTGAGACTGAGACTGGAGTTGGCCACAGGAGTTCACTCAGTCAAGAGCTCCACTCAGCAGAGGGATCTTCCTCACCCTTTTGTGCCTCCAGCCTCTGTGCAGATCCTTCTAAATCAATCCTAACTTGATTTTCCTCTGTGTGTTCCACCCCTGTGGGCAGTGACAGTGACCCTTGCCACTGGGCTTCATTCAGCTGCATTTTCCTATCATAACCACTTCTGCCAATACCTTTGATGTGGATTCTTTCAGGGCCCCTGAGCTGCTCATTCATGCCAGAGCATCCCCAAAGAGGGTCAGAGCAATGAAACCCCTCCTGGCTGATGCCTGACCAAACCCTTCCCTCTCCCAGCCTGTAAATTCGGGCTGTGTGATTCCTGCTGCAGTGCCTGGGAGCTCCGTCCTGTCCTCCCCCCTTGGCAATGACCTTTTGCATTATTGAACACTGCCATTATCTCCTCTCTCTCCAGATTAAATGACACCGATTGCTGCCCAGTAGCTCATGTCTTCCTGGCCTCTGATTATTCTCCTTGCTGTCACATGAGCTCCCTTCGGGCTGTCCTTGGAGCAGGATGCTGAAACTGGACCCAGCAGTGCAGCCATGGGCTGTAAGGGGAGAAGGGGCACGGTGCCACTGCTGCTGTCCCCTCCTGCCTGTGCCAGCCCCGCAGAGATCACCCAGAGGTCTGGGCATGCCTGGAGAGGGCAAATAAAGCTGGATGAATGGCACAGGGAACTCCAGCCTGCAGGAATCCTGCAGTCACAGCATGGTTTGGGACTTGTGAAAGCCCAGCCAGTCCAGGGACACCTTCCCCTGGATCAGGCTGCTCACAGGCCTCTCCTTGAATGTTCCCAGGGGTCCAGGGGCAGCCACCACCTCTCTGGGCAACCTGTGCCAGTGCCTCCCCACCCTCAGTGTAAAAAAATCCTCATATCTGCTCTGAATCTTTTCTCTTTTATTTTGAATCCCTCTCCCCTTGTCCTCTCGCTACAGGACCTACAAAAATGCCTGTCCCCATCTTTCTTAAGCCCCTATAGGTGTGGAAGGGCCAGGAGGATGCTGCTTCAGGAAATGTTTCCCAGAAGGATCATGGAGGAGTGGCTCTCCAAAGCCAGCCTCACTCAGGGAGCCGTGGTGGCAGCCCTGAAATTCCTGGGGACACTGCTGTCACAGAAAGGAAGGCTGAGGACGTGTGACAAGAGGGAGAAGATGAAGATGCTCTCGAGCTTTCCAAAAGTGTGATGCACCATTTGTCTGTGCCAGAAGCCCTCACATTTGTCACAGCTTAAAGAGAGACAGATAGAAGTGATCTGGGGAAAAAACCCATCAGTGGGAAGCAATTGGGAATTGTAAGAATGAAGCAGCTCAATTTGACTCTCTGTTCACAGAGGAAATAATTAAAAATCACCAAACCTTGGGTTGTTTTTTTTTTTTTGGTGGTATCTCTAAATTAATGAGTCTGGAAATCTTATGAGCCTGTGCTGCAGATTGTTGTGGAGCTGGTTTTCATTTAGAACCGTACCATGTATTTGAAGGTCTTTTAAAGGGAAGAAAAAAACCAGCTACTTTTAAAAAATTATTTTTAAGCCCAAATTTTACACTCCTCAGGCTGTTTTAGCTCAAGGCAAAGATTTCTTAGGGTCAGATTTTCACCTAGATGAAGCTTTTGTAGTGCACTGAGAGTGCATTGAAAGCCCCTGTATCAGTCAGTGCAAGGCAGGCTCTCAGGGGTCTCCTGAAGGTTTTGGCTCCAGCTGGAAGTTTTTGTGCATTTATTTGTGGAAATCCCCAGTGTCAGAGCTGGCCTGTCCTAGCATGGCCCAGTGCCCAGGCACCAGCTCCCTGCAAACCTCTGTTGCTCCAGGACTTCTACTTCTTCCCTCTTTCCACTAACCCACAGCAGAGATATTATTTTCATTCAGAGCAGACCTGCTCAGAGCTGGCTGGAGACAGCAGCCAGGACAGCAAAGAAAGAGGGAGAAAATGTAGTATTTTTATTCCTGCAGTGTCACCAAACCTCCAGCTTCCACCTGGGAGCAATAGGGTCAGTGCTAAGAAGTTCACACAAAGACAAAAAAGTCATCTGAGTTGGAAAAAGTTTATACAGGATGGAGGATTTACCTGCGCCAGGCTCACCCTGGCAGCATCGCTGCCATTCCTACCCGCACCCACCAGAGCCAGGCTCCTGCTCTGGGTAATTCCTTTGGAAATGAGGAAAATTATGGACAAGAGGAAAGTAGAGTCTGAGAGGAGTGCCCATGTCCTGTGCTGACCCTGCTCTTGCCAAAGCTGGGCCCTCTCTGGGCTCCTCAAGGGCTCTGCTCTCCGTGCTCTTCCCTGCCTGGGCTGGCAAAGAGCATCACAGGAGGGAATAACACCCCAGGCAGGAATTTCCCTTCCATGAGGGAATCTTCCCACACTCCTCTTGCTCTTTCCTCTGTGCTTGTCATCTTCCTGAGATCAATATTTTGGATTTCCCCCTGAACCGCTCGCAGAGGTCAGGAATATCCCTGGAAGGCAGCCTGGGGCAGGAGAGCCACCTCCAGCCCAGCAGGGCCTGAGATGCTCAGGGATGTCTCCTTGGCCTTGGCAGGAGCTGCAGAGGCAGGAGACACACCTGGGACTCACAGAATGCAGCTCCTGGCTATTTGGAACATGGCCCTCCTGGCAGCACAGCCACCAAAGTTCTAATGAAAGGTTTTCCTATTTCCCTGGTGCATTACTTCAACAAAAAAAAAGCAATTTCCCAGTCGGTTTTAGTTCTTTTTGATATGCTGCCTTTATCTTTGGTGCTTTGTGGTGCTAAATAGCTGCTGCATTTCACACCAGGAGAGCACAAATCCCTGTATTTCTGCCCCAAAAGGGCAGAAATAAACATGGATGTAGTCACAAGTGAAATCACTCGTTCTATTTTTGTCTCCCTTATCTCTGGTACTCCAACAAGATTTCTCCCGAGCCTTTCTTCTCCTTGATCTTGCGCTTTTCTGTTCCCATCATCTTCTTATCCTCTTTTCTTCCTACCCCGGGTTTCTGGATTCTCTGCCTTTTATGCACAAAGCCGGCGGCTCTCTTTAATCAAACACAGCAATTAAGAAACTCTCAATTACAAGTGTCACCCGTGTCATGATTTATTCCTGGCTTCAGGACTCGGAGTTCACTCATTATTGCTGTGTCTGGAGAAGTCTGAGGGGATTGAAGTGCAGGGACTGGATGGCAGAGAGCAGCTGCCCCAGGAGCAGCATCCCTGCCTGCAGCAGCCCCAAATCCTTACTGGGCTCACCGGCTGAGATGTTTTTGTGCGACTGGGAAGGAGGTGATTCCCAGAGGAGACAGCACTAGCAGGCACACAGGGCACAACAGAGGCATGTCATTTCTTTTTTAAAATTATTTTTTATTTTCCCCCCTCAGAGTGTAGGAATCCTACACCTCACTTTTTCCCTCTGTGGAAGAGGAACATGGAAGTGGAATTACCATCCATTAATCTCAGAACAAAAGCCCCAGAGCTCTCTCTGCACTGCAGCAGGGCCCTGAGGAGGTTCAGAGCAGCCAGAGGAATGTGAGCACACAGAGGCCACTCGCTGAGGGCTGTGACAAAGTCCCCAGGAGCTGCCTGGAGAGCGGGGACAAGGCACAGTCAAAAAATCCTTGTCAGGATAGTCCAGCCCCTTTCCCCAAGGCTGGTTCTGGTGACCAGGAGCTGGGTTCTGGAGAGGAGGAAGGCTGCCTGGACCCTGTGCAGGCACTGGGACACAGCCTGTGCCCCTCTGAGCCCCTGTGCACACCAGGAGCTCCCCTGCACCCCAAGCACCTCTGCTGCTCCCCCACACACCTTGCTGACACTGGTACTGTTTCCCACTCCCCTCTGCTTTTCCTGGCATCCCCTTGAAGGTTCCCATTTCTCCTTGGCTTGATTTATCCACCTGCAGGAGATCCGTGGTGCTGGCCCCCTCCATCCTTGCTGTGACAGCCACACAACCTGCAGGGCAGGTCCTGTTGGAATCAGGAGCGCAGGGACAGAGCTCCTGTTCCTCTGCAGGGAGCAGGGAAACATCCTGGATCACCCTGGTGAAGGGCTGCCACTCCTGCAGCCTGTTAAAAAGGGAAGTAGGGACAGATTTTCAGGAGTTTCCATCACCTTGCAGGACCCAGATCAGCACGGCAGGGCTGCTCCCCAGGACTCAGCCCTCTGGGACCTGAGGGTGCTCTGGCTCTGCCTGTGGGTGGCTTGTTATTGTGCTCCAGAGCTTGCCCCTGGAATGTGTCCCGGCCTCAGGAAAAGGGGTGGGTGACAGCAGAGCCCTGGAGGCATGGCCAGGGCTGGCAATGGGATGGTGGGGGATGCCCAGGAGATCGGGGTTATCCTGTTGGGATGTTGTTCCCTTCAGGGACACCAGGCTGGAGCTGCCGAAGACTCCCAGCTTTTTTCTAGGGACTGCTCACTCCTGCACCCTCTGTTCCCAGAACATCCTCTGCAATGTCTCCCCTGAGGAATGAGAAATGCAGGAAACTTTGCAGCTGGGAACTCAGGGAACGACATTCCAGCTGTTAACCACAGCTTTTTTTTTTTTTTTTTCAGTTTCCTGGAAACATTTATTTATTTGTTTGTTTTATTTCCTTTGGGCTTGCCTATCCTATCACCAGGGACCAGAGAAACCCTTGTGTGCCTGGACAGTCTCAGGCCAGGTGAGCCCCAGCTCAGCCCTGGGACAGCTGGAGGTGTCACCTGGAGGGGACAGGCAGGGCTGTGCCCCTTCTGCTCCAGGTGTGGGAGAGCAATGCAGCAGGATTCAGTGGGAGACCTTTGGGATAGGAAAGTGACACTTCTCATAGTCCAGCTGAATTCCAGCCTCTTGCTCCTGGATTTCCCCCACTCCCCCTCTGCCACTCAGTGTTCCCAGTTGGATCACCATCAGTAGTGTCTCCATTTCTCAGCATGCCATCCCCATCCACCTGGATTTATTGTTCCTTTCACACACAGGCATTTCCCATCTCCCAGCCCACAGCTTTTGGGATATCTCATTATTTGTGCCCAGCCTGTGATCCAGAGCATTCCTACAGTCACAAGAAATCAGAAATTGTGAGGGGACAAAAAAGATAAGCACAGTGTCCCCAAAGCTTCACGAGTGCAATTTGGACATACTCAGTGCCCAGTGTGTCATCAGGTCATGGCACTGGGACAAACAGGAGATGGGCAGGGTGGAAGAGGAGGCCTTTTTATAACAGCAGGTGTAAGAGCAAGAAGGATTCAACAGCAAGTTTATCCAGGGAAAGTTATTTTTTCCCAAGGTTGCTCAGAAAGTTGTACCGGTGTGCACAGCTTGGAACCATCTCAGGTTCTGGTCTCTTTAGCAAATGACATTCTAACTTGAAAAGTGATGGGAGAGGGATTAAAATGTTCTTTATCAGTGCTGTGTGAAAGCACCTCTGTCCTTCAGCACCCTGGAAGCAACAGATGAGGCTGAGGCTGGGAACATGCTCTTATCGCATCTGCAGGATAAAGGATGCTCATCCCTTGCCACAATCATTTCAGAACCTTCAGCAACCAGCTGCTGCACAGCTCCACTGCAAGTCCATTAAACCCCAAAGATGAATTCCATATTTCAGGAGTAATCATTACTCATCCTGTCTCTAAACACAGGAGATGATAATTCCTGATTTACTCTGCTCTGTTTGCTTGGACCTTGGAGAGAGCACTACTGGAGGAGATGCACTTGGCAAAAAGCAAGGAAACTTATTCAATTCAGCAACATGGGGACATAATTTTATGCCTCCAAGTGCAAGAGGTCGTATCTTCTCTTCCCAGGACAGCCAGTGAGCTGTGGTCAATGCCAATTTATTTTAAAGGAGCAATAGGAGCTTAAAACTCTCCTGCTTCATATGAGCTGGTGCCACATCCCCTTTTTCACAGGGCAAACTTTGCAGCCCAGCCCTCCTTCCTCTGCAGCACTGCTCTGCTCTGGGTGTTAAATCCCAGTGTTATCCACTTCACACCATTTCTGCTGTGAATCATCTGGATTCCAATCCTGCCGTCCGCAGCACTTGTGACCACAAGCAGAAATTTTATTAGCTCCTGCTTCTCTCATCATCCAGGTGATTAATTAAAATATTGATTAGTCCTAGAGACAGGACAGACCTGTCCTGGTGAGATTCTTGTAGATAAATCCTTTTGGGTAGGCAGCAAACTACCTGCAACTCCTGGAGCTGAAGCTTTCCAATTAAGCCTGTTTTTTTCTCCTCTTTTTTCTCCTCTTTGCATAATTCCATCTGGCTGATAATTGGTTTATGGGAACAAGGTGGGACAGGGTCAAAATCCTTCCTTCAGTCAGGAGTTAGCACAGCTTCCTCAGCTGGGACAGAAATGAAATGTTTGATGTGATGTGTGTGAGACAATCCATGACATCCTTATGCAAGTGACTGCACATGGCTGAGTCACTTCTTCAGCATCCTTCCAGTGCTGAGCTGGGTCTGGATCTGCCTGACTGCTCTGTTTTCCCCTTCTGAGATCCCTGGAAACCTCCAATTTCTGGGAATTGTGGTTTTAATTGGTAGCATTTCAGTGATTCCTTGCCTCATCTTTTCCGTATCGCTCTGGGAACTTCCCAGATTTTCTTGAAATTCAGTGTAACATCTCCGGGTGTATTTGCCTTCCTCTTCCCCAGCCTGGGAACTGGATTCCATCTGCAGCTCTGCCTCGGTCTCTGTCTTTTAGCTACAAACTCTATCTCCTCAGCGTGCATATCTGGGAACAGATTTCAGGCTGCCAGAGGCAGCTCGAGTGAGTTTTAAGAGAAACATTCAGTGGGTTTTGATTAATGTTTTGTTGGCCCCCTGCAGACAGCCACCGAATCCACCTGGGGCCATCCCTATCCCCTGTGCTGGAAAACAGCAGCAGCAAACCAGGAGAAACCCTTTGGGTTTGACTGCAGCAGTGGCCAGGGAGAGATCTGGCTGCCCTAAACACTCCAAGGGTGGTTTAAAAGCTTCAGCTTCACTCTTTTTCCAGAGGAATGGGACCTGTGCTCAGCTCTAAAGCAGCTCTTGGCTCTGTAAGTACTTTGAGTCCTTCCCTCCAGCTTTAATTCCTTCTCTTGACCCTGTGCAATTTTCAGCAGCCTCAAAGGCACCGGTTCTGCCTCCAGGTCTGTGACCCCTGGTACCACAAAGTGCTGCAAGAAAACCTCCAGTGCTCCAGTTCCAGGAAGCCCACGGAGTTCTGGCCCAGCTGGATTAGCTCCTGTCAACCCCTCCAGTGCAATTCCTGGCTGATGCCCAAGCTGTGCCCTTCTGTAAATCCTGTTTTAGGCTGTCTCCAGGGGACATCTCCTCTGGGGAGCACCTGGCCAACGGCGCAGGGTGGGTTTTGCTGCTGCTCCCCCTTCCTTTGCCTCCTTTCTTTGCAGCCCTCCTACCTGCCTGCCCCTTGCTCTGCATCAAACCCTCCTCCTGCTGCCAAGCCTTTCATATTCCCTGGGTTTTATCTCCCTCCCTGCTGAGGGAGGTGGGAGCAGCTTTCCCAAAGTGCCTCTCTTTAATCTTCCCTGGCAAGTCAGTCCCTTTCAAATGTGTTCTTAAAGAGCACAGAGGAGGAGATAGGGAAATGTGGGTTTATTTCCCTTTATAGAAACTCCAGCCCAAAGTGATGGAAATTACCAGAGCAAAAGCAGAGTAACAGGCCTAGAGCTAAGACAGTTTGCAAGTGCTTGGATGGTTATCCAGAGGGATCTGTCCTCTGCTGGAGGGGCAAGGAGGGAAGGAGGAATTCAGGCTGTGCCCAGCTTGAGCACTGCCTGAGTCAGACCTTCCTGTGCTGTGATGGGAGTTTTCCAAGTGGAAAAGGAACATGCAGCCTTGAGCCCAGCAGTGAGGAGGGGCTGGGAGTGAGCTGGCCAGGCCATCCTGCAGGCCCCTTGTGCATCCCTCAGGAGCCCAGCCAGCCAGGAGAGGGATGTGCAGCCTGTCTGCCACCTGCAGCAGCACCACAGGCAATCAAACTCGCTGTTTATTTTGGTTTAATTACCCCCTTTTCCCCTCCTTTCTGTAAATGGACCCACTGCTCTCAGTGGCTTGAGGGGCTTTTGGAAAGGCTGCACAGCCTTGAAGGACTCCAGTGGCAATGGAGCCACAGAATGGTTCTGGAAAGTCCTGAAAGCTCATCCTATCACACCCCCTGCCGTGGGCAGAGACACCTTCCACTGTCCCAGGTGGCTCCAAGCCCTGTCCAACCCGGCCTTGGACACTTCCATGGGCGAAGAGTTGAATCTGTGGCAGATTTCTGGCAGAGCAGATCCTCATCTCTGATGCCACAGGGAGCAAACTGTGCTGTGGTTTGTTTGTTGTGGTGTGGAAAGTACCTTGGAGCCGCTTGGGGCTGAGCTGAGCACGGCCTGTGAGCCAAGGCTTGTGCTCAGGCAGGAAAGAACCTTCCTCTCCACAGATGCCATGGATTCCTGGGCTGCCAGGACCTGGAGCAATCCCTGTGGGCAGCGTCTCTTCCCTCCTCCTCCAAAGAACCTCCTTCCCATTTCTCTCCTGCTGCCTTAGCTACAGATGCTGCCTGGCCACGGCTTGGGAAAGAGGATAGTGCAAAACTCTCTCACTTTTGGCTTTCTAAGGATCATGGTCAGCAAATGCTGCTCATTCTTCCTCAGATGGCTCCATATCCCTGCACATCCACACACACTTCTGCCTTCTAGAACCTTCTCTGAAGCCAGGGTATCACTTCTTGGTACTCTGAACAGGGCTGGAAACTTAATTCAGTGAACACAAGGCACTGCGCAAAAATAGGAAAAAAAACCCCAACCCCCTAAAAAATTCCAATTAACCTCTCAGTCTGCACTGAGGTAATTGGGTCCCTCAGAATGGCTGGGCAAACAGTTTGGGGAAACAGCTAAATTCAGTCACTTCACCACAGGCCTTCTCCTTTCCACTTCCCTGCACACCCAGCCCTTCCCAGAGGATATTTGCCAGGCTGGAAGGAGGGAATGAATTTCCCCCTCTGTATATTTCTTTTCTGCATATTTGGGTTGAACTTACAAGTTTTGTGGTCTCTACTGAATTCCATCCTGGAGCCAAAAATGACAAAGTTACCCAGTGGCTGTGGCTGTGATAGGAGCAACATGATCCACTCTTGGGTGGGAAGGAGCCCCAGGATGGGAAGAATGCAGGAAATGGAGGCAGCTGAACCAAAATAGCACCAGGCTGGACTTCCACCCCATAATTACAGACAGAAGCCCTTTCAGGGAGCCCTGGGCTGGCTGGTGCTGGCCTCAGATGGTTCAGCCACAAGCTCTACCCAGTCTGGAGAGGGCTCCAACCCCATCCTCTGATCCTGCAACCCTGGGAAATGTTCTGCCCTTCTGGAACTGCAAACCAGGAATGCACCTGAACTCCCACATGCTTCAGTGAGCTCCTGTGATAAGCACCGACCATCAGAAAATAAGAACTGATAACACAAAAATTAAAAAATTGTAATTATAATCATCAGTCACAGAGATCTATGGGTTCAGTACAAAAACGTTTCTTAAAAATTATTCATTTTTAAAAAAACCACACCACAGAACCCTTCAGGTTTCTGGTTAATGCTCAGTGCTGGCATCACTGAGACAGTCAGCAGGAAAAACTACTCTGAAGGACACAAATCCCGGGGGCTGCAGAGTCCATGGGTTAGAGTGTGTGGACTAACCCACGTGAAGGAACAAGCTGCAGGTTCTCCTGAGGTGTAGAATGAGATCTGGATGGATCCACAGTGGGACAGGAGGAGTTCCTCCCCCTGGGGGATCGGAGTTCATCACTGCAAGCCCCCACCCTGTCCAGCTCGGCTGTGTGCTGATCCACAGGGCTTCACCTCCCCAGAGTGGAGCACAATTCCCCCTTCCATTGTCACACTTTGGACTCCGGGCTCTTTATGGAATTCCCTGCCAGCTTCTCCTTCTCTGGCTCTGCCTTTGTCTGCTGGGCCTGCCTGGTCTCCCTCTCCTGCTTGCTGAGGATCAGGTACACAGCCCCGAAGCACAGGAAGGCGCCCACCTCGAAGAAGAACTGCAGCCCCAGGTACCTGTGGGTGCAAACACAGCGGGTCAGGGATGTGGGGACACTCCCTGGTGCTCCCTGCACCCACCCCGAGGCTTTGGGGAGCCTGTCCCAGGGATTGTCTGTGCCACAGGGCAGGGAGCTGTGCTGGGAGTCACCCCTGTGCTCTCCAGCCTGTCCTGGGGAGCATCCCTGCGTGTTCCCAGTGCTCTGCACAGCAGTTTGTCCCCGTGCCACGTCCCCCCATGTCCCTAGCACTGCTGTCCATGCCTACCTCTGCCTGAAGAGGGTATTGTCGTAGTATCTGCAGGCGGCCCTGCGCTCACACCTCGTCTCCCACAGCAGGCAGCTGGTGTCGATGGCGCTGCCGTACAGCACCGGGCCCGGCATCCACGCTGCAACACACAGTCAGCCCGGCCCCGCTGTGCCGTGCCCCACCACAGACACCCCAAAAACATGGCCCCGGTGCCACAGACACTCCAAAACATGGCCCCAAGTGCTACAGCCCAAACCACAGCCCCAGGTGCCACAGCCACCCCGGAAACACGGCCCCAGTGCCACAGACACCCCAAAACCATGGCCCCGGTGCCACAGCCCAAACCACAGCCCCAAGTGCCACAGCCACCCCCAAAACATGGCCCTGGTGCCACAGCCCAAATCATGGCCCCAAGTCCTACAGCCCAAACCATGTCCCCAAGTGTCACAGCCCAAACCATGTCCCCAAGTGCCACAGCCAGGTACCTCCTGAGCACTTCAGTGACAGGGACTCCACCACTGCCCTGGGCAGCCTGTTCCTGTCCTCAGCTCCTCTATACACTAAGCATTTACTGCTCCTTCCCAGGGCTGCTATAGGAAATCCTGGGGGCCTCCGGGGCGTGCCACAGGAATTCCCCCCCTTGGAAACATAACTGGTGGGATCACAGGACAGGGTTTGGAGCCCCCCTGTTATACTGGAGGCGAGCAGAGCAGTGTCTGCACACAGCCTGAGCTCCTGGACTTGGAGTTATACCCAGCCCTCCTTTGTTTACATACGGAGATGGAGCTGCCTTGTCTCATCCCCGCCATGTGCACCCCTAGACCCTGCAGGGCAGGACCTTCCCCTGGCTTGGGAAAGCCCTCTCCAAGAGCTACCATTATTTTCCAGGATGGTATTTTAACACATTCCAATTTACCTAAAACTCTCAGCAGCATGAACTGTATCCCAACAGCAAAAGATTTGTCTTCAGGCTGGATGCTCCTGGAAAACAAAACAGAACACATGCCGAGGTAAAGGCATGGCAGGAACAGGGCACAAGGTGCAGTGCAGGGCTGGTTTAACCTCAGGCTGCAGGAACAGGGCTGGTTTAACGCCCAGGCACAGGGCTGGTTTAACCCCCAGGAACCCACAGGAACAGGGCTGGTTTATCCCCAATCTGCAGGAACAGGGCAATGCAGGGCTGGTTTAACCTCCAGTCAGAGCTGATTTAATCCCCAGTCCCACAGCTGGAGAAATCCTTTCTCCTGCCCCACAGATCCCCTCTGGGAGCCCACTGTGGCTGCCCAGGAGTGTGCCCAAGGTGCCCCACCTGAGGATGAGCATGAAGGAGGGCGTGTGGGAGGTGCTGGCCAGGATCCCCGCCAGGCAGGACAACACCACGAAGGGCACGAAGAGGTGTGAGCAGGAGGTGCCACAGCTGCCCGGCCGGGCAGACCCTGCCTGCTCCGGTCCCCCAATGCAGCTGCAGTCGGTGTAGTTCTGCAAAGAGGAGACAACTTCCAGAGGCTGCTCATGAGCCCTGGGATGTGCAGCTGGAAGGGAACGCTGCTGCCAGCTGCCAGAACGAGGCACAGGGGGTAGGATTTGGCTGGAAATAATTAGCACTCAGTACTTTAGGGAGACCTCAGAGCCCTGTCCGGGGCTGCAGGAGAGCTGGAGGGAGACTGGGGACAAGGCATAGAGGACACAAGGAATGGCTTCCCACTGCCAGAGGGCAGGGCTGGATGGGAGATTGGGAAGGAATTCCTGGCTGAGGCCCTGGCACAGGTGCTGTCCTGCTGTGAGCCCCTCCATCCAAGCTCAGGGCAGTGTTAAATCAAACGTGGAAAACCTCACCTTGGAGAGAGGCTCATAAATAACATCAGAGCCCTACAGCGGAAAAAGGATGCCCTGGGGTGATGGATGAGGAATTTTTCCTTTCCTTAATTTTTTTAATCACAATTCTCTCTCTCTCTTTTTTTTTTTTTTTTTTTTTTTTTTTTGTAAACAAGAAATCCCTGGGTATTTTTATTTTTGTTTTCTTTTTGAAGAGACCTTTAAATAAAATGAGCACGATCTTTTGGTTGCCAGAGGGGTGGCAGTTTGCAGAGTGATCCCAGAGGCAGCTCAGGGTCTCCCAAAGCCTCGTTCCTACATCCAAGCTCACATGGTGCCCTGTGGAAGGGCTGCAGCAAAGCTGGGCACACAATTGTAGGGTTTTCTGCAGGCTGGGAGGGCTCCTGGAAAAGCTGCGACAGGGAAGGCAGTGGGCAATGAGCACCACAGGTCCCTGTACTGGCACAGATGCTGGAAATGATAAGAAAAGTGTAAAATTTCCAAGAAAGCAAGGGCTGGGAGAGAGAGGCATCATCGAGGAGGAAAATAAAAAGCAGTTGGAAAGGATCTGCTCTACAAAAGGCAGGCGTGGGGGTGCAGGAAAGCACATTTGGGACTAAGCTCTGGCAGTAATCATAACTGTTATTAAAATGAAGTGCTGTTAATTAACAAAACGCTGCTGCACACTGCCCAGACAGTCCCACACTGCCATTACATCCTGTGCCAGGAGAGGAAAGCCACTCACCCACACGGGCTGCTTACAATCTGCAGAGGGGTTCCAATGGCAAGGATCTCCTCACGTGCACTGCCTGCAGACCCAACGGGGCAGCTGGGAAAACCCAGGGCTGCCGGGGTCTGAGTGACAGGCCGGGAGCAGCTCAGGAGAGACCAGCAAGGGCAGCAGAATAACCCAAAGCAAAGGCAGGAGCAAACCCCGCTCCTCCTGCACTCCCCTCTCACTGCCCTGGCAGCCTGGAGCTGGGCACTGGGCACCCCTCACCCTGCCCCAGCCCTGACTCACCAGGATGGAGCCGTCTGTGCGGTTGTTGACGTGGCTGCAGCCGGCAGAGCAGGGGGAGGTGTACTCCACGCCGTCGGAGCCGCAGATGGGGTTAAAGCCCCGCTGGGAGCAGCGGCACTGTGCGGTGCACTCCGTGTCCTGGGGGTCAAACCCTGAGCTGAGCATGAGGAGAGAGTTTATTCAGCTATGGAGCATCACCGGTGGGCATCTCACAGAGCAAATGAACTGCCTGTGGGCTGGGATCAGTGAACACCCACTGGGCTGCACAGCAAACTCTTCCTCGTGTGACCCGCAGGAATTCCAGCATCACCCCAAACCTTTGCTGTGCCTGAGCAAAGCATCCCAGCCACAAATGGGCACAGGAGCCACCCCCTTCCTTCATGTTCAGTCCCAAACCTGGCCTTTGGGTCCCAAACCTGGCCTTTGGGACTCCTGCAATACCAAACCTGGCCTTTGGATCCCAAACCTGGCCTTTGGGGCTCCTGCAACACCAGGCTGTGGGAGGGAAGGAGGGAGAGGAGTGAGAGGAGGGAGAGGAGGGAGATTCCCCCTGAGGGCCAGGACCACAGGACACTGAACAGGGAATTTACATAGACCTGCATCAAGCCTTGAGGGCACACAAGAAGGTCCTGCCCACATTTAGCTGCCACAGCTCGGGTGGTGTGATGCCCGGGCTGGCCCTTGCCTGAATTATTCATCCTCCACACTTTCCAAGATGAAAACTCTGTGCTGTTTGTGCCAAAAACGTGTTTACTTCATGTTCCACCTTTGCTCCTTAGTAGGAAATGTCACTGGTGGAACTCTTATAACCCTGCTCCTCAAAATTTCATGTTAAAAAAGGTTTTAACCGTGAGGAGATAAAACTGAGATGACTCCACCACGTGTGGGCCAAGTCACAAAGGCCAGCCTTACGTTTTCTGCCCTAAACATGAGGGCACAGCAGACTCAGTGTTTATCCACAAGGATTCCTTACTTCATCTCCATTAGCTGCTTCTCCTGAGGGAATAAACCCATTTCTGGGGAACTCTGCTTGGCTCCCAGCCCCATCCCCAGGAATGTGCCCGTGGCTGGGGTGTGCCCCCACCCCGTGCCCAGCCCCTGGTACCTGTCCCAGTAGGTGACACCGGCCACCCTCTGCGTGGGGCAGCCCAGGAAGAGCAGGGGGAAGGCGGTGAGCAGGCAGAGCAGCATGCCCAGCACACACAGGGCACTGCACTGCCTCAGGGACATCTGGAAGCGCTTCAGGATGGCACCGCCCACCACGATGCCCACCATGGCCCCAGGGATGTTCACAGCACCTGGGGAAAGGCAGGGCACAGGATTAGGGAAACACACAGTGGGCTGGGCCGGGCTGGGAGGGAGCCCAAACATCACCCAGTTCCACCCTCTCCCACCATCCAGGCTGCTCCAAGCCCCATCCAACCTGGCCTTGGACACTTCCAGGGATCCAGGGGCAGCCACAGCTTCTCTGGAAAACCTGTGCCTGTGCTTCCCCACCCTCCCAGGGAAGGATTCCCTCCTAATTCCCAATCTAAAGCCATTCCCCCTTGTCCTATCACTGAACCTTGCCTTCCATCTCTGATCTGTATCAGCCCCTTCTCACAGCAAACCCCAGAAGATTTGCTGTTGGGTTCCCTTTTTTCAGCACAGGTGGTTCAGAAGGGACCAAGGGAATGATGCCAGGAAAAAGCTGCTCTTCAAAAGCAGCAAGACCCCACAGCAAACTGGCTGCCTCATGTATCCATGGATGAAAGATGTCAGGAGCAGTGGAAACCTGTGCTTCACCCAGCAAAATGTGATTTTTCAGTGTCCACAGGAAGAAACATCAAGTAAGCCTGGGTAGGATGTGTAATTTCTGTACAGGGCAGGATTGTGCCCATTTCTGTGGTCACCTCTTAAAACCCTATTTACATAAAACCCCCATTTTTTGGGGGGGAGACCAAAGTTCAGCTAGAGACACACAAACTGTTTAATTCAGCTATGAATCAATGGGGAGGTTGCTTTCAGCACGTAAATACCCACGCAGGGAAGGAATTTCCAGCTACAGAGAGCTTTTTGATCTGAAAGAAAAAGGCCAAGCAAGACTCAGGAGTGAGAACAAAGCCTGGAGAAATTCATCGATGGAACAGGGTGCTGACTTGAATGCAGAAGGTAAATCAGGCCTGAGAGGAGCTCAGCAGTGCAGGACAGCACTGCCTCAGCATTTAACCTCCCTGCCTGCATTCAGCCCTGGGCTCTGCCAATCTGCTCTGCTCACTTTATTCTGATTTATCTCCTGCAGACCTCAGAGGGCTCTTTCCTTCTGGTGCTGTTTGTTCAAAAACGTGCTTTAAACACTTCTGTGGCAGGATCTCTGAACTCTCCAACCGATTCTCAAAGGGAGGCTTTATTCCAGAGAGGGAGGCTTTATTCCTAATTTCTAGATTATTTTTTAAGGAGCCAAAAGCTCAGCAACACTCACCGATGATCATGTTGGCCAGGGATGCAGTGAGGGAGAACTGTCTCTCCAGGAACTTGCCCATGAATGTTGCTAACCCAGCGACCATGGCAGAGAGGTTGACCTGAGCCAGCACCACCAGCAGGTACACAGGGTGCCTCAGGTTCCTCAGCAGCACCACAGGGAAACCTGAAAGGACAAGAGGGAACCATGGAGAGCAGGGGTACAGCGAAATATTCATCAGGGAATCACAGAAGAGCCTGGGTTGGAAGGGTACTGCAAAGCTCAGCTCATTCCACCCTTTTCCTTGAAGCTTTCTGGCACAGCTGCTGCTCAGACAAATACGAAAGTAGATGGGAAGTCATTAAAAGTTGATTTATTTGTTTGCTGCGGTTGCAACTTCAGCGTCCTTTTAGTTTCAATCACAAGAAATGCATTTTTTGATTATAGGCAGGAAACACTCCAGCACACTGCCCTAGGGCTGAGCCCTTGAGCAGGAGAGGTCTCCAGCCTGGCCAGCACAGCTCCTGCTGCCAGGGGCTCAGGCTGCTGTGTCCATTCTGATGTCCCTTCCTCCACATCCCAAAGCCACCCTCTGCTCCTGCTGCTGCTCTCCCCCTGCCTTCCCCTGCCACGCAAAGGGCAACCTCCAAACACACTGCTGATGAGCTTCCCAGATGGGGGCCTGGGCAGCCAATATGCTGGAGCAGAGATAAGGAATTAACAGCGAGGATTAAGGCAAAGGACTGCCATCAATTAGTGGTGTTAATTCTGAGGAGCTGACAAACAACTGGGACAATCTTTCTATCTGCTCCAGCACAGAGGCGCCGGGGACTGTGGCGGGGACATCTCCCTGGGGCTTGTCTGGTGGATTTTGGCTGTCCTAAATGTTCTGTGAGGAGCAAAAGGACCCTCTTGTGCGTGCAGTGGGGTCCTCCATGCCCAAAGGCAAAACTCCCCTTCGTGGCAGCATCGCCTTTCCAGCTCAGCACTCTGCCCTCAGGTCAGGCAAGCAGCCAAAAATCCTAGGGAGCTGCAAAAGCAGGTCCTGAGAGGGGTCCAAGCACACAAAGCACAGTCAGGGACCCTGGAATACTGACCCTCTGGAGGCTGGAGTCAGGGGAGAGGGAAGGAGCTGCATTACACCAATGGGAATCCAACAGGGGAGATGGTTTTGCTCCTAAATATCACTAAAGGTCCTGATTTTTGAAGAGTACTCCTGGAATTTCTCAGCCCTATTGCAGATAGGAAACCTCAGCTTGCTTGCTGAAAGATCTCCTGAGAGCCAATCCAGCTTTTTGTGGGAATCTTCCACCAAAAAATCCTTTTCGCTGGAGGTCTCTGGTCTTTTTAATCAAACCACAGCCCCTTCTGCCACCCCAGACCAGAGGTAAAAAGCTGAGCAGGTCCCCATTTCATGGTGGGAGCAGCAGGATTCCCATTCCCTGCAATCCCCACCTCAGGACTAACTGTATCCTCCTCACAGCTCCAGAGAGGAAGCTGGGCAGACAGGAAAAACAAGAGGAAACTTTAAAATAATAAACAACAACAAAAAAATCTCCTTGAAAGTGCCTTTAGGGACCATGAGAGAAACAAACAAGTCACGAGTGCAGTTCCAATTGCCTTGACGATCACCTTAATGGGCTAATTCCCAATATGTGCAGCAGAACCTGCACATCCTCCCAGGTGTTTTCAACAGAAGCCTGGAAATTAGCAATGGAAATTACTTCAGGCAAGCTAAATCCTACTTTTTTTCATTACTGCAGGAAGATCCAATGCCTGCAGAAGGAGGAATTTGTGGCTGTGAGGAGCAGGGGGCAAGCCAGAGTCACGCAGAGCATCTGTGCCAGAGCCAAGATCATTCCACAGCAGCCCTGACTTGCCCAGCTCTGTGTGAGTCCAGAGAAGCTGGCTCCCTCCTGGGGTGAGTGACCTCAGTGCTTGGAGTGTTCCCAGAGCTGGGGCTGAGCCCTTGCCCTGCACACAGCCCCATCCTGGTGCTGGAAAAGCCCTTCCTGCCCGAGGCTGCCCCACAGAGGCTCAGAGCTCCTGGGAAACCTCCTGGGATGGGCTCCAACCCATCCTTGCTCTGCAAAAAATTGCCACGAGAGTCACTTTGATCTCTGGTCATCCTCAGAGCAACAGAACACACGGCAAAAGGTGTTTCCTTCTCCATAATCATGGAATGGTTTGGGTGGGAAGGGACCTTAAAGCCCATCCAGTGCCACCTCTACCATGGGCAGGGACACCTCCCACTGTCCCAGGGTGCTCCCAGCCCTGTCCAGCCTGGCCTTGGGCACTGCCAGGGAGATTCAGGCTGAGAATCTCATCTCCAAATGCTGCTTTCATAAATGATCATGTAGAAAATAATAGTAAAAAAAGAAACAGAGAGAGGAAACAAAACAAGCAGGAGAGAGATGAAATGGGAAGGGAATTCTATTTCCAGGGACTTGCAGATGAGTCAGCCCTGAAGTCTTTAGGCTTCACCCCTATTGTCCCATCTAACCATCACACACCACCTGCCACCCTGTTCCTGGCTCCAAAAAAGAGTTTTGTGTTTGAGATCGTGGCGATTTCAGCAAGATTGCTCTCCTGACATAAAACCAGACACTTCATTTATTTCAGAACTAGGCTCTGGGGGAGAAATTCTCGGAAATAATGAATTTATTAGCACAGCCTTGACACAGCAACACTGATTCAAGCCCCGAGCCAAAGCTGCAGCTGTAGCAGGGTGAGATTTTCTCCCCCTCTCTGCACCCGGAGCAGGGAGCTCGTTTTCATTTGTGTTTGAGAGGCACGGAGCAGAGTGTTGGTGTGAAAATCCCATCTGAGCACCATCAATCTGTTCCCACGCACAGCTTCCATTACACAAGTTTCTAAATGACAGTGCCACAAGGTCAGGGCGGGAAGAAACCCCCGACTGCCTCCTCTAATTGAGCATTAGGCTGAGGAGCAAACCTGCCCACACCTGCCTGCCTGTGCCTGCCCTGCACTGACCTGCAGAACACAGAGAATTTCCAATAAATTAATGGGATAATGTTCGGGAAATATGGAGGAAGCTGACACAGAGTGGACTTCAGAGAGCCACTTTTCCTAAGTAGTTGCTGAAGTGCAGAGTGTTTAAAAAACCCAAACATCCCAACCATTAGCAGATGCTTCCAAAGCCCAGCTGATCCTCTTCAGCACAAAGAGCCCACTCATTTCCAAACATCTTAATTGCACTGGATGGAAATGTCCCTCTGGATTTTAACTGCTCAGACCCTGGCCCCAGGCAGTGCTGGCCATTCTCAGTGGGACAGGAGGTCAGCCTGGCTTGGAGGAGGGACCCTGATGAGGATTTTTGTGCTGCTGTGGATCTGATTCCTGCCATGGCCCGAGGACTGAGCAGGAGCAGCTGGAGGCACCCAAACTCCTCTGCCTGAAGGGGGTCTGCTCCAGGCTCACAGCTAGCACCCCTCTTTCCTGCCTGGATTTGGGCTCTGAGGAGATTTTGGCCTCTGATTACCACTGCCCACATGAGCCATAAAACCACAGAGGCACAGAAGGATTTGAGTTAAGAAACCTTAAAGGCCATCCCATTCCATCCCCTGCCCTGGGCAGGGACACCTTCCACCTGCCCAGGTTGCTCCCAGCCCTGTCCAGCCTGGCCTTGGACACTGCCAGGGATGGCATGTGACACTCAGAGTGACCAAGGCCAGGTGCTTGAATTGGCACGAGGTGGAGCAGGGCAATATGGGCAGGGTGAAGCTCATGTGCTGGCAGCAGAGGGGTTAAACCCAGCACTGAGCCTAAGGTGCATCTCAGGGGCCTATCCAGGGACTGGGCTGAGCACAGGGGGCACAGCCCTGTTCACTGGCAGCACTGCAGCCCCAGCTGGGCAGTGTGTGTGTGGCAGCAGGGAATGCTGTCCATGTTTGGAGCACACTTACGTCTGATGAACTCCAGCAGGGAGAGGTTCTCTGTGTGCTCCGATCTCGGCCTGAGCTGCCTGAGCATGTCCTCCCTCTTCTTGCAGCCTCTGTCCTTCCCTCTCACCACCTGGGGACACACCAAAGACTGTCACTGCACACATCACCCCACAGCTTCCCCTGTCCTGGCCTTTCCTCTCCCAGATCACGACACACAGCAGCCCATGATGCTGCTGCCCTTGGCCATCCCTGCCTGTGCCCAGCTCCCCACTGGGTTTCCAACGGGGCTGGCAGCACCCAGGCACAGCTCCGTGCTGCAGAGTTTTCCCACCTCTCCTGACAGCAGTGGATCACACTTCACCAATGCCAAGCTGTGCCATTCCCCAGGCACAGCACACACAAATTCAGGAGGTGCAAACCTTTGCAGGGAAAGCTGGATACCCTCAGGGGGATGGTTTTGTGCCCCAGAACTTCTTTTACCTCTGTGTGAGGGGACAGGCACAGGCACCCAGGGAGGAACACAGCTGGACTCCCAGCAGCACAGCTTTGGGCACTACCTTGGGTGGAGATGAGCAGCTTCCTGGCTCTCTGTGCTCCCTCACGAGCCGGTAGGCAGGAAAGAGGCAGAAAAAGTGAGAGGAAAATGTATCCAGGCAGGGAGGGAGTCTAGGCTGGAGGCAGAACATTTGTCACCCCTGAAAGCAAGAGGCTGCCCGGGGCAGTGCTGGATCCCTGTGCAGGGTCCATGGCAGCCTCCCTCCCCAGAGCAGAGCAGAGCAGAGCATTTCTGGGACGTGCCTCGGGCCCCTGCCCTGCAGGCTTTGAGGGAAATCACAGCAGTACAGGGCACTCATTAGACGGGATGTGCTGCTGTGCCTGTGCAGGGCTCAGGGCAGCATGGTTTTCATGGGAAACCACGGAGTTTTTACAGCCAGAGCCAGCAGCCCTGGCTCTGCCAGCCCCATCAGCTCAGCACCTCTGACCTGAGCTGGGCAAATGAGTTCATTCAACAGCAATTAGAGACTGGTAATGGGCAGAAGGAAACGGCAGCTCTCAGGCTAAAATCACCTCCTCTGCCCTGAAACTGAGAGTGGTCATTAAACAGCAGTGAGGTCACAGTGTCTGTGCTGTGCGTGCCACGAGTCCTTTTTAAGGGCAAGGGCAGTGAAACTCCTTTCCTGTTTTGTTTGCTGGAGCTCAGGCTTTCATACATTTTTCAAATGCAAAGATAAAATCCAGCTCCCTTTCACTTTTCAATTGCGTTACAGGGGCTCTTCACTCTGCTCTGAAACTGCAGCATCTTCCAAAAATACACTCAAGCTGTTCCTGACCGTGGCTCCCTCGGCTTCCAGCTGTTTGTACTTCTGAGAGTCAACAGCCTGCATGTCCAGACAAAACCCTAGCTCCCCCCAGATCTCCCAGTCTATCCCTGTGTGTGATCCTTGCAGGGGACATTTCCCTGCTGGCTTGGGAGCAGCAGCTGCCTGCACATGGAGCAAAGCCCTCACAGAGGGGAAAACTCCTCTCCCTGGGCTCCCTTGGCCCTGGCATGGCTTTTTGCTGCCTGAAAGGATCAAGAAATACATTCCTCTGGGCTGAGGGAAAGCAGAGGCAGAAGGAAAAGCAGGAATCCTGACTGCTTTCTGTGGATGATGCTGGAAAGGTGCTGGAATGGTGCTGGAATGGTGCTGGCTGCACCATCAGAGATGCCTAAGCCCTAAGGAGGATGCTGTGCCCCTGCCTGGGGAGATTTTGGCATTCTTACAGCAGAAGTGTGTTCAGCTGGACCTGGAAGGTGCAGTAACACTGGCTGGCTGCTCAGCCCTGCCCCAGCATCACGCCAAGGAGAAACAAATTAGGCTTGCAAAATGCCCCCACACTTGGATTCTCCTGGATGATTCCTTAAAGGGCTCCACTTTGTGGTGCATCTCATGGTTTTGCAATGAGATTTTATCTGCATGGAAGATTTTGCCCAGCAGAGCTGTGGCTGCCCCTGGATCCCTGGCAGTGTCCAGGGCCAGGCTGGACACTGGGACTTGGGGCACTTTTAAGGTTCCTGCATCCCAACCCACCCCGTGATTCCATTGGCATCATTGCCACCCTCATGGGGCATGGAGGAGGCTTTTGAGGCAGGAGAATGAAGCTCCCACACACTTGGCATGAGGAAGAGCATCCCCAACCTAACCTTGGCCTGGGGAAATCCCCCATTTCCCTGCACAGACATGAATAAATCCAGGGATGGCTGAGCAGGGCTCTGCAGCAGAGGAAAATAAAAGCAGCTTTTCCTGGCAGCTCCTGCTCTCCCCACCTGCTACTGCACCTGTGAGAAGGGCAGCCAGAGGTGCCAGCAGACTGGGTTTATCCAAATACACCCCTGGAAACAGGGATAAATGACCTGCTCTGTGACAGAGAGGTTTTCTTTGTTTATTTTGAGGTATCTGCAGAATTTCCCTCTGGCTGTGAACAGAACCTGGCACTTCCAGCCCAATGAAAAGTCAGGTCAGAGAAGTTATTTTCATATTAGACAAAAAAAGTGTAAAACCTCACAGCTTGGAAAAGAATTATTTTCCTTTTGACAAGGTCAGGCTCCCTACAAACACTTCACTGTGCCTCTTCCAGCACGTGTGGGTCCCTCGAGGGGCCCTATTTCCAGGAGTGTTAAAATAACCAGCTGAGGGGCACCTTGCTCCCACCACATGGGAGGATTATTTTTAGCTGCTGTTTGTGCCTGTCTTTAAAGCTCCCTGGGGGAAATCCAGCTGCAGAAACCAGCCCATTCCTGTAGCCTGTCCTGCCACTTGGCCCTCTCTGTTCCTCAGACCATGCCCTGTACTCCTGGGCTGCCTTTGCTGGTGCTTTCTGACCTTTAATGAGGCATCCAGAGCACGACAGCACCTTTTTCCAGAGAAAGACCTCAATTTCTAGCACGTAGGAGAGCTGGACTGGGACTTTTTGCAAGGACAGAGAGGGCAAGGGAGAATCACTTTAAGATGAAGGAGGGCAGGGTTAGATGGGATATGGGGAAGGAATTGTTCCTTGTCAGGGTGCTAAGGCCCTGGCACAGGCCCTGGTTCAGGCTCATGGAGGCACGATTTAACTGGAATTACTTGGGGAAAAAGCTGTTCTTGACTGAAAACAGTTTTTCCAGTATAAGAGCCTCATCCTCCCATCCCCTTCCTGATTTCATGACAACCTCATGGCTTTGCTGTGATCAGCCTTCAATAGGATTATTCAGGATATTTGGTGCTAGAAACCTACTGATGAGCAGCAAAGCAGAGAAATAAAAATGTTCTTGGTTTGAAGTGACAAATTTACAAAAAAAAAAAAAAAAAAAAAAAAAAAGATCAAAAGAGCAGACCCACACTATCATTAATGTTAGCACCAGCCATTCCAGGAACTTCAAAGAAAGAATTCATCAAAAAAAGGTGAGGCTGAAATAAAAAATGTAGATGGCTTTGGCTGGTGGGAGGAGGCAGATAAGTCTCCAAAGGCACAGAGAGCTGAGTGATACCCAGTGCTTGCTGCCCTCTGAGGAGGGTGGCCAGAAATGGATCCAAGCTGGTGGTGCAGGAACACCTCAGCTGCTTCTGGGCAGAGCAGAGCTGAGCTTTTCCCATGGGCTGTTCCCATGCTGGGGGCAGCACAGGACACACATGCAGGACAACATCCACGACAACACAGATTTCCAACCAGTCTTGGAGTGCTCCTACAGCTCACATGTGCTACCCAGAACAGCACGTGGCAAACTTTCTACAGAGGCTTTTATTTGAATTTCTTAGGCAGGGCCCCTTGCTGCTGCTGGTGCTGATACCCCACAGGACAGGTGTGGTGGCCCTGGTGTCTCCCATCCTGCAAGGAGGGCACAGTTTGGCTATTTACTGTATTTACTGTATTTTCCTATTATTGTTATTATTTTTAGCTGCCAGTAGATTCCAAGAGCTTTCTGAGGGAGATGCAAAACTGGGGATAAGTCCAAGAATTCTAGAAATTCACATGCTGCAGAGGGACACGTGGGTGCTCAGCCATGTGGGAGTGTTCCCTCCAGACTCCAGCCAGCAGAGCAGGGTGAAACCTCCCTGCTCTTTTTAAAATCAATATCCACCCATTCCCCCTTAAATTCTTCCAAACTGCTCAGAGTGCAGCACTTGCCAGAAAGTGCAGCTGTTTTAGCTGGAAGTGCATTATTTTCTCTCAAGAGGCATTTATGAAATTAATATTCCCATCAGCCCTAATGAAGGACTTCTCCCCAAGATGAAGAGGACTTCTCACCCTGGCAGGCTGAGCAGACCCTGCTGGCACAGACCTTCCCTAAAGCTCCAGAGCAACCCAGGCTGCAGCAGCATCAACCAGGCACATTGCATTTGAGACCATGCTCGTCCCACCATGCACAGAGCAGTTCCCACCCCATCACCTCACAGCTCATGTCAGCCAGGAGTAAATCATTGCATCCCCCAGCTGAACGGGTAAAACAGGTCAGGGGAATCCCAAATCTCCACTCAGTTCTGTGGAAGTTCAGGCAGTGTCAGGAGAAGTGAAGGATCGCTCTGCCCCAGTGCACAGACTTGTTCAGACAGGAAGGTTTTGGTGCTGCCTCGAGGTGAAGCACACATGGAAGGCAATGACACCACTTAGAGCACGGCCAAGACACCCAGAGGAGCACAGTTTCACCTGCTGAGCGTGTCCCAGCAGCTGCAGCACATCCCAACCCGCAGGAAATGCTGCTCTGCAGGCGCAGCCTGTTGTGCTTGGCTGCTCCCGATGCGCTGGGGAAGCTCACGAGTTGTGTCAGGTCCTGGTGGCAGCTCTGGGCTGCACAGCCCCTCCCAGCCCTGCTCTTCAGCTGCTGCAGCTGCTGGAGAAGAATTGTCCTTGTCTGCTCATGGATGGAATTTCAATTCCACCTGTGAAATTTAGGATTGTTCCCAGACAAAAGCTACCAGGACAGACAAGGCTGGCTGCCCTTTACCTCCCCTGGCAAAGCTCTCATTTTCAGACATGGCAATCAGGGAGTGCACCCTTCCCTCCCCGAGGAACAGAAGTATCAGTGGTCCCTGACATTTGGAGGTGTGTGTGTGCAGAACCTCTCCTACCTCTTTTGGCATTTCCCGTGGGAAGAAGAAGTATGGCAGGGCAGACAGGGCCACCAGGCTGGCGGCCACCAGGAACCCGAGCCACCAGGCCCCCACCCAGCGCGGGTCCTTGTTGGTGAGCTGCACCTCAGCTGCAACACGAGAGGAGAGGGACATCAGACCACTGCTGGGACAAGGGGGGTGCACCAAAGGGTCACCCTCAGCATCAGCCAGCCCCAAGGTGGTGGCTCCCAGTACTCTGGGGCTGAGTAGCTTTCCCCTGATCACATTCCATTGCTGTCCCCGGGCTGTCCAAAGAGCCACTGAGCCCTTTGGATGGAGACAGCTGGGACAGGGATCTCCTGGATGCCACCTCTGCCCCACTGGCACAGGGCAGGGAGCCCACAGAAGGCTGGAGCCCCTCTGCTCCAGAAGCTCTGGCAGGACATGTGCCCTCCTCACCTGCGCTGACTTTGTCGACGTCCACGTAAAACCTGAGCATAGCAGAGCCCAGCATGAAGGCCACCCCTGGCCCGATGACAGTCACTGAGAACAGGATTCCTGTGGAGGGACAGGAGAAGGGAAAGGCTCAGCCTGGAGAAGGGACCACGGGGACAGAGGGGTCTCAAGGAGGGACCAGGCTCTGCTGTACCTGCCCCCAGCACAGGCCATTTCCCTGACAGCTTCCTTATCTCCAAGAGCAACAGCCCCATGCTGCCCATGTTCCTTTTACACAAGGAATTCCCTTTGGCATGGCTCAGATCTTTCCTGATGTTCATCTTCATCCTCCTGGAAGGACTGCAATACTTCCAGGAACAAGAGGTGTCCCTTGGCCTCAGTAATCCAGGGAATACCACGTTTTTTTACAAGGTTAAGGAGATAAAAGCTATCAGTGAACTCTCCTCCATGAATTTCTGATAAAAGAAATCCACACATGTAAGATTCAACTCCTGCCTTACATGAGAGAGGTTTGGATCATCTAACAGAGCAAAATGTGATGCTGTGCTTCCTTTTTTTAACAGCAATGACTTTGTTTTGATCCACCTTTGCTGTCCCTTTCAGTTCAAGGCTGTCACAGATAACAGCTGGGGAAGAACTAGAAGGACCTGCAAGGACCTCCCTGTCCATCCCCCCACCCTGGGCCACCCCTTTTGGGCCTATGTCCAAGCTGTTCCCCAGCACCCCCTCTGCTGAAGAGGACACTCTCCCATCTCCCAGAGGGTGGAAACTGCTTTCTTTGGTTTGCATTACTTTGCTAACATCTAAACAGAGCCCCCATTGCTGCCCCTTGCGAACACAGAGATCAGAGTGTTCCTCTTAGCCTTCTTGAAGCCTTTTTGGAGGAGGGTATGGCAATTAACCCTGTCTCCAGGTTGTCAAAAGCCCCAGCATCTGCCTCAAATGGTGTTTCCCAGCTCCCCTGCTGCCTGCCCAAGCCTGAGGCACATAAACTCTTTTTGCAGAAACCTTCCTGGCTCTGGGCAGAGCAGAAGGGCTCTAAGGAACCCTGTTCTCATTAATGCAATCAGCCCAGCCTGGCCTTGCTGTCACCTCCATCCTGGTCTGTCCCCCTGCCAGGGAGCTCAGGCTCACCCAGGTAGAGGGGGGAGTTCCTCTCGCTGGCGAAGTCGTCGATGTAGGAGATGCCGAAGGGCTGAATGGGCACGCCGCCGATGCCCAGCAGTGCCTGGGCCACAAACATCACCAGCAGCACCTCGTGGTTCTCCCTGGAGGCGTGAGGGGTGCAGCTGCCATCACTGAGGTTGGCCCAGGCCCCCGGGGCCCCGCGCTGGCACAGGTCTGTGCTGTTGTTGAAGGTGCCTGTGGTGACAAGGCGACAGCTCTGAGGAGCTTGGTTTGGACAAAGAACATCTTTATTTAGGCACTGCAAGGGGCTCTGAGCTCTCCCTGGAGCTTTCTCCAGGAGAACACCCCCAGCTCTCCCAGCCTGGCTCCAGAGCACAGGGGTTTCAGCACCTGCTCTGGATTTGCTCCAGCAGCTCCAGGTTCTTATCTTATCCTTAAACGGCAGGTGAAAGAAAACACAAAGAAGGTGCAAAGATCACAACACTGATGTTTTACACAGATGGCTTCATGTGCCACAGAAAGCCTTCAAGGCTTTTCCTCCATCAGGGAAGTGGGGCTGAGGTCCCTCCTGTGACCTTTGATACACCTTCCAACACAGGTAAACAAGCAAACCTGCAGATTTTGTCAGGAGCTACCCTGGAAATGAGAACTCATTCTCCTCAGAAAAGCTGCCTCAGTGAAAGCGCTGATTTTAGCACCCTCATCTCCCTTAGCACCCCAGGCAAGGGGGTGGTGCTGCTTGTGGCAGGATTTCCATGGTTATGCTCCCAATCCCGTGGAAGTCCAAGTGTTCGGACACAAGGCCACCTGCATCAGCACTGCTGAAACACCAACTCATTGTTTCCAGGCTGGGGTTGGCAGCTGGTCCCCATTTGCAGCCAGCATAATTCACCTATTCAGCCTTCCTTTGGTGCCTGCAGTTGCCTGAACCAGCTGCACTCCCTCTGGTGAGCCAAACAAAAGCTGTCCAGTGGAGGCTTCCAGAAGGTTTGCTGGATCTTCATGGCAGGAACTGGAAAGGTAGCACATAACTGGTTTTCTCCTTTCTCTCTTTTCCCATCCTTTTATTTTCCTTCAGGGAGAAGATCCCAAACCCACCGTGTCCTGTTCCCTCCACGAGGGATTTAGACCTGCATGTTTCTCAAGGGAGGCTGATATTCCAGTGGGGTCTAAACCCTCAAAGACAGCCCAGCCAGAGCAGGGAAGGCAGGTGAGGCTGGATGTGCAGCAAGCAAGGAGAATCAGAGGCACAGCCTGTATTTTGATTATTTTCCTGTCCTTTCCCATAGTTCCATAGTTCCCACGTCCCCTGGCTCTGCTTTCCACCAGTAGCTGTTTCCTCTCAGGCTTGAGGTGATTTCACTCTCAGAAAAATAGAATTTCTTGAGGAGAAGCCAACAGCTCGCAGCTCCCAGTGCCTGGAGAGAAGGACATTTCACAACAGGCCCCCACTGCCAGGGGAAAGGGAGAGGTGGGAGCTTGGGAAGGAATTGTTCCAAGTCAGGGTGGGGAATTGCAACAATTCCCAGGAATTGTCAGGGTGGGAAGCACAGGCTGCCCAGAGAAGCTGTGGCTGCCCCTGGATCCCTGGGAATGTCGAAGGCCAGGCTGGAGCGCCCTGGGATGGTGGAAGGTGTCCCTGCCCGTGGCAGGGGCGGGACAAGATGATCTTTCAGGTCCTTTTCAGCCCAAACACCATTCCATCACTGTCTTCTCTCCTTCCTCTGCCCCAAGAGGCCCGACCCAAGTTCCTGGAGCACTTACTGGACACAGACTGGTCGTACTGGTAGGGCCCGGTGAGGAAGTGCGGCAGGGCCATGAGGAAGCCGGCCAGGGACACCAGCAGAGCCCCGCAGCCGATGAGGCGCGGCCGGTGCACGCGGCTGCCCAGGTAGCTGACGAAGACGATCAGCAGCGTGTTCCCCACCTGCAGGGACAGAGAAAGGCAGTGCCTCAGGGGCAGGCAGGAGCAGGGGGCAGCACTCAGCAGGGACAGGGGGTTTTGGGGGGTCACCTCGTTGAAGGAAGCGAGCAGCCCCGAGGTCTGGCTGGAGAGGCCGTAGCGTTTCTCGATGGTGGAGATGGAGCTCTTCAGGTAGCCGGAGACCAGGAGCTGGGAGAGCTGCAGCAGCCCATGGCAGAACACAAAGAACTGCCAAGACAGAGAGAGAGAGGCTCCAGCAGGGTCGCCAAGGGCAGCACAACAAACTCCATCCCCCCCAGAGAGGCATAAACCTCTGACCACAAGCCTTGGAAATGTCACCCCTGCTCTGCCACCAGAGAGATCTTCTGAAATTAGGTCAGAACCATGAAATTGGCCTCTGCCAAAAGTAACAAGGGGGTCAGTATCTGCAAGGAGGCTGTAATTTCTTCAGCTGAGAGGTGGCTGTGGACAAGCACATGTCTCCAGCTGGGATGGTGCCTGTTTGTGTTGGCCTTGTCCCTAGGATACACAGCAGAGGGGAGGTTGCACAACATTCCTGTTCCCATTCAGCCAGAGGCAGGCAGCCACATCCCCAGTGCTGGGAGCTCTTCTGGGGCAGGAATGAGCCCGTTCCAAACACAGCAACAAACAACTCCTTTAGAGAAAGTCAGCAGAAGGTCAGGGAGGAGAATTCACACTGCTTTCCTTTCCTCCTCACAAAGCCCTGGATGTAAAACACATCTCTGGAAAATATGATGATTCTCTTCCACTTCTGGAAGAAAACCATCTCAAAGTCCATCATCTGCCCTCATCTCCATCCTCCCTCCTCCATCTGAGCCATCTCCTTCCCTGCTGCCTCGTGGCTCTCCCAGGCATCCCTGCAGCCCCAAAGGAGTTCAGACAACCAGCCCAAGCAGTCACACATCCTCAGCCCACCCATCTCCCTGCAGCACAGGCTGCATGGCCCTGGCTCCTTCCTGCTGCCCTCAGCCTTCGATGATGCCCAAACCCTTGGGGCACTGCTCCTGCTCCCTGTGTTTTGCAGCAGCTCCCGCCATGGAGAGGCTGCTCAGCCTGGTCTGGATTTCTCCTTCTGATCCAGGCCTGGAGTGAGATCATGGCCAAACTGTCCTGCTCTGCAAGCCAAGGCAACATCCCCAGCATAAACAGGGACAAGGGGGAAGGTCAAACCTCCTGAGACCTCTGGGGCTGGGATGTGGTCATCTCCTTCCAATGGGATGGGCTGGCAGGAGACACACCAGGACACCCTCCAGGGCTGTCCCCCCTTCCAGCCTCATGGCACCACTGGTGGGTGATGCATGTCTGGACTGGGAAAATGTCACCCAGCCAAAGGAAAGCTTCCCCAGAGCCAGCTCTGCTGAAACTCCCATGTTCCTACAAGTCACTGGCTCTGTGCAGGCTCTGCCTCCTGCACACATCAGCTCACATGGGAAGGCTGAAACCAGATCTGTTTATTCCACAGCACATAGCCCCCTGAGGATCCAAATCCAGGACCTTCATGGGTTTACAGCAGCTCAGCAGCTGCCCAGCACTGCCCCACATCCTCCTCAGCTCAAAATGGGAATCTGGTATTTTATTCTCTGCAAAGTGAAGCACAGATAGGAGAGATGGCCCTGCAGAGGACTTGCAGTGGCTTGGACAAGGACCCCAGCTCTGCCTCCAGGGGCTCTTTGCTCTCAGCCATCAATTTTTTTGTCAGGAAAAGAAAGAGCAGACTTTTCCTGCCCTTTGCACTGGTGACCTGGATTGGCAGACACCAGGCTTTCCCCAAGAGCTTTTCCATGACAGCAGGACAGAGCATGGGCACCAGGAGCAGCCCCAGGGTAGGTGCTCCTGGATGGGAGCCCAGGCTCAGCAGTGCAGCACCTTTCTCTTGAAGGCCTGAGCTGGGCTTGTAAAGCCTTCCCTCTACATCCACGGAATAAAACTCAGAGAATCCAAACACCAGCGAGGTATTGCTTCTCCAACCTCACACGTGCAAGAGAATAGAGAAACACTTTCCATCCTGTGCAGCCAGGAAATCACAGACCTGGGAATTAAACACCAGCATTTCCTCTCCTGGTGGTCTGGAAAAAACCCTCTCACAAAAGTGTTTGCAGTGTTGATTGTGCAGCTCGGCAGCAAACTCTCCCCATGAGGGCTCTGTCAGTCCTGCCCAGCTGACACACCAGGATGTCCCCACCATGCTCTTTCCACATGTTTGGGACATTCTGGATGCTATTTTAAGAGAGGTTTTTGTGCCTTAGCACATACCAAAGGCACATTGGGCTGTGCTAACGTCAAATGGGGAAGGGAGGAAACAGCTGGAACCTGTGGCTGGGCCTGTGGTTAGAAGAGAGCTCAAAGCCCATCCAGTGCCACCTCTGTAATGGGCAGGGACACCTTCCACCATCTCAGGTGTCCCCAAGTCCCATCCAACCTGGCCTTGGACACTGCCAGGGGTCCAGGGGCAGCCACAGCTTCTCTGGGCACCCTGTGCCAGACCTGCCCACCCTCCCAGCCAGGAATTCCTTCCCAAGATCCCATCTAAACCATAATGCTCCTTGAAGCCAAACAGGGCAGTTTGTAGTCATGTCCCTTAGTTGCATTTTGACATGTGGTATGTGGTTTTTGTGACACGCTCTCTGGAGATATAAATACACATAAAAACTGCAGTGCTGTGATTTTTGGTGCTTCAGCCACTTCAAACACATCCCACCACATTGTGCAATGGTTCTGTGTCTCTGCAACGACCATTTGAACCCTGGGCTAGAAGTTTTGTTTTCTGAGGAAGTAATTTAGAAACCGGACAGGGTGGCCTAACTTCTTGAAAAAAAAGCCCAAGAGATGAGGGGAAAACAGCTTGTGCTAAGGAAAATTGTGATCTTGGTGACAAGAGCTTCCTCCACATCTGGTTGTGGCAGGGGTTGCAACAAGAGGGTCTTTAAAGTCCCCCCCCCAGCTCAACCCAGTCCGGGATTTTAGGATCTACTTTCACAGATATAGCAAAATACAGCTTGAGCTGACTTTGCCCCTCAATGATTTCATCTTTAAACCCCTTAAAATATTTCCTCAAGGAAAAATCAGTGGGGCCATATTTGTAAAGATAACTGTTGGGAAAGATGGGACAGGAAGGGCTTGTGTAAATGCTTGCCTGGTAAGAAATACTGGAGGTGTAAAACCTGTGAGTGAAATAGAAATGAAGGCCAGCTTTGAAATGTAGGCATGGCAGGCAGGAAGATGGTGATTAGCTGGAGATAGATTGAAGGACAGAAAACAAAAGGACCCAAGAATGTAGCCCCTCTCCATCCTGCCAAGGCATCAGGGAAAAAGTAGATAAGAAAAGTAGTCTTTAGAGTTTAGAATATAAAATGATATGGTAATATAGTAGTTCTCATAGGCTGCATGCAAAGTTTGTAGGTTTTATCTCGCACTGGTTGGTCACTGTAAATTAGAATATCCAACATGAAAGGAGATATAATGTATTGTAACAAGGTCCTCGCTCTCTTACTCTTACTCTTTTACCTCTCTTACCCCTCTTAGCTCTTTTACCTCTCTTACCTCATACCCTCTCTCTCTCCCTCTCTCTTTGGGACATCCCTTCAGCCCAGGCGGGTGGCTGAAGGCAAAGCCCTTTTTACCCATGACCCTTGCAATAAAACCACGTGTTTCAAGAATATCTCAGGTCTGTAGAGTTCTTTCTCCCTGCCATCCACAGATGCTCCTACAGATAACCTTGCTAGCAAGTAAAGAAAAAACAACCAAACCCCAGCAGATAAAAACCAGCTGAATGGGCTGAAGAGAGGATTGGGGAAGAAGGCTCAGGACATGGCTCTGTGTCTCCAGCTCTGGTAGCCTCTGCCTCAGTGACTCACTCTCCTTCTGCCACATGGGGTGAGGGTGATTAAATGCAGTAGCATTTGTAGAAAAACCCTCAAACCACCAAATCCTCTCCACAAAAGTGTCAGAGAAATCTCAGGCCTTTAAGACCAACTGTCATCTTTTGCTCTCTGGCCTGGTGAGATTCTCTAATGAGCGAGGTAATTGGCTGCCAGCTACACTGAATGTAGTAATAAACTGATGTTAAGGCTGCCACTACTGATAAAAAGGAATTATTGAGCCAGAAGGGAATGAAGCAGATGTTACAAGGCAGTGGGAGCCGTTCCAGGTACAGCCTGTGGTTCTGCAGAGCCTCAAAAACACTCCCCCAAAGGGGTTGCACCAAATCCAGGAGGACACAAGACTTAGAAGAAAGGCTTCACACTGACAACGCCAGGGCTAGATGGGATCTTGGGAAGGAATTCCTGGCTGGGAGGGTGGGCAGGCCTGGCACAGGGTGCCCAGAGAAGCTGTGGCTGCCCCTGGATCCCTGGCAGTGCCCAAGGCCAGGCTGGACGGGGCTTGGAGCAGCCTGGGACGGTGGAGGTGTCCCTGCCCATGGCAGAAATGGCACTGGATGGACTTTAAGGTCCCTCGAACCCATCCCATCCTGTGATTCTCTGGAGTTTAATCCTGCAGGAGCTGGGAGTTGAACCAGCATTGAAACATCACTGCCCCACCACTGCCTTTGGAATGGAGACAACTCCACACCAGAGGCACTTTTGCCATGGGAAACACAGGGAGCATTTTCCAAACACACATGGTACCTAGAAATCCTCTCCATGCCTTCTGCAGGAGGCTGAACTGCTCCTTCCCAGGTCAGCAATCCCAGGGGGTGTTGGGGAAAGCAGGAGGCATTTACCTTGATGCTGAGAAAGGGGCTCCTGCAGAGCGTTTTCCGGGCTGCATCCGGGTGGCTGCTCCTCGGAGCCTTGCTTGGCATTCTGTCAGCCTGTCAGAGATAAATCATTCAGCACAATGCTCAATTCTGTGCCTGAATTCTCCCGTGCTCAGCTGGCAAAATCCTGTCCTGCTCTGCAAACACCCCCACAGCAGGCACACCGTGTCCCAAGGAATTGCTAATTACTCCCGGGTTCCCTTGGCTTGGAGCGCTTTAGTTCTGCAAAGCAGCAAAGCAGCCTGCAAAATGTTAAACCCCAGAGGCCTGGGAGGTGAAACGCTGCTCAGCAGAGCCAAGGACAACATTGTTAAACATTACTGGGGTCGGTGTCCTTATCAATGGCCTCAACGGTGATGGGGCACAGGGCACCCTCGGCTGGCAGCAGACACAGGACGGGGAGAGCATCTGACAAAGCTGATGGCTGTGCTGCCATCCAGAGGTACCTCGGCTGCCTGGAGAAACGGGAATTGGAGGATCTCAGTGGGCTGCAGAAATGGGTTTCAGAGGGATCTCAGTGGGCTGCAGAAATGGGTTTCAGAGGGATCTCAGTGGGCTGCAGAAATGGGTTTCAGAGGGATCTCAGTGGGCTGCAGAAATGGGTTTCAGAGGGATCTCAGTGGGCTGCAGAAATGGGTTTCAGATGATCCAGTGGGCTGCAGAACCCCCTGAAGCTCAAGTGGAGGCAGTGCAAACTCCTGCCCCCTGACCAGGGCCCAGCCTCTGTATCCCTCTGGGTGGAGGGATTCTCTCCAGGCTCGGGGCAGCAGCTCCTGCTGCACAAAGGGGGCTCAGCAAACCCTTCCCCATCCCTCCTGTGCTGGGCTCTGCTGGGTTCAGGCCCTGCTTTCCTGTGCATCCCATTTTCACCCGCGGTATTTCCGCCTCTCCCCTGGAAGAGCCCCAGCCCCTCTCGCTTTAGGACTCCCAGCTTCCACCGAAATGCAACCCTGCAAAGCAATTTCAGCCCGTGGGAAGCCAGGACCCCCCTCCCTGCCCGCAGAGCTCCTTCCCCTCTCTGGCCGCTCCTCCCCAGGGACCGGTGATGTGTTTGTTGGGTTTTAGTACCCAGGCTTCCTGCTCAGGAAGCTGCATTGTTCCGAGGCACGTTAAACCCATTAGGCTTTAACTTGTTGTTCAGCACACTCTAATAGATGTTTTCATCTCCGCGGCAAATGGGGTGAAAGGCTTCCCATTATTATTTCGTGTAATTCTATTTCCCCCATGATGAGAAGCAAAGGAGCGAGGACCCGCAGCCTCAAACAAATTAACAAACGCGGGGGTTGATGTAACTTCTAGCAGGAGGAGACTTGCCCAAACCGCGGGGTTTATAGATCCTCAGCACAGTGCACGGGAGAGGTGAATTCCAGAGGGGACTGCACGAGTTGCGAGTGCCACAGCAGCCTCTGCAAACAGCAATTGCTGCCCTCAGCCCCACTCCAGGAGAAACTGCTACAACAAGCCCAGGATGGGATCAATAAAGTGAATTTGATTGTAAATGGAAGCAGGCAGGAAGAATCCCCCGGCCCTGGCCACCTGCCTGGCTCCAGCCCATGGCGCCCTGATCAATTATTGATTATTACTGATTTTTATTGACAGCCCCTGCCTTTGCTGTGCAGCCCCAAGGAAGCTCAGGGGGGCCACAGGGGGGAGAAAAAGGCTGGAAATCCAAAGGCAGGAAACCCAAAGGAGCCCGAGCCTGGATTTCCAGGGATGGGAATGCTCATGGGGCTGCAGGCTCGATGTCCTGGTTAACTGTGTTACTGTCTTTGTCCCTTATGAGACCCGCAAAGCACAAATCCATGGGTGTGCAGCAGGACTCTGGTCTCCCTGCCCATCCTTTCCACGTGTGGAAGAGGGAGGGCGGCTGAACTCCAGGGCAATGCTCAGCAGAGATCTGAAACACCACAGGGTTTGCCAGCAGATCCAACTGAGGATAAACCCTCAGATCCCACCCATCCACAGCTCTCCTTTAGGAACAAAACAAACCAGAAAAGTGCTTTGATCCGGCAGAAAGGACAAAGAGCACATCAGATAAAAAGTCACGTAAGACTTAATTGATTAAAAAAAAAAAAGGCATGAGGAGAGCAGCAGGTTAAAATCAATAAGATTCCCGTTGGCTTTGCTGGATGGAGCCCAGCTGTGGCAGCATCATCTGGGAGTGTCACTGCCTGGGCACGACCCAAGCCAGCTTTTCCATCCTGGACAGCTCCAGGGGGAAATGAGAAATTCCTGGTGCCGAACGCTGCTCTCTCGGAGCTCCCAGGGGTGTGAAATCCCTTTGTTAGGTGTGCCTTTCACATTCTGTCTCCCAGCTCCCAGAGGTGTGAAATCCCTTTGTTAGGGACACACTGGAGCTGAGAGGCTGGTGTGGGGTGGGTGGCACTGGGGTGGCACCGAGGTGACAGGGAGCGCTGTCACTGACCCTGACACAGCCCTTGGAAACCAGCCCCGTGCCCTCAGGAAGCAGAGCATGGCGTGTTTGTGTGCCTGCAAGTGAACCCTCTGGGGAAACTGCTGCTCCCAAAAACCCAGGAGGGGCTTTCCGTGCTCAGCAGGTGTATTTGGGAGCCAGGGAGGTGGCCAGGCTTCCCCAAGGGTCACCTCTGATGTGGGCACTGCAGGGGACCCCCAGCAGCAGCCACCTCACAGCCACGGGTTTCACTCCACGGAAGGTGATGGAGGGATGGATGGATGGATGCTCAGTGTGCTGCAGATCCATCAGCTGCTGTTATTCCTTCAGCTACAGGTGGCAGGATTTGTCCTCAAAGCCCAGTTTTCTCCCCACTTCTGTCCTGGGTCATTGCATCCCTCAGAAAGGCCTAGCATGGCAAGCTCTGGGTGCAGTGAGAGCTGAGCTCAGTCTCACACGAACTGATGCCACTAAAATTGTGTCGGAGATCCCAGCCTGGACTGCCTGACACCTCCTCCTCCTCCCAGGGGACTGCAGGGAGCTGCAGGCTGGGGAATAACCCCAGCACAGAATCCCAGACTGCTTTGGGTTGGGAGGGACCTGAAAACTCACTCAGTGCCACCCCTGCCACAGCAGGGACACCTTCCACTGTCCCAGGCTGCTCCAAGCCCCATCCAACATGGCCTTGGACACTGCCAGGGATGCAGGTGCAGCCACAGCTTCTCTGGGCACCCTGTGCCAGGGCCTCCCCACCCTCACAGGGAACAATTCCTTCCCAATATCCCATCTGACCCTGCCCTCTGGCAGTGGGAAGCCTTTCCCTGTGTCCTGTCACTGCCTATATCTGCAATAATCTCAAAAACCGTTTGCAGCACTGATTAAGATGCTCCACTTGTCTCAAGGCCGCCTTTTCTTTGCCACCAGGGCAGCAGAAATGCCCCAAACCCTGTGTGGGACCTGCAGCATGGTCCTGGCTGTGACAGCAGAGGTGTGGGCTGGGTGCCACTGCACCCTGTCCCATTCCCCAGGCTGTGACTCCATCCAACGCCTTTATTGTAAACTGAGCAAGGAGAGGCACAGGCTGGGCTCAGCAGAGCGTGAGTAAATAACAGCCAATGTAACACAGCAAATTAAGTCCCAGCAGGGGACTCCAAATGCCAGCAGATATTCCCTAATCTGTCTTCCTTCTGCTGAATAACTTTCCTCGCTGGCAGCGAGGCTGGAGTGGTGTCAGGGCGTGTATTTATGAGTGTGCCTGGGGTGAAGGGGAAGCTGGCTCAGAAAATGTGGGTGCAACACTTTATGGTACAACAGAAGGAAAAGGCAGTGGATGCACATCAGACCCTCTCTTGAAAAAGACAGAGGGAATGAAAAGGGATGCAGAGAGGTGCCCTAGAGCTGTTTCTATCTTGCACCAAGTGGCAAAAAGAAAGTGAAAATGAGATCGGCCCAGCTCAGTGACTGTGCAATGAGCAATGGGCCGCAGATGACGTCCCAGAAATCTTATAAGAAGTTAAAATAGGAAAATGTTATTGGAGGTTAAAAACTGGAGGAAAAAAGAAAACCTGTGTTGAGACACATGACATGCAAGCATAGCCAATGAGGGAGAAGCTGCAGCCCTGCCCTGGTGCCCCTCTGCTTCGGAAAGGATGAAACCCTGCTCCCCATGTGAGTGCTAAGGTCTCCCAGAGCTCCCTGCCTCACCCTGGCACTCCCTGCCAGGGCTGGAGCCCCTCCCTGGGAGGATCCCCAGGTGCTTCAGCCCTGCAGGATGTGGTGCAGGACTTGGAGCTCACCTGGCAGTACCAAAGCAGAGATGGGAACTCCCAAGGATGGGGCAGCCACAGCCTCCCTAGGCAACTTGTGCCAGGGCCTGCCCACCCTTATACCCAGTAATTCCTTTCTAATAACCCATCCATCCCCACCCCTGGCAGTGGGAAGTCATTCCCTGTGTCCTGTCCCTCCATCCCTTGTCCCCAGTCCCTCTCCAGCTCTCCTGGAGCCCCTTCAGGCCCTGGCAGGGGCTCTGAGCTCTCCCTGGATCCTTCTCTCCAGGTGAGCACCCCCAGCTCTCCCAACCTGGCTCCAGAGCAGAAGTGCTCCAGCCCTGGAGCAGCTCCGGGGCTCCTCTGGACCTTCTCCAGCAGCTCCACGTCCTTGTGCTGCTGGCCCAGGGCCGGGGCAGCTCTGCAGGTGGGGTCTCACCTGAGCTCAGGGGCAGAATCCCCCCTGCTCTGCTGCCCTGCTGAGAGATCAGCCCAGGGTTGGAGATTTCTGGGTTGGAACATGTCTAGCCTTTCAGCCACAAGCAGCCCCACATCCTCTGCCCAGGCCTGCTCTCCATCCATGCACCCATCCATGCACCCATCCATGCACCCATCCATGCATGCATGCATGCATGCATGCATGCATCCATCCATCCATCCATCCATCCATCCATCCATCCATCCATCCATCCATCCTGCCCTCCCTCCCTCTCTCCCTTCAGGAAGGCAGTGTCCATCACACCTGCGGTGACTTTTCCTTCAGAGTGGGAAGTGCCCTGGAGCTCTGAGTGAGGAGGGAGGAATCCCAGAGCCTCTGGCTGAGGGAGATGGCTCTGGAGTTATATAAGCAGCCAGGCTGGGATTGCATAATTCCATGAATCACTCGCTTGGCTTTGCTTTCCAAGGCTGCCCAGGGCTGTGGAGTTGTTGGGGTCTGCAGCCACCCCCATGCCTCCTCAGCCTCTGCCCCTGCTGCTCCCCAGGCTCTCATGGGCTGCATCCCCCTCTGTGCACCCATTAAACTGCTCCTGCCCTCCTTTCTCCCTCGTCACCTGTGGCTTTATGCTCTGGCTCAAGGGTTTGTAAAGGTTTGCTCAACCAGGATCTCCTGGCTCTGCCAGTTTTACTCCTTCCCTGTGAGGTTTGACGCAAGTATTTTGTGTACAAAAGTCACCCCTGTGTTCTGGATGGAGGCAGGTGCTGAACATCCACCCCCTGCCCTGGGATGGACATGTGTGGCTGGGCTGCAGAAGAGCCTTGTCTTGTATCGTCTGTGGGGATTTTCTATTCTAGCACCACCTCCTCTGTGTTTGGCAGGGAAACTCTTCCTGCTTCATCAGCTCCAACGCCTGGATGGGAGTTAAAGCGCTGGATGAAGGCTGAAGAGCCTGGTTCCAGCAGGAATTCACCTTTCCACAGGCTGCAGGCAATGCTTGGCTCTATGGACAAACACCTGCCATGAGAAGCCTGAAGGGAAGTGATCCCAAACCACAGTTTCCCCGATTTGGGCTTTCATACGCCATGAATACCTTCCTGATGTTTTTTCCCCCCTCTGTGCTTCACTGCTGCTTGGATAGGCATGAAGGCTGAGAAAACCACAGATTTTTTGCTGAGTCCTCCTGAAAGCTGTGAGAGTTTGCAGTGCAAGGAGCAGCTGGAGGAAATGGGAGAGCCAGAGTGGCTCCAGGGACACAGACACCTCCGGTGAGAAAAACAGAATTTTTGAAGGGGAAGCTGTTGCAAAACAAGGACCAGGAGCCCCGTGCCTTGAACACACATGCTGAGTGGAAACCTAGCAGTTCCCTGGAGCTGGGTTTGCCCTTCTGGAGCAAACCAGGGCTCGTTTGCTATTTATTATCTGTAACTTCTGAAAAAGAAGCCCCAACAAACCCAGATTCTCCATCTGCACTCATGGTCTGCCCAGGACCACAGACCTGCTCCTCATGCTGAGTATTCCATGAGGAGCAGCTACACTCCAACCCTGAACATTTATTTCCAAGGGCAGCTCTTTTCTGCCTCCACACTAATCCAGGGATGAGCAACTAGAGCATCCCCAAATTTTGCAGGCAGCCAATAAAATCTGCTTCACCAGGAGCTGGGAATGACGCTGGCCATCTGCAAGCAAAAAGGATGGATGGAGGTGCAGGAGCAGGGAAATGCTGCTGCCAGGAAAGGGAACTGAATAGAGCTTAGGAGAAGTGAGAAAATTCCTTAGCCAGCAAGGGAGGAGCTGGTTGTGAACAGCAGAGGAAACACTGAGTGGGAGAGACCTGGTACATTTCTGGGTGATGGACAAGGAGCAAGTGCTGGAGGGAAGCCCCAGCCCAGAGCAGCTGCTGAGGGCTGGAGCTGGCACAGGAAAAGGAGGAAACACTGGTATTTTGGGCAGCAGGGAGAACTGCTCAATGTCCTTCTTCCATTATTTAACATTAGCGGACTGCACTGTCATCTGTATGCTGGGAGGGACCAAGAAAGTGAAAATGGAGATTATCTTCTGGAAGTGCCCAGACCTGGAGCAAGAGCCACAACTTTCCCCAACCAAGCTGCCTGGCAGCAGCAAGCCCTTTCCTGCATCCCTGGGCATGATCTTGGCCCAGGGTTTCTCCAGCCATGCACTCACTACCAATTTTCCCTGGATGACACCTCAGAGCCTTGTGGTGTTCAAATCATGTCTCAAGCCAGGAATTCCCCTTCCCGCCTGCTGTGCCTTCCACACTGCCTCCATTTCCTTAGAAAATCACTTTTTTCCAAAGGCTGAGGGGGGCAGTCACAGGTGCTGAGGTGGGAAATGAAGCTCCCAAGGCATCCCTCAAATCCACATGCAGCCACATCATGGCTGAAGACCCTCAATATTTAATCTCCTTCCAGCCAGGCAGATGTGCCAGGTCCAGGATAGAGCACAGTGCAGAGAAGCACCCCAGTGGAGCACTGGGAGCAGACTGGGAGCCAGGAACCACAGAGGAAGAGGGCTGGGATCCAACTGTGATCAGACCAAGGCCCCCAGAGAGCCCCTGGTGGTGCAGGTAAGGGAGGAGGCCAAGCAGCCCTGCAGGGTTCAGGGGTTTGGGTGAGCCAGGACCAGGCATTGCAGAGCCTGGAAATGCCACCTTATGCCCAGCAGGATGGCTGGTACAACACGGGGACACTGGAAAAGCAGGAGGGGACACCAAGAGAAAGGAGAGTGTGTTGTAAAACAGCCCCATAACAATAATAAGCAGGAGGTTGGCAGGCACCAGGGCTCTCACAGCCCCCTTGGGCTCCTCAGGAGCCCCTCAGAAGCTTTCTGAGGGAATTGGCCAAAGCAGGGAAGAGCTCTGGATGTGTCTCTGCTTCCAAGGAGAGGGGAGAACCTCTCAGGCTGCACAGCTCAGCACTCACTGAAGGGTTTGGGTTGCAGGGACACCACTTAAAACCCATCCAGTGCCATGGGCAGGGACACCTTCCACTATCCCAGGCTGCTCCAAGCTCTGTCCAGCCTGGGGTAGACAGGGGTCCACGGGCAGCCACCAGTTTTTGGCACCTGCAGTGCCATTCCCTCCTGACACAGGAGCTGCCCATCCAGAGTTATCCCTGCCCTTGGTACCCATCTCCAGAGGGGAGGAATCACAGGGCTGCAGCAGCCCCCCCAGGATGGGACATGTGCCCACCCTGCAGACCTGTCCCATTGTTCCCATGCCCAGCAGGGACACCACAGCTGCCACCTGACACAAGCAGCCAGGGTGGCCAATCCCAGCCCAAGCTTCAATTCCACGTTCCAGGGAGCACAGGCTGTTCCCACAGCTGGCTCCCAGGGGATAAGCCCATCCCAAAGGCTCCAAGGGACACAGCAGCTCCCCCATTTGCAGGAAACCAAGCAGCCAAGGAAAAGCCCAGTGGGAGCAGGCACTGGCAGCAGATCAGCCCTGAGCCCAGAGCTTTCCATGGCTCTGTCTAACTGTGGATCAGTTCTCTTCCCAAGCAGAGCCTTGCTGGAGAGGTTTGGCTCTCCTTGTGGCAGCCAGGCACACAGGTCTGGCATCTCCCCAAGGTCTGGGCTGGAAAGAGCCATGGCCGTTAGAGAAGTGAAACCGTAAGAGAAACACTGGGGCAGCTTCAGGCATTGGGAAAACCGGGAAAATTCCCTGCAACGGGAGAAATAAGTGGAGCTGCCTCACTGGAGAAAAAAAAGACCCTCAAATAAGTAAGAGAGGAAGCGACAGAACACAGGTGCAGAAGGCTGGCACAGAACAGGTGTGGAGTCACTCCTTGCTTTTTCCCCTTGGAAGCTCCGGCGGATCCAGGAGTCTCGCAAAAGCAGCTGGGGAACAGCGTGAGAAAATTCCACTTTCCCCGAGCCCGGCACCGGAGTCATCCTCAGCATCCCCCGGCAGCGAGCCAGACTCACCATTCCAAGGCTCTCCCGGCGCTCACCCCGGCGGCTCTGGCAGCAAAAGTTTCACTTTGCCTGCAGAGCCGGGGCCATTCGCTGCTTTTCCTGTCCGGGCTGGAGGTGGGGATGGTGCGGGGTGTGTGGACTACGGAGGTGGGGCTTCGCTGTACTTTTAAAAGCCGGAGCGCCCTCAACTTTGGCAGTGGCTTTTAATAGGATTTCCTTAATTTTTATGTTTGCTTTTTCCTGAAGCTGCAATCCCAGAATGACAGAGCTGTGCGGTTTGCTGAGCCAGGGCTTTGCCAGCTCCCTGCCCAATCCCACTCCAAGCTGGGCTTGGCTTTCCCTCCGTGCCCCGGCTCCAGTCCCCTCTCCCCTCCCTGCAAGGGTCCCCTTCCTCCAGGGCAGTTTCCTTGCCTTCATTTTCTTCTTCAATTTGCTTTACCTATAGGGGTTTTTCTGTAAATTTTGAAGCTGTGGTGTAAGCCTGGGATTTGAAAAAGGGAAATTTTTCTTTATCTAACCCAGGACTATTTATTTTCAGTACTCTCTTGGTCTGAGCACTGAGGCTCTTCCAGACCAGAACTGCAGAAATTAACAAACAAGCAGGCCCAGCCAACGCTGCTGCCCTCTGGCAGTGGGAAGCCATTCCCCGTGTCCTGTCCCTCCAGGCCTTGTCCTCAGTCCCTCTCCAGCTCTCCTGGAGTCCCTTTAGGCCCTGGCAGGGGATCTGAGCTCTCCCTGGAGCCTTCTCCTCTCCAGGTGAGCACCCCCAGCTCTGCCAGCAGACAGGTGCACAAACACAGGTGAACTTTGCCAGGGCAAATTCACACTTGGATTTCATAAATTGCAGCCTGGAGAGCAGGACAGCTGCAGAGTCCTGCCCAAGGGGAATATAAGGCATGGAGGGAGAGCCCTTTGGTGCATTCCCTGTTCTCTTTTCATCCCAGAAGCCACAAGCCGCTGCTGGGTATCTCACCTCTGGCTGGGATATTTTCCCTCTCAGGATTGTGGTGCAGCAGAGGCAGAGAAAGGCACAGTGACCTTTCCCTCCTGGCATTACCTGTTGGGCTCTGGCTGATGGGACAATCCACAGGACACTCTGGGCAGAGGGACCTGATGTTTCCAAAAGGAACATCATCTGCTTTCTCTGCACCAGCTCATTACATAATAATTAAACAACCCCTTTATTAGCTCTGGCAGCACAAGAACATTGGGCTGAGCAGGGGACAGCCACATCAGCATGTCCCAAAGCACTCTGCACCCAAGTGACCCCGAGCAGGGCTGCCACTGCAGAGAAAAGAAACAATATCAGTTCCTCCGGCTCTGCAGTCACAAGACGGCATTATTAGATGGAAACAAATATGATTATTATTATTTTACAGCTGCAGAGCTCCTTCCTTGCCGAGGAGGAATGAAGCACAGACCATGCCCCAGGACCCCCAGGACAGGCTTGGTTTGGGGCTGGGAGGGCAGAGCTGCCTGGGAGGGGCAATAATCCAGGGAAGAGGAGACTGTATAGCTGCAGGGGAGCATGAGACACACATCCCGAGCAGCCCCCCACGCCTGCAGAGCGACAGGGAAAAGGGGATATCCAGAATGGAGGAGCGGGACTCTCACGCTGCGATATTCCATGAAAGAAGAGCACCATCTATTGACTCTTCCTCAGCTCCTCGCCGTCTGAGCCTCCGGCTTCTGCTCCATCCCAGGGCCGGGGCTGGCCACAGCACCCTTGTCCCGCTGCTCCAGGCTGTCCCAGCTCCGAGACATCCTCGTGCTGTCCCAAAGGATGCTCCTCCATCCAAGGCCAGGCTGGACAGGGCTCGGAGCCGCCTGGGATAATGGAAGTGTCCCTGCCCATCACAGGGAGGCGAAACCCCTTCAGTCCAGCCCATCTGGGATCCTAAAAAGCCCGTGGAGTGTCAGGAGCAGGGCAGTGTCTGTCCTGGTGCCTCCCGAGCTGTGTCCTGCCTGCTGCTGCCGATTTCTGCCAAGAGATTTCCCACTGCTCCTTCAGCTTTTAGGTCATGGGGACTTTGACTTCCAAATACTGGGACGTGCATACCCCGAGTGGCTCTCCAAAAGGAGAATTCCTGATAAAAGCAAGTCCTAAAGCCTGAAGTGCTCGGTCAGGTGAGGGGGTCGAAATCTCTGCAGGATGTACAGGAAGGAATATTCCTTGGGACACTCGGGAGCAGTGTGCAGGAAACGACAGCAGCACCTACCTGTGCAGAGAGGCTGCAAAACCTCACGTGTGTGAGATTAGAGATGTGAACAGATAGAGAAATCGAGGCTGCCAGCCTGGAAAAGGCCACGTTAGGAATCCCATAATAGCCCAGGTTCTGCTGCTCATCCCAGCTCTGCCCTTGGCTCAACTCTGGGACTGGAAAGGAGCAGCTCAGTGTCCTGCGTGGGAAATGGGATGCGTGGCCAGTTGTGGGGCTGGGACTGATCCTTTCCTGTGTGTGGGGCCAGGAAAAACCAGCTGGATTAGGGCTGGGATTTCACATTGTAGCTCTGCTGATGACTCAGGCAAAAGCTGGGATGTAAATGTTTGGAATTCTGCAGAGACTGTTTGCAGAGCTGGGATTGAAATGGGGTGGCTGGTGGGGTGCCCTGCCTCTATAGTAGTTTGGGGTTGTCTTCTGAATCTCTGCTTGGATCCTGCCTCTTAATGTCTGTATTTGTAATGAGGACAACGGGAAAGGGTCATCTGCTTTGGGGATTTCAGTCAGAACCAAGGTGAATAATTTGTCCTCTCTGCTTAGTGAAAAATCCCAAACTACCACCAAAGGAAATAAGACTAGGATGTGTCAGATTCTGAGAAACAAGAATTGGGAAATCACAGGATTTCCACACCAAGAAAAGACTTTTCCATTATTTTCTTAACAGGAAAAAAAAAAACCCAAAACAAAACAAAACAAGGAAAAAACCCAAACAAACAAACAAACAAAAAAACCCAAACCAAAACCAAACCAACAAACAAACAAACAAACAAACAAACAAAAAAACCCAAACCAAAACCAAACCAACCAACAAACAAACAAACAAACAAAAAAACCCAAAACAAAACAAACAAAAAAAAACAAACAAGAAAAAGAGTTGAGTTAGTTAGTTAGTTAGTTAGTTAGTTTGTTTGTTTGTTTGTTTTCCCGTGGAGATGTATCACAATTTAAATTTTTTTTATGCAAAAGTGGCCGCCCCGTTCCTAGAATTGCTCCAGGCCGAGTTGGATGGGGCTTGGAGCATCCTGGGCTAGGGGAGGGTGTCCCTGCCCATTCCTTTCCAGTTGGGAACCGCAGATGGCAGCACGACCCTGGGAATTGCTGCCTCGCTGCTCCTACGGGAGAGCAACGCCATCCAAACTTCTTGCCTTAAACCCCCCTCCCGGAGAAACCGAGCGGGAAAGTGAATTTAAATTATTTGTAGAAAAATTAGGGCAAAAGAAAAGGCAAAGTGCCACGTCCTGCATTGGGATGTTCCTAAAGGCATTTAAGGATTTTTAATATTAAATGTGCTATTAGTTCAAGGAGCTCCCGTTGCTTATGTTTAAAGGAGAAGAGGTTTTAAAATTCTGAAGCAAAGGTTTCCTATTACCCATTTTACACAGCATCACTTCCAGCTCTGAGCTGGTGCTGTGAAACGCTGCCTACAAAGAGTTAGTGGAGGTAAAATAGATGTTTAATTATTATAACATAGATGTTGAATTGTCTCATTATTTTGCTGAGAAGCTGCGGTGGGATCTGTCACACTAATGCTGTGCCAGATTAACTGAGTGTATTTAAAGAGAATGAAGAAGTTCCAAGCTAATGTTTATCTGCTTACACTTGTCAACCCAGCAACAAACAGGGGCTGGCAGGAACTTATAATTTATCTGTTATCCATCTGTTCAAAAACCCCCCAAACTTGTTAGTTCACATCAATGTGGCAATTCCCCCCCCCCCCCCATAATGTTACAGAAAATACAGTTATTTTTTTACAAAACTCTTCAAATACCCTTAGTAATAAAAGTGCTTTGAGGGTTAGTAATTTGATTGAAAAATTACAGGCTAGACTGGAAAACAGCTTTTTGTTTGAACGATATGTGGGAAAGTCTTTGTTCTTGAGGTATTAAAATGCAAATGTTTAAAGCAAGAGGGTACTGGTGTCATAAAAAGGCAATCATTATCTCAAAGGTGATTATTGCTTTACAGTTATGAGAGATTTCCAAGTACTTCACATGCTTTTTCTTAGTAAGGAAAAATGACCTGTGTATAATTCCAATCTCAAAAATAGCTTTGAAAAAATCCTTTATTTAAGCCATCGAAAATATTACTTCTGCCCCATCTTAAAACCAAACGGTTCTGCTTCAACCCAGGGGGCGCATTTTGCACTGGATTGTAAAACTCTGAGGATACAGCCCGAGCTCTGGATGGAACCAAGGCATGAAACACGGCAGCACATCAATCCTGCTTTATTCCTGCCCCCTTTTGTTGCTCTGAAACTCAGGTTTGTGAACTCAGAAATGCACAGGACCAAGGGGTCCTTTCCAGCCTCAGGGATTCTGGGATTCCAGGATTCCATCTCACAGCTGAGGTTTTGCTTGCAGGGTCACAAATTAGGGTATCTCTTACTCAAAACCCTTTTTTTCCAGGGGCCCGAGCATGGGTGGCAGTTTGGGTTTGTCCTCCTGAGGAGCTTCGATTTGAGGTATTTGAGTGTTGCAACTTTCCCATGTGGAAATTCTTGCAGGGAAAACCCCTCGGGGAGAAATGTGATCTCCCTGAGCCTCGCAGGAGGTGTGGCATGGCCCAAGTGATGGTATCTTTTATACACATATATATATATAAGAAAGATGTTGTGCAAGAATCAAGAGAAGTCTTGCCCTTTTGCTGATCTCCTTCTGCTGGTTTTCATCCCTTTAAATAATTCATTTTGTTCTACTCAGACAACATGAAAAACATGGAAAAGATTGGTCATCATTCCCCACAGTTTTTTTAATGACTCCACACAGGTTTTAAAATTATGACTTAATCATTTCAGGATTCAGGGATGTTTCTTAAAAGTTTCCTAATCTTCCTCAAGGGAGGGAGGAAGATCTCCTCTTAATCCTTGTGTTCTGTGAATAACATTTGTGTTGTAAAGGCACTGCCCAAAAATCAGGGTGTCACACTGGAAACGTTCTTTTTATTCACTGAGCAATTTTTTCCTGGGTTTATTTGCTGGTCTGTATAGCAAATGTCTTTTTCCTTCTGACCTTTCCTTGCTCCTCTAAATAAACCCCCAGATAACTTTTGCTGTTCTGTCCAGCTGTATGTGCTCTGTAAGGAAACAATCCAGATTAAGGAAAGTTTAATTCTGGCTCACTGGCATCAAACTAAGTTGAAAACGGTTCAGAACTCCCACTGAACTTCAGGAAATTACTTTTCCATAGACTTTGCCTCTATTTAAGTAATTTAAATAATTCAGGGACAGATAAACCGGGATAACCATCAGTAACAATGAGGTAAAATCAAGTGTTTCCAAGACTGTGATTGGAAAGTGGAGGGAATTTAAAATGGATTGTGGAATGTTTTGAAAGAAATCCACACGGAGGCTCTGGTAGATTTTAACTCTTCGCTGAAGAGGGAGAAGTGCTCCTCTGCCAGAGGACATTTCTGGACTTTCCTTTTTCTCTTTTCCCCAGGTCTGGAGTGCCTCTGGGGGCAGGAGGAGGCAAAGGGGAGGCTCCAGCTGTCTGCCCCAGGCAGCTCAGGGCCTCTAATCTTCCAGACTGGGCACACAAGATTAAGGGTCCACCCGGAGTTTTGATTAAGAATGCAAAGTTAAGAGATTAAAGACCAGGAAGCCAAATTAAAGAGCTTTAAGTCAATCTCAGAACTCATCAAAGTACCAAATTTTTAAGCTGTCATTACAACACAGGATTAGTGCAAAGCTTTCCCTACCCTGATTTGATGTCCTTCCCTCAACAATGTTATTTATTCCCCCCTGCAACCCTGTGCATAAACCCAGCTATTGTCTTGTGTGCAGGGCTCATCCCACCTGGATCCCCCGGGGAATTTCCTGGGATTCGAGCCGTGCCCCAGTTAGCCTGGAGCCCACGGTGACCCTCGTTTTTGCTGCACTGCCACGGGGTGCATCAGAGCTCAGAAAATGCTCTTGGGCACCCACATCATGGGCTAAAGGAGTAAATACATCCCGAGGAATAAATACATCCCCAGGAATAAATCCATCCCGAGGCCGACTGATCCTAAAAACCCAGGGAAAAAGGGAGACAGCGGAGTGAGATGAGGCCACTGTGGTCATTCACCTCCAGGTACCTGAAAATGAGCCCTAAAAGTCCCTAGTTGATGTTCACACCTTTCTGGAGGCAGGAATCCTTTCAGCTGGCATCACTGGCAGCCCCAGGGTGGAGGGTGCTTCTATCCAGGGATGTGCTGATGCCAAGAACTGCTCTGAAAACACATCCTGCAGATGCCACAATTGTTATTTAAAGCTCCCGCTGTAATGCATTAAAGTAAATGTGCCCCTGCTTTTCAGAAGAATAAATCGTGTCCTTCCCATTTTTTATTTATGGAATTGGGATGTCACAGCTACATTAAGATTGTGCTTCCAGGGCTTTTCCCACAAAAGATAACTTAATAACCTTGCTACTTAAAACTTTAATTTGAAGTTACTCTCCCTTGTAAGACCCTGTGCCAAGTGAGCCATTTCCAAATTTGCATCTCAAGCCTTAGAACTTTTTGTAAGAGTTAAGCACAATTCCAAGCTTTTTTGAACTCACTTTTTAACTTTCCTACATCCCTGTGCAGGATGTCTTATCCAGAACATCAAATTTATATGTTAAATTATGGGAAGCTTTTTTGGGTTTTTTTTTAAGGAAAATTAAAATTTTAGATCTTTATTGAGTTTTATTATCCTCCTTTACAAGTGCAGTTGGTGTTAGTGGTAATTTAGTGTAATTATTAGCAGTAGTTATTTAGTGCAGTCATTCTTAAAGGTTACTTAGTGTAGTTATTCCCAGTGTATTTTTACTCTTAAAAGCCATATGAGAGTGAAGCTTTTCATCCTCTGGAGTGGCTGGAATGGCTGCCCAGCAGCTCCAGCCCAGCTGCTGCTCTGGGCTGGTTCTCCCCAGTGCAACAGGGCCCTGGGTCCTGCTGGGCACCACAGGTCTGGTGTTAATCCTTTCCCCAAATTCTTTCCCCAGATCCTTTCCCTAAAGCCCAGCCCCTGTTTGCACTCTGAGCACAGCTTCCACCACGCTGCTCTTGCTCTCTGCTTTATTTTTACAGATGCCAGAGACCAAAAATCCCAGCATGAATTCAAGTCCTGCTTGTTGAATATCGCTCTTTCCTGGGCAGACTGTGGCCCAGCTTCGCTTGGAGGAGCAAAGCTTAAAGAATATTTTAATTTTTGTAAGAAAAATATGTCAGTTTCCCAGAGCAGCTGTGGCTGCCCCTGGATCCCTGGCAGTGTCCCAGGCCAGGTGGGGCATTGAGGCTTGGAGCAGCCTGGGACAGCAGAAGGTGCCTCTGCCATGGCAGAGGTGGCACTGGATGATCCCTTCCAGGATCCCTTCCAACCCAAACCATTCCATGAATCTCTGATGATGATAAATTTATTTTATCTTCTGTTAAAACAACTCTGTGTGATGCCACCAACCAAAGGGGACTGATCCAACAGGTGCCCCTGAGCCCAATCGTGATGCCCTTTGTGCTTTAGTGCCCAGAGCACTGATTTCACAGGCTGTGTTTTTGAGTCCCTGGTTGGATTTGTGGCTGCATTAAAAGTCTGTTCACATTTCTCCAGTTAAACTAAATGACTATTATTTCCTTCTCCTGCTCCCTCCCCCATCCAACTGTTGTTGTTTAATTAAGGATAACTTGCTGCTCTTCAGTGGGTGTTTGTTTGCAGCCTGATAAATGTCAGGAATATGCTCTGGTGGAAAGTCTTTTAGCTGGGAATACTCAGGTCCTTTTAACCACTACTGCATCTATAAGAAAGAAAACTTGTCTTAAAATCTCTTTTTCTGGTGATTTTAAAATATTTTCCTGATTAATTTAAAGGGAAAGAGCAGTTCAAATTATGGTTTTCACAATTACCTTCTTGTTCTTTTTTTTTCTTTTTTTTTTTTTTTTTTTTAGCGGGGGATGTGTTTGTTTGTTTTGGTTACTTGCTGGCAATCTGCATGTTTTGAACCTGGAGAGGAAAAGTGCATTTGTGATTTATAACAGTGGGGAATCTGTACAGGCCTGTGGACACATTAATTTCTATTGCTTGTGAAGAGCACCTTTTTCAAAGCCAGCTCAAGCAGCAGCCTCTCCCTGGGGCCTCTGGGCTGTCCTGTGGGCTTCAGCAAGGAGAGTTTGGGCTCAAGGCAGAGCCAATTTTTCCACTGGATGGCAAAACCTGGTTGTGGTGGTTTGTTTTTTGGTTTTGGGTTTGTTTTTTTTGTATGGGGCTTTGTGGTTGAGCACAGGCATTTTCCATCATAGCTTTGCTATGGAAGATTTTACGTTGCTTTGCCTTTTTCTATGTATGGAGCAAAAGATTTTGTGACCCTTTACAAAAGTCAGCACAGCTGCCGTGCTTAGATCACCTTAAAAACAAAGCAAAAACTAATTGGGAAGGTGTCTAAATGCCTTTACTTTTCTCAAGTTCCCTTTGTCACCTTTACCAAAGTTAGGGAAGAGTTTGAGCGCTTGGTGTGTTTTTGGTGTCAGGCTGTCCCAGGGAGTGTCCCACTGAAGGGATTCACAAGGGTGGGGAGTATTCCATGGATGATGCTGACTGATGGGCCTTGCAGAGCTCCAGTGCCTTTAAATCTGCCTTTTCCCAGCACCTCTGTGCCACCAGCAGGTGACAGCCACCGGGTGTGAAGTGTTCTCTCAGAGGCTGCTCAGTTCCAGCCAGGCCTGAGAGATGTAAAGCCTACAGGCTGTAATACACATTTGACACCTTGGGGGATGTAAGGCATGGCTTTGTCTTATTGTTCAGGGAATTAAATAAGGAGAAGACAAATTAGCTCAGAAATTCCTCCAAGCCTTTGCCATTCCCAGCTTTGGTTCTTGGCTCTGCCACAGGTGCCTGGGATGACCTTGGTCAGGTGCTGAACACCTCTGGAATGGGTCACTGTGCAACTTCCACCCTGTGGGAATTCCTGGGAGTTCTCTGCTCTCATTGCACTTTCTGTCTGAAGGAGATGTGAAGTATCTGCTTGGCTCTGTGTTCACTCCTGAGCAGGGCTCAGCACAACAGGACCTGACTTCAGCTGCAGCCTGGGCACAAGGACTGCAGGCTGAGCAGCTTGGTTTAAATGCTGGGATAAATGGTGAGTGCTTGGGAAGTTGATATGAGAGACAAGCACGTTTTAATTCTCTGTGAGGAACCTGGGGGTTTTTAATGCATAGCTCTCTTAATGAAAAGCTGTAAATTCAGGCTTCTCTCAGAGGTGGAGCAGCCTGCAGGTTCAAAGTGCTGAATTTCTAAGAGGCTGTTATCAATCACAGTCTTTCTGGTTTAGCCAGACTAAGACAGAAAACCTGGGGAGGAATCTCTTTTCCATGCATTTTTCCATTATTTTTCATGAAATTCACAGAGTGGTTTTTCAGCCCCGGAGTGCTGATGGGAAGTCACACTCCTAGCAATAATTATTGCCTCTGAGACTTGATCTAAGTGTACAAATCCAGGACCATCCAGCTCTTTCAGGGCTTTCTCAGGCCACTTGGTTGAATTGCAAAACCAAATTTCGTTCCATCTGTTTGTATTGGTTGGAAGAATCTCCTTTGGCACCTCCCCTGTTGTTTCTGCAGCACAGCACTGCAAGACTTGGGGATTTCCTCAGCTGCTCTGCAGGGAAGGGCTCAGGTTTGCTACTGGACTTGGAGATGGAAGGGGATGGGCAGGGCTGAAGTAAAAGGAAACAATTTTTGGCTTCTAACTTCCAAATTTTGGCTTACAGCCGTTTAAGGGCTCTGAAGCTGGGATATGCTTTGCAATCAAAATTAAGGCTGAAATTACTTCTTTGGAAAGCAGGGACAGTTGTGTCCATGCATTGCAGACTGAAGATAATTTGTCTCCCTCTGTTCCCAGGGGCTTGCCTTAGTTTATGGGATTGGATTTCTGACCCAAGAACTCTATTTCTTCCCTTCATCTGCTATTGACCTCAGCAGCAGCAACAAAAAATAGTCACAATTTCTTTATTACCTTAATATCCTAAGAAAAATCTCTTCCGGAGATATCTATTTCACTGCTTTCATATGGGGGAATAGAGGGACCTCTCACGGCTCCCTCCAGCTCAGCTTTCTGGCTTCCCTATGTAGGACACTGGAATATGTCTAGAAAGAGCAGAAAAGATCCTGTATGTGTAAATATAAATATAAATATTGTGCTATTTCCAATAGCACTGGAAGGTCAGATTTGAAGGGGAAGTTCCCTTTACAGCCCTTAACTCCCAAGCTACTATTGGATTTTCCATTTATTAAAGCAAATCCCAACACTGCCTGAGTTGAATAAACATTGATCATCTATTAATATTAAGACTGGCACGTCTTGCTGCTGCTTTGGCTCTGGATTGGCATCATCATTTATTAACATTTTGAAATAGCTCTGCAGAATGGATGATGCTCAAACCTGTACCTGAAAAATCTGCCCAGATCTCTGCACAGAGAAATTGGGAGATGAGGAAAGCAGAAAAGAATCAGCCAAGATGGATGCAGGAAGTTCAGCCCCTCATTTTACCCACTTTCTATGCATTTTGTATAAATCAAAGGCCACGTTTTTAGTCTGTGTTAGATCATCAAAGAGCTCTTTTCAAAAAGTCAGCAATTCATTGCCCAAATAGCCTGCCAAATAATAGTTAATCAATTGCAAATGGGATGCAGATTCTCCTGGAAACTTCGGCGAATTGTTCACCTCAGCTAAATGCAGGTAACACTTTTAAGTCACTTCCTGCACTTGCCTTGGCTGTATTAGGCTGGTCAAAACTCTGATTGGAATAATTGCCGGAATGTGGCTCAGACTGAAAGGTCCTGTGTGATGTTATTAGCAGAACTGTGCCAACAGTTCTTTGCTGTGTAAAACCAGGCTCCCTGCAGGTGTCTGTCACTGCCTTAGAGGCTCTTTCTGGCAGTCCCTCTTAGCACTGTGCAGATTTTTGCTCTGGTATCAGCCCTGCCTCTCCACAGGCTCCCACAGAACGGCTCAGTGTGCTCCATCCACAGTCTCACGCTGCCACAATTTCAGTGTCGCTCATCAGACTTAATTGTTCACCTGCCTGAAATGCACATTGAAATCCTGTGGATGAGTTTCAGGTAATTAAAGTTGCTCAAGGCTTGACAGACATTGGCACGGAGTAGAGTCAAAAGCAGAAACAAACAAGTTCAGCTGGTGCCTCTGCATAATGCACACAGTTTAAAAATCCCAGATGAATTAAAGACAGGAGTGAGGTTGAGGAGCAGGTGAGGAATTGCCTCCAGTTTTGGTGCTCAGGTGTCCTCCTGCGGCATTGGCATTCCCGTCTGGCGTCCCTGCTGGACACTGCGTCCTTCCCAAGGAAAAGCCGGCAGCAAAGGTCCCTCCAGCCCCACTCTCTGTGGCAGGGAAATCCCCAGGCTGCAGTTGGACTATTTGCTTTCACTGGTGCTGCAGAGAGATCACCTTCCCAGCTTTCAGCTGCTTCAAAAATCTGGGATGTGAGGGAGCTCTGCCGGTGGTACACTGGTAACAACCCACAGAGAGAAAGCTGAAGGCCAAAGCAATAATTAATGCAGCCCTCCTGTTGAATGTCTCTTCCTCAGCACTGGGTCTCATTAAAACCAGGAGAAGGTGCACAGAACAAAAGGCCGTGTATTTACTGAGTTTAGCCTGTAGATAATGAAGTGGCAAATAGGTCACGCTGCTTAGGAATTTATTTAAAGCAATTTTAGTTTGATAATGCCAGCTGTCACCAAGTGCTGCCGGCAGGGATGGTCTCCCAGTTAATTTTTCTTCCTACCTGAGCAAGCCTTGACCCTTGAAATACCAGCTCTGGGTGCACAGTGCAGCTTTGGGCAGGGGCCTGGAGGGGTGTGCACTTTGCATGGTAAAAACAGAAACTGAAAAAGGGAATTTAGCCATCCACAGCTGGGCAAGTTCTGTGCCTTTAATTCTATAGTCAGATAAACTTTATATTTGGCTTTATACCACTGGGCTTTCTGAAAGGACTCTTGAGCTCCAGGTATGCACTGAAATAAGGAGGTAACTTTGGGGTCTAGAGGATAGCAAAGATCCCCTTGCAGGGCTCCGTCTGGCCAGGGTGACATTTCTGTCTGGAGGAAGGGAGGTGGTAATTTGGGAAAAATGGGGACAGTGACAACATTCTGGAAAAGGTTTCCTCAAGCCTCAGAGCATCCCCTAGGGACACTCAGAGTGATTTAATCAGCAGGGAAAGATTATTTAATCAATCATGAACCTGGGGTTGGATTTTTTAAAGACCAGTAATTTTCTGTTCACTTTGCAAGGGAAGCAGGAAACAAGTGTGCCTGACAGAAAGCTGTCCTTGCTGGAGACTTCCTGTGGTGACATCCCATGACAAGAGGAGCCTGTGTCAAACAGGTGTGAGCTCGGTCCTGGTGCTTCCTGCAAAGCATCAGAGCCTCTGAATGGTGGTATTGTTGCAGAGGTGCAGGTGCAGGGGGTGTGTGCAGGGTCTGAAAGGTGAGGAGCAGCCCCAGCCCCTCAGGGTGTGGGATTCCCAGCAGGGTTTGTGGGATGCAGCTGTTCCACCATCCCTGTGCCCCGCAGCAGAGCCCAGGCTGTGCCTCTGAGCAGGGCACGGATCTCCAGGCAGATCTGATGGAGCAGAACGGGCAGTCCCTGCTGGATAGCAAAGTGCTGGATTAGCAGTTAGGAACCCTTGTGATTAGACAGATTAACTGCTAAACACATCACTCCTTCTGAGGCCCGAGCCTCCCTTCTCATTTGGGGCTGGCAGCCCGTTAGAAATGACTGCTCTGGCAATTAGGAGAGCAGGAACATGCTGACCTGCACGGGGGTTATGCTTTAGGAGAACTTTGGTAGCAGAATTTCTGCCTGTTTGCTTGCTAGGCAGCCCAGCTCTCTTTCTCTGGACATTTAAGGTGTTGCCTTCTCAAACGATGTTGCTTTATTGCAAGGGAAAAGACCAGGCAGCTCCAAGCCTGGCCTTGGACACTGCCAGGGATCCAGGGGCAGCCACAGCTGCTCTGAGCACCCTGTCCCAGGGCTCACCCCCTTCCAGGGAGGAATTCCTTCCCAATATCCCATCTAACCCTGCCCTCTGGCAGTGAGAAGCCATTTCCCCCTTGTGCTATCAGCCCAATGTGGACATTGGCTTTCCTAACCTCTAACCAGGCTTCCCTGCTGCCATGCAGGGAAAAAGGCAGGAAAATGGGACTTGTTGGGATACAGGGACAAGGTCACTGCCGTCATATCTGCTCCTACACCCATGTGTGCAACTGTAAAAAGTAACCAGACAAAGTGCTGTCTCTTCGTTTCAGGCAAACCTGAGTAGATTTTTTTAAAATTGAACTTTGAATTCTTTCATCTCAAGGCCTAAGCCACGGGAAAAAAATAAATTAAAAAAAGGGCTTGATCATAAATCTTTTATCACTTTTAACTGAGTAATTTAAAAATACCTTAGCTGAGGGCCATGGATGGCAGAGCAATAGAGTTACACCCACTGGAAAATAATAACGTGCTTTTCAATCATTATTTCAATAATAATCTGCTGTTCTACCAGTACTGCTGAGGGTCTGCAGGGTCTGTTTGTGAGGTGATGATGACACAAATAAATGTGCTGCTCATTATAAGATTCCCTGTGAATTCTCACAGCCAGGGGCTGCTTTCTCTAATTCCTGCTCACCAGCCCAGCCTCTGCAGTGGACTGAGCTGCCCAAAGCAGGCCCTGAGGTTCCAGCTTCCCACGGGAGGCACCTGAAAGAGATCCTGCTCTCTCCTGTCCCACTGTCCCAAACCTCCTGGAGGACAGACACCGTGCAGAGGAAATGCTGGAGAACAGCAGTAATAATTCCTGTTTTCAGAGGAAGAAAAAGAAGAATCCAGGGAATTTTGCATTGCCTGACAAGCACTTGAATGAAATAAGTATTTTAAGTAAGAGGGAGGAAATGAACAGGAATTAATATGAGTCTGTCAAAACTAGGCCTTGTTAATCTGATGAATTTCCTTCTTTAAGAACTCAACCCTCCCTGGATGAGGGAAGGGGTCCTTAATAAGCCTTTGATGTCCATAAACTCAGGCTGAAATTCTCCCTGTCTGCACCACAGAGGGGTCACCCAGTCCAGGTCAGATTGTCTGTTATCTTAGTGGTGAACATAACATTGTGATAACACTGTTATAAACTGAGCATTCTCAGACCTAACTTCTCAGAGATTTTAATTTCCAAATCAAGAACTGGTTTATTGGCATCAGGATCTGGGGGATATGGCAGTGTGATTGTGTCAGTGTTTCTCACTGATCACTCCCTGTGGGGTTTTGATATTTCTTTTTAAACACCAGCACATGCTGATGGTATCACCTGGTGCTATGACATTACCAAATAATCAAGTTTTAAAAGAAATGGAAAAGGGACAAGATGGTGGAAAGCAAGTTGCTCACAGGAAAGAGCCTACAGAGTGTTCCTCACAATATCAGACAAAATAAAATAGCCTTGTTGTTGGATACCCTTGTACTTCATCCATTTCTGTGGTCACAATTTATGAGTTAATGGTGTGGAATTTTCACTTTGCTGTCTGAGGCCTGGTTCCTAAACAACTGTGCTCAGCAGAGCTGAGTCCATCTTTGCTTCAGAAGGGAAAAGAAAAGTTTCACTCCCAGATTCTTGGAAAAAAGAACCCTGTCTGTTGTTTATTTATTTATTTAGAAAGCACATACAGCAATGCACGGGGAGGGGACAGAGATGCAGATCAGGTGAGAGCAGAGAAATCCAGCCCAGAGGAAGAGCCGGACACTTCCTGCAGGATCAGTAGTACATCACTCTAGGCGAGCTGCTGTACCTCTAGATTAAAAAAAGGAACCACGGGGAGGCTCTGAGGAGCGGGGGTTTGTGTCCCCACAGCAGCAGTGCCCCGCTGTCCCCGGGCAGGGCGGCTCTGTCCCTCTGCCCCTGGCCCTGCTCATGCCATGGTTTCCTTCCTCAGCGTGCGCCGCTGCTGGCAGGTGAGGATGCTCGGGAAGGACGGCTTCCCCTTCGTCCTCGACCTCTTCTTCAGCTTCTTCTGGTGCTTGAGGGAAATCCCCAGCTCCTCCATGATGGCGTTGAAAGAAAGACACTGTGGGGAGAGGGGATGGCATTAGACACGTCCCGCCAGGGAGAGCCCGGCCGAAGCTTGGCCCGGCCCTCAGGAGAGGGCAGAGCTCGGCCTGGGCCCTCACGGCACTCATGGAGCTTCTCAGAGGATCCAGTCGGGAATAAATCCCTGGATACAACAGGTAACTGCACACAGCAGGGGTTTTTCCCTAACTCAGTGACTTTCGTTTGACTTTGGCCCAACTAAAGCTTCTTAGGAATGTTTCTGAAATTCCTCGCAAGCTCCTTTGCGATGTTTTGGTAGTTTCACATCGCAAAACCGACCCTTTCTCCTTTGCCCGCTGACCTCACAAGAGAAAACACCTCATTTTAAACACCATAAATATACACCTTAGTCACACAAAACCATGAGCATGCTGGAGAAAACAAAGGAGAGTTTTCTGGAGATTTCTTTGTGGTTTAGTTATTTTCCCCTCATGAAATGAACAGGCATTTCTCAAATATAGCACAGCCCTCAATCTTCTTCTTTTCTTTGGAAAGAATCTTTTCAAATATCGTGTGTTGAAGAAAGGAGATAATTACCACAAGAATAAGGGAGCTGAATGGCTTGGAAAGAAAGAAAGAAGAGATCTTCATTCTTCCCACCATCACAACATTAACAAAGACGTTTTGGGTAAGCGGAAACATCTTTTAAAATCCACAGCTGGAATAATTACATATAACACAAAGAAACACAAGTAGCCTTTGAGTGGACGTATCTGGCTTTGCAAAAAAAACCCCCACAATAATCGTCCTGTGCAAATAGACACAAATAGATTATTTATATATAAAATCAAGTGATGGCAGCAGGGAGAAGGGAAGCTTTAAGCCCCGTCACCAAGCTGAATAAAGGGTGTGAGTGGTTCTGCAGCGAGCCCCTGCCCTCCGTGCCCTGTGTGGGTGTGAATTTTGTGTCCTGTGTGCCCCCTCGGCCTCGTGGGCTGAGACCCCAGCCCGTGGCAGATCCACAGCTCAATCCCCTCCGGCTCTGAGGAGCTTCATTTTTGTTCATCGTCAGTTCCGAGGTCAATTAAAGTCCTGTAAATTCGTGCCACTGCCCGGAGTCAATCGGCACAGGCAGGGCAGGGCACTGCTGTCCCTTGGAGTGACAGCTGTGGTCACCAGGGCTCTACTGCTGCAATTATCATTAAAATACCCTCCCTTTGTTAATATAATCCAGGCATTCCAGTGCTCCTTCCCCTGGAAGCAGCAGGAGGGGCAGGTATCCCCGAACACCCTTTCTGTGTTGCTCCAGGCGTTTCTGGAGAGCAGCACCACTGATCCCCAAACTAATGAACCCAAATGCTCTGAGTGGCTGACTTGGCCTGGATTATTGCTCTCTGTGGTCTCAGCTTTAATTGAGCTTTTAAAATCTGGATTACAAAGTGAATCCAGAACTCCGTGGTAAATCGGGACATGCTGCTATTAACCCTTTGTAGGATTGGTGAGTATTTTTTTTAATTTATTTTCTTTCTCTGCGTTTCTCACTAACCTCCTAATGTATTGTATTTAATCCCAGCCATTACTCTCTGCATAGTGCAGACAGGGATGATTTCTGCAGGTGAAAGAGTGCATTTTATTGCCTTGGTAATAGGCTGGTACTTTAATTTTCCAAAAGGACTGCTATTACTCAGACTGTGCAATAACCACAACACCTTTAACATTCATCTCCACAAAACAGCCCCATGAAGTTCATTTTGCATCTGCAGACAGATACACAGAACATATTGCTGGGAGGTTTTTAGTATCTGATCTGTGGCGTGCCCAATGGCTCCACTTCCAACTGCTTTGAATTTTAAAATAATTGTTATCAGGAGGACTTCAAGTTATTCTTAGGAAAAGTGGTGCAGAACGAGCACAGCCCCAGCCAGAATGGTGTGGGGTTTATAGGAAAGCCATGGACAAGGAACACACTCCAGGGGGAAGTCCAAGCCCTCTGAGCAGCACCTACAGAGCAGCCTTCAAAAAGGGAATGTTGACATTAAAATTCGATTTAAAAGGGTAATATAATGCTCTTTTGTCTCATATTCAGGTGGCCAGACTGAAATGGTTGCTTTAAAACCCCTTTTTTTCAATGCTGGTCAGTCCACTGCTGAGGTCTGCCCAGAACAAGAGCAGAGTGGGCACAAATCAATCCCTTTTACAACTTAATAATGAATTTAATATTTTGCTTTCAGCCAGCTTAACTTTCTCATTCTGGCAGTGTCAAAATGCTGCAGGCCATGGCATGTAAAAGGAAATGTCATCCTTTAAAAGCAGAATAGGTTCTGCTCTCTGTGTGATGTGGGACTCTCTCTGTGCCCTTTGGTCATTTCAGCAGCTGCTAAAGCTTAGTCATGAAGCTCCCAAATCCTTCCTTATACCCCCATGCAGAGGTCTGTGCTAAGCTTTAGGAGAATTACAGATTCAGAATTAAAAACAAATAAGTAAATAAATAACATGCAGTAGAAACAATGAAAAAACAGAGTTGTAGTCAGGATTTATCAATCTGTTGCTTCTGCTGCTGGGCTGCCACTGAGGACAAGGCATTTTATTAATACCTTGCAAAACCAACCAAATAATAATAAAGAAGCCACTCCAAACCCAGCGTGCTGTTGAAGTGCTGAAAACTGTGAAAACCAAAGGATGTGGGGCAGATTTCATTCTGGAAAAACTCCTGAGCAGCTCAGGGACAGAGTAGGAAGTGCAGCAGTCAGAATTTTTCTCCTGCACCCATAGCTGGGACACTGATCTGTGTCTTGCACTGAAATTAATTTGATTTATTTTTCCACAGAAGGAATAATATCCAAATATCCTTTCTTTTTAGTGAGCAAACTGCTGCCAGGGCACATGAATGATCTGTGTGAGTATTCTGTCACTGATGGCATGAGGAGATCCCCAAATTAACTCCTTTAACCTGCCAGAGTCTATTGAGCAGTGACTGTCAAAACAGTGTGACAGTAATCCAGGGATTAATTTAACTCTTCCCCACTTACAGAAACTGTTCCTTTGTGCCCTGTTCACAAGAAAAATCAGTGAAGCTGCTTGCTGCTCTCCCACATCCCCTGAACACCAGCGCTGGTTTTTGATAACTCTTTTTGTAGCCAGGGATGAGGCTCTGTCAGGGAGAGCAGGAGCTGCTGTGAGATTCCCCCAGGGAATGGCTCCCAGCCCCTGGGGCTGTCTGTGGGCCAGGCTGTCACTGCCACCGGGGCTGTGGGACTGACAGCTGGGAAAATGTTTACCCAGCAAGTGACAGAAGTGCTCTGGATCCGGCACTAATCTAAGGAACAATTACAAAACCAGTCCAAGCTGCAGCCCAGAGGATTTCTTGCGTGGAGCAGTGATGGAAATAAACACATTAGGCATCTTCCTTCTCCTCTGAGAGTTGAGAGGAGCTGAATTTAATTAGTTTTAAGTCTCTTCTACTGGGAAGCTGCAAATAAAAAGTGTTTTCTTAAATCAAGTATTCAGAGGGCCTAATTCAGGTCTTTGCTGGCAAGAAGGAGCATTTTATGGAGAGCCAAAGCTTTCAAGGCCCCATTCAAAGCAGTGAAGAGACCATTCTGAGCAAGGTAATTTCTGGCAGCATCTGGAGTGCAGCATAAACTCCCACCCTCGGATGAGCAGAGGAGAATTGGTACAGCTGAGCTGGGAGCAGCTCAGCTTTGTCACAAAACACTCCAGCCTGCTGCCAGCATCATCAGCACTGGAACAGGGGTGAGAGAACATCACGAGGCACTGTTTGCTCTGGCTGCCCTCAGGAGCCAGGTACACAGAGACCATTCAAAGGTTTCACCCTTTGGGTGTGAAGGCATCCACTCCAGCAAGGTCCCTGACTGCAGCAGGGGGCAGAAATAGCCCCAAGAAAACAGCAGTGACATGTCTGTGGAGCAGGAGCTCCACTGGGCAGGAAAACATAAAATTGGGGTGAGGGGTGAGGGGAGGAAGATGGGCTGGTGATACTGATGGGCATCTAGGATACAATGGGATACAGACAAAAGGGTTTGGGAACACTGGGGTTTGCCACAGCTCATGGCATCCCTCCAGCTGGCATTTCTGTGCACTTTGTGCATCTCAAATTGTTGACATATGTTTTTCGGTGGCAAAACCACATCCAGTCCATTGTTCCCTGCCCTGTCAGTCCCTGACTGGCTGAGGGCTGGAGGAAATCCAAGTGTTGTCCTTCCAGGGTGTAAAACACATCCAGTGCCAGCCTCCTACACAAAGCATCCCACCAGGGTCCAAAATGCAAAGCAATGCCAGGGCTTGGCTGTGTGGGATAAACTGATACCTGAAAATCTCGTTTTTCACACGGATTTTCCCACAAAGGAGCTTTCTCTGTTACAAATGAGCACCACATTGCTCACACAAGACAATGGAGCTGCTCTATTAATGGTCTGTGCGGGTGTTGCCTGAGGGTGCTCCTGTTGAGTATGTCCCTGATGGTTACATGGCTTAAAATTTAACTGATGGGTCTGATTTTGTGCTGTGATAGTTACTTGCAGGGCTTTGAGTAATGAATTTTAAATGGAGGAATTAAAATTCATTAAATATTGACACAGGGAATAAGAGATGCCAGCTCAACATCTCTGGCTGCTTGTAGCGGGGGTTCAGGAAGTTAATGGAGCCCTGCAGGGTGTTTGGGAGGCTCCTGGATTCAGAGCTGCCTGGCCCACTTGCAGCAGAGTCCAAGCTGGATGTTCCTTCCTGCTTTCAGTAACGAGGCTGGGGAGGAGATGAAAAAGGAGGTGAATAATTTTTCTTACCTGAAGCAGGTGAATTACCCCAGGAAATGACAACGTGACAATGGCACACGAGAGACTGTGATAATGCTGAAAGGCTACCACTGCTCTGCTGAGCTCCCTGCCGGGGGTGTAATTATTCCCTGTGACACGAATTTAAGCTTGCCCGGATTCCAGGGCTTTGGCAATTCACTCTAGATCAGTTTATCCCCTGAGTTAACCCTCGGCAGTGCTGAGCCCTGCCTGGGTGTGGTGCTCTCCCCGGACACACCTTGCTCCTCTCCTGACTACACCGTGTGGATCGAGGGCTGCGCTCGGATCCCTCGCTCCTCCCGGATTAACTTGCCACAGTCTAACTCCGTGGATAAGGTGGTGCCAGAGGTGGAGTTGGACGGGTGGGGTTGCTTACACTGCAGTCCGTAAAAGAAACAAAAGGCCTTGCATGCAAGAGAAGAGAAATGGAGAAAGTAAATAAATGAACGAAGCAAAACTGAAAAACAAGCATGAGAATGATTCAAAAGCCATTTAAATCAAAAGAGACTCCACTTATGGAAACACAAAAATCAAAGATTGTATTCAACAATGGTTTGGATTAGCTTAGTGGTAACACACCCTACACAGCATTTCCCATCTAAGCTGCTGATCTCACCAGGGAAAAGAGAAAACAATCCCAGAGACACCAGAGAGAAACATTGGAATCACTGGTGTTGTGCCCTCTGTGAAATTGCTTCTGGAAAAGAAGCAGGATGTGCCACATTAACTTGATTATTCTAATTGTTAAGCAACACCTTGCTGTGCAGCAGCAGCAGTGCAGGTGGGGGGTGTGCACAGGTATGCGACCCCAAATTCTGTGTTATTCACCCCACATATCGCTCAGTAAATTAACACCCCTGGCCTAAAGCTTTAGGTCTGCTTCAGTCCTGGCTTCAGGGAGGCACTGCCTTGCACAGACTCCTGCAAAGTTTCCAGGATATTCTGCACTATGTTAGCACTTAAACTAAACATTTTAATTGTACTAAATATTTTAATTAGCTGCAACTGTTCTCTAAAACGTATTTGAATAAACTATCTCCTGAGACACGAACAAAACAAAGATACCAATACATTTTTAATGCATTTTGTGCTAAAACGGGCTAAAATACTAAACGGGCTAAAATACTAATTAGAAAGCTGCAATATGTACAAATACATTAATCCTTTATCTCTGCCTTATCCCAAACCAGGGACCTTTGATTGACATGTCCTGAGATTGCTCCATGAGCTGCTGCATCTATTTTTTGTTTCAGTGCAAACCGCACCTCCCAGAGCCAGTTTCAAACGTTCCCTTCTCCTCCCACTCGCCCCTGCTGCCCTCGGGGAGGGTCTTTGCCTCAACAGCTCCTCCTGGCATTTATGTCAGCACCCTTGTAGGATAACACCTCGCATGGGGAGGGGGAATCCTCCATGGAAAAGCTCCAGCATTTCCCACCTCAAAGTGCAAAGGGAACTTTAACCACTTCGAGGTGGGTGCCTCACGTCTGGGAGCCTGGAGTGAGGAAATAGGAATCTCTGGGGATTCAGGGTCAGCCCCTGGTCCTGCAGGGTGGGGTCCCCTTGCCCCTCGGGAAAGTCCTGCTGGAGAGAAGAGGAGCCAGGCAGGGCCACAGCAGGGTCCAAGACAGAGCCGGGACAACCTGCCCCGAGGCAGGAGGGGCTGGCTGACAGCTTCAGGAACACTGTCTGAGTTCCTGCTCAGCCCTGCCTCTTTCACAGGACTGGTGGTTCTCTAAAGGGGTGTTTACACTCCATTTTAGGGATTGATCCCTTCTCACAAACTGCTGTAAGGCTCAAGGCGTGATTTACACACAGCATTTCCTTTGTTTTCCCTCTGCCCTTTTAAATTGCTCATTACACTTCAGTGGAGCTATAACCAGAATTTCTTTGGCTCTGTAATCTGACTTTACAGTGGCATCCATCACCTCTCAGTAGATCTCCCAGCTTTGAAGTGCATCTTTCAGCACAGCTTATAAACCCCTGGCTCTGAAAAACGGTGTTTTCTTTTGCAAGAGGAAAATTACTCTTGGGATTTGGATGTGCTTTCCTGTGTTACTTGAGGGGCTTGTGTTAATGCCATATAAAAAACCCAACAGCCCAGTTGTGTTTTATTCCTTTCCAATGTAATTTATGCTGGAAGCCCTGAAGTTCAAGCAGAAACCGTTTGAGAAATTAATTGCCCTTACTCTGCACCGCCCTGCTAAGCAGCACTAATTGCACCGTGGGTGAGGCACTTCCCCGTCCTCATCAATAAATTATTTGTCATTAGAGGCAGGAAGGCGCGCTGGGAACTCAGCAGCGGGAAATGCACACTCCAGCAGGGAAGGCTGTGCTGCAGAGCCCTCCCCGTGCCCGGGGCTCAGCCCGGCGGGGCAGGGCGGCCTCACTCACCTGCTCGATGTCGCTGTTCTTGCGCGATTTGTAGATGAACTCGCCGATGGCCACGAACACGGAGAGCACCAGCCCCGCCGCCAGCACGATGAAGATGCCCCCGATGTTCTCCACCCCGAGGGCGCTGGCCTCCTTGCTGTCCTCCTCGGGGCAGCCGTTGCCTCGCCACCACTTCTCCTTCATCATGTGCAGCTTGCCCTCCTCCTGCAGCTGCAGGATGGCGATGGTGATCTTGTCCCTGTACGGGGACCCTGCAAGGGGACAGCGAGGCTGGCGGTGCTGGCAGGGAGCAGTTGCCACCATCTACCCTCCCCTGTCACAGGAGGGATTATTCCAGCTGGAAAGGCTGGGGGTGGGAAGGGGAATCCCTCTTGGTGTCTGCTCTGAGGACTGGGAAGCAGAAGGCTCCACTGGTGCAGTTATTTGGGAATTCATGCTAATTTTAGGGTCTCCTAGTGAGGTTTATTTAAGCCCTGGCAGTGGGTTTCCTTACTAAGGCGTTCCTCCACATCATATTTGAATATTGCTATGAGCACTCTTTGAGAATTTCTGCTTTGCATCCCTTCTATTGACTTCAGCATCTGTTGGGTTTTCCTGCTGCCTGTAAATGAGTTCCTGCCTCAGAGGAGTCTGCAGTCTCAGACACTTTCTCTTCTCATTTACACCTGCACCAACCAACAGCTCCGTCTCAGCTCCCTACAGCTTGTAAGAACATCGTGTGGACAAGTTCTTTCTATTGTGATTTGCAACAATAGCGGCCCTGCAAGCTGAAAATAGCAACAATTTCATGCTTTTGGTTTGCAGGCCACCATTTGCTAAATGATGTGTGTGCAGGCTCTGCAGCTTTATGGGCCTGGCAAGGAGTGGGGTCACACTGGGTGGCTCAGTCTGCTTAGATTTGCTTTCACACACTCTGCTCAGCCTGTCCAACTCCCAAAACCCTACAGCCTATGTTTGTGAGAGACTTTTCTTTGTGGGACCAGGATTTTGTGATAGCAAGGAGCTTGCAAGAATGGTTCTGTGATTCTGTGAGATGCTGTTTGACTTTAAAGCACATGAGTTCTCCCAGATCCTGCCATGCTGGGCTCCCTACAGCTGGAAACATTCCGAGTCTGGGCTGAAAAGCAGAGCTGAAAGCCCTGCAGCTACTCCTGCCCAGCCCTGTCTGAGGAGAGCCAGCGTGAGGAACATTGCAGCTCCTCATTTGTTGTGCCAACACTCGGCTGCTGCTGGGGCAGAGCACTGCCAGCACTGGGCCATGCTGTGACCACAGCTGCCAGGAGACATGTGTCAGACTATCCCACATCCATCTGGGAAGCCAGAGACCAGCACTGCTGGAGGCAGCCAGCTCTGAGTGGAAAACGTGCCCACTGTGAGAGTGGATGATTTGTGTGCCTGCTGTTAAAGACCCAAAAATAACAGCACAGACAACAGGCCAGAAACACCTCCAAAAGCTGGCTTTGCACAGAGGAGTGAATTATTGCCTCTGAAAACAGCAGTGGCTCCCAGAAGAGAGAGCAGAACTGTTTGTGCCTTAGGAGAGGCTTGTCCCCAGAAATGTGTAAGGCTGCAGCACCCATCCATTTCCCATGTCTGGAAGGACACAGCAGGGAGGTGAAGTGGAGCAGCCAGAGTCACAACATAGGATTTGTGAGGTCGTTCACTTTTTCTTGTGGTGTTTATGTTGCCATTAGGATTACCACAATTCATCTGGAGGGTAACAGGCACCTCCATATTTCTGCACGGGCTTTTAGAGTTTGTCAAGAGAGCTGCACTGGTGGTAGTTTATTGGTGAGCTCTAACACCACCCACAAATCCATCTCCACACCTCTTCAAATATTTAGCTCATAACTTATGGCCTCTGAGCTATTAACAAACCTCTTAGGCCAAGAAATGCATTTATCTACATTCTCAGCAGTCTCCCAAGGAACTGGGAAGAGCTTTAGTGTTAGGATTACTGCATCAGCACTGGCACCAATCCTGAAGTTAAACCTGCCCTGACAAATCACAGAATCCCAGAATCATTGAGGGTGGAGAAGAATTGACAGCACTGAGTCCAGCCTGTGCCCAATGGCCACCTTGTCCCCAGCCCAGAGCACTGAGTGCCATGCCCAGGCCTTTCCTGGACTCCTCCAGAGATGGGCACTCCAAACCTCCCTGGGCAGCCCCTGCCAGTGCCTGCCCACCCTTTCCATGGAGAAATTCCTCCTGCTGCCCGTAACTGTTGGATTTTACTTGCAGAAGATGCTCAGATAAAATAATACATTTCCTGGCTTCAGGAATTCTTCTCCCTGTTTGTTCAGGAGCCATGAGGTGCTGTCCAGCTCTCTCACTGGAAATTCTGGAGTGACAGGCCTTGTGGTTTTACATTCCCCTGCAGGCCTGTTAAGCCTTGCTGAACATCTGGTGTTAAGGGTCACAGACAAGCCTTTTTTTTTTTTTTTTTTTTTTTTTTTTTTTTTTTTTTTTTTTTTTAAATTTTCCAGACAGCCTCTGCAATCAATACTCTTGAATGCTCTGCGAGAAATAGCAGAGCCTTGGGGGTCCCTGTGAATAGTGGCAGGTTTATCTTGTTTATGAAATCAGTTGTTTATGAGGTGCTTGATGGTGCTGGATTATTCCACAGTGCTTGGGGATATCTATTCCCCTGAATTTTGCAGGTTTTTCTTAACAAAAAATAAAGGTGCACTTCTCATACAAGAAACATCATATAAATATATTTCACAGCTGCATTTCCAATGGCTGCACTGTCTTTGAGGATTGCCATCTGTTCCAATTATTCCTTCATTGTTCTCAGTTTAAAGTGTGGCAGCTTTATAACTGCAAGGAAACCCTTGCCATGAGTTTGTCATTCTTGGGGATTGTAGCTCTTGTATCACTTTTCTCAGGGTGCCAAGGCTATTTTCACACAGCCAGTGGAAAAATATACTTGGGATGTCATGTCTGTGACAATCTGTCTGCGGTGCTCAGCACCACAAAGAGTGACAGTTCCAAGTGCAGAAGTGTTTCTCCCTTATTTATATCTGCTCTGTCAAGCAATGGATGAACCAATCCCCAGCTGGACAGGGCTTGGAGCAACCTGGGATAGTGGGAGGTGTCCCTGCCCATGGCAGTGGGTGGCACTGGATGGGCTTTGAGATTCTTTCCAACCCAAACCCTTCTGTGGTTCCATAATTCTCCAAACACAGGACAAAACCTGGCTCCCCAGTGCCAATTGTTCACAAGTGCACAGCACAAAAATCTGACACAATTTTTAATGCTGTACAATTAGAAGATCTTAGAAAGGCTGCTGGACATGCTAGAAAAGGTCTGCCAGAGAGAGTTCAGAGAAACTGGGAGTCTTGAAGCTCTGCATTAATGGAGATGAATTTCTGATTCATTTTATGACCTCAGAGCAATACTGAAGAACAGTGAGGATCAATGGCAAGGTTCTGCATCAGGGATTTCAGTGCTTTGAGTAAGCAGTTTTCTTTGGGGTACATACAGAAATCCTAGAATGGTTTGGGTGGGAAGAGATCTTAAATCCCTTTCTGTCAGGTGGGCAGGGACACCTTCCACTGTCCCAGGGTGCTCCAGCCTGGCCTTGGACACTGCCAGGGATCCAGGGGCAGCCACAGCTTCTCTGGGCACCCTGTGCCAGGCAGGAATTCCTTCCCAATATCCCACCTAACCCCAGTTTTGTCAGTGTGGATTCATTCTCCCTTGTCCTGAGCTCCCAGGACTGATTGCATAGTTTCTCTCAGGGGTCAGTGGGTGTGCTCCCCAGCAGCCCAGCCCTGGAGCCCCTTACCGATGGGGGTGCCCACGCCGTAGCCCTTGGAGTCGATGAGGCCGCCGATCTGGGTGAGGTTGCAGTTCCTCTGGGTGACGTACTCGATGCTGGTGGACTCCATGAGCAGGGCGTAGTCGGTGGTGAGCACGCGCTGGATGCCCTCGTCGTTGTTCTTCACCAGCGCCGTCTGCTGCCGGCTGCTCATGAACGCCCACATCTTCTCGTACGTCGAGATTTTGGATTTCTGCGCAGGGAAAAGGAGGCTCAGAATCACACCAGCACCCAAACTGCACTCACCAAGTGTTCAAGCCTCCTCAGCCTTGATCCACATGTGGAGTGACAGGGGATCAGTGGCAGGGTTTGCCCACCAGCAGAGTTTCCCTCTCACTGGGCTTTGTGCTGAGCAATCTCTTGCTGTTTCCCACTTCCTTTGCAGTGCCAGGAACTTCATTACTGGCCTGGCTGTGAAGTGCTCTCAAGTTTTCTGCGCCCATGGTGTTCCATGGATTGTAGCCCTGCCCTCTCAGCTGATTCCAGGCTCTGTTTTAAACAGCAGCTTTGGGGGGATTCCTGTGAGAAGTTGATTTTCTGGTTCTTTAAGCTTTAAATGTTAATATGCCTCATCTGTAAATTCAATGAATGTCACCTGAATTCCACCTCAGTTTGGTGAAAGTTGGTGAAACAATAGGAACCATTTTTATAGCTCAGCCGGGAATATACTGGAAATTGATGCGTTTATGCACTAGGCTGAGTCTGACTGTGAAATTAGGGGAAGAATGCATTCCTTATTCAGAAGAGTTTGTAAGAAAAATCTTGGCTTCTCAACTTGCCAGCTTCCCCCCCCCCACCCCTTTTTTTTTTTTTTGTTTTTTCTGGATAGATCCTGTGCCAAATTTTGGTCTTTGAATTTTCATTAATTTCAGTGGAAACACAATTGCACTTTGGAAGGCAGGAGCTGGCACAAGCTGCAACACATGACTAAGATCTGTTTTGATGGAGGGGCAAGAAAGCAGTGGAAGATTTATGGACCTGCTGAAAATGGAGCAGGGCAGCAGTCTGGAGAAATAAATGTGCGCTACTGCTTGTGGATGGGAAACATCTTGCCTTCAGCTGGACTTCTCCCAGATTTGGCCATTCCCGCAGATGGGCAATGCTGCCTGGAGTGCTGCTTGCTTGCCCTCCTACAAGGTTTAACTGTCCTGAGCTGCCCAGGCCCTGCTTTTGGGGTATTTTCATCTGTTCTGGCCAGATCTGGCATCTCCACACAGGGAGGAGGCTGAGTCTGAGGTTCCTTTCAAAGTCAGAACTCCATTTCCACCCCACAAATAATTCCAACTGCTTTTGTTTTCATTCCCCCCACTGTCTGGCTAAAAGTCACTGCAGAAAAGTGACTTCCTTGAAAAAGATTTCATCTTTACAATAATGTTTTTTCTGGCAAAAAACAGATGCCTTGTTGTGACAAGGCATTCCAAACCAGTGGGCAATCACAGCTGTTAGCACGTGCATTATAGACACCACTAACTACAAGTGATGTCAGCTTGAATAAATGCAAATGGAGCTTTCAGAGAAGCAGTGGGAGTACCTTGCTTTCCTAATATGCTTCCTGATCTCCATCCCATCCAGCAGTTACACTGAAATCTCATCTTCCAGGGGCTTTCCTGCTGCTACTTTGGGCACAAAGTCCTAAATCAAAGCTCTTTGGAGTCTGCTTTGTGTTTTTCTGTCTCCAGAAGCCCTTTTTTCCATGAGTGTCCCATACCCTCCTGGAAAACAGAGGGATCTGGGCTTTTCCCCTTGTGTCCTACACATCACTCCCTTGTTCCTGTCCCTCCACAGCAAGGAACACCCAGCACGCCGTGGTTTGCTTTGAAAAACGTTGGTCGGAAAAAAAAAAATAAATCTGTTCCCTTTGGCATTCCTTGGCTTTAGAACTATTTGATTTGACAAATCACATCTCGCAGCAGAGAAAGCACTGGAGGCAATGCCCCTTCCCGGGGCAGCGCCTCATCCCTCGAGGCGTTCCTGCTGCTGCCGCAGCCCGTGGTGCTGATCCCTCCTTTCCCTCCTGCTGCTCCAGGCACTTCAGCACTCCCGGGGACAGGAGAGCTCCCGGGAAAAGGGGCAGAGTCCGGGATGTGACGGCAGATCTGGGATGTTAGGGCAGAGGTGCTCAAAGTGCGCTGTACCATGGAAATAGTGCAGGGATGGAGTAACTGCTGCCCGAATTCCCTCCTGCTCCCTGAACTCCCTCCTGCTCCCTGAATTCCCTCCTGCTGCCCGAATTCCCTCCTGCTGCCCGAATTCCCTCCTGCTCCCTGAACTCCCTCTTGCTCCCTGAATTCCCTCCTGCTACCCGAATTCCCTCCTGCTGCCCGAATTCTCTGCTGCTCCCTGAATTCCCTCCTGCTCCCTAAAATTCCCTCCTACCACCTTCTCCCAGTTCCCAGGCCCCTCCCTGGGGTGTGTGTGTTTATTTAGCTCAAGGAGTAGATGCAGCATTGCATAGTCTGAGAGAGGCAAAGTCAGAGCCTTCCTTTGCAGACAGAAGTAGCTGGTTTTGTGCAGAGAGCTACTCCAGGATCTTTTATTTCAATTTTGGGCAGGACAAAGAACTCCTAATCTTGTGATGATCTGGAGACGCTTCCGTAGTAAAAGTTGTAACATCTTTGATAAAACACCCAGTGCTTACAAGTGTGATAAATTGCATTTTTCCTGCATTTTCACTGTGTCATTGTCCCTCTGCCAGGGAATCCACCCCCAGTTTCTGTGCTGTCCTTCCCCTGTGCTTCTGTGCACGTGTATTTCAGGCACAAGTAAGCTGGCACATGTAGTGCATAAATATTTAAGCACCTTCTCTGAAGGTTTTCCTTTAGAAGCTCACGCGCTTTCAAGCCTACATATTTCTGCCTGTGGGATTAATGGTGCAAAAAGAAACCAGTGTAAAACTAAAAACAGCTTGAGGAAATTTGTTCTGAGCTTCTCATGTTGAGCTTCAGGACCTATTTCCTCTAAAAAGGCAGGGATGCAACAGGATTTAAAAACCAAAGTTTTTTCTCTGAAGCTAAATTTGACTTCAGAATATCAATGGCAGTGAGCTTCTTTGGGCCTGGAAGAGCCAGAGGAAAATCCAGAGCTTGCCTTACTGGAATATCTCCAGGTGGGTTTCTATCTCAGTGGAAATGCCAGCTCATCATTTCAGGAGCTCACTGTAGCAAAATGCTGTAGTTGGTGTTTTCCTTTCGGCAAGGAAACATTTCTGTTCAGCCACAGGAGAGCCTTGACAGGGGCAGTTCACCCTTGGCAGCACCAGCAGGGACAGACTACACAGAATCCCAGAATCCCAGGGTGGTTGAGGTGGGAAGGGACCTCTGGAGATCAGCCAGGTCCCAGAGCAGAGTCACCTGGAGCAGGTGACACAGGGAGTTTGGATTTTTCCCTTTTTGGGATGTCCCCAGAGAGGGAGAGATCCCTTGTCAGAGATGCTGTTCTGCCCCACTGCCTCCCCCAGAGTCTGATCCCCTTCAAAGGCTGGTGTGTGTGACTCCATAAATACCATCCTCATCCTCAGACTCCACAGGGAAAAAAGCCTGATCCAGGCTCATGCTGAGGCTGACTTCCCTGCTGAGGCTGCTGATGAAGCTGCTAATTAATTCTGACTGTCACAGCATTTTTGGGCATGTATTCTGTATTGATAGTTTGTTGGCTTTTACACTGACATTTTATGAGATTATCCATTTCGGATGTAATTAATACTAATAATTAGGAAAAAGAAAAAAGACATAATTAGTACAGTTGTCTACCAAACAATTAGCCACTGAAAACTCTTCACTTGCAGATGTGTTCAGGTGTGTGTGTGGCCCGTGTATTGATAGTCTGGGTAATATTGACCATGGAGCATTTTAAGGAGGGACAAATAAACTTGCATTTTCCCTGTGGAATTACCGTGGTAAAATGTGGCTTTCAGAAGGGGAAGCAGACTTTTCCAGCTGCTTTTTAGTGAAGTGTCTGGAAGGAAATAGGATCCCAGCTGGAGAATAACTCTATGTCCATGCCCTGGCTCCCATCAGAGGCAGATGGGTTTACCCCTCACTGCACTCCACTGCCAGGCTGGTTTTCCAGGTGTCCTGGGGAAACCTGCAGGGTTGTACATTCCTGCTGCTGAGGGATCCACTGTGCCTGCAGTACCTGCTGTATTTACTTTCTCCTCCAGTCCCTCAGGATGCTGTGGCTCTGGCTCTGGGTGAATTATGTATTTCTCTACCACTCCAATCTCTCTGGATGCTGTGGCTCTGGTTTTGGGTTAATTAAGTATTTTTCTATCCCTCCAGTCTCTGGGGATGCTGTGGCCCTGGCTCTGAGTACCTGGTGTATTTATCTTCTCCTCTAATCCCTTAGGATGCTGTGGCCCTGGTTTTGGGTGAATTATGTATTTCCCTATCCCTGCAACCCCTGGGGATGCGGTAGCTCTGGTTTTGGGTGAATTATGTATTTCCCTACCCCTGCAATCCCTGGGGATGCTGTGGCCCTGGTTTTGGGTGAATTATGTATTTCCCTATCCCTGCAATCCCTGGGGATGCTGCAGCTCCACCTCCCGGCCCCGGGGCTGCCTCACCTTGAAGAAGGTCATGGTGGATCCGTCCCTGACAGCCCCGTACTCGATCTTGGTTTGCTTTGCCAGGTCATCCGCCGAGTCGATGGGAGATTCCATCCTCTCCACGGTCAGGAAGGCAGCCAGGTTGGCAGTATAGGATGAGATTATGATTAAGGTGAAAAACCACCATATTCCTCCAACTATTCTGGTGGAAAGAGCTTTGGGCATCAGCTCTGATCCTGTTACAACACCATCAAAACAATCATATTAAAACGAAGCTTTCCTGATACCACAGCCTGGTTCTAGGCACAGAATGCTTTTATGAGCTGTAGCATGATAAAATGATTTCAGCAATAATCTCACAGATGCACAGCTGACATTTATAATGGTAACACACTGGGAAGGGGATGTGTGCCATGATACATGACAAATGGAATTATCCTTGGGTCTAAGCCCCCTCACGTCTCTGAGCTAACCAGCCTTGTGATATTAATCTTGTACATCCCCAGCAAGCTACTCTGGTATTTCTGTCTGCTTCTGGAGTCCCTTTGTGCCCATACACTGCAATCAATTTTGCCACCAGAGCTCTTCAGCAAACGCTCTTCTGCTCCCAGCTGCCTTACAGAAATACCTCACAGGAGGAGCCTGCCCTGTGCATCCTGTCAACACTTCTCAGCACCAACAAGGAGATCGATGCAGCTCCAGGGACCTCCAGGGAACCCCAGCTCAGCCCTCAGAAAACCTCTTTCTAGCAACCTGTGCCTCACATTTGAAAAATCAGAGGGTCAGTGGACACATCTCTGGGATCTTCAGGGCGGTGCAAAGTTTTGGACGGTGTATTTAACACTCCTTATTCTGAACAGGTGTGAACAGGTCTCTGCCATTGCCATAAACCCCCACAGAGCAGCACGTGTTATCTGCACTGCAATGGTTTCCAGGCAGCTCAGATAACCTCTGTTTCAGCCACAGAGATACTGGCATTTCTAAGCGTTCTGAGGCAAATTTTCTGCTCTTTTACTGGGGGGCCATTCCCACTGAATTCTGTGCATAATGTGGGATTTGAGGATCTGGTTCAGCAAAGCTCTTAGGTAGCCACCTGAGTAACTTGACTTCAAAGTTAAGGTTTTGCATAATTATTTTGCTGATGAGAGATGGACTTAAGGAAATACTTAAGAGCCTGTGAACAGAATGCTCAGGGCTTAAGCTTTTGGTCTGACAAATGTTTTATTATTGGAAAAACATGTTGACATATTATGTCTCCTCAGCTATTCAGTGAGTTCTGTGAGAAATTTCAACATTTTCAGACTCTGCAAAAACTCTGAATGTGACTTTTGGGGCAGAGACCGAAAGGGTAAAACCTTCCCCACAACCAGCAAACAGATTGGAGCTGTATTTGTAAACACAGAGCTGTGTCTCTTAAAGGTCAGAGCTAAGCTTAGCCCAGAGGTTGGAGTGTGTTGACAGAACTGCCAAACAGCGAGAGCAGTCTGAAGGCAGAAACTCTCACTTGAAATTTTCCAATCCAAAAGGAGTTGTTTCCAGAGCTGTAGCTCTGCCTGGGTTTGTGTTTGGCCTTCTGCTGTACTTTCTTGTTTTCCTGATTAGATTTTTTTCAATATAACAAAACATTTCTTCATTGCTCTCTATTTCTAAGCTGGGGTTGAACTGCAAAAGCTGTGCTGATTCAGGTCATCCTGAAGGAATTCTTGCTTTTAAGCCCAGGCAACCATACAAATAGAATTCCTGCACTTGGCCCCTGATGCTGTGCCACACACATGGAACGTGCCAGCACTGCTCAGGAGAGAATGGAAAATCTCTGTGTGCTGCACTTGTGGGGTGAGATGCCAAATCTCCTGTGATTTCCTGCAGCAAACGTTGTTTGTGGGAAAGGACACTCTCAGTCCCCACCCTGGTAATGCTGCCCTGAGTGACTGCTCTGGTGAGGTGAGAGCAAATTCTGCTCCTGGCTGAGCTCAGAGGGGCAGCATCTCATTTTCCCCATGGTTATTCCAGTGTTCACCTTTCTGAGTGCCTGGATTCCAGCAAAAAGCATTGGTTTATCATAGAATAATGGAGAGGCCTGGGCTGGAAGGGACCTAAAGGATCCAGTGCCACCCCTGCCATGGGCCGGGACAACTTCCACTAGTCCAGGCTGCTCCACGCCCTCTCCAAACTGGCCTTGGACACTGCCAGGGATCCAGGGGCAGCCACAGCTTCTCTGGGCACCCTGTGCCAGGGCTTGTCCACCCTCACAGACAGGAATTCCTTCCCAATATCCCATCTAAACCTACTCTGTCAGTCTGAGTCCATTCCCGGTGTCCTGTCCCTCCATCCCTTGTCCCCAGTCCCTCTCCAGCTCTCCTGGAGCCCCTTTAGGTCCTGGCAGGGGGCTCTGAGCTCTCCCTGGAGCATTCTCCTCTCCAGGTGAGCACCCCCAGCTCTCCCAGCCTGGCTCCAGAGCAGAGGGGCTCCAGCTTTGGAGCAGCTCCGGGGCTCCTCTGGACTCTCTCCAGCAGCTCCAGGTCCTTGTACTGCTGATCCAGGGCTGGGGCAGCTCTGCAGGTGGTGTCTCACTTGAGCATGGGGACACAGGGGCAGAATCCCCCCTCTCCTTCTGTCCAGGCTGTGGGATCAGCCTGGGATCTGCTCCATCCCCTGCTCTGCCCAGGCACTCTCTGCTCCTGCTGCTCCTGCCTGCCCCATTTCTGGCTGAGCTGAGCTCTGAGGGACATCCCTCCTTTCTGACAGTGACAGCTTCCCTGGATGGATTGGATGAAATGTGCCCTGTTTGGATGCTTTCAGAGGATGCAAACACATCTGAGACTTCCAAGGGAAAAACAGGGGAAGCAGCATCTAAATCAAAATGTTGCCAGCAAGACTCGGGGGCAGAGACAATACTTGCTGAAGTCTCTCTAGTGCCTTTTTATGGCAGACATGACAGCCAATCCTGATCCAGACTTTGCTCACGCTCTGTAGAAAAGAGAAAGTCTGATCATCACATTTTAAAATTGAATCACAAGTGGCTTCCAGTCAAGCATAACGAGCAGCTGCTGCCAAGGAGGAGGAGCGCAACGCTAGACCCAGACTTCCACCACCACTCCCATCATGTCCAAACTCTTCACGTGACCATGAGGCACAGACAATCACACCACAAGTTTGCACATGGAAATATTTGTGTTGCCTTACGAATGTTTGCTTTTTCCTTTCTTTCATTTTCTCTCTTTCTTTTGTTTTGTTTTGAATCTCCTTACAAGACAAGCAGAGTCTGGTTGGGGCTGACTGTCATGTACCCAAGGTAGTGGTAACGAGCAGACACTGCATCCCACAGTTTGCTGTGGATGATGGTAAACTCCAAAAAAGGCAGGACAGGAAACACAAAATCCTGGGGCACTTTCACACATAGGGCAACCACAGTTAGGTACACACACCTGCCTGATACTGTAAAACCTTAGCCTGTGTTTTACTGACAAATTGGAAGGGAAACAAAACAGAAAAGCTCCAAAACAAAGCAGAAATGCTCTTCTTTCATCCAACCTCCTTCAAAGCAACTTCTGTGGGGAAGCTCTATATCCTCTTATTACAATAATGCACCACTAGAAGCAAGTGCATCTTAGGTCAATACAAACTTTATTCTCTACCATATCTAGGAAAAAATCCTGTTTATTTGTTAACTTTTTTTTACTGCTACTCATGTCTGTTAAAGAGGAAAGCATAAAAAACTGTACCTGTATGAATGCAGAGATGGTTTTACATTCCTTACTTTAATGTTTAGGAATTTAATACCAAGGTACTGCTGTGCTTTGCCTTTTTGGTTGTCATGGGGTGGGGTCTTTTTTGTTCAGCTTTGATTCAGCCTGAAATATTTATCAGAAAACATTTTCCCTCTTTTCTCTGGACCCAGTTTTGGTTGAAAGCTGGAAATTGGAAACCTCTGAACATAAATGCCATAAACCAATGTGTTTGGTACATAGATCTATTTGACTTCCCACATGGATTAAGCTTCACTGCCCCTCCTTGGCATCTGAATAAAATGTCAGCTTTTTCCAAAATCATCAGCAACGGGGGCTTGTGACTGGGTTAAGTTAAGGCTTCTAGGGTCGGATGCATTTACAGAAGGATGGGACTCATACCTGCAGAAAAGCCATAGAAAACAAGGATTTGGTGTTGGTTTTAAACAGCATGTTTGACAAGTGCCTACAAACTCAACAACCCTTCTGGAGAAAGAGTGTCTGTCCTTGTTTGGCAGCTGGAACAGTTCCTCTAGGGCAGCTAAGGCTGTTTGTGTTGGGATGGAGCCCAACATTTTCCTGCTGCCAAAACTCTTATAGCAATAAACTCAGCTTCAGCACGAGGCACTTCAGACCCCTCTTGCAATTAAATTCCATTTCAGCTGCAGGACTCCTGTGTGGCCCTGTGTGCTCCCCTTTCTCTCAGATGCTTGCCCTCCTTCCTCCTGGTCTGGGCTGCAGGGTTCCCCCTGTGGCAGTGGCTTCCTTCCTTCCCTTGTGCTACTCTGGTGTGTGAGGTCAGGTTTTACAGTACATGCTGCGTTTACAGAGGGTGGAGTTTACCAGCACAGAAGCCCTGGAGCAGACTGTGGGACGTGTGCGAGAACGAAGTGTAACCGGTGTACCTTGCTGCATGAGAGCTCCAACTCCAAACCAGAAACTATTTAGTAAAGTAAAATTGTTTTCCACCACATCTGAGTCTGGGTTGCACGGGTGGGGGTTATACCACTCGTATGGTGTAAACCTGTGGCAGTCAACAGAAAGAGTCTGTAAACATCGAGCAGAGGACACACAGCAAACCTGCTGAGCAGCACACCCCGGCACGGCAGGGACAGGCACAGCAGAGCCCGGCACGGAGGGCTGGCCCCGTGCCAAGGGACAGTTTGGCACTGAGGGTGTCCCCAGGACATCCACAGCCCTGTGCCAGCTGTGGATAAGCTGTGGAGCGATGGGTGGCACACTGCTGGGCTTGGCATGGGGCTGCTGCTCCTCTCCTGTCCTCTCCTCCCTGGCACGGCCCCACAGCTCCCTGCCCTACTCCCAGGGCACTGCTGGGAGCCACAGGGTGTGTTCTGGGAACAAGGAAGGAGCAGCAGCCCTGTCAGGGCAGCACCATGCGCTGTCTGTGGGTGCTGGACCCTTCCTGCAGCAGCAGCTGCCCATCATTCCCAGGATCACTGCATGTTCTCAGCTGGCAGGGACCCACAGGACCATGGAGCCCCACTCTGAAGCAGGTGCCCATTGAGGAGCAGCCCCACAGCCTGGGTGTTCTGAGCACCCTGCTCTCCCCAGCTTTGGAGGCATTGGAGAAGCAGCAGCTCCCCAAGCCACAGGGACATTGGTGGGCACGGCCAGGAGGGAGCAGCACAAGGATTCCCTGGAAGAGCTCCGGGCTGAGCACACACCCAGCAGGAGCTCCTCAAGGACTGCTCCTCCTCAGGGTGCCCGCTCTGGCTCCCAGTGCCACGTGGCTCCCTCATGGAGCGTGTGAATGCAGCTTTAATTGACAACCTCACCCAACACGTTCTAATTACTGTTGCAACAATATAATTAAGCATTGAATTTATGCACGGTTGCGAGCGGAGTGCCTTGCTTAGCAGAAGTAATGAAGTCTGGTAATAATGAATCCGTTAATTGGGAGAGGATGTAGCTTAGGATGCCATCAGCTGCACAATACCCAGAACGAGATATCAAAAATCATGACAAAAGACAAGGTTTTCAGGTTCAAGTTACAACAGTTCTGCATGCACCCATCAAAAGAAAAGCAATTCCCAAGTTAGATGTTTCAGGTTTCTGCTTAATCATGGAAGCAGGTGTTGTGGAGTGACCACATTGTTCCCAGCTCAGTTCATGCACTCAGAGGGAAACACATCCTTCACAGGAGACCCCAAAGCAGGACCAATAGGTTACCAACAGCCCCAGGAGTGAAGAGCTCCCCTCATAGTGTTCACACAGGGCAAGGAGAAGAATAAATCCCTCTGCCTGACCTGCCTGGGAAACCCAAGGCTGGAATTTTGCAGGGTTTCAGAAAACCATCACATTCAGTGAGTTGGACACAAATGTCTCCATCACAGGAAGAGAAAAAGGACCATTGCTAGAAAGTGGCCATGAAATTCTGACAGGAAAGCCTTGTCTTCCAGAATGGGAAGGTTTTTCTAGCCCTGGGTACATATTTCAATGTATTAGTAGGGTGTACATCTCCTTTACACCTCAGAACAAAAGCTGATTTTCTCCTCCTGTTTCTATTGCTGTGCTGAGCTGTGGTTTACAGTACAGCAGAATTCACTGCTCAGACCTTCTGTTTTCCTGGCCTTTTTCCCTTGGTTTTCTCCCTCTCCAGCAGCAGCTGGGCTGAGGTTTCTGATAAAGGTGAGATGCTCAAGGTCACCCAAGCACCTTTTTCCACAGGGTCTGCGTGACATTATTGACTCAGCTACTTGGCTCTGCCTTTGCTGATGTAACAGCACAGCTGACATGGCATTAGCAGAAAGGGAAATTTTGGCAGAAAATACCTTGTTCATCCACTGGCAGTGTACTTGGAACAGAGCTTTGTCAGTCTGCAACCCTTCACAGTGATAAAAACTTCAGTGTTTGAGTTTAAAAATTAATGTAACAATGACAGGGCTACATAAGGCTCAGAGACAAATGAGAAATTATTCAGCTGCTTAAAAGCTGAAAGAAATGACAGGAGGATTATACCAATCTATGCAAACTATTCCCAAGTATTTGTTTTTCAGGAACTGATGTCAGAATGTGGGTAACCATTTAATTTACAGTGACAGTGCTAAGAAGTGGATCGTTTCTGGGGTTATTAAAAGCAACCAATATTTGCTGAAACACTTTGCAAATCTTACAGAAATCTTGGTGTATTTGGAGATGTGGACAGGTCTTGATGTGGGTTTCAAGAACGACTTAGCTTAAAATGTAAAAGTCTAAATTAGCATGAACAAAATTTCACTTCCTCAGTCCTTGCAGCTGAATCTAACTAGGCACTGCTTTGAGGCATCAGCTCAAGGAAAGCATTTGTGCTCCCTTCCACTGTTCTGAGGTGGAGAGGGCTGGGAGATGTTTTCAGTCTTGGCACACAACTGCAGAAAAGTCAATGTGCCAGAGTGGAGCAGATTTAAGATTAGTCATGACTGAGCTCATGGGCTGTGTACAGTAGTGTTATTATTCATGGTACAGTGAGGACTGCAGGAGCCTGTGGGACTCCGTGAGCAGTTCCACACAGCTCCACAGCTGCCAGGGAGGGACCAGCTCCTCTTTCACCTCAGGCCACCCCTGGGAAGTTAACCCCTGGCCTCTCCTCCTCTAATGCACACAACCATTCCGGTTGGAAGAGACCTCTAAGGCTGGACCTGCAGCAAGGTCCACCTTCTGGGTCTTTTACCTTTGAGCTGTGTGCACTGTGAGGGGAAAAGGGAAATGCCTGCATGCAAGTTACAGGCTGCATTTCAGCACATATCTGCTGGGGTGCTGCCTTCTGATGCATCCCACTGGATATTTCTTTTGGAACAGCCCTTGAACAAAAGCCTCGGTGCAATACAGAAAAGCAGTGTTGATGAGACAATACCACGACTTTGCAGAAAGGTTTTAGGGTTGGATAACCCCCTTAGGATGGTTTGACACCCCTGTACTCCAGAGCCCATCCGACACCTGCGAGAGGAGAGGCTGTGGCTGCACCTAAAACTCTGTCCTGGCCTTACCTGGCAATGACAAAGAGGACACAGCTGACTCCAAGGCAGGCCAGGAGGACATACATCCAAATATCCGGAGAGAGAGGGTTTAGAAAGGAGAAGACGCCGGGGTTGGTCCCGTTGGGCTTCCGGTACAAGATACTAATTCCCAGCGTCATGAAGGGCTTGGAGAAATCAATCACCTTCTCTCTGACATAGGTAATGGTGAGAGGAGCAACAGCCAGGTCAGCTTTCTGGAAACACAAAAGGGAAAATACTCATTTCCAGCATGTTCAGCAAACCCACCGCAATTCCCTCCATTTCTTTCCCCAGTATTAAAAATAAACCAATTTTGGCTCAAATTCAACAAAATTTAACATTTCTAGGGTACTTTGGGTGGGGTGTGACATTCTGTTTCCTCTTTCTACGAGGCAGGGGGACATTTGGGACATGGCCACTGACGGATGTTCCCCCAAACACCTGCAAACTGCTCATTCAGAGGTTCCTCCTCTGATGGGTGGCAAAACAGACACAGCAGTGGCTCCAAAAGGTGAAAACCACAGAAAAGATTTCAGATTAAAAATGCTCCAGGTGAAAGAACAGAGAGAAGAGTTCAGTCTTACATGATCTATGAGTTCCTTCACCATCCCATTCCACTCTCCCTTGTCATTCTGGGCTCCGTATTTGCCGTCAGAAACAAGTTTGACCTCGTAGATGAAGCCTAAAATGTTTGACAGCTCCTTTAGCAAGTCCAGGCAGTACCCCTCGAATCTGTCATTGCCATACAAGGGCTTGTCAGACTTCTTGTACATCACGTAGGGATCTTCCTGCAGGAAAACACAGCGGACAGGCAGGGGGAGATGTGAGGCTTGGCTCGGCTCAGATCAGTTTCTCTACATCATGGTAATATTTCCAAAGGGATTGCAAGTACATGGAAACCAGCAATTTACTGTGTGCATTAAAAGCTGTTGTAGGTGTGTTAAGAAACTCAGTGAATGAATTAGTGATGAGCATAAGGGCCCTAATTTTCAGAGGAATGGACCATTTGTGGCTCCCAGAAGCTCTGATTCCAGTTTTGCCCAGTAGCTCCAAAGTCTGACCCGAGGTCTGGACCCTACATTGTCCCACTGTTCAAGGGATAGAAAGGGATACTGAAGGAGAGAGGACCCTAAATAACAGAAAAGAACCCCATAAGGGGAACCTAACATTTTATAGTCTGTGAAAAATAGGTCTTTACTGAGAAAAGCCTTCAAATGAAGCAGAGAGGGAATGGAGAAGAGCAAAGGGATATTGCAAAGTACATTTTTGCTTTCCCTTTTACAGGACTTTGGATAGAAGATGATCCGGGCAAGCAGTTTAATATGGCAAAACACCTCTGGCAATAGACAAGTAGTGTAGAAGGAGCCTTTGAGCTCCTTCCCTCCTCCTGAGGAATTGGGCAGAGCAACTGAAAAAAAAGTGGCATTACTGGGCACATAGAAAGCACGAGGCAGAGCGGCTCTAGAATACCCAGGGACACCTTTTCCATTCCTCTCAGTAGGAACAGTGACTCAGTCTGTCTGTCTGCTGTTTACCACTTCCCTTCAGCCCTCTTTGTCTCATTTTCAGTAGAACAAAAGATGTGTAAGCAGTGACTGCAAAGCTGAGTGTTTGTGGTGTTCATTCTTCTGGGAGGGAAAGCATGCAGGGTTCATCTGAAACGCTGGAGAAGATGGAACAATTCTGGGGGCAGAGGTTCCCAGGAGTCTTCCACTGGCAGTGTGGTGTTTTTGAGTCAATCTCATGCATGTCTGTCTGGATCCTGAGCCTAAATCTTTGGCTCTGGGCAGCCTTACCAGAATGGTGGTGACGATGAGCGTGCGGTTGGCCAAGGAATCCGTGATGTTGGTGGACCTGTCCTTGTTGCTGTCCGTCATGTTAAGGCCACTGTAGGAGTTCCAGACCCCGATCTGCAAGGAGGAGAGCAGGTGAGAGGCTGCCCCAATCTCCCAAACCCCCAGAGCACTGGCCTCAGGGGTCACCTTGGGAAGGACCAAGTGCTGGAGGAGGGCAGGAGCTTGGAGAAAGGCAGCAACACTGTGGGCTGACTCAGAAATCCAGGGAATGACTGCAAAATGCATCAATGCAAACCCAGGAGCAGTGAGAGTATGAGGCTTGGCAGGGCAGTGCTGGGGTGGCCAAATGGCTACTAAAGTGAAACATGCTGGCTTTATACCTTGCTTTAAAAAGTGCTAAATGTCTATTTTTATGATTTTTTTTTTTTTAATTGTCAGTGGGGGAGTTGAGACATGTGACAAGACCTCTCTCTTCTGATGGAACAGGTTAAAAGCCTGAATAACTATGTTGGAACAGACTGATGGATGCACTGGCCTTTTGCTTGCCCCGTGCCTTCAGCAGGTTTAGCAAAGATCATTCTGTCATTCCTGCACTCCTGGATATGCCAGAGCTCTCAAGGTGATACCACTTCACACCCCCGGCAGTATTTGCTTAGCAAACATCAGTGGCCAAAGGCAAATTCCTTTCTAGCCAGGGAGAAGGGAAAACTTCCAGTGTTTACTGCCCAAGCCAAAGCCTCCAGGGAGGATATTTGTGATTTCAGAGGATTTGGATCTACACTGTGGGGGCAAATTATAATGGTGTTATTTCTTCAGATCAATATTTACCCAACCTAAATGCAGTCTGGAAGCATCTCCAGTGTTTCTGCCCTTGGATTTTCAGCCTGAGGGCTGCTGTGAGGAGCTCCAAGCGAGGAGCTGGCTCAGGCAGGTTGGTTTGTGCTGGGCATTGTGGAGAGCACCACCATTTCAAGCAAACTCGGGGTTTGTGTCCCCAGGTGCCCCTCACAAACATTTTTTTCCAAATTCTTAATGAAGACATCCATGCCATTAAAAAAAAAAGTTTATGCCAAGCATTTGTCAGCCATTCCTTTTGTTTCCAAAACTAGATCAGGTTGGGAAGCTGATCTGGAAAGTGCAGGAATTTACAGAGGAGATAAAATGTTGGCTGTCATGGCAGCCTGAGCCAGGAATACAGTAAATAAATAAAATATCCAGTGTCCTTGGGTTTGCACCAGGGTGGATGAGCCCTTCTGCTCGCTGTGACTGACTCAGGATGTGTTTGTTGGCTGGCAGCAGGGAGAAAGGAGGACAGCCATGGGAACAGGGAGCAGCAGAGTCACAGAACACACAGAACAGACCAGGAGAGCACTGCACATCTGGGCAGAGGGACAGCACTGCACATCTGGGCAAGGGACAGCACTGCACACCTGGGCAAAGGGACGGCACTGCCTGGAGGGGGAGGAGGGAGGAGCAAGATTGAGAACCACGTAGGACATCACTGTGGGGAGGCCAGGGGGTGTTTTGCAGTTTAGTGACAAGTTTGAGAGGTGTCATAGGCCCTTCCCAGCTGCAATTCGGTTTAAATCAGTTCAGCAGAGCACGAGATGTCTGCAGTCAAAAGGGAGAGTGCTTCTGCCTGGCAGGGGATGATCTACTCCCCAGGAAGGAGGGGAGAGGGCCTTTGTGCCTCAGCCTGATCCACTGGAGATTAAACTGGGTTATTAAGTATGTGTGTGCTCCATGAGAACACAAAGACGGTTGTAGAGGGTGTTTTACCCTGGTTAATCTCACAACACAACCCCAAAACCTTTATAAACTGTGTATGAGGGAGGGCTGTGGAATAATGAGACCCGTGTGAGCCATGGACAAAATACAATTCTAAGCACTATAAACAATTTCTGTCTCATGACTACAGAACACTTCAGACTTAGTGGATGGAGCTTTTATCTTCTCCTCAGAACAGCAACCAGGGGTTGTAAGTCCTGTGGGGAGCAGTGAGTGGAGCTGTTCTCCAAATCCCACTTTTGTGTTTTAAGCACCTTATGTTCAAAGAGGGATGAGATTCCTGGGGTGATTTACGTCTTTTATAAACAAGCTTAGTCCCAATTTCCTATGTTAGTGAATGACAGCATCCACTTCATCATCTCTATTATTTTCTGTGAGGAGCTAATAACACACTCATCCAAATTCTGAGGCAATAATGCTTGAACACTGCCATCACTGAGAGGTTTGTGAGGGGAAAAACGCCCCCAGCCCTGCACATTAAACCAGACTTTGGAGCTGATGCCAATACACATCCAGAATAGTGTAATTTTACCCCTCAGGCTAAATTTTAGGTGAATCAGGAAGGATGGCACACGAGAAAAGGACTGGTTTTGCTGCAACATGGGCCTCTAATCAAAGATGGGAAAAGCACAGCTCCCAAGAAGTAAAATAATAATTAAGCCCCCCTGATTTTGGTGGAAAACCAAAATCCATGAGCCCTGCCAAGATCTTTTTAGTCTTTGCAATTACAGTGTCTCAAGTGGAGAAAAACTGATCCTACCAGGAAAATTCTTGCTTTCAGAGAGACTGTTGTCTCTAAACTGCAATAGGAGAGTCACCACTAAAACCCAAAGGCTGAGTGTGAAGACCCAGCCCACAGGGTTTTGGCATCACCTGTCTGTGTACAAACCTTCTTCCACACTTTATATAAATGATTAGAACCCTCGCCAGCAGCCTTGGTACAGGGAAAAATAAACAGAGTGCTTCATTAAAAATGAAAAGAGAAGCTGTCTGAAGAGCTGTGTGGGAGCAATTACAGATAAATTCTCAATTAACCCGTTAGCAATTACCACCCAGAGCTGAGCCAGCACACAGAGCAAGGGCCAGCAGCCTCGGGAGCTGCTGTCACCTGTGCTGGGGTTTGGGACACCCACAGCTGCCACCCCCAGGGCAGCCCCTATCGCTGGCTGAAGGCTGAGAAAAGGGAAAGAGCAAATCCAATCTCAGAAACCTGGAGAATCCTCACCATCTCCACTTTGTTGAGGTTATTACTCAAGTACCTTCTTTCCTCTCTCCCTCATGTCACATTTATCTGTGCACTGCTATATAAATTTATCTATCTCTATATATGAATTTACCATCCACCGTTGCAGTGGCAAGAATTGAAAATGAGGTGCACTTAAAATGATTCTTTGCATGAGATAAGTGTTGGCTGCCCCACATTCCTCTCCTATACCTCAAAATGCACTGTAAGATAAAAAAACAATCCTAGCAGCTCTGCTTTAACTCTGACTCAAATCCTCTGTGAGCAGTGGGGATTTTTACCCCAGGCACAGGAGATTCAAGCTCAGGAACCATACCCTTGTCAAATTAACTTTCTGCCATGTGGTTTTTTTTACAAAAGACCTGCTTACCTTTTCCGTGCCTTCCTCCTTGAGGCTGATGATGTCCAGGTCGAAGTCCTTCCTGAGCCCGTCGGTTTTGTTGAAGGTGATGCGGCCGGTCAGCCCCTCCCACCGTGCCTGGGGACACAAACACACCCTGCCTGTGGCACCCAGCAGGGGCCACCCTGAACCACAACAGCTGGCATTTAAATACACCACAGCACCCAATCGCTTCCAAATTTGGGGGGTTTTAAGCATCTGTGGCTTTGTTATTCTGACAAAACCTCCCTTTTTTTTGTTTAGTTTCTTTCTGGTATGTTTTGTGTTTTGCAAGCAGGCACAAGTCTGTGACAGTTTACATAGATTGGTTTACATATGTCTGGTACTGATAAAAAGTATAGACTGACTAAAGAGAAAGGGAGAACTGCAGGTGCCCAAAGCTAGGGCAGTTCTGCACTGCACAAGAATTCACTAAGGAACAAGAAAAGGGAGTCAGCTCTGTCCAAGCTGTGGGGCTGGGCCTTGGAGCTTCCAGAAGCCCAGAGACCCCCTAAGAGCTTTGCAGGGTAAGGCCACAGAATGTCACACCCAGGGGGAAGGACACGAGTCACAGAGGAACAGATCTGGTCCAAGCAGCACTTCCCTGTCCCAGCCTAACCCTAGTGAATCCTAATCCTGGTTTTAAACACTGGCACCAGGGCCTGCACAGCCAGGAGGACTCCCTGTGCTAGGGACCCCTTCTTCAGGGAGAAGGATCAAGGGCAAGAACAAACTTCCTCCACAAGTTTGGTCTCCCACCCAGACCATCTGCCTTCAAATGAGATCTCTCTCCCTCCCACCCCATTTTGTCCCCAGAGCCTGGTGCTTATCCATAAAACACAGTGATGGGTTTCAAAATGCAGACAACTTTGCTAATCTATTTTTGGGAGGTCCCCCATTAGATGAAATTTGTCAGAGATACAAGGAGAGCTGACGATAAATGATGGCATTGTTCCTTCGTGTGTGTCAGCCATATAATTTTAAATTACAAGCTTTTCCACCACACATCGTTCCTTGCCTCATTTAATTTATTGGAGACAGAGCACAGAAGTAGAGCTGCATTAAAAACCACCACACTTACAGACTGGTGTCTCCCCTCCCTGTTTAATCTGAATTCCAGCCCCGAATCTGCAGGGTTTAATCTCAGATGCTGGGGAATTCTCACCACATGTCTCAGGCAAATCTGGTGCATTTGGAATTTGTGGAAACAGCAGGACTTTGAAAAACACTTAAGCACCATAAGAATGGAAAAGCATTAATGCAACAAATTTGCTGTGAGGTTTTCCATCCTAATGACTTGGGAGTACACAGGAGTCTCTGCTGTAAACAGTGAAACACTTGCAAGGCTATTTACTACTAATTTATTATGCTGATATAATGAAGATAGCAGGGGGGACACATATGGATGGATTACAACCTCTAACATCCCTTTTTCCAGCCTGTCTTTTTATTCCTCTGATGTGCCTCCATCTCTTTTTCATAAAGATGGAATATTTTATAAAACTCTTGTGGAAAAGAGATTTCTATGGTGAAATGCATCTCACTTTGCCAAACAGGCTTTGGTGCTTCTACCTTTGCACTAAAAGGAGGAAAAGGCATTACGAGCTACTTAAATTGTGAGAATTTAAATTTAAATTCTCTGCTTAAATCCAGAGAAGTGCAAAGGGCCTTTGTCCAACTTCAGTCCCACTCAGACCACCAAATAATGACCCAAGTGGGACTTCAGCATGAACAGGAGCCAGGGAGTGTTTCTCAGAAGGGTTAAATGCTGATGGGTTTTTAAACCCTAATGGTGAGGAACACGCTTCAGATACCATCTGAATCCTAAATTTAATTTCAGATTTTTATTTTATTGCTTCTAAAGCAAAACAGAGAAAGCAGCTCACGCAGAGTTCTTGTTAATTAACAAACTGAAATGAAGCAGAACTTCCTGAAAAGCCAGGAGCTGCATGTGTGTGTATCACAGAGATGGGATTTCATGCTTTCACACACAGGATTTATAACAATTTTTATGTTTCTGGTGACACATTGAGTGTTACAGGACATCATAAAAGCTGAATTGAAACCTGATCAGGTAATTGGTCAAAGAGCATCACTGTGAGCAGCTGCTCAGACCCTTTCTTACTCAGCCTCGAGGGGGGAGTGGGCAGAAAAGGTTACAGACACAACTCCAGCCACCTTCGGAGGCTGGCAGGCACCTGCCATGGCCAAAATACACAAAGCAACCTAAAGAGAGCTGTGAAACTCCCTGTTTTCACTGGGAAACTCTCTGTTTTCACTGCTTGAAAAGATGAGGAAAAGATGAGATTTGGGGAAAGCACAAGCTGAACCCTGGGGCTAAATATTCCAATTACAATCCCTATCAATAGATTGATGGGAAATGACAACAACAGGAGAACGGAGCTGGCTCAGCCTCCAGAGTCAAACACTCCAGAAGAGTTTTATCAATTCCCACCCATCAAAGGGTCTTTGTATCAATTTCCACTGCACCACCTTGGATCAATGCAGCAGCCTCCATTCCAGCCAGAGCAAACCAACAATTCAGTCCCAGAATCAATCAATGCAGCTGCTTCCAGGGTTATCACAGAATCATGGAATAAATATCCTGAGTGGGAAGGGAGCCCCAGGGAGCCCAGCCCCTGGCCCTGCACAGACACTAAACAATCCCACCCTGTGCACCCCTGGTGTCCAAACTGACCCGAGAAATTCCCCAAACAGACCAGATTCAGGTACTTGTTTTGTAGAACAGACCTGGATTTTTTTATTCTCTCTTTTTTTTCTCTTCTCTTGCTGTTTAAGTGTAACTTGAAAATTTGGAAACTTTTCCCTAAAGGCAAAGAATCGTCTGGGTTTTTCTCTGGGTTTTTCTCTGGCTTTAATGGGAGTTTGGTCAGAAATCAGTCACCTGGCTGTTCACTGTGGGAGGAGTGCACTCAGAAGTTGGAGTGAAGTCTAATTGCAGATAGGAATATTTTCCTGCCTACTCAGTTTTGCTGTGGGATTATTTTGACCCATGGTATATATATTTAATACTTGGGGTTATAATCTGTTTATTTATTATCAGAAGTTCCTAGACAAAATGAACATCAGTTATTTATTTAATGTACATTCCTAATTAATTACAGGGGTGGAGGAACTGATATTCCCAAACTTCTGGTGAGGACTTGGATGGTACCTGACACTTGAATGAAAAATTAAAAACTTAGGAACACCTAAACCTACAACAGAACAGTTTCATGTAACAAAATCTCCCAAGGCCATAAATGGCAATACCACTATAATAATGAATATAATAATAATAATCACTGCCAAATTGCTACTGACCAAGAACAGTTTAATTTTTCTTTGGTTTTCTTTCCTCTTGAAAGAAAAAGGCCCTGGAATTGCAGAGAGAGCTGCCAGATTGAAGTGACAGTGATATTGCTTCTCCTTGGAGTGGAAATTGTGTGTGATGAGCCACACATCAACTTGTCAGCTCTTACAATTAATCCTCTTATTACCAGAGATCCCCCAGGATTATGGAGTACACTGAGTTAGGGTATGACTTTGCCATTATCCTACTCCAAATCTGGCATAACGGATGGAATAAAGAGAATTTCAGCACTTGCCAGCACAGGGCTTTATCTATGGAGATAAACTGAGAATTATGATGCTCCACAGCCTCTTTCCTTGGAAGAGGTCCAGGAAAAGTCCTGAGTTTCAGTGAGCAGCCCTGGAAATGCAGTGGGAAGCAGAAAGGTGCATTTTCCACGGCTGGAGGGGTGGGATTAGACTGGACTGGGAACATGGAAAATGTAACCATTGTGTTTGAGTAAGCCTGGGTATATTAAATATGTCCTGAAAAAATGTTTTTTGTAGCAAATATTAAAACATCCTCCATATATTCAGATAAAGTCACTTTATAATAGTTATTGCTTTTTTTTTTTTTAATAAACAAATCTACTGCCAAAGTAATATTTAATGAGCCAAAAACAGACTGGAAGAAAATATAGGTAATCTTTTTGTCAAACAGCTTGTTTTGATTTTGGATATCACAGTATCAGCACCTTGCAGATAATTTTTTATCAATTTTCATCAATTCAATATGTATTTATTCTCAGCATGCAATCCTGCAATTACTTTGCAATCTGGGCATAGATAATTCCATAAATAAGTGTTTTTCCACTTGAAATTTGACTTCAGAATAAGAATGCCTATTGACATTACCCTCAGCCTCATTGTCTTCTCGGGAAGCTGAGCTTTATTTCCTAATAAAGCACCGTGGGATGCAGGTCAGGCAGTTGTTTTGTTTGCTCTCCTAATTAAGAGTTTTCAGGTCAAAGTAACAGCCAGTAATAGGCTCGTAGCAGAAATGCACTTCGTGGACTAGAGCTAAGGTTTATGAAAAGTGAAACAAAGAAGAAAGATTGTCTTAGGGAGAGTGGATCAAGTGTTAATATTAAATTAACTGGTGAGAGAAGCCCTACCAAAGTAAAGAACTGTTTCAATTTGGTGAAACTGAATATTGCAGCAGCAGAGCCCAGAGAATAAATCCAGCCAGCATCCACAGACCCTGTCACTGCCTCAGTGCTAAAATGCAATGAAAACGATGCAGCAGAAGATATTTTATTTCATGTTTTGGAGCAAAATGTTGTCATCTTTTCCCAGTCATTGCACGAAGATTCCAGTGCTGCCCCACAGCCCCTCTCAGAGAGCAGGGGAATGAGGATTTCCTGGCTCCTCTGCCATCAGCCTCCTGTTCTGCTCTCTCCTTTTTATTTGTTCCACTCTGCAGGGTTGGAGTCCCATGAAAATACCTGACTGGGTGATTCTGGGAGTAATCAAAGGCCATGAAACAACAGAAATGTTCTATTCTCTTCTGAGGTTCTTTGTGCTCCTGTGTTTGGAGATGTTGCCAATTGGACACGGAACAAACTGATGGATACCTCTGCAGATGGATTGCTTTCCCTTCTGTCATAATTTACATTTCTACTTCTACTGTAATGAAAAACCTCCAGTTCCTTCTCCTTCCAGCACTGAATGCAGATGGATGGCTCTCACTCCTGCTCTCAGTGCTTGGCATGGATCTCCTTAGAAATACAGCAGGAGCTGAAATCTCTTCAGATCTCTTTCAATCCCTGAGATTTTTCTCTGTGATTCTGCTTGAGGGCATTTAACAGTCACTCAGAATCCAATCTGCATCCCTATCCTTCTCTCTGCAGTTGTTCTTTTAATTGTGGCTGGATTTGAACAAGGGGAGCTCACACTGGTTTCGATGATAATTGAAAAACAGTCACAATCTGGGGCCTTATCTTGTGCTTTAGAGGGGACATAAGCAGAACCTGATCATTCAATTATGAACATATTTCATGTTTACCCCCATTTTTCCTTCAGAAAAGGTGGGATCATCCTGTCTGTCCCTGTTCCCCCTCTGCAGACAGACGCTGCCTGCAGATGCCTTCAGAAGGGCTCAAAGACTGGAACATCCTTCAGCTGTGGGTGGCACTGGGTCACTGAGAGACACAGCTTCTGACAAGGATCCACTCTTCATTAAAAACTCCTTAATGGGCTGCTGCAGAGCCTTGGGCCCAGACATTTCATAGCGCTGGCCCACAAAGCAAATGAGGTGACCTCAGTTCTTTTCACCACCAAAATAAAATGCAAAAACTCACCAGGGAGCCACTGAAGCACTTGTTAACTTCAGCATCTGCAGGAATCACTGCAGGCAAATTCTCTGTCTGAAACTGGTTTATTTAGACTGGAGTACTGAATGTTTGTCTTTAGATCAGTCTGTAAAATGCCTCCACACAATGTCAGTACCACATCACAAATCAGGAAAATTAAATTCTATCTATGTGGGCCCAAGATATCACTCTGCCTCCCTGACTTTATTTTCTCCATACCTATTCACTGGTTCCTAATTATAAAGTTCCTCTGTCCCTGTTGAACAAACCAGGCCCTAACATGATCTAGGGAGGTCCAAATGTATTTGCTATTTGTTTCCAACTCGCGTTTCAGGCTTTACAGGAAATGCAATCTGGTCTTATTAAACCTTATCCTCTGGTTTTAACAACCACCTTTTTTTTTTTTGGCTTCATCAGACACAGGAAGATAAGACTCTCAGAGTATTCAAATTAGTGTTTTACTGACCACGAGAGACTCTGTTTGCCAGGCCATCAGTAATTAGCTCCCATATCTCACTCCACGCAAGAGAAGCTGCTTGTCCATGATAAATGAGAGCTGTGTCATTGTTTGAACTGATCTGCTGGGGCACATCTGGTACTCTTGGGCACAGTATTCTGGTTTAGGCTTCAGGAACCCTTAGTTTTATACTCAGCATCCCCCAAAATAAGTAGGGCATCACTGCAGGGGCATTCAGGGGCATTCACTGATATAAAATCTTTCAATTTCAAATTAATTATTTTTCAAATGCAGGGGCTGAGGTGGGGAGAAAGTAAAACGTATGTGGGACACTCCATGTAATTTCCAATTTTCATTTCCACACTTCCCCAAAGGAAAGGTTTCCATTTGAAAATCAAAATAAAACTGGGACTTTTGAAAGAGTGAAGGCATTTCAACTAAAATGTGTATTTTTAGGCCAAGCTCAGTCATGGATTCTTGTAAGACAGAGCATTGCTTCAGGAAGCAATTTCCTTCTTTAGAAATACTGGCTGCAATGTTTTCTGGTTATTGATCACTGATCAAACAATCTACAAAACAATTGGAATTACACAGTGAAGCGAGGGCAGAGCTACAGACTCCCTTTTCTTTCAATTTCCACAACAACAGTTGTAGTTACCTCATATTTTTAGAAACTATCAACATCCACAGCAAACATTCACCGAATAAACAACCTTAGGGAGGTCTGACAGTGTTTTAGTCTGAGACTAAAGGGAAGACCAGGATGGAAGCCAGAGCCTTGTGCCTGTAACTCGCGGGGTTTTGCCATGAAGGCGAGGAGGGGGAATTCACCCTGTGAGTGCCGGAAAGGGGAGCACAGCAAGGACCAGCACAGGGAGCAGGCGGGGAGGAGGAAAGGAGGGATGGCAGAGGGGAGGAGGAAAGGGGGGATGGCAGCGGGGAGGAGGAAAGGAGGGATGGCAGCGGAGAGGAGGAAAGGAGGGATGGCAGAGGGGAGGAGGAAAGGAGGGATGGCAGCGGGGAGGAGGAAAGGGGGGATGGCAGCGGGGAGGAGGAAAGGAGGGATGGCAGCGGGGAGGAGGAAAGGAGGGATGGCAGAGGGGAGGAGGAAAGGAGGGATGGCAGAGGGGAGGAGGAAAGGAGGGACGGCAGAGGGGAGGAGGAAAGGAGGGATGGCAGCGGGGAGGAGGAAAGGGGGGATGGCAGCACGGGCGGGGTCGGGCACTTGCCTCCTTGATGAGGTTCATGAAGCGGGGCCCGAAGCGCCAGGGCTTGTGGCGGTGGCACTGCAGGGAGCTGACGGTGAGCTGCGCGGCGCGCTGGGACGCCACTGCCACCATGTACACGGCGTCGTACATCAGCGCCGCGTCTGTCTGCGGAGACACAGCCCCGTTAGTGCCCGTCCCAGGGCTCCTCGGGGGGAAAACCTCTCCTGGGAGAGCCGGGGGGGACTGAGGAGCAGCCGAATCCAGCTCTTCACGTGAATTTCCGAGTGCTTTCAGCACTGGGAGGGAAACTACACCACGGAGAGGGAGGTCAGGGGGTGCCAGGCAGGCTGCAGAGGGGTTTTAACAAGTCCCAGATGTATGGGCCACTCTTGGCATGGCACTTGTGGGATTGCTTCCTTCCCAGCAGGTCAGGCTGGCCTTACTTTCCAGGGAAGTCAACCCCATGATCACCCAGAACACATCCCAATGCCCAGGTGTCTGCTCCTCTCAGTGCCCGCTGCCCTCCAGGATCCTGTCTTTTGTGCCTTTTGGCACGAATGTGTGCAGTGGTGTCTTGGAGAGAGGGGAAATGTCCTTCTGAGCTGTGTTTTGGGGGGGGATTAACTTGGACTCACACATCCAACTTCTCACTACAGCCCTTAGATCCTTGAATATTACCCCATGGATTCAGGTACCAAACTTACTGGGTGCTCTTTGTGCATCTGTGTTTCTTTGGGGGTGGGTTTGTGGGTTTAAAGGCACAGCCTCAAACTGACATCACACACTCTGCCCCACTTTGTCTCTTCAGAAAAGGTTCACCTTCATCTCTCAGTGCTCTCACAGTGAGGTGGGAATGGTTGTGTCTGCCTTAATGATGCTGCACAAATTACCTTTCAGGTAAACTTAATGAATAATTAACCAGGGGCCTGAAAAAACAGGCAGCAATTCTGCAGATGAGAAACTGGACTCCTTTATAGGAACTAGAGAGCTGATCAGTTTTCTATTTCTTTTCCCTGCAATTCCTCTGGGAAATTAATACATTTGATTCTTTGTCTGAGCCATTTACTCGAGTAAATGACAACAGCATCAGTGTTACCAGTATTGGAGGGTTTTGCTCAAATGTATCTGAATTGAAGGACCCTTAAGATAGTGCAGAAGAGGAATTGGTCTTGATATGCTTGTCAGAATCTGCCCAAAATAATGCTGCACAATGGGAGCAAATTGTGAGATCAGAAAACATTGTGAGTGATGAGTCAAGCAGGAGGAGACAATAGCAGCTGTTCTCCCTGCTCAGCGTCTCACAACAGTCAGTTCCAAGCCCACTCAGGGAATGAGTGTGCTGACCTCAGGCTGGCCCCAAATCCCTCCAAATCGATGGAAATATTCCCATCTATGTCAGGAAACCTCAGTTTTTACACTGGACTGGGCCCTCATGATTGGATTTTACTGGCTCTGCCTGTGTCCCAGGCCCAGAGACCCTGGGAGGAGATGTTTGGTAAGAAAGCTCCTCTGTCCTCACTCTGTTCTGTCTGGGAGAGCTGATGCTTTGCCCTGAGCACATGGTGCATCCCCAGTGTCTGTAGCACTGCCAGGCCCAGCTGCTCAGTCCTGTCCTTGTGCCACCTCCCTTGGCTTGTCCCTGCTCCCCTCACTGTGGCTCTGTCCAGGTTGGAGGGTGCAACAGGTTACCTCATTTTCCAAAGTCAATCACCTCATCCTGATTTCTGTGCTTTTATGTCAGGAGAAGGAGACTCAGAGCTCCTGGAACTTGTTTTTCTGATTTTTGTGTGCTGCTAAAACCACTGCAAAGAAAGCCAGAGATCTCATTAGAGCAGCTCTGCCCCTGGGTGCAGTTTGGGCGTCCAGCAGGACGTGAACTTGGAGCTGTCTTGCTTGTGCCCTGCTGACTTCCCACAAGCTGCTTTCCGGGCAAACAGCAGAGCATGAACCAGAAGGGATAAATCCCGAGTTAATAACAGGATGTACAGTCCTGATCTCAGCGCACTGTGCCGCCTGTCACAGCCTTATTGTCACATGAAATGCAGCAGTGGTGCAGCTCTCCATCAAACTGGGCAGTAATGGAACCTGCCAGGAATATTGAAATGATCCCAGCAAGGAGGGAGAGCCTTCCCTCTGGCTGTGTCAGAGCATCAAGGACACTGAGATTCTGAAGCTGGAAAGGGGAGAACAACAGTCAGGACACCAAGGAGAGCAGAAGAGTGGTGAGAACTTTGCTTTTCCCAGTGTTGTATTTGGGGCATTTCTGGGTGAATTCCCATCAGGAATTCCCAGGGACAACTTTCTCCCTGCTTTGGGTATGAGTGAGCACAGTGACACTGCCCAAAGCAGCATCAGTATGTGAAATGCCAGGGACAGCACACTCACTGCATTTCTCCTCAGGATGTTAAGACATTGCCAAATTTTCCCTGCAATTGTCTGCAATAAAGTCTATTTCTTATTGCTTGGAGCTCTACTCAGTCCATGAGATACATTATCCCATACTGCAAAGAGATGGTGACCCTTCACCCTGCCAAAGTGAATGGAGTCATGGTGTCTGTGTAATTGTTCTTATTCTTTCTTCTCCACCTTGAGGGAGTGCTGGGCAGGAATCCTCATTCCCTGCCTTAATGATACCTTTCATCTCTCTTTGAATTACATCTCAAAAGCCAAAGTTTCTGTAGAGATGGAAATGAGGAGAAAAGGCACTTTACCCATTTGAAAATGCTGCTCCCTTCCCACACGCGTGGCCCCTGCCCCTGCAGGTTATAAATCCCTCACCCACCAGGGAAATTCTATTTCCTGCTGCGTTTTCCTTGCACAGTGCAGCAGGCGATGGGAAAGGCGAGGCAGCATTTCAGGGTTCACAGCAAGGGGACCAAGGGTGGCACTGTGCCAGGGCATTGTCCCTGTGCCAGGGCATCGTTCCTGTGCCAGGGCACTGTCCCTGTGCCCCCCTGCCATTGTCACTGCTCACTCACTGTCATGGTGCCAGGGCATTGTTCCTGTAGGAGGGCATTGTCCCTGTGCCATGTCACTGTCCCACCCCTGCCAGCTCACTCACTGTCATGGTGCCAGGGCATTGTTCCTGTAGGAGGGCATTGTCCCTGTGCCATGTCACTGTCCCACCCCTGCCAGCTCACTCACTGTCATGGTGCCGTCCCGCAGCCCCGAGTCGGGCCTGGGTGGTGCCTGCAGCCGCTCCATCGACCACTTGTCCACCACAGACGACACCTGCGGGTTCTCGACGTTCAGCAGCCGGAATCCCGTCATGTTCACCCCGCTGTACCTGTAGGGCTCCAGGTCCAGGGCAAACAGGTCCTAAAGCACCAGCAGGAACACAAACGTGATCATTTTGAAAGGAAATTGTGGGGCTTCTCCCCTGTGCCCACCCCAGCTCCCAGCTGAAATGTGACTGAGCCAGAGCTGTGTGACATGAGTGACAGAGCACACATCTGCTTTTGGGAATGGAAACATCAGTTGCCCACAGCAGAACTGCTTTGCAAGCAACCTGCACATTTTAATTTACAGCAGTGCTGCAGCTCTGACAGGCCGACATGAGGAATTAGCCGACCAGTGTCAAGCTTCTTTCTAAGCTCAGGGGAGGAAAATTTCGAGAGACCCGGTGAGCGCTGTGCTTTGGCTGCTCATGGATCCCATTTTCCCCTGCAGAGCTCCCCAGGCAGCTCTGCCAGGCTGTGGGATGGATATGTCAGTGCATGAAGGCTCCATGTGCTCCAGAGCCTGGCATTTACAGGGCTGCAAAAGAATATTATAGAATTTCCTGAGTGCTTTTATCCGTTTGTGATTTTGTGTTTTTATAAGTAAATGGAACAATGATGAACCAGCAGTGCCTACAGTGCAAAGCCATTCACTCTTTATTTTGTTTTACTCTGGTCCATCTGAACTCATGGTTTCTTGTTAATCAGCATATTGCAATTAATTTTCACTGCATTAAAGTGTTACCCAGCCCCAGAAATGGAGCCAAAAGCTTTCTTAAGAAATTGTGGGTCCTGATATGCATAAAGAGTGTTAGCAGTCATTCTCCAGGAGTTTCCTTGACCAACGGCAACAAAGATCTCCTAGAAAAAGGGGAAAATTCAGCTGTCTTTTCTGAAACAGAGGAAATTCCCCCCCAGATGTTTATAGTGTTCCTTACCAGTGTTGTGAAAAAGTAGTGGTAGTATTCTGTCATCATTCCCATGGAGAGAATCTGTGAAAGACATGGAAAGGTGAAGGTACTTTACTCTGAAAGCTCCCAGTGTGCTGCAGTGCCTTTGAAAAGCAAGGGTTAAGTGTATCCCAGGTCATGAGAGCTTGATTGCAATAAACTCTACATTTTTCTTTAGGAGCCAAAAATACCCTGTTGTATTTAAATGGTGTGTTTGTCACCTCTGCTCAGGAAAGAGACTAAAGATTGCAAAACTTCCAGGACAAGAAAAATTACTAGCGATAACGAGATGCTGATTTTTTATAATCCTTTAGTCTGCAGTCTGGAAGCGATAAAAAGGAATTTATTAGCAGACAACACAGACAACACAATTTGTAAGGAGAAGTGCTCAGGGGCAGGTTTTTGTATTCTGCTGCCAGGTGAGAACAGGACACTGGTGAGGGCTCAGGAGTAAAGGAGGAAAACAGAAAGAAGGAAGTTCTTCTAAGTGCTTTTTGTTTGTTCCATTGGGGAATGTGGGTCAGCAGGAGGATGCCAAAAGAGCTGAGATGGAAGAAACTTTAGGCTGGATTGACCTTCGGGAGGTGTAAATGGACACTGATGGCCACCTCGGGCAGAGGAGGATGAGGTTTTCCTTCCCAGCCCTTGCTCTGCAGGACAGTTCCTGAAGGATGTGCTTTGATCCCTCAGCCCTCGGTAAAATCAGTGGCAATGTTTCCAAAACCAGCGGGAATGCTTACAAAACCGGTGGGAATATTTCCATAACCCCCCGGGGTGTGTGTAACTGGCTGCTCCACAGCCTCCCTGCATCCTTCCTCCCCTCATCCTCACGTCCCCACACACTTTCACCTGCACAGGAGAATTCTGCCCTCTCTGGGATCTTGTGAGGAGGAGGAGGAGGAGGAGGAGGAGGAGGAGGAGGAGGAATTATGAACTGGGAAACTGCTGAGGAACGTATTGCCACGACAGCAACAGAGACCAAGGTTAACTCCTGCTCAGTCATGATCACAGCAATGTAAGGTTCTGTTGTTAATACCCTTTGAGGACAGTTTTTGGAGTGCCTGACTAGCTGTTTGAAAGGCAGGGAGAAATAGTGGGATTTGGCTGGCCAAAATTCCCTTCCTTGGCAGAAGCCTCTGAACTTCAGTTGAGTGATTGTCTATGGCAATTCCTCACGTACACACATACAAAAATAATAATAAAAAAATAAATTAAAAAAAAGGGAAAAAAAAATAAGAAAGAGAGAAAGAACCCCCTGAACTTTCTGAGCTGCAGCAGATAATAAAACCAGCTCAGTGTTAATCGCAAACAACTGATCCGTTTCCAGCCACTAAAAGTCAAGCCAGAAGGCAACTATTTCATTGAAATGCTCCACTGGATTTACACATCAAAATTGCCTTTTTTATTTCTGATTTTATTAATCCTCTTCTATTCTGTTTCTTGGACCTCTTTTATTACCTGTAGAATAAGCTGGAGGCTGCTGTTCCTCTCCTGTTTATGCACAGATAACAATACAGGGCTGCATCCAGGAGAACTTTTTGTGTGCTGTGTTTCCCAGCTGACCTGGCTGGACTGAGTCCCCTTCCCTGGAGCCATTGGATTTCTGTGGCTTGGCAAAGGAGGTGCCAAATTTAGGGGATTTTTATGATGCAGATCTCCTTTGAGCTGAAACTGCACTGAAACAGCCCGAGTGTGACCCTGTGGGGCTCAGAGCAGCTGCCAGGTTAAACAAACGTGGTCTGAGCCCAGGAGATGCCCAAATGTCTTTGGTCCAGTGCAGGATGTTTACAGTCAGGCCACTGTGGTGCTTTAGGGTGAAAACAAGTTCTCAGCAGTTTACACGGGGGGATCCAAGTGCCCAGACTGAAGTGAGTGATTCCTTCAGCTCGGATTGCAGCCTGAGGCAGGAGAGCTGCGAGGCCACTGCACTTCTGCTGGCAGAGAACACAAACTGCGACCTGCCTGCATGGCCAGTGCTACCTCACAGAACGCCCTGAAATGCAAATTCACACGGGGCAGGCAGACACATTTACTGCGGTGATCACCAGGGGTAGCCTGGCTGTTTGGGGAGCAGCTCCCAGCTTTTGCTGCTGCAGCTGCACTGCTGGAGGTGGGCAGGTAGCTGAGCCAGGGCAGCTTTCCTGTCAGATCCGGGAGTGTTTGCCTCCTGCATGAAAGCTTTTAGGAGAATATTGATCGCCCTGTGAACAGAGCCGGCAGGACACACAGAGCTGTGAATGATCATGATTGCAGAAGTCGTGCTACAGGTTTATTCTTTAAAGCAAAACCACCCCAAAACAAGGCACAAAATAATGCCCAAACAAACAAGGAAAACCCCCAAACCCCACAACCAACAGAAACAAAACTCCTGGCGAGAACAGCCTCAACTGTTTGTCCTCCCCTCTCTCAGTCGTTAAGGATGATAATTAGCTAACAGCTATTAGCACTTTGACATACCTGTGACATGTGCATTAGGTACTAAATAGGGGCTTTTTATTCGAGGATCAGACAGACTTGGCAACAATAATTTCTGTTTAAGGGTAATATGGCTGCTAAGCAAAATTCACCCTGAAGGACGATTTAATGCTCTGATGCAGGAAAACAGGAGACGGAATCAAGTCAAAGCAAAAGCAAGAGGAATGCTGAGAATCATGCTGGACATCCCAAAGCATCAATAACCCCTGAGCCTTAATTCCCTGGATGCTCCTGTCAGTGCAAACAGGAATTTCCAGGGCTTTTCTGCTGAGTGTTTGCAGCACAGCAGACACAGGAAGCTCCCAGCAGCTGCTTGGACCAAGGATGGATTTCAGGCTGGGACACCCCTGAAGCACCTGGCAAAGCTTCCCACAGAGCAGGTGACCAGGAGAGAGAGGGGAAGGCAACATCTCTGTGTGCCTGCTCACTGGAAACTGGGATGAGGTTTCATTGCACATTCTATTGAAATAACTTTGCATGTAATTATGTAAATAATTATGCACCTGATACAAATGTCCTATTTAAATAATAATAGCTTTTACTTACTGTGGGACTCAGATGAATGTAAACTAGGGAAATCAGCCTCAAATATTCTCCTTGTACATCTCCTGCCTAGCCTTCCCTGTATTACATTTGTTCTTCAGCCAAACTCAGATATGGTTGGACAATGGGAGATAAAGACACTTCCATCCCTAATCATCCATTCCAGATCAGGAGCCTGGCCCTTGTCCTTTGCAGCTGTGCACTTTCAGCTGTGGGTCATGAACCACGAAGTGAATCCAAAAAATATCAGTGGTCAAATGATATATGGCGATCCAACAGAGACTGGATAAAAATACTCTCTCTTATGTCTGAACATCTCTTTTGGGTGTCCTGTTCCTGCCTTGAATCACATCCCAGCTCTAACTTGCATTTGTTCAACTTGGAAAAAACTCCCTGCCTCATTTAGATCCATTGTCAGGCTGCCTTCGAGGCAGGCTGGAACTGGAATGATAGGCAAGTGCGTTAGTGGGAACTGCACCAAATCCTGTGCTTGCTTTCACTGTGCATTTCCCTCACTCCAGCTATTATTTAATTTCATGACCATTAAATGCATTTCATTCTGCATTTCCCTCACTCCAGCTATCATTTAATTTCATGACCATTAAATGCATTTCATTTTCCAATTAATTAGCCCCGCTGTTTTCTAAGCCAGTCCATCCCTGCTTCTCACCCACATGGGGGCACCTGAGGGATCTGCCACTGCTATTTCTCCCATGGAAATGAGAACAGAGCTAATCCTGCCTTTTCTTAGCAGCCAACCTCCAGGTTTTCAACTCCAGCCTACCTGCCAGGTTCCTGGAAGGAGCACAGTGAGGAGCTGCAGTTTTCTATTCTCATGTCTATTACCGTACGAGGAATGTGCTCCACGGTGACACCTGGTTTTTCAGCCTTCTGGAGGAACTGAATTAATGATCCTTTTCCTTGTCTGTCACATCATCTCTCCAGGATGCTCTGTGAGAGCCTTAAGCCTGATTAAATATACAGTACACTTCCTCCAATGTATTTTGGGGGTGTGAAGAAAGGAGCAGGTAATTTAAGGTTAGAAGGGATGTACTTTCTGAGGGATGAGTTTGCCTAGCAGTAAAATCTGTGTTCACTCCTGGTGTGTTAGCACAAACTGGGGGTTAAGCACAAGGACTCGACCTCTTCAGCCAAGTTCCTCATAGGCAATATCAGACTGAAGAGTGTGCAGGATAAATTGCAGGATTTGTGCATAAAACAGATGGCAATTTGCACGAGCCAGATTAAATTTACTCGGGGAGTGCTCATCTAATGCAGATAGAGCCTCTGTCCACCAAATATTGCAGATAAATGCCACAGCCAGCAAAGGAGGGCCAGGCCTTGTGGGGCTGCACAGGGACTGAGGAAATCCAGGCTCTCTGGGCATGTCAGAGAGCAAGGGAAACGTGGGACTTCAGAGAACAGCTTGTTCAGCTGTGTGCAGGCTCTGGATTTTGTCTGAATTAGGGTATTGATTCACCTGCTCTTGTTGTGCACACAAGGAAGCGTGGCTTGATGGGGGTTTAGTGGAAGCCATAAATAAGCAGAAATTAGAGAAGAAATCTGTCTTTTGTGGTGCTTTGTAAAGCAGAGGCTGGAAGAGGCGAGTGAAGAGGTCCCTGGTGCACACAGTGCCAGGACAGCTCCAGCAGAGCTCTGGGCTAATCCTTCTGCTCTCAGAGGATCTTTTGGGCACCTCCATCTCTGGGTGCCACGGCTGGTGCCCCCTCCCTGCTCCATGGGCCACTCAACACCTACATTACCTAAATACAGTGAACAGACAGGAAAGAGTTGCCTTGGGGACAGCTTTAGGTGCCTCTGAGTCCTGCTCCTGTTGGAAATCTTACATAATTTAACAACATCTTTTTTTTTCCTGTGACATCTACTGGATTGTTTGCAAAGTCAAAAATCTTCTCTAGTGATATCACTGAAATGATTTCTCCAGTGTTTGATGTCTTTCCTCCATCCAGGGTAAAATGACACAGGAGTTTGTGAGTGCAGGGATGGGGAGATGAACTGGGCTCTTTCTGTAACCTGCAATCAGGGGGGTCCCACAGGAATTCAGAGCCCTTCATGCCTGCACATTTCACAGCTGCCTCTGGCAGGGAGGAACTCAGCCCCTGAGTTATTGCTGCCAGCATCATGCTCAGTCACAGACCTAGCCCGCAGAAAAGCCATTTTCCCTTTCTTTGGAGCCTATATTTATGTTGTTTCCTCTCCCACAGTGCTGACCCACAGGTGTAGCTCTCTCAATTTTCCTGTTTTCTCCCACACTGTCATTCCCCCTCCTTCCCCCAGTTCTTCAGGCACTGGAGAGCATTATCTGTATCTGCAGCCTGTCGCTTGTTTGGCTGATCCATATCCCACACAAACTTTTCTGCTGCTTTGCCCTGCTTTAGTGCATCTTTCAGCACTCCCTCCTCTTCTTTTGACACCTAGGTTTTGTTTTTGGGATTTTTTTTCCATACTCAGCCTGACATGCTGGAAGCTTTGTGCCTCCTGCAGAGTGCCAGACATCTACACCCTCATCTTGCCAGTCCTTCAAAATCTGTGTTGACAACTTAACTCTTCCCCCACAAACATCCTTTGGGAGCAGCCAGAAGTGGGGATGCTTTTGGGCAGCCCTGCAGGGAGCAGAGTGGGGGGACAGCCCACTTCTCCTGCCCAAATAGTGCTGCTACAGTGCCCTCCCCACCACTGCACCTCAAATCATTCACACCGAGGAAATCCCAACATCTAGTGCAGGACAGCATTCCTGAGAGAAGAAAATTCCACCCTACAAGCTCCCAGGAATTGTGTGCTGCAGCTGATCTTGGATTCTGCAAGCCCCAAGTTTCTCCAGCCTGGAGAGCAAGATTCCAGGCTCCACACACAAGTGCAATAACTTTCCTTACCAACTTTGGCACCAAAAGCTGCTCTGCAGATCTTAAATATTTCAGTAAAACCTTGTGGGATGGGAACAGAAGGGAACTTTATGGGCATTTACTCAGTGGACACTCTCTGGTGCTCTTTTGGGATCAGGGTATCCCATCAGATTGACTGGCTCATCCCTGCATGTGCAACAAGAAGGGAACTGCTCTCCAAATGTATGGAGCTGTTTCCTGCAGGTCAGCACACTGGGCTTTAGACTTTGATTGTCAAGGAATATAAAGCAAGTGACACCAGTAAATTCTAATTCCCACCACTCCCTGTGTGCCCCTGGGAATGTCCCAGCCCATTTATGTCAGCCTGTGTTTGTCCTTGCCTGCTGTGGCTGCCCAAATTTCACACTCAGGCCGGGCCACCCTTGCACAACAACCTCTCTCGTTGTTTTAAAGGGTAGTCTTTTCTTCTTATTCTGCCTTTTTTTTTTTTTTTAATTGGGAAAGAAATAAAAACTCTGGTGATTAAACCAGGACAAGCTGAAACACATGAAGTGATGCCCCTAGTCAGGCAGGACCTGGAATGTCAGAAAGAAAATGTTTGCTTTGCTCCTGTGGGACACATGTGGGGGTGTTGGGGGCTCTGTGCAGCCCTGGGCTGCTGCACCTTTTGTTGTCACTTCTGTCCCTGCATCATGAGCCCCGAGCTGAGGATGGGTTGTGCCTTTGGCTGTAGTGCTGCCAGCCAGAGGAATCAGAGAGGCTGACAGGTTTCAGGGTACAGGGCCCATGTGGAGCTCTGCCCCCCAGCCCCGGTACCTGCTTGAGGATTTCTGCTGCCGTCTCGTGTGAGCAGTCAAATATCACATAGAACTCCTTGCCCTTCTTCATCTCCTTCAGCAGAGGCCTGGCATCCTTGTTCCCAGAGGGCAGCTGCCGGATTTTGATCTTGATGTTGTATCTGGAAGGGGCTTTGATGAGCTCCTGCAGGCGAATTAGACCTGAAAAACGACAGGCAACGACACAGTCACCATCCTGTGCCACGAGGATTTATTGTTGGTTAAACAGGGTCTCTCACACTCCACACTCCCTAAGGATAATTGCTAGCTCCATATTTGCCAGCTTTCTAGCTAATATTATTAAAGCTTTTCATTCCCATGTTTATACTTGGCTTCAACATCTAAATATTTTGAAAGGTGTTTTTAACTGGTTGACTACAGGATATGTTTGCATTGATGAAATACAGTATAAACATATTGTAGTATGTTTAAACTGAGACATAAAAAGCAAATAAGGCTTCTTCCTGTGCAGCTCATTCTTGTTCCAATACCAAACAGCAAGAAGATAAAACTGAGGAAACCTCCTCCTGACTTTCCTGCCTGATGTCACTCAGCAGCTGTGAGATGTTATAGAACCTTTTGAGATGCAGCTCCACGTCCTCAAACACAGGTGATTTCTCCAGCTCGATGTTCAGCTGGCACAGCTTTCCATGCCTTAGCTGAAGTCAGTGGAGCTCAGCCAGAGCCTTGTCCAAGTGTTTAAACACAGTGCAGTTCCAGTGGCTAATTCAGCACTCCTGTGCAATTTGCACTGCCTCCAAAACCGAGGGAAGACAGTTAAGAGCTCTTTGAGGTGTGTGATTACAGCCTCTCATTATCCAAGAATGCAATTCACCCACACAAAATTCCTGATCTCCTGCTGAGGGGAAGTGAAAGGCTGCCTCAAAAATATGCAGAGTGAGAGAGAACACAGGGCAAGGAGTGCTTCTTGAACAAAAATCAAACAAATTATTTATTAAAATGAAGGAACTCCTGCCTCTCCTGCTGGAAGTGGGATAATATTTATGTGGGGTGTGAGTGCCCCTGGTTGAGTGGCACATCCAGGGCAAGACAAAGCTCCCTCTTCCCTCCGAGGTTTCCAGGGCTTGCTGAGCCCAGGGCTGTTGGCTTTCGCTCAGTACTGGCAGCATGCTTGGGGAAAAGCTGCTCTCCCCCCTCACAGGGCCAGGGCTGTTCCTCACAGGTTTTCAAGTACCAACAATCAGCTGGGAACATGAAACATTCTGAGCACTCGGCTGGAAATGCTGCACACACTGGGAGCTGGGCCTGGAGCCAGCTGAGGTACAGGAACCCACTGGAGCTGATTGTGATGGAATGGGCTCCCAGAACCCACTGACAAAGGAGTTGGTGTCCCCTGGCTGGGAAAGCACTGGCTGTACTCAGGGCTCACTCCTGGCTGCAGTGCCCTGGGACAGCAGCTTCAGGAGGGGAAACAGGTTTGGGAGGAAGAGTGGCATCCAGGGAAGCCTTCATCTCATCCACACCTCGCACTGAGAACTGGGGCTTGTCTTCCCAGCAACAAAAAGTATTTGAGTGCAAGTGTAGTGAAATGCAAAAATAATAAAAAAAAGGATTTGCTAACCACCTCCCTGACCTTTTGGGGGGTAGAAATTACTGTGTGCCTTAAAATATCTCCTTTGGTCACATCAGACTGGGACCTTGCACTTCCCAACACTTCCTGCTGCCACATGAAGTGGAGATGGAGCCCAGGTGTGGTGTCCTGGAGGAAACAAAGCAGCAAAAGCAGCAGTGGAAAGAACTGCAGCTATTTTCCTGGAGGATATGGCAAAAGCCTGACCCCCTGAGCCCATCCAGTGCCACCCCCTGCCCTAGGCAGGGACAGCTCCCATGAGACCAGGGTGCTCCGAGCCCCATCCAACCTGGCCAAGATGGTTTTATTTCTTGTGGTGAAACGATGTCAAACTCTCATTAGAGATGAGAAATAAAAGAGCTTGAGTTAACTGGCATCACTCTAACCCCAAATCCAAGGACTATTTATACTGATCAAAGTTGACATGTTTACTTTCCTGACTCTGTGTTAATACGATGATTGATGATTAATTTACTTTGTAAACACCTCTGTAGATGAAATCTCTTTAATATCAGGCATCTTTGTAGCTGAGCAGGTACACAGCACTTGGTGTTTTGGAATGCCAATTTGGTGATGGGGTGAGCTGGAAAAGACCTCTCCTTGTTTCTATTTGGTCTAGAAGATTTATCTAGGAGCTACTGGAGAATGTCCAGTGGGGGCTGCAGAGAGGATGAGGGGTCTGGAACATTTCTGTTGTGAGGAGAGGCTGTGGGAGCTGGACCTGCTCAGTGTGGGGAAGGGAAGGCTGAGAGGGGATCCATCAATGCACACATATACGATCAATCCACCCAAATACCCCATCAACCCACACAAATATCCCCAAGGGCTGTCAGAGGATGGTGCCAGGCTCTGCCAGTGACAGAGGAGGAGCTGTCAGTGATGGCCATGAACTGAAACACGACAAGTTCCACCTCAGCCTGAGGAAGAATTTCTGTCCATGGAAGGGGCAGAGCCCTGGAACAGCTGTCCAGGGAGGGTGTGAAGTCTCCATCTCTGGGGACATCCCAAACCCACCTGGAGAGTTCTGTGTCACCTGCTCCAGGTGACCCTGACTCGGCAGGGATCACTTGGGTGGTCTGCAGATTCTGGGATCCTGGGATCAGTTTGGAGCTGTGTTATGGGTTCCACAACCAGGAAGCAAAATGGGATTGACTATTCAAACCCCAGGGGTCTGGTGAAGTGAGCAGCTTTCCAAAAGCCATGGCAGCAGCAGGACAGGGTTTTTCTCCTGTAACCCACTGAGGGCAGGCAGAGTGAGCTGCCCCAGGGCCTGATGGGCTCTGCAGCCTGGCCCCACTCACTCACTCACTCACTCACTCACTCACTCACCTGTGCTGTCCTCGTAGACCACGGTGACGATTTTCCAGTTGTAGTAGAGCACGAGGTCCAGCACAGCCCTGCTGATGGCGGCGTAGTCGGGGTAGAGGTTGATGTAGAAGGCGTCCCTGTTGTCCACGGTGGGGTGCTTCCAGCGGGTCTGGATGTGGGGCACCTCCAGGGCATTGCAGATGGACTGCACGGCGCTGACCGACGAGCTGTGCGCAGGCCCGAACAGCGCCGCCACGCCCAGGGCCAGCTGGTCACAGGCTGGGGACACAGGGGACAGCCAGCTCTTAGTGGGCAAAGCAAGGGACCTGGGGATAGTCATGGAGAGCTTTTATCCTCCAGCCATCCCCATCACTTCAAAGTGAGAACAGAGCATGGCGTTGCTCCCAGAGCCACTGAGAGATGTGCCAGTGGTTCCTGAGGTGTTCAGGGGTGATGTACAGGGTAAAGGGAGAGGCTGAGGGAGCTGGGGAGGCTCAGCTGGAGAAAAGGAGGCTCAGGGGGGACCCTGTGGCTCTGCACAACTCCCTGACAGGAGGGAACAGCTGGGGGTGTCAGGTTCTGCTCCCAGGGAACAGGGACAGGAGGAGAGGGAACAGCAGGAGAGGGAACAGCCTCAGGACAGGGGAAGTTTGGATTGCATAGCACAAGAATTTCCCCATGGAAAAGGTTGTTAAGCACTGGGAGGGGCTGCCCAGGGAGGTGTGGAGTGCCCATCCCTGGAGGTGTCCAAGGATGGCCTGGATTTGGCACTCAGTGCTCTGGGCTGAGGACAAGGTGGGGATCAGGCACAGCTGGGACTCAATGGGCTCAGAGATCTTTTCCAACCTCAGTGATTCTGGTTTGATTGTGGTTCAGAAAATGGCTTTACTGATCAGCTTCATATTCTTGACCTTGCTTGCTGCAAATAAAACCTTCTCTGCTCGTTGCCTTGCAGATCACATGGATTCCTGAACTGCCTTTCTCAGAATGGCTTTGTCCTGGAGGAACCAGGAGCTCTCTGGCTGCCAAAGAAACGTCACGGGAAGGAAGTTCCACAGCAGAATGTCAGGTAATACATCCCTGGAGCCACAGCAGGCTCTCCAAGGATCCCTCTGGGACTAGCACCTTTCCACCTGTGAGAGCTGCTCTAATTTCAGGCTGCTGCAGGGACATGAGCAGCAAAGGGCACCAGGGTTCACTGCTCTCCATAATCTGTGTTTACAAAGCAGGTAGGAATGCCTAAAGCCCTTGGTAACAGCACAGGGACATAAAGAACCCCCACACTCTGACATTTTATACATTTTTTACTCCTCCAAATCAGCCAAATGCATCAACAAAGGTTTCCTCCTCCTCGTGCCCACATCTCAGCCTGATGAACCCTGCCTGGAGCTGTCTTTGCATTTTTCTTTCTCTGCCATGTCTTTGCAGGCTGACAGACAGGGGATGAAGTGATATCAGTTATTTCTGTCCATAGGTAAAATTTACTGCCAGTGTTTTTAACAAGGCTCCTGCACTGACCTGTGGGGCTGCTCTCCTTGTGAGGGTAGGAAGTTTAGAAATGACTCTGATTGAGTGAAACATTAAATACAGCAACTTCCACAATGAGCTCAGATTCTCTAAATTTGTATTTAGCTCTCTGGCTGTAATAGAATATGACAGAAAATCAATTATTTTCTGTTTCCATTCTACAGATGAGTGTTTCACAGACAGCATAAAGTGCACAGGCTTTCCAGGTTTAATTCAGAAGCCTTTCCATAGGTTCACAGGTTTTAATGTGCAAATTTCATAAAAAACTTCAATAATTCATGATGAGAAGAAATTACTGCTGTCTGTGTGAGTTTCTTGCATGCAGATTGACAACTTCCTACATTTTAAATGGAGAAGGCACCTTCACAACAGGCACAGAAGAGATTCTCACTCTACAGGGAATCTGAAATTCTGTCTCAGCCTGGATTATACAGATTATAAATCCACCATGCTTGAGATTCTATAGCACGTAGCTCTAGCATATACCTGATAACTGGAAAAGAATGCAAAAAAATGCCATTTAAAGCTCTTTTTGGTGTCCATTGAAATAATTCTCCTTTTCTTCACTCTTACTAAGAAACTGAGGTAGCATGAGGAAAATTGGGTAGTGTAGATGTTTGAAAGGTGACAGCTCACCAGCTTCGTTTTTATTTTCCAGCCTTCTAGCAAATCCAGTTCCAGGAACTGGGCTGCCCTTTATAACATTTTATGTTATAAAACAAGTTTTGAGCTTGCTTCCAAGAGGCCAAGGAACACATGGAGCTTTAGGAAAGTTGTCACTTATTACCTCTCTCTGTTTTGGCCTGCAAGTCAATTAGATGGGAGTAAACTAAGCTATAATTTTCCTTCTCAGGAAAAAAAAAAAAGACGCATAAAAATTCCAAATTTGACTACTCCAATTCTTAAAGTTGTTTATAATAGAGAAACTTATTTCTGTCTTCAGGGCTCTACTGGTCCCTGGTCTTTAAAATGCAGTGGAAATAATTTACCAATAATGGGTATCTGTGCTAATTACGGGTCGTGACACCCCACTGTGCTTCCTGTGAGTCTGTGATCATTTTTCTGCAGAGTTCCAGCTGGTAAATCTGAGTTTTGGAAAGAAGAATGGCTTGGACTCGCCTCCTGCCATCTGGGGCTCTGAGCATGCAGACAGGACATAGAGGTTTATTCAGAAAGCTCATGACAGTCCAAGCCCAGCTTGATCCTTAGTTCAAACACCTCTGAAAGATTCATTTTATGTTCCTGTTGGTACACATGGTACAAGCAGAGCAGCAAAGGAGATCAGGCTGGAAAAAGGGATAAAGTACAAACCACATATGTAACTGACACAGTAATTGAGATAATTACCTCTCCTCGAGGCTTCAAAGCTATCGAAGAGGTTAATTCTCTGGATGTCATAGGTTAATGTGGTATTAGGCATCAGTGTTCTGTTCCTATTAATGTTGCTGACAGCAAACTTGAATGCCAATTCTTCAATATTAACAGGTTCATTTTCCACAGTTTCGAATATCCCTCCTGTTGGAACAGAGATAAATGAGGATTATTCACCTCTTAATGGCTGCACAGAAAGAGGGAAAAGTAAATTATGAGCCATAATTTCTGAGTGTTCATCAAGGCAAGCCTGATGGCTGCTCAAAGCACTACAGCAACAGCACAGTGGGTCCTCAGTTTTTATCTGCTGTGGCACTGGGGTTAACTCAATGTTATGAATGTTGCTCCAAAAACATCTGGGGAAGTTGACATGTATTTATTGTCCAGCCTTTTCAGAGGAACATTTTAAATGCCCGTGAAAACTTCTATCCAGCTCCTTTCTAATGAAAATAGGGATGCACATGGGTCTTGTTCTCCCTGCTCCAGTCTAATCTGCATTTGGAGATGAAACTTGGACATTGTGGATGTTTTCTGAAGCGTTTCTGCACGTCCTGGCAGTCCAAGACCCACTGAGGAGCTTGAGAGCAAAAAGCCTGAGAGTCTCCCCTTGAGCTCTGTGTTTCCTCTGTTTTTTTCATAAACCTCAGGCAGCATTGTTGGTCATTTTCAGTTTGCTCAGGGACAGGGGAATATTTCTGCTTTTTCCAAGGAAAAGGAGCTGAACCTGTGGACACAGCATGTGGCTGAGCTTTCCAAAAAGAAAGGGAGCAAGTTTTCCAAAAGAGGGCTGTAAATAACCCAAATTTTGGAAGTGTAATGATCTTCCCTGGACTGTATCCTGGGATGGGAAATTGTCTCCAGGCCACAGCCTGTCCCAGCAGACTGGGATGTCCTCTCCCTCCAGCCTCTAGAGACCTTGTTATGCCAACAGCACATTCCCACTGTCCAGGGGCAGTGGGATTTGAGGAGTGCACAGCAAACACAGCTAATTTTAGAAAATAGCTCCTCTAAACAGAAATCTTCAGCTTCAGTGCTTGATTTTGCAATTTACTCATTTAGTGCAAGTCACTAGAGAATACTTTGGATTTCTCACTTACATATTTCCTATTTCCCCATTTTCCCATGTTCAGTTTAAGGCCCCTCTCTCTGTAATTTATGGCCACCTGAATGCATTCAGGTCATGAGCTCCTGCAGTTTTAATGTCACCCATGTAGGAATAACACAGTCATTAGCTGACCAGCAGAAATGGGAACACACTGGAATCAAGACCTGGTTTGGATTTTAACCCAGCAGTGAAGAGCCTGGAGGCTACCAACCCCAGTCTGGTAATGTTATCCCTGGAATAAACAGCATTATTTGACCTCCTGAACCCACACAGAGCAATGCCTTGGCATGGCTTAAACAATCTGCCAACTTCAGCAATTTTCTTGTGTGCTCCATGGATTTCTTATGTACAACGTGCAGGTACCACAACCTTAGAGACTTGTGCAGGTATCAGAACCTTAGAGACTTCTTCCCTCTTCCTCAGAAAACATCCAAGTGAATACAAAAGAGTGTGATACACAAAAACAGCACTCCCCCCCCGCCCTCCCCCCCGCCCCAAAAAAAAAAAAAAAAAAAAAAAAAAAAAAAAAAAAAAAAAAAAAAAAAAAAAAAAGCCTAAGTGCAGGATTTAGAACCAAAACATCGAGTGTAGTGCTGAAAGCCAGCAGGATTTTCCAGAGCTTCAAACTGCAGATCCCCTGAAGGGAAAAAAATCTGGTCTGTCCTTTCAGATCCAATCCTGTGATTCCTCATCCCAACTAGGATCCCAGCAAGTTTAGTGGTTAAATTCAATCATCTTTCCCTCATTTCACCCAAGGCAGACAATTCTTTTCATTCAACTGCAATGCCAGCCTGGGCTTGGGCCAGAGAAGTTCCACTGCTGAGTGTTCCTTGAATCCCTGCTGGAAGCAGCAGAGCATGGCTCCATCAGGGAAGTTGGATGTCACAGGTTCTAGAGACAGCCTGAGATAACCTGGACACAAAGGTGTCCACAATCCCGCCCCACTTCCAGTGGGATGGGTATTTTGCCATTTGATCCTGGCAAAACCCCCCTCCACCTCAGAAATTATCACTGTGCATTCCATCACTTTCTGCTTTTCTTTTTTTAATTAATTAAAACTACTTCATCCAACCACCCTTGAGGCAACCTTGATATCTGGACGTGCACAAGCACTTCCTCATCCTAGGGCCAGAACTATATCCATCCCTCTAATCAACCGCCAATTAAATGAAGATTAATTTTAATTAATGGTGTATAACCAGGAAGTATTTATATTTCATTAGCAGAATTTTTCCTTCTGGAAAAGAGAGAAAGCTCAGTGGGAGCAGGAAGGTAGGGGGGGGGGAAGGAGAAGTGATGGGAAGAGGGGAAGTTTTGTGTGGCTTTCTAAGCAAACCAATCCAAACTCTGCACTATCGATTGGAGCAGGAAAGCACTCACAGGAACTCTGACTGCAGCCTTTATTTGCTGGGGACACACCCTGGATAAAACATGGAATCCTGGAATGGTTTGGGTTGGAGGGGGCCTTAAAGCTCATCCACTCCCACGTCTAGCCATGGACAAAGCCCATGAAGGAGTTGATTGAGGAATAATTCCTCACTGTGACTGAGCTGATATTGCATTAAAAAAGCTTGGACTGCACCTATTTGAGCTTGATTCTTCTGTTCAGGCCCATTCAACTGCTAAGAAAGAGTCGAATCACTCGATAAATCTGCATCACAAACAAGCTGTGCTGTAGCATTTTTGTCCATCCATCCCTAAGGAAATCCAGCAATTCCGTAAATAGTCTCTTCTCCTCCTGCTGATGACTGACAGCCAAGCTCGGAATTTATTGTAAGGTCCAGGTTAAAAGAAAAATAGCGGAGTGAGTGACAAGTTTGATGAAGAGACAGTTTGTCAGATGATTCATTTAAATAAAGTAATTAATGTACAACGTTTTAAAAACAAATTAACCACAGCATTATACAAGGGAAAGAAGGAAGGAAGAAGAAATCGATGTTAACTCAAGACAATGATGTTCCAGGAATGAAGCTGTTATTGCAGAGTGTGAAAACAAGCACTGGCTTTCATGTTGGACTGCTGGTAGCACTTAGGTGGGAAAACCTGTAAATTTTGGAGTCCTCCCTTTCAGATCCCTCCTCCCTTAGTCAGAGAGTGAAACTTCTATAGCAAACCAAAGGCTGCCGAGTCCTGGTCAGTGGCAGACCTGACATTTCACTTACAGCACATCATTTGTAATGTGATTTCTTCAAGGGTGAAGGAATAAAACAGTATCTGCCCCTCCTTGGAATGTAGCAGTGGAAGGGAAGAGGGGATGACAGCCTCGGTACAGCTGCTCTGCCAAAAGGGGCTGAGCCACGAGAGTCAAAGTGACAGGCAGGGCAAAGCATCAGCTCCATTCATTCTCGGAGCACAAAAAGCCCCACAGCAAGGAAAATGTCACAACTGCACAGCACACTTCAGCAGGCACACCTGGAAAAACTCCTCCAGCTCTCCCAGGCAAGCAAATATTTCCATTTCAAGGGGTCGTCAGGGGCTGAGGGAGTTTCAGTAAAGGTCAGGGCTGCATCCATTCCCAAAGGGGGATTTTACAGTTTGTGACTCTTTCTAGTTGAGGAGAAACCCCTGTTTTCACATGGTAGATGCCCACATTTCCTGTTCTGGCTCAGAGCAGGAATTTTCCCAGGCTGGGGAGGTGCTGGGACATGGGATGACACATGGAATCAGTGATAGGGCCTGCTGGATGCTGCTCCATCCCCAAGCTGGGAGCCACTGACAGCTCCCCAAGACAGCCCAGGGCCAGCACAGGCAGGTGCATTGCTGGCAGGGCTTCCAGAAACATCTGAACATCCATTTCCTACAGGCTTCTGCTCCCAGAAACCTCTCCTCCTTTCCACGGGGAGCCCTGGGGTGTCCAGGAGAACTCATTAAACCCCACCTGTCAGTCACTGAAGGGAAAGGAGAGCTGAAATCCTAAATCCTGATGCCTGTGAGCTCTGTGCTGTGCTTTCCCCAAGCAGAAGCTGTTGCTGGTGCCAGGTTGGTGCAGGGGATTCATGAAGCCAAATGAACAGCAGGTTTGCCCTTGGCTCTTTGACAGGATATGGATTCCATTGGGGTTGGCATGACACACCCTCAGTGGGACTGGGGAGAGATTGAAGGCTCAAAAAGGAGCAGGGCACAGCAGAACAGTGCTGAGGAAGATCTTTTTCTCCAGATAATTCCCTCTGACAGAGTTCCACTTGGGCTGAAAGCACCTGCTACTGGGAACCCCCTCCAAGCGGATTTTTCCACCCTTATCCCTCAGCAAAGGACAGATTCTTCTGTGCCATGTGGTGTGCAGCTGGGAGCCAGTGCCTGTGCACTCGCCACACTCATCTCCACAGAGGATAATCAAAGAAGTTATTGCTCACAGTGTAGCATCACTTTCCTTTGTAAAGTTACCTCTCTTCTGGTGTAAGGTTATCCAGAAATTTGCTGTTGCCTCTAATTTAGACAGGACCCATAACAGGACTCTGCTATGTGGATATGCACTGAAGTTTCTCAGGAACAATGGTGAAGAACCCCAGTCCTGTAAGGAGCAGGATTTGCAATTTGCATTTGCACACCCTGCAGGCTGCAGAGGGTTCACTCCCCGAGGTTGTCCTGGAGCTGGAGCACAGGGGCATGTTTGGCTGGCAGAGCCCACCCTGAGCCATCAGCATTCTGTGCACTGCCTGAGCCTGCAGCAGTGAGGAGTGAGGAGCTATTATCATCCTCATTTTACACACAGTGGAGCTGAGAGCCACGTTCCCAGCACCATTCCCTCTCCAATCTGTTCAAAAGCTGCTTTGGAAGCCTTCCATGCATTGTGCTCTGTTCCAGCCTATTCCTACCCTCTACAAGCCCCTGGCCCTCCCTTGGCATCACTCATCCCTGCATTCCTCCCAGTTCTCCTCCCCAGTGCTCCATCCTGCCCCATGTCACTGTCATTGTCCTGCCCCTGCCAGCGCCGGGGTAATTTCCTCTCTGTGACTCATCACCCTCATCGGGCTCCTGATTTTAGGGTGCACTCAAACAAAACTCCAGGGCCCTGCCCTTGCCCTTCCTGCACTTTCCCCTCCTTGTTTCAGCCATCAGAGTCTCGAAGAAAAATGCCCCCCAGAAAAGCAAATGCCCCACTCTGGAACCCCCCTCTGGATTTCTGCCTCCCTCACCCCAAATCACTCTGCAGTTATTTGGTCCCTGTAGATTGAAAGCTTCTCGGGACTGTAAGAAATCTGCAGCCAAACAGAGGAATTTTTTCAATGTAATAAATGCAGGGCTGGCTCTGGGATTGGAATGATAGTTTAATTCTCCTTTCTATGGCTTTGGGGAGCTGAAACTGGGATAGGCTCAGGATCCAAGCCCTGACCAAGGGAGGGATGAGCCCCAAGTGTCAAACTCAGCAAATGGGATATTTTGAAGAAGACTAGGCCTGTTTTTAGAACACTAGGGTTGTTTATAGAACACTAGGGCTTGTCACTGCCTATTTGTCAAATTTGGTGTCTCCTCTGTTCTAAACTGCCTATGCAAAATCCAGCTCCATGTTCTGGATGTGGTTTTGTTCCAGCTACTTTTGTGAAGGTTTTGCTCCCAGCTGTGACAAGGCTGCTCAAATTTTGCTTGTTTTTTTTTTGCTGACCTCTCAGAAGGACTCAGCCTTTCTGGGCAGTGCTGAATGCCCAGGGATGAAACTGCCACAAATCCCACTTTGGGCTCAGCCACGTGTGAGGGGCTGAATTCATCATCCAGCACAGGGAATAGAACAAAAGGGCTAAATAAAAATACAGTAAAGTATTTCTTCCCCCAGAATATCCCCTGTGAGAGCCAGGGCAGGTTTTTATAATTATCTGCACTCCAGAAAGGTGCATTCAGCCCTGATTCAATCCTTTGGAAAGCAGAGGGATAAAAATATGTGTGGATATATATGTATAGGAAAAGTTGAGCTTATTAAGATACAAGGATCTGCCTTTTCCAACGGGAATTGTTTCACTTCAGCTTGCAAGTGGAGATATTTCCCAAAGGCACAATTGGCATGATTCCTGTTACAGAATTTCTAAGTGATGAACTTTTTCCTTTTCATTAACAGTGAAAAAATCTGGTTGACCTGATTTAGGTCTCTCCTGCAACACCAGGCAGGGACTAAAGCATCATTTTCAAGGTGCAAGCTCTCGATTTGATAGGAAGTTTTAAAACTGTTGCTTTTCTTTTTTATATTTTATATTTCCCTCTGCCTGCATTGTGCCATGGGCTGTGGGCTGTTCCAAACATTTCTCTCAACTCCAGCAGGGTTTGATCAAATTCCCTCATGGCTGAGCATTGCCCCCACCGTGCTGTAACAACTTAAACAGTCCCTCTGGAAGAGACTTTCTGGTGTCTCTTTAAAATCCTTCAGAGCTTCACAGGTCTGTTTTTGCTGAGTGTCTGAGTGAGGGTGTTTCCCTCTGAGACACCCAGACATCCTGGCACATCCACTGCTGATCACGTGCAGGACTACAAATGGAGGGGCAACAGGAAAGCAGAGAGGAAGAAACAATCACGGGGGGGAAAGAAATCAGTGCTTATATTAAGGAGTAAAGGAAGGGGAAAAGAACTTGATAGGAATCCAAAGCAGATGAAGAGAGTGGAAAGCAAGGTGGTGGGATGAAGACTGAAAGGCTGATGGCACTGAGCTGCAGGAATTGCTGGAAATTCTGTTTACTGCTTTTTTCTGAGTCCATCCCAGAAGTGTTCAACTGCTTACAAACATAGTGAGATTTTTTTGGGCAGATACAAAGCAATTGTACCTTACACTTGAGGAAGCCTCAAACTAAACAAAGCCATGGACACCCCCAAAACAACAGCAAAGAAAATTGAGTTCAGAGGGGGTTTTACCACTGCTTCCACACAGACACCTGGTTAAATCAGGAGGCTATCAGCACAAAAAATGCTTTACACTGTCCCTTGCAGTGGCTGCAAGAGGTGACACTCACAGAGAGCAGCAAGAAATCCAGGTTTTTCTGCACTCTGATAGCAGATGACCCTTAGAAACAGAAACACTCACTCGACAGAGCCCTGGCAAGTTCCTCCAGACAGAGACCCTGAGGGGAGGGAAGATGGCCCCACTCACTACAGAGCTGTTGGGAGTTTGCATTTGCAATGGAACTGCTTCAGGATGAGCCGTTTTTCTCCAGCTGTTAGCCAGGAATAGAAAGACATTTCAAAATCCAATACAATGCCTTGAAATGAGAGCTATTTAGCAAACAGCATTTTTGTGCATAAATGTCAGGGTTATATCTTTAAAAATGACACAGTCTGTCTTTTCCTGAGTGCCCATTAAGCGCTATTATCTCTAAGATGCTTAGGAACATAAGATCTTTATTAAAGCTGAAGAAATCCGAGTTTATCCTGAAAAAAACACGGATAAATCAGATCACAGACTGTCCCAAAGTACATCCCTTCCAGAGGGGAGGTGCTGGAGGGAGGTTAAAGTTGGCAGGGGGCACATTTTAAGCTCTCACTTTAGTCTTTGGCTGCTGTCTTTCTGAATTCCAGCTGCTCCAGCTGCCCTGAGGATGCTCAGGGCATCTAGCCAGGAATGATGGACATGAGGAATGCCTGGAAGCCCCAGAGCTGCAGCAGATCCCCCATTTGGAAACTGCTGTGCACACTTTGCACTTTGAACTGTGCAAAAAAATCCTGTCCTGGTCAAGAGTTCAGACATTAGGGATCCAAAATGACAGCAGCTCCTGCTGTCACACCCTCTGCATGAGGCCAGGGGTAATTCTGGCTCTCTCTTCCATCCCAAATGGAGCAATTGCTGATAGCAGATTTGTCTGAGGCTGGACTTGCTCCTCTCACTCTGAGAAAAGGCTTAAAACCATTCAGCTAAACTGGAGAGGACCTTGCCTGTGATTGTCCCCATCCTTCCTTCTCCCCAGATTGTGCCAGGCCTGGCATCAAGGAAGGATAAACCTTAAGTTTAAAAATAAAAATTGCAAAGAGACATAAGGGATTTGATTGATTTTCATTCTAAGAAATAAATCCCCCCCCCCTTTAGCTTTTCTTGGCATAGATGAGGGATATAAACCCAAATGTTCCCAGTTTTCCCCCTGGAGCCATGATTTTGGTTCTCCTGAAGCTCCAGACACACATTTGGTGTTTGGAAGACATGAGGAAATTTGCAGGTTTTGCTCAGGATTTTCTTTAAACCTTACAGCAGCCTATTTTCCCCATGCTGCTACATCATTATTCTCTCTGCCTTTAAGTGGCATTAATGCAGTTTCATCCTTAATTCCTCAGGTATCAGGGAGGAACGTGGAGAAAACGGGCTGCCATTTTCCTAACCAGGGCATTATTTACCCTGCAGCCACAGCAGCAGGTGTTTTAAAGAAAGCCAAGGCACATTTGCAGTCTTGGGAAGTGCAATGTCTAAGGAGCTCATCTGAGATGATGCTCTTCAGGGCAGGGGGTGCAGATTTTCCACCAGCTCCACTCTCATGAGTAATGTTTAATCAGCACCTGTGCTTTGAGCTGCCACATTTCCTCATCATAATGATGGTTGGCTCTTGAAAAGACACTTACTGGAGGTGCCTGCAGTTTAAAGCCTTCTTGGTAATTATCAATCTGGAACATTTCTACTGCTCAGCCTACTGAGGGCCATTTGAGTCTGAAGGATGCCTTATTCAACGTCTACATTTGCAAATATTAAAGCACCAAGTGTAAACAAAACCCTGCTGCACCTGATGACAACTGTAGATCAAGTGCTGAATTATACAACTCCAAGAGAAATATGGAATGGGAACCCAAACAACTCCAGCATTGCTTTCTTCTTGTCATGCTTTCCTCCAAATAGAGCTTAGAGAATCTCAGGGTGGTTTGGGTTGGGAAGGACTTTAAAGCCAACAAGCGCCACCCCTGCCATGGGCAGGGACACCTCCCACTGTTCCAGGATGCTCCAGCCTGGCTTTGAACACTACCAGGGGCAGCTACAGCTTCTCTGGGCACCTTGTGCCAGGGCCTGGAGAGGCTCCTGCTCAAATCACTCAGAGGAGCTGTAAAAAAGGGGATTTTTTAGCTGAGACACCTTTCTGAAGTGTGGGCAAATCTGGAGTGCCTGAGCCAGCACTGTTCCATCCTGATAAATCCCAGCCACAAGATGTTCAACATCTGCCCCTTGTGTGCACACAGAAATGTCCTTCAGCACAAACCACACTCAGACTGAGACATTCCACTGCAGCAGCTTCACTGGGAACAGCTTTGTCAGGACTTATTAATACTAATTGGAGATGGTAGTTAGAGTTAGTACATTTATTATATTAAAGGTCTTAGTTGTAATTATCATACCTATAGATAGGGAAGTTAGAGATGTGCTTTGAAAAAAGTGGCAGGAAAATCCTGGAAAATTTTACCCAGGGGTTAAAACTGTGCCAAAAAATTATTTAAAAAATTAAAGAAAGGAAAAGACAATTATCTGAAAAACTGATACAACATCTCCAGGCCCCACAAGGTGAATATCTGAGTTACTAAATTGTTGCTCATATTTTTTAAAATATGAAGGTTTATGCTACTGGGCATAAATATTGTAGGAGGTTTTGTTTAGCCTCATAACTTCATTGTAAGAAATAAATTTTCCATCAAAAGTAAAAAAAATACCCTTGCCATGAAGAGGAAGCTGTAATTAGTACAGTGTGTAAAGATGGTTTCGATTCAATTAAATATTTCCATAACTGATGAAAAAAATGGTGGCCATAATGGCCATCATTTCAAGATGTTACCACCAATATCCTGATTGAACAACTTAAATTTTAAAATAAAATTAAAAATTCAGCTGGAGGAGACACATGGTGTTTTTCCTTGCTCAGTTTTCCACTGTGTGTGTCAGAATTCCCACTCAGGGTGTTCTGTGCTCCTGTGATGTGACATTTGAACAGATTTGGGTTTTTTGGCAGAGTTGACTGGGCTCCATTTTGGGCTAAGGGCAGGGAATTGAGCTGCTTGTTTAATCTAGGAGATCCTTGGACATCCTCTGCTGCTCCTGCCTGGCCTGAAACTTCGTGAAATCCCAGAGCAACAATAAATCCTGGCCAGGGGGCTCAGACAAGAGGGGGATGCTGCAGTGGGGCAGGGAGGCTCCTGGCAGAGTTCTGTGTGTCACAGAATGATATGACAGCACCACCCTTGCTCTCACTCTGTGTTTTCTGAGACACAAAACATTGAAAAATAGTCAAATGACCTACTGCAATCCGTTCCCCATGTAAATGAACTGCTGTGTACACCACTCCTCTGGTGATTATGGCTCACTACGTGACATATGTCTAATGATTTAGATTGGCTGCTCTGGAGAGGGATTTAATTTAAGGCACTTATGGCATCGGGCTCAAATTATTTGCAAGAGTTGATTGAAGCTTATGTTTTACCCTGCAGCTTGTGCTCAGCTGAGGATCATCCGCTGCCCACACTCCATTTGTCTCCTGCAGGATCTCAGCCCTGGGCTCCTGCCACACTTCTGTGTCTCCAGCAATTGTTCAATCACCTCCCAGAGCAATCAGAACCTGCTGTAAAATCAGATGCCAGAACAAAACCGCCCTATCCTGGTATTTGAATTTTTTATTATTTTAATTGTAACATATTGAATTTTTAAAGCCACCATGGCAACAGGTTTTGGATATCTGGTTCCCATGAGAACTAGGAAGAACTGGCCATCCACCCCTGAAGAGGCTCCTCCATTTCTGTGTCTCTCAGGGCTCATCACTGAGCTGCTGATGGGAAGAATCCGTGGATTCAGAAGTGTCACCACAGAATTTAGTGCAGCCTGAGCTCAGTGTGAGGCTGCAGCTGCCAGGGCCCTTCCTGGGGTATCACATCCCGTGACATTCTGGAAATGCTGCTTGTCCTGAGGGGAAGGGAGGCAGCTTGAGCTTTGTGCAGCATCAAAAACCTCCTGCTCAGTGAAACCTGCACAGAAAACCACCTGGGATTTAAGGGAGCATTAAATAGAAATCAGCTCAATGGGTCTGATAGGAGAACAAACACTAAGCTTCTTAAAATGAAAGAGTTGGAACACTGAAGTATGAAATGTCACGCTTTTCTGCATGTGGATATCTTGTAAAGTTTCATTCTGATTCCTCTTTGCTCCCTAATGATTATTACATCTCCCTTGCACAAAATATGGAGTATTTCCTGAGATGAACCTTTGCGTTCACATCCATTGCAGCAAACGAGAACTTTGAAATACTGAATGGTTTCAGGAAAGGGAAAAGAGGGCACCCTTTAAATCCCAGATGACACCAGGCTGGATGGGAGTGCTGATCTGCTGAGGGCAGAGGGCTCTGCAGAGGGACAGGTCAGATGTCAGGGAAAACCCTTCCCCAAAAGGGTGAGCAGAGGTAGACTGAGGGTTTGAATTCTAGAAAAGGCAGTAAAAATACATTGTCAGGCATTTAGAAAGCGTTTTTGTTCAATCAGGCTGCAGCAGGGAGCTGAGTTGGCTTATTAATGTAAGAAACTGCTGCTGGTCCTTAACACATTTTGACCAATGTGTGAGAACAGGCAAGAAATGAAGAGCAGGAGAAAATGAAAAAGATCATCCCAAAGTTTCTGACTGGCAAACTCCTGTTGCCTCAATCAGCTGTTTATTTTTGCAGGTGTTTTCTGCTGAGCTCATGGAGCACGATTGGGATCTTTTCAAAGGGATGGAGATCTTTAAAATCTCCTTTTTTACACCAAGATGCAGAAATTAATTTCATGCTGTTCCTGCCCTGGAAGGAATCTTGCCACATGCCCTACCAAGAGAACTTGGGAAATTGTGACATGAACTTTACCCAACCTGCCCCATGACATTCTTCAAATTAAACATTCAAAATCAGCAAGGTTGTACGATAGCAATGCAAACTGAAATTAATTAATTTTCTCCCTCTTTGTTTTTTTTTTTCTCCACTGAAAACAGGTGGCTTTTGCAAAAATGGAAACAAAGTGTTTTCCACATTTCAAGCCTTTGGAAGATTGCTGATGTAGCTTTCCAGCAAATGGAGGACATGGAGCAACCAAAGGTTTGTCCTTTTATTTAAAAACACAGGATGGCCTGGGCTTGCTTTGATGTTCTAACAGTGAGACTGATTTTTCCTTAGCACATGAAATGATATTGTGGCATCGGGATAAAAAAAACCCCAAAGCTCACCTGGAAGCTGTATGGCTCCACCCAGAGTGCCAAACACATTTTTGGCGTTTCCTTTTCTGTTTTTAGGGAGCAATTTCTGCTGGTTTTCTTAACAGCTCTTGGTTGGTTTAATAAAATCATTTCATGTTCTGGAACATTTGGATAATGAGCTGAGTGATGGAGCTGTCATCTCCCTGCTGCTCAGCTGACCAGCTGTCACACCAAGGACTCTTTGGCAATTGAGACATGCTGGGTTTGATGTTTAATTCCCTTATTCCATCAAAAGACTTTATTTGAAAAGAGTATTTGAATCATGCATGTGCTGGAGATGTTCCTTGTACCTAAATCATCTGCAAGCAGCGGTGGGGCTTTAAAGATTAAATCACTTAAAGATTTATTCTTTTTTCAAGAAAGTTTTTCTTCGTGTCGGGACTTGTTTTATGAAAGTGCTTCCTTTGCATTATTCAGGCTTGGTGGTGATTAATCAGAGGTTTCCTCAGGCAGCCAAGTGCACCCTGTGCAGAATGTGCTGAAGGCTGTGATACAGCCCAGCTCCTGCTGGGCCCTGCCCTGCCCTGCACTGATGTTTCTGTTTGCTTTTGAGTTTTAAGCCCTCAGAGTCACTGGAGAGCTCCAGCAGGTGGGGAGAAAGGCACAGGGATGAGCTCTGCTCCATGGGGAGACGTTTACAGCACCCACTGGAAGAGTTCTTGGAAACAGAAGCATTTATGTGAGAACCTGAACCTGAGGATCATACCAAATTCCCAACCTGCTGCAGAGGGACATCCAGAATTATCCTGAGCTCCTGAGTCCCCTCCAGCCTCAATGACCCTGTGAACAGCTGGGGAGCTTTTCTAGGAAACAGCCCTACAGTTTGGGAAAGAGGTTTCTGGCTGGAATAGTGCACATTCCATGGAATCACCTTGCCCTGCTCATTTTTCCCTTTTCCTTTTAATTTTCCCATTCAAAGAATCCCAGAATGGTTTGGGTTGGAAGGAAATAAAGATTCCCAGAGAATCCATAAGAAAAGACCTCCAGGAGCATGGAGCGCAGGCTGTGAGTGAATCCCCTGCCCTGAGGGAGTGAAATTCCCATTCAGGACTGCCAGGAGTGCTGGGGAAGCTGCAGCTCTGCAGGGAATGTTCAGGTGTGGAGCAGAAACCCCTCCAATAATGTTTATTGATGTTACCATTAATTGCTGTGGGTGATGCCTGATAAAAACCCTTTGAAAAAAGAGGAAAAGCCCTTTTGCCTCTTCTCTACTGAAATTGTTTTTACACCCCAAGCTGGCCCACGCTGACCAATGTCCACATGGGCATCAGAAATACCTTGGATTTTAAGATACTTTACAACTTAAATCTACCCAAACCCATTTGCAAGAAATTATTCAAGGTGCAAAGGCCCCAGTTTTCAGGATTAGCCTCTGTGCCTGCAAATAATTACAGGTACAATTTACAGCAGGTAGGGGCAAGGGCAGTTTTTGGCAGTAGATCTCTGCCTACCTGATTATCCCACTAAAGGATGATTCTGTGCAGTAGAATGTTCCCAGAGTCATCTGTCTCTGGCAAATTGCTTCCATAAAATCAGAGCCTGACTTGAAGTCCTCTCAAAAAAAACTCACCCTCAAAAAAGTAAACCAGTAATACAATTACTCTATATATATATTTATTTTTTGCAACACAGCTTGAAAAATCTTAAAAATCTTTCTTTAAAGATGTGCTTTATTGTTATCATAATTTCCCTGGGGTCTGCTGCACTGGCAAAACTTATGATGCATCACCTTAAAACATCACTGTGGTGCCTTTGGTACACATAAAAAAGACAGATCTTCCTTAATATTGTTCTAAAAACTATTTCCATGTTGCAGCATTTGGATTTATGAAGCATGGGCTAGATGTATTATATAATTTTATTTTAAAGCAGTAGACTTACAAAAAGTAAATAGGGCCCCCATTAAGGAAAAAATAAAAGAAGCACAACACCAAAAATAAAAGGTATTATGTTAAAGGAGGCAAAGCATCAGGGGTTTTATAAAGCCTAATTTCCACTCTTCTCCATAGGCTTGAGAGTGCTTACATCTAAATATTGGGAGTAATTCAGATTCACATCCCAGTCTGGCAGAGGTTGTAATGCTCCTCCTCTCCAGCAATCCTGTTTAATGTGCAAAGGAGGCAGGAAATGCTGAAATGGGCTTTTCCCCACACTATGAAGCCACGATGCAGCTGGAAAATCTCGTCAGGGGTGTTAATTCCCCGGGAGAAAAAGAAAAGGTGGGTTTTGCAAATACAAATGATGCCATCCTTACCCACCCAGGTGAGTAAAGATGCAGCTAGTGAGACACTGAGGCAGCCAGAGGATGCTGCTAAAGAACCCTGAGGAGCCGAGATATTCCCTGCACTGAGTGCTGCAGACTTCACTCAGGTGTAGGAAAGGTCCTGTGAGCAAAATCACTTGGTGTTTTCTGACAGATCCCCTTTTCTGACCCAAACAAAACATCCAGGGCCCAGCCTCCTGGACTAATCCACTCACAGAAACAAGATTTTTATCTCTTGCTGAGATTTTCTTCTCAAGCTTGCCCCTATCTTTGCTTTTTAATTGGATGACTTTTTATTTTCCCAGAGATGGTGGTAGCTAGAGTCAAATTTAATGGGAACACCACAGACCTGGTGAAGATATTGCAATATATGTATCCACAAACCTGCAAAATGGGTACATACCGTAAACATGCCAGGGATTTCCCAGGAAAAGCTATCACGGGGCAGGATTTAGTGGATGGATTCAAACTGTGATCTCCACTGAAATATTTGGAGTGGGACTCAATATTTTTCACCAAAACCTCCATTTGGTACTACTGGAGAATGCCAGACAGGAGAAACTTCAATCAATAAAAAAGGTGTTTAAAAAGTAGGAATTCCATCCAAAATCGGGAGGAATCAATGTTTTATTCAAAGTATTTACATTAAAAAAAAGAGAAAGAGTCAGTTATTTTTGCAAATATGCTGAAGCTGTCACATAACTCTGGCCTGCTTTTCACTCCCTGATCTAGACACGGGGGAAGTGCAGCAAGAAAACTGGGAAATATTAAATAGCAACATTTGAGTCACAAAAATTGAAGGGTTTTTAAAATGTATTCAAGTCATAGTGCAGAGGGTGTTAGAGAATTACAGTGAATTTGGGTAACAGTGTTTTGCATCAACCTCCAAATGCACAATCAAACTGCAAGAGGGTAAGTTTGGATTGGAAATTAGGAAAAGATTCTTTACTGAAGGCAGTGAGACACAAATGTTGGAATTAATGTGCTCCATCTGCCTGTCCTGGGGAGTGCCTGGATGACAGCACACAGCTCCTGCAGGTTCTCCATGGAAGGAAGTTTCC